>NC_091982.1:258815574-259415574 GCF_044704955.1 Pristiophorus japonicus | reverse complement strand
ATGCCCTGTTTCCCTCGCTGCGCCATTATCAGCTCACACTTGCAGAAACTTAGCGGGCAAATTCTTCTAAGAGCTGAAGGGTGCAAGGATGAGTCTAAATGATGACAGGCGTGGTTAAATGAATGGCCTGCTACGGTAAAATCTGGCCCATTATTTGCTTCTGCACTAACTTCTTCCTTGAAATAAATATTTCTACTGACACTTTCCACTTCACTTATTTTCTGTTGTTTATTATGGTCACATCAGACCTTGTGTCTCATCCTGACAGCAAGAACCAGCCACCACCACGCAGTCAACCACAGGATGTGCAGGTGCTGTGACAGACAGTCAACACGTAATGTTTTCCACCTCAAATGCTGAGATAATCCTTTTTTTAAAAAAAAAATCATTCATTTGTAAACAATCAACAATGAAAAATGCACGGAAAAGTGGGTCAAAACTAAATTACAGATGTCTTCATGCAGCCTATAAATATGACACGTTCGTCATTTTGGTGTGTTCCAATGAATTCAGCTCCCAGCTTCTGCAGCTGGATGGGAAGGGAACTGACTCTCGATTTAGACCCATGTAAGGAGTTTCTTTCCACTGAGCCTGTTTGATTCTTCCTGATCTAAACAATAGCCTCAATGCCATCTGCTCATCTGTAGCTCACAGGCATTGTAAGGGAATGACTCAGCCAAAAATATAATTATCTGCTCCAGGAGCACATGATACTTTAGCACCATTGTTTCCTATAATTAGGAACACAAGTATTTCTGGATTCCCTGCTCAAATTGGAGAGCTGTGCTATGGCATTTGTTTTATGTCCATGATGATCGCATCATGTGATTTCAGGGTTAACCTGTTAATCAACCCCTTGAAACAAAAATGCTAGCAATGCACAGTAGGCCCATCAGTAGAGAGAAAAATTGTGCGAGAACCATTCTGATAAAAAGAATCTGTACATAAAATGTCAACCCCTCTTTTTCTCTTTCGGGACCTGGGCTGTGGCATTTTGTGTCGTTGTGTCTGGTGGCATTTTTCTGATCATTTTCATGCCAGTTATTAATTTTTGGAAGTATCTCGACTCGTGCGTAAATTCTAATTTCCTTATACGGTGGGACTCAAAGTTGTGACAATTAAAAACAAAACTAAGCACAAGGTTGCAATATAGATTCAAAGCTACAAGATAAACTAATCTACTGTGCCATACAATATTTGTTTTGAGGTTATTCTAAGAAAAAGGTACATTGTCCTGTTCCCCTTTGACAGGACATCAATGTTTTTTTTTAATCATCACTTCTCCAGCCTTCGAATCAGACAAGACTCCACTTCCCGGCCATTTTGACCGCAGCTCCTATTGCTCCTCCCCACTTCAGGGTGCAAACGGCCTCTTGCAAAGAGCTGCAGCTACATTTGGAATATGAGTAATAACATAAAGCCGAGCTCTGCCAGAAGGCAGAGAGCTGGCAGCATGGTGTGATATTAGCATCATGCCATAGCCACAGCCCAGGTCCGTGCCAATTGCGGTTCACTCTCTCGATGCCAGCATAGTGATACCACAAGCCACAAAAAAAAGTTACCAATCAGAAAGCAGTAAAAATATTTTTAAAAATCAGAATATTAACTTTTACTGAAGCCAATGAAAAATAAATCTCTTCCCCAAGCCCCCTGCAACCCCCCCCCCTCAAAGAAATCCTGCAATTAGTTCTGAAATGTTAGTGTACATTTTATTTAAAGGCTCCATTTTAGTCAGAACTTTCAATCAAGCCCCATTCCTCAACATCTGAACTTCTGTCCCGTCACATGACATTTTATATCCACACAATAGCACTAAAATAGCCTATTAGATTTACAGCGCCATTAACCATCGCAAAAGTTTAGCATGTTGTGACAGAAGCCTGTGAATGCTGTTGAGTAGCAGAGTTTTGGGGGTAACCTGCATGTCAGGGAAGGACGTCAGGGGTCAATGTGGTGTAATCTTTCATTCTGCCCCAAGGCTGTCAGCCTCTCTCAAATGTCTCGCACATTGATATTCATTTCCATTATTCAGTGCAAAAAGGAGAAAGGAAAGCCAAATACATTGCTTGCCAATCAAATTTCACATGTTTTGCGGTTAATGTTTGTGAAGTATTAGATCGGAGAACATGAAATTCATTTTACAGGTTTTGTTCTGCCTTTGTAATCTGCCTTTATAATCTCAATGTGTAAAACTTGGATGCAGTGTTGTTGGCAGTGATTGGCCTGTTGGTAAATAAATAGTGTAAAATGTGAAAGAGGGATGGGGGAGAAAGGAAGAGAGACAGGATGAGATTCGGAAACTGGATACTGCAGGATATATAAGTGGCTTTCAGAAAACTGGCATTGTAGACTGAATCTAGAGGAATGAATGGATGGCACTGGGGAAATTAGCTATGCTCTTACTAGCAATCTGGAAACAGTTTACTATTAACAAATCAGACCCAGTATGAAGTGTAGAGGGCCAATCACAGAAGCAAACACATAGCGTTCCTACTTTCCAGTTACCTAACAGCATAGGAAAAGGAAATGATGGCGCGAAGAGTCAAGGGCTATTTTTTGAGCATCCTCGCACACTCCCTTTAAGGACCACTGGTTGGGCTGCTCAACAAGTGTAGGACCCCCAATATGCATATTTAAGCATCCTCCTCCCTTTTTTAGTCAGACAAGCTACTTGTTCATTAACAGGGTCATCTGAAAATTGCGTCTGGTGGACCTTGGACATTAACGGGGCCGGCAAGTTGTCTTAACCACCTCCCTTCTCTCCATCCCACCCCTTCCACCCGATTCTTCAATTGCTGGAGCCCCATTTTTCAGGCAAGAAATGGGAAGTTGGTAGTTGAAAACGGCCCCTATGGACTTGCCGAAGGAAGGACATTAGGAGCAATTTTTGATTATAGCACAGATTGGGCGTGCACTACCAATCCGATGGCACATGCAAGAGACCCTCATTTTAATTTGATCGTTGATTGGGGGGGAGGCGGGGATTGGGGGAGGAGCAGGAAATCTGGCGGCTCCTAAGTGGAGCCAAGCTGGAATTAAGCCTTTAAAAGGCCGGGGGAAGCAATGCTGGGGAGGTGGGTGACAGCCACTGAATGATCATTTGTGTTCCTCCTTGCCTCACTTAAAATCAACAGTGCAGCATTTTTTGGCTTTTTGGAGCAGTGTGTTTAAGGACCGTTGGTGTGGCTGCTCAACGCTCAGTTCCACCGGTACAGAGTGCCTGGAGCATAGAAATCCGATTTGAATATTTTAATAAGGTCGTTAATAACACCCATTTTGGGCAGGTGTGCTGGCCGGCCATTTTGCAGACCGCTCGAACATCAAGTTGGATGGGCCAGGGGATGGCCAGCCGGCAGCCGGCCATCTTTTAAAAACTTTTTAAAATGATTTATTCTTTTGTCTGCCTACCTCTGTGAACAAGCCAATAAAAATATGCACTGATAATGGAATTTCCTGATAATTTAATGCAATTTATTTCTTGATAAGCTTCCAATAATGCTGTCACAGTTATTATCCGTGCAGTATGAAAGTCATCACCCATTGGAATGCCCTGATACTTGACACTAGCGCAAAAACAAACCTCCACATAAAACTGAGACTATAGCCCCGATTCGAACTCGGAGCGGCAGTCATTGTGCGGGGGCCAAGACAGATGCCAAACTGACTAGGCCTCAGCAGCATAAGGCTCAGGAGACTTTTAACTCCTAAGTATCTGATAACTACTTCAAGGGGAAGAATTTGCAGGGCTATGGGGAAAGAGCAGGGGAATGGACTAATTGTATAGCTCTTTGTATAGGGTATTGATGAGGCCACACCTGGAGTACTGCGTGCAGTTTTGGTCACCTTACTTAAGGAAGGATATACTAGCTTTGGAGGGGGTACAGAGACGATTCACTCGGCTGATTCCGGAGATGAGGGGGTTACCTTATGATGATAGACTGAGTAGACTGGGTCTTTACTCATTGGAGTTCAGAAGGATGAGGGGTGATCTTATAGAAACATTTAAAATAAAGAAAGGCATAGACAAGATAGAGGCAGAGAGGTTGTTTCCACTGGTTGGGGAGACTAGAACTAGGAGGCACAGCCTCAAAATACGGGGGAGCCAATTTAAAACCGAAGGAATTTCTTCTCCCAGAGGGTTGTGAATCTGTGGAATTCTCTGCCCAAGGAAGCAGTTGAGGCTAGCTCATTGAATGTATTCAAGTCACAGATAGATAGATTTTTAACCAATAAGGGAATTAAGGGTTATGGGGAGCGGGCGGGTAAGTGGAGCTGAATCCACGGCCAGATCAGCCATGATCTTGTTGAATGGCGGAGCAGGCTCGAGGGGCTAGATGGCCTACTCCTGTTCCTAATTCTTATATTCTTATGTTCTTATGTTCTTTCAAAGAGCCGACTCAGGTTCAATGGGCTGAATGGCCTCCTTCTGTGCTGTATTATTTTTTGATTCTATGATTAGCATTGCCCCAATAGTCTTACCGCCCAAATCCACCAGCAAGTGGCCAATGGGCGTCAGCGGGATGCCAAGTGGCAGGAGACCGATGCTTGGAATCTGAAGGAATTACATAAGTGGTTGGGAAAGGAATCGGGCGGGCCTTGTGATTTGAGGAGGGGAGGAAGCCCAGGACAGAGGAGGCCCAAACATTCCTTGTGGGGCTGCTCCTCCTGACCCCACAAGGAATGTAGAATCAAGAAAATCCACTTACCTTTCTAGGCCTCTTCTGGTCCCAGGTCCTTTAGGTTGGCTTGACGATTATGAACTGCAAGTCTCCGGTTAAAATTGCAGTCATGCCCGATGACATCATCGGAGCGCGATCTGAATATTTAAAGAAGGACTCCGTTGACTTCCGATGGGGATCCCCCTTGCCTGCTCAGTAGAGCGAGTTACTATTGGAACTTGCAGGAAGGCAGTGGGATCGGTGTGGGTGAGTCCCATAGGCCCATCTAACTGCCTGCTCGCCTGGTTTCTGTCGAGCGGCAGGGTTAAAACCGGCCTTGATTTAAAATAACAAATATTAGGGAGTGATTTTTCAGGTGGTAGTCTTATGACAAGGTTCAGAAAATGATTATAAACTAGTCTCGTAACACTCCCACACTTCATGATGTCATCTGAGCCCTGAGATTGGATTTTTGTTGCCTCTCCCAGTTAGATATTATGCTTGATGTATTCGCTATTTAAAAGTAGAATTACTGCTTTGATCTGTGTTACATAGGGCCTCTGGTAGTTGGCTATTTTAAACAAAAACATCGACACTGCTGCTATAACTAAAATTCAAAAGGAATGGAATGATCTACAGTTGAGCTTTACATTCCATATTATGCAGAATTAAGATCTTCTTCCTAAATCTCATATCAGTGTGTTGGTGTTGCCAATATCAGATAAAACCAGTACATCCCTTTCAACATGCAAATAAAAACCTGTCCTTCAAAGCCTTGCAGCCAAAGGTAAAGTTGATTGTCGTCAGTTTAGTACTGGAAGGCACAGGTGCGTAATTTACTGAATCACCTTTCAGCCAACCACCTTGCCCTTGTTACTTGGGCCGTACTTTTGTTTGGAATTTGTTTGGAGCAAGGTTAAGTTCATTGCGTGAAAAAACATCGTGATCTGTGCAAGCCTGCGTTCTATCTGAGCACATGCATGGATGCTAGCACTGAATGCACATGAATGAGACTAATCATGAGCACAAAAGTCAGCATGCAACAAACCCCAAAGGATGAGCCCATTATCTCTGCACCATCTCTACCATGTCCAGATCACAGATGTCCAACTTTCATCATTCTTTTCCCGGCTTGCTGCTCCACCAACCTCAACCGAGAGAATACATCTTGTAGTTGCTATCTTGAATTTAATCGCGATTATTTGGACTTTGAACAAAATAGTCTCTCTTTTTTTTTTTGGCTGTTTTGAACGGTTTCTAAGGAATAGTGATAACAAAAGGACGTGTTGAAATGATACTTTGCCAGCTTTGAATGATGTTCAGCCAAGACATGGGAAATGCTTCCAGCTGTGTGTCCTGTACACACTCTACATATCGTTTCTTTTTAGGGCTTCCTTCAACTTTATAAGATAATTTTTCTCATTCTCATTCCATCTGTCTCTTTGCTTTTTAAATTGAACAGCTTGAGTACATCACAGAGAGTTTGAATATGATCTCTGGTATGATTGGTTCTATTGCAAACAGTTTTTACAATATTGGCCTGCCAACGTCATTTTGTTGGCTATTTTGAATGTTTTGTCGTCAGAAAAGTATTGCTGGGACCATGGAAACATGGTGCCATTTAAACCAATTTATCTCAGATATATAATGTAGGATGTGAGGTTCAATAGCTCTTTTTGAGCTTTGCTTGAATTCCTTTTTGCACAGGTGGCAGAAACTGTGTGGAACCTTTCCTTGGCGATTAAGTTCGTTACTGACATCTGTGACTTTAGAAAGGTATTGTTAATGTTTATGACTGACACAAGGAACCTGAAAATATAATGCCCCTGCAAATCTTTCACAGACATCCTGAGTATTAATACTCATCTTAAATGATTGGACTTGCGAGTGTTGGCAAGGTTGTAAATGGGATGAATTCGGGTCCACGATAGGGTAAATCAGGGACACATGATCCATGGAAGGAATAGGCTTGCTGGGTTGAAAGGCATTTTTCTCAATTCTTGATTTCTTAGGGTCTTCTTCCGACGTCATAAAGCTTAATTTATGTTTCTCCTGCCTTCAGCTGGGAAAACTTGAAAAATGAGTTCATTACTTGAAATGCTTTGATACCGCCGTTAATTTCTTCCTCCTCTTTTTTTTGAAAGTCCAGTTCATCTCCCCGCTGTGTGCTATGCTCTCTATTTCTTTTTCATTGTCACTTATTATTAAAATGTCTTTGTTTATTTATACAGGGGTCTGGATCCTTTTGGCCCAAGTTAAAGTTAGCAATCTGATAAGTTTTCACTGAATCGTTACCAAACAGTCTGTCACCTGCCCCTTGGCACTTTCTAGATGCTGCACCTCAAGATAGATGGATCAATAATGTTATGTCTGGAAGCAACCTGCTGAACAACACACCCGCTGAGTAATTATATTGTCTTGCATCTCACATAAGGGAGGTAAATACCCATTCTGAACCATTTAATGCTTCCAGCCAGTTTGGACACTGCCTCTGGCTGCCTGCAATTGGCGGTCACGCGCCGGTGCAGAATGGCCGGCGAGTCTCTGCGGAGGGGCCGGCATTTTGAAAATTGCCCTTCCGGGACCGCTCCGCCCGTTTTACTGCCGTGGCGTGCATACCGCTGATGCTTTACCGACTGGTGGGGATCCCTTCCCGAAATTGCCCCTTGGGAAATTGCCCCTTTCCCGGAATTGTCCCGCAGGAGCAGCGTTGCCGCCGGTCAATGCCCCGGATAGCTTTTGCTGTCGGTGCACTCTCTGCGGCCCGGCCGCCCTTAAAGGGAAGGTGGCGCTGCCAGCAAAGCCATCTTATTCTTTTTTGTTGGCCGACTGCCAGGTCAGGCCGACAATTATAGCCGCGGGTTCAGCTGGGCCGCCAACAGGCAGCCTGGCACACCCCCCCCCCCCCACTCCCTTGGGTGCCAGGGTGCTGGTACGGCCAAAACCATCCCTGGTGGCCCAGTGTTTGTCACTGAAATGGCTCCAGAGTTCGCAGCGGCTTTTCCCTTTAACTGAAGGGGAGAGACATTGCGACATGTCAAAGTGATGACATCATCAGCGGCGCTGAAGACTGACAGCGTCGGTTACTCCACCCCGCCTCCGCTCCCGCCCGCTCATGATGGCCACTCTGCCCTGCCTCCACTTCCGTCTCCATAATGAGGACATTTCCGCCGCTCAAAAAAAATCCCTGAAGTGCTGAATTTCGACGGGTTAGGTGCCCATGTCTGGAGCGGACGGAACACATCATAACTGGTAGGTGCGCCTCGTTTCGGGTGCTGGGCAATTTCAGTCACTTAAGCCAAGGGATGAACAAATTCAACAACAAACTTAAGAAAGCATGGAATCAGAAGAGGCCATTCAGCGCATCAAGCCATTTCCTTCCACAGGTTTGAGGCTAATTCTGCAAGCCCTGCATCATGAAGCTACCTTCATAGAAACATAGAAACATAGAAAATAGGTGCAGGAGTAGGCCATTCGGCCCTTCGAGCCTGCACCGCCATTCAATGAGTTCATGGCTGAACATGCAACTTCAGTGCCCCCATTCCTGCTTTCTCGCCATACCCCTTGATCCCCTTAGTAGTAAGGACTACATCTAACTCTTTTTTGAATATATTTAGTGAATTGGCCTCAACAACTTTCTGTGGTAGAGAATTCCATAGGTTCACCACTCTGGGTGAAGAAGTTTCTCCTCATCTCGGTCCTAAATGGCTTACCCCTTATCCTTAGACTGTGACCCCTGGTTCTGGACTTCCCCAACATTGGGAACATTCTTCCTGCATCTAACCTGTCTAAACCCATCAGAATTTTAAACATATCTTATTAATTTGCTACCTTGCTACCACATGGAGTAATTGAGACAAATAGCATAGATGTATTTAAGGGGGAAGCTAGATAAGCACATGAAAGGAATAGAAGGATATGCTGATAGGGTTAAATGTAGTGTGAGATGAGGCTCGTGTGGAGCATAAACACTGGCGTGGACCCGTTGGGCCAAACGGCCAATTTCTTTGCTGTAAATTCTATGTAATACTCTGCAACTCCTCAACTCACCAGCAGAATTGAAACATGTTAGGAAAGGGGAATAAAGGGAAATGGGATCAAGGTGTGCTTTTGGGATTAGGATTACTGCTCGTGTGGAGGATAAACATCAACTACTTAAGTCGAATGGTTAGTGGGTTATGTTCTGCATCGTCACATTTGTGGCATGATTCAAATTTACATTTTTTCTGAAGTATTTTGTGACCACATGCATTGCTGTGTGGAGCTAATTTGCTATTTAAAAAAAAAAAGTGCGCTCATGGAAAGTACAAACCTCCCATTGTGCAAATGGAGACAAACCTTTTGGGCTAGAAATTCGTCTCGGGAAGTGGCGCAAAAGGGGCGGTATCAGATCGGCCATTCCACATCAGTGGAACTGAATATCAGGCGCCGGGTATAATTGGCGTCTGATTCTCAAACGCCTGTTTTGCCCCACCACCCAAGACGAATTTCTCGGCCTTTATCTCTGTATGTCATATTGGTTAGAGCTGCTTAGTAGACAGCATGCATTGTGCATGCTGCGGCCAAACTTTTGCTTCCATTATTGCGAAACCTGGAGGAACAGGGACGCTCTGAGCCAACTAATCTTGCTGACCGCCTCCCCCCCCCCCAGTCCCATGAGTGGCGAGCTGTCTGCGGGGCCGCGATGGCGTCCACAGCTCGCTGGTACTATCCTAACGAGGCCAGTGCACTAATTTGCCATGGTCCTGCAGTCGGCCTCATTAGGCGGGTGTTGCGTGCGTTGCACCGGGACCACGACCCGATTGGGGCGTGAGCTCATTTTTAGGCACAAAGGTTTTTTCACCTAAAGAGAGATGACTGACAGAAACTGAAATGTAACCGTTTCTGGTTGAACTGTTGCCATCTTTGGACTCTGTAACTCTCTAATCAGACCGTATCCAGTACTACTGCATGTGTGCGACTGCAGATGTAACATGCTGCACAGATAATAAGATCTTTGTGCTAGTGACATCTAGGAGGACACAGGAGGAAGTGTGTTCAAAAGAAGCAATTCATCACAGGTGCCAGTTTTGGCTCAGTGGTATTGGTCTTGTCTTTTAGTCAGAAGGTCATGGGTTCAAGCCTCAATCTTAGCTGACATTTCAGTGCAATACTTTTGGGTGAGACATTAAACCGAGGTCCTATCTTCCGTCCTTTCCGCCTATTTACACCTCCGTAACATTGCCCGTCTCTGACCCTGCCTCAGCTCATCTGCTGCTGAAACCCTCATCCGTGCCTTTGTTTCCTCGAAACTTGACTACTCCAATGCACTCCTGGCTGGCCTCCCACATTCTACACTACGTAAACTTGAGGTCATCCAAAACTCGGCAACCGTGTCCTAACTCGCACCAAGTCCCGATCACCCTTCACCCCTGTGCTCGCTGAACTACATTGGCTCCCGGTTAAGCAATGCCTCGATTTCAAAGTTTGCATCCTTGTTTACAAATCCCAAATCCCTCTATGGCCTCGCCCCTCCCTATCTCTGTAATCTCTTTCAGCCTCACAACCCCCACAAGATGTCTGTGCTCCTCAAATTCTGCCCTCTGGAGCATCCCTGATTATAATCACTCAACCATTGGTGGCCGTGCCTTCAGCTGTTTAGGCCCCAAGCTCTGGAACTCCCTAAACCTCTCCGTCTCTCTATCCTCCTTTAAGATGCTCCTTAAAACCTACCTGTTTCTGCCGTAATTTGTTCTTACTGGCTCAGTGTCAAATTTATTTGTTTTGTCTTTTAACACTCCTGTGAAGCACCTTGGAACATTTCAAGGCGCTATATAAATAAAAGTTGTAGTTGTTGTTGTCTCAGGTGGACGAAAAAGAGCAGGCGAGTTCTCCCGCTGTCCTGGCCAACATTTATCCCTCAACCAAGCCACTAATACAGTTAATTGGTCATTTATGTCATTGCAGTTTGTGGGAGCTTGCTGTTCACAAATTGTTTGCTGGAGTTCTCTAGATCACAACAGTGACCACACTTCAAAAGTAATTCACTGTCTGTGAAGCACTTTGGGATGTCTGGGGCTGTGAAAGGTGCTATATAAATGCAAGTTCTTTCCTTTCCGCCTCTCTCCCTCTCTTTCTTCCTTTAAGATGCTCCTTGAAACCTATGGGGTGGAAATTCGGTTGCGCTGTAGTTGAGGGGGTGTCCCGGGCGGAGTGGTAAAGTTTGCAGTGGCAAATTTTTTTAATCCAATTTCGTTCCAGATCAACTCTAACGCCAAAGATCACTTTGCGCCAATGTGTTTGATCTTAGGCCAAAAGGCCGAGAGGCGAAGTTGCACCGTTCCTGGAAATATTGCAATACCAGGTCGGTGCCTGGAGTGGACGGGGCAAGCCCCTGATCCAGCTCCCTGTCCAAAAATCAATTCAATATCATGTCCCCATCGGGGATATTAAACTGATAAGAACAGATACTACACTTGATCGTGGCCAAAAGGCTGAGAAGTTTGCAGCGGCAAATTTTTTATTTTTTTTGAAATTCGTAGCCAATCGTTCCAATTCTTTGTCAAATCACAAACGCCAGAGGTCACCTTGCACACATCAAGGATCACTCTGCGCCAATGCTCTTAGCCAAAAGGCCGAGAGCCACTGCACCGTTCCTGGAAGAACTGCAATACCAGGTTCGTGCCATGGAGGTGGATGGGTCAGGTCCCCCACACACCTCCGTGGAGGTGGATGGGTCAAGCCACCCCACCCACCTCCTGTTTCCAAAAAAGCAAGCATATACCTTCCTGACCAGGGAGAAACCACCCGGAGGTCATGGTGACTGGTCAGAAACGGTACTACACTTGATCTTAGCCAAAAGGCCGAGAAGCAAATGGTTTGCGTCTGCCGCCGGTAAGTTCATTGGCCGGGTTCAGAGTTTGGAGCAGAGCACTAAGGGAGGCATTCCACACCTCTTTTAGGGCGCTAGGGCTGGCTGAGCAACTGAAAATTCCGAGCTAAACAGCCTCAACAAAGGCCTGGGAAAAAAGAAAACCTGAAACAAAAGCATTCCAAATACAGAGCTCACTCCACCACAACATAAATCGCAATTTGTTTTTTTAAAAAAAACAATCACACTTACTGGAGGTCGACATTACTTGCCTCACTGTGGCCCCGACAGCTTGGAAGGCCTGCTTTCATAAGCGTTCCCACCAGGGTGCGCTACGGAGCACTACGGGTAGGGTGGCAACTAAAAGTTGAGCTGGTGTCGCTACCAGGGGCGTTGCACACGGCTCTCCTCTCCCAGGCGCTATTGCACCACGCCCCGCCGATACCGGCACTGAATGTCCCGGCGCAGCGCTGGGAGCTGGCCGCCCAGGCGCAAGTGCTTTCTGCTGACATTGCCGCCCCTGCGGAGTGCTAAGAGGGACGGCAGAAGACCGAATTTCTACCCTCATCTCTTTGACCAAGCTTTTGGTCATCTGCCTCGGTTGTCAAATTCTATTTTGTAACGCTCCTGTGAAGCGCCTTGGGATGTTTTTCTACGTTACAGGCGCTATATAAATACAAGTTGTTGTCTTTCTTGAGATGATGTTATAAATCACAAGACTGAAGCTATTGATTGATGTTATCTTAAATACCAGGCGTTTTACTGCCTCCAGTCTGTGTTATTATGTATAACATGTACAGATGAAGTTTATAGAGTATGATTTGATTCTGTATTTGGGAAGATGTTCCTTGTTGATTGCGGGTATCACAGTAATAAAAAGGTTAGCTGATAACAGTAAAGTCACATGATTGGATCAGAAGTGATGCTGAGTTTTATTTCATTCTGTATCACAGGGGAAAGGATGAAATTCTATAAACTTACAATTTGGGTGTCAGATCAGTATAAACCGACCTCGAGCACAAAATGCAACTGGCTTGTGAACAACTTTGAAATGACACTGTGGCTTAGTCGTGTTTCTGCTTGTAAATAGTGAGGATACTTGAAAGCCCACCAGAGTTGTGGACCCTGCCACAATCTATAAATGTTCAGCAGCTGATAGAACGGGGAGTGAAGCGTTAGTTGTGAAAAAGACCTTTGGGCTTATTATACCATGGGACACGATGGTCCAGCTACACAAGAACAGCTTTTGCTGCTGTGATTTCCAAGAAATTGTGATGACACTGTATTTCATAACATATCCAGACACATCCTGCCTCTTAGACAGGCAGATAGTTGCTTCATTTAATTACAGCCTTTCAAAATAAATCTTAAAATTTGTGCTAAATCTTTAGACATCAAAGAAAAAAAACAACCGCACATTGTATTCCCAAATTACTTCCTCAGTACATTTATCAAGCTTGTGATAGATATCACGGTTACTACACCCAAGCAAGGCCATGATACCATTCCTTTCTCACTATTGTGTTTGAGCAAATCCTGTCATATTTTTAGCAAATCAGCTTTTTTGTTACAATGGGCTGGAACTTGCACGCATAGTGTTCCTCTATGCAGTCCCCCATATATAGACACAGCCAAATAATTTAGAAAGACATGTACATAAACAGGGGTCAACTTCAATCTAACCCACCCGTCAGGACTCTGACGGGATCGGGTTGCAACGTTGGATTCACACCCACCCGGTTTCACCTTCCATTGAGGTTAGCGGAGAGTAATATCGGGCATGGTGTAAAACCGACATTGTACCCGACGCCTGGGTTTCCTGCCCGGCAAGTTCATTTATAATTACCCCAATAGAAAGGGAGAGAGAAAGAAAGGCAGACAGACAGACACACACACGCAAAGAAAGAAAGAGAAACACACATTGAAAGCAAGAGACCGAGAAGGACACGGGGGGGGGGGGGAGGGGGGAAAGCAAATTTGCCCTGTTTTGCGATGCCTGTTAGCGCTCCCGGGGAGGCACGTTACCGGCTCCTGTGGAATTGCGCGGCAGTTAGCGGAGGCGCCCCGGCGATGACATCATCGACGTTCGCGGTGACCCCTTAGCGCCACGCGCCTGTCCCTTCCCGCCCCGCGGCGGATATTGTCCTGCCATGAACGGTGTCAGCTCCAGCCTCGCGGGTCATGAACCAGGCTGACATCTGCTTGCGGGGCGGAAGTTAAAGGGGAGGTGGGGAGCGCCCCGTGCCGCCATCTTGCCGGTTCGGCCGACTCACCGGTCGGCCTGACTTCTGCATCGCTTTTGCGTGGTCCGGGTCGCAATCATGCAGCCCGGCACTCCGCTTTGGGGGGTCCAGCGGAGGCCATCAGAGGCCCGGCATAGTGTGCAGCTGCCCCTCCCTTTTAACGGAAGGGGCGGGGCGTTGAAATGCGTCAGTGCTACGCAGAGCAGTTGCATAGCGCTGACTAACTTGCCCAATAGCGTCCCTGCAGGATGTGGAGCGCACGAGATAGTGCTCCATTTCCTGTGAGGGGCGGTCACCGCAATTTTGCGGATGGGACAGGACTTCCACGCCGGGCGCAGGAAGTCACGCTCCGAGTTGGTTACCGCCCCCTATCGGGGCGCCGGGGAATTTCTCCCTCACAGTCTGCTCAGGACACACACCCAGGAAACAGTGAAAATAAGCAACACTGTGTATTCTTGGTTCTATTTTGTTCGAGATGACAGAGGCAGTGTGTCTCTAACTTTTCATCAGTCACCACCTTGTCAGAATAATCTACAGCAGATTAGGTTCTTAAAGAACTCATGATTGATTTGTATACTATCTTCATTTACACAATTAAGACCATTTTGGGGCAATTTGTTTCTTTTGCAAAAACACTGCTCCCGTCTTTCAACTGGGCCTCTGTGAACTAAATGCAGAGTGATGCAGTGTTCTGAAACACTAATACGAACAATCAAAAGTTGTGAAAAACGAGATGGCTTGAAATAATGGGATTTTATGATGAGTCTCCTTTTAACACAGATGAAAGTTGCCATGTTAAATAAAAACACACAGCTCTCAGGCAGCCCAGGTGTCTGCTTACGCTGGAGCATTCTGGGTTAGATTGCTTTATGCCAGAAAAAGAAGTCCTTTGTTCTCTGCATGATGTTATCTATATGTACTTTTCATGGAGTTGTGTGTTATTTTGATACCAATCAGCACTCTGTGAAGAATTAAAAAAAAATGTTTAAACGCAAGCCCATAAAACAAGCTCAGGCAATATTTTCTTTCGATGTGCTTCTGAATCTCATTAGATAATATTAAATTTATAACATTGCAAGGCTTCCCATGCATCGGGTATTCATAAAAGAATGGCACTAAAAGTCAGAAAATAACCAGATGCTAAATTCCTAAAAAGGCATTTTGGCACCTGGCCTAAAAGAGCCAAATTATTATAATGGCCCAGATTTTGCTGGAGCGCGGCATCTTGTGACATCCCCTGTTCGGTAGACTTGTTCCTGCATGTTTAGGTTTTAAATCTTTTGCCCACAAAATTGCTGGAAGTGTGAGCTGGTAATGGAGGGGTGAGGGCAACAGGGCATCTGGGACCTTGGTGACCAAAAAGGACAAACAGTGTGTCTCCTGAACCAATGAGATTAAAGGATTGAGAAATGAACAGAGGCAGGACTCAGAAGGAAGGTGAATTAGAGTGGGTGAATTCAATGTCAAATCAGGTGCAGAAAGAAAAATAAAGAGAGGGAAAGAAACATTGGATTATGAGAGAAAAAAAAATAAGGACAAAAAGGAAAAGAAAGAAAAAAAAAGTTTTAAATTAAAATTTGACATTTTTTTAAAACTCGAACAATAATTTACAACTTGAAAGATTTAAACTCCACACATTTAATTCTTCACTTTCTGGGAACGAGAGGTTGATTGGAATGCATTAACAATTATCATGTCGTTAAAAAGGTAGTTATGCTGTTACTTACTAGACTTAAGGGGAATCAAGGGATATGGGGCTAGATTTTCCATTTTTTTGCATGCTTAACGCCCATTTAACGTCCATTTTACCACTGAAATGACATTTAACACCCATATATCGCCTAGTTAGCCACAAAATGGAAACTAATGGGCATTTTTCGGAAACTTATTGGCGAGCATTACTTTCCCCACGTGCGCAACGCCGGGAAAATATTATATCGCCCGCCCACTTTTTTTGAGCGGAATCATCAGAATGGGCAAAATCAACGGCCATAATATCGGCCAGCATTAGTTTCCGCACGGAATTATCGCCGAGATTCAACAATACCGATCGGCCACTTTTTTTTGTCGTAAAGATCACATTTGCCGAAACTAACGGCCAGGAGATCGCCCAGCGTCACTTTTACCACCTCGCATACATAGCGGCCACAATATCGCTCGCCCAAAACACCGCCCGGAAAAAGTGGAACTAACAGGAACTAATCACAGCGTTATAGACGCCATGTTCTACATCACATATCGCATCATTTAAAAGGCTGCTCTAGTTCAACCTCGGGGGAATTCGGATGTACTCTGGAGGTGATGTGAACATCTTTACAAACATCTTTATCACACTGTGAATGACTGGAATTTAATAGGTGTCTTTGTCAGGACATGCATTCTTTGTGACCAATCGGTGGAAAACAGAGAGCTATTGCAATGAGGCCTGTTCTTTCTCACCCACCCTTGATGACCAATTACATGCTGCATACTCAAGATGGCTGAAGGTACGCTCCACAGCATTATGTGCCCAATGTAAGATGTGCCAGACTGATGAGGAGGACCAGACATTACATCCCCCGCAAGTAGGGAGAAGCAGTCTTACCTCGACTTGCCCGACACCACCTGGCTTCGGAGACTGCGCTTCCTCAAAGAGGTTATCACTGAGGTATGCCAGCTCATAAGAGAAGATCTGCAGCCTGCCAGCACCATCAGTACTGCACTGTCCGTCGAGGCCAAAGTCACTGCGGCACTGTCGTTCTATGCCTCGGGTTCTTTTCAGGCCTCAGCAGGCGACATTTGCGGACTTTCTCAGCATGCCACACATTGCGGCATTAGACAGCTCACTGAAGCCCTGTACGCATGCAGGAGGGACTTGATCAGCTTCCCTATAACCAAGGAGGCACAGAGTGAGAGGGCTCTAGGATTCTCCAGAATTGCAAACTTCCCCAAGGTGCAGGGAGCAATAGACTGTACGCACATCGCGATGCGGCACCTTTTCAGGATGCAGAGGTTTTCAGGAACCGCAAGTGATTCCATTCCCTGAATGTCCAACTTGTTGTTGACCACCAGCAAATTATACTGGCAGTGAATTTCCGGGCAGCATCCATGATGCTCACATCCTGCATGAGAGCACTGTATCTGACTTGTTTAACAATCAGCCACAAGGTCAATGCTTGGTGACAAAGGATATGGCCTCGCCACCTGGCTGATGACCCCCCTGCGTGACACCTACACCTAAGCCGAGAGGCGATACAACGAGAGCCACAGAGCCACTCGCAATATCGTGGAGAAAATCATTGGAGTGCTTAAGCAATACTTTAGATGCCTGGACCACTCAGGCGGCGAGCTCCAATACCACCCTGAGCAGATAGCTCAATTCATGGTGGTGTGCTCCATGCTGCACAATTTGGCTATTAGGGGGGGGACAAGAATTGCCTGATGAGTCTGACAGTCCACCTCACCAGAGAGAGGAAGAGGAGGACGAGGAGGCAGAGGCTGACATCAGCCCAGACAATCAGGCTGATGGTGAAGCCATGCCCCTGCCCCCCTGTAGACCGCATGAAAGGCCTATGGTGGCATGATAGCTGCAAGTGCCTTACTTCAGGAGCTCATCAATGAGCTCTTTGCCTGAAAGAACTTTGGTGTTATTTACAAGCCTGACACACTGCTGGGTGTGCAGGTCATATATCACCTTGGTGACAGTTAAAGTTTAAGTTGATTGAAGTTAAGTGCAATTATACCCCTTGATGTTAAGGAATCACCAGCGTGTAATGGTGCAGCAATCTGAGCCAATGTGAACAAGGTTTTGTTAAATAAAAAACATTTAAACCGAACATTTGTCTGAAATCATCAGTATTTCTGTAAAAACCAATCCTCTCCCCCACTTCTCCTCCCCACCTCTACCCCTTCCCATTCTGCTCCTGACTCCAAGCCGCCTGGCTGAGGAGCTCCTCAGGTGATGCTTCATTGTGGGGGGGGGGGGTGGGGGATTGATGGCCGAACTGCTGCTTGGACGAAAAAAGGGAGAAGATGGTCCCGAGGTGGGAAGATGCTCCGAGCCAGAAGCAAGATATTGCTCCTGGCTCTGATGTGTCGTTGGCAATGGGGTGCGTCACCTTGGGGTGCAGTGCGATGCTCTGGGACCACTGGGAGCCCTCTGTCACCAGTGTTCATGGCTACCAGCTCCAGGCCTCCTCCATCCCTTCCATGTTATATATTATTTGTTGGACAAAAACTCGGTGCCAACTATGTTCTTGGTGCTTAGTAGGCTTTTTGCTGCTGGTGAATCTCCCTCGTGCCTCCCACAACAGCCAGACAAGCACACACCACAGCCACACACGCTTTCAGTCCCTCTCAGCTCCCTCTCTCTCTGTCTCCTCTTCTGTGCATGTCATGATGACCCTTGACCTCCTGAATCACGGGAATCGAGCGTTGCCATGCCATTGCTAAAGACGGTGACACTTTACAGCAGAAGGTCAGAGAGATTTAGCACTACCGCCCATTTCATAATCGCTCGCGGTAACGCCCATTTTCAAAAATGGAGACTAGGTGCTTTGAGAACGGGCGTGAAGCCGGCGATCTGAAAACTCATTTTTACCGCCCACGCCGGAAATAACGTCCATTTTTGGGCGACCTGCACAAAAGTGTAAAATCTAGTCCATGGAGATCGAGCGGGAAATTTGAGCTGAGATTGATGATCAGCCATGATCTCATTGAATGGCGGAGCAAGTGCGAAGGGCCATAGGGCCTTCTCCTGTTCCTGTTTCTTATGTTTTTATGTTCTGATGTTCTTAACTTTCTGTGGCAAGTTTAATGGTTAATTAATGTGCAAGCTGAAAAACTTGACGAATATCACGGCGAGGTTAAGGGCGAGATACCAGAGGAGCGCCGCAAATCGGCCAGAAACTTGTGACAAGACCTCTTCCTCGCCGCAAGTTGTTGGCAGATTTGGACATTAATAACGGTGATTGTCGTTCATATACCATTATTTTTCAGCAAATTCTGGGGCATGAGAACCAACTCTGTATGGAATAGAGGGGTTTTTAATTTGGTGTCCAATCATCAAATGTTAAAATGCAAGTGCTAAAAGGAGAAGTCAAGAGAAGCAATGAATTAGGAACACGAGATACTGTTAGGTACTGTAGGGGAAGGCTACTTTAGCTCAGCTCACAGTGCCATCTTTAAGAATTGTAAAAAAAATCTTTTGGGGAAGAAAAGTAAGTCACCCTGGAAATAAATTTAACATTTGAGATATTAAAATGGAAAATCTGATGAACTGGATTGATAACTATATCTTTGTCTCCTTCCAGCATATTAGCCATGATGTTGGAGAAATATTGGACCCAACTAACAGTTAAATTTTAAGCATTAAGAGGTAATATATTGGCATGGATAGAGGATTGGCTAACTAACAGAAAACAGAGAGTCGGGATAAATGGTTCATTCTCTGGTTGGCAACCAGTAACTAGTGGGGTGCCACAGGGATCAGTGCTGGGGCCTCAACTATTTACAATCTATATTAACGACTTGGAAGAAGGGACTGAGTGTAACGTAGCCAAGTTTGCTGACGATACAAAGATGGGAGGAAAAGCAATGTGTGAGGAGGACACAAAAAACCTGCAAAAGGACATAGACAGGCTAAGTGAGTGGGCAAAAATTTGGCAGATGGAGTATAATGTTGTAAAGTGTGAGGTCATGCACTTTGGCAGAAAAAAAATCAAAGCGCAAGTTATTATTTAATGAAGAGAGATTGCAAAGTGCTGCAGTACAGCGGGGCCTGGGGGTACTTCTGCATGAAACATAAAAGGATAGTATGCAGGTACAGCAAGTGATCAGGAAGGCCAATGGAATCTTGGCCTTTATTGCAAAGGGGATGGAGTATAAAAGCAGGGAAGTCTTGCTTCAGCTGTACAGGGTATTGGTGAGGCCACACCTGGAATACTGCGTGCAGTTTTGGTTTCCATATTTACAAAAAGATATAATTGCTTTGGAGGCAATTCAGAGAAGGTTCACAAGGTTGATTCTGGGGATGAGGGGGTTGACTTATGAGGAAATGTTGAGTAGGTTGGGCCTCTACTCATTGGAATTCAGAAGAATGAGAGGTGATCTTATCGAAACATATCAGATTATGAGGGAGCTTGACAAGGTGGATGCAGAGAGGATGTTTCCACTGATGGGGGAGGTGAGAACTAGAGGGCATGATCTTAGAATAAGGGGCTGCCCATTTTGAAACTGAGATGAGGAGAAATTTCTTCTCTCAGAGGGTTGTGAATCTGTGGAATTCGCTGTCTCAGAGAGCTGTGGAAACTGGGACATTGAATAAATTTAAGACAGAAATAGATAGTGTCTTAAACGATAAGGGGATAATGGGTTATGGGGAGCGGGCAGGGAAGTGGAGCTGAGTCCATGATCAGATCAGCCATGATCTTATTGAATGGCAGAGCAGGCTCAAGGGGCCATATGGCCTACTCCTGCTCCTATTTTTTATGTTCTTATGTTCATTAATGGGAGTAATTTTCACTGTCACTGCATGGGTGGCAAGCTGCCCATTATGGAACCCGCCTGGTTTTTGTCCCATTGATTTCAGGTGGCGAATTTGAAAATTACTGCCACTGATATGGTATGTCCAAGGTTTGTTCATTAATCTGTGCTCAGTTAGTTGATCTCAGCCTAAAGTATTGGACTTTCAACTTGGGGGTCTTGAGTTTAAGTTCTCATTTTCAGAGGCCAATCTTGCGACTTCTAGCTGCAGAACACTGAACTACCAACTAGATCTAAGATATATGAGTTGAGTATCAAGAGGGCAGCCTCATACCTTCAACTGCAGGATACTGCAGTTCTGATAGGGAGATTTCATACTAGCTTCCAGTCTCAACTGAGAATTGCACATGGATTACCCTGCATTGCAAGTTTTCCCATTTCAGAAGCAGTCATTTATGGGTGGAAATGAAGAATTGTTCCAGGACTCGGGGGTTTATTATTGTATTACTCAAATATGCATCCTGATAAACCAACTTAGGAGCTGTTGGTGAGGTTCATGATGTAAATGCACTTCATTCACTCTACTCCTTGGTCTAGAATGGCAACGATGTCAGTGAGATTGAGAAAATGGTAAAAGTAAACAAATGGAAATGGAAAAATAAATTTTTTGAAACAGAAGATAGAGTTAATTGAACATTTTAAAATTCAACGCTCAGATGCTGTAAATGCAATCATTTCTGAACTTAGAATCGGTGTCAGACTTTACATGAACATGGATCTCATTAAACTTTATTTCTGGTAGGGTAAAGCTCTCAGAGCGAAATTTTCCAACAGCTTCTCTCAATGGTACTTGATTGTGAGTCCTTCAAATCTTTTGTACCTTTGCTTACATTATTTTATTAAGCTCAACTTTCAGATTTTAAACGTCTGTTCCTTTCAGATGATCAATAGATGAAAGTTCTAAATCACAACGTCATCATGCCTCAAACACACAGAAAAGAACGGACTCTCTGCTCAGAATCCCCCAGGAGTTTAGAACATTTTATCATTGGAGCTCGTGTTGGTCATTCAACACACTTTAACTTTCCTTACTGTCTCCCAAATAATTTATATTCTGGAATCCGTTCTATTGTGTTCCAAAAACAGATGAGATTGCACACAGGGAGGTTAAAGTAACAGTGACCTCAGTCTTTATTGAGACACTCCAGAGTGAGGAACAGGCCTGAGGGGCCAGCTTAAATACAGTGCTCCCAAGAAATGCTGGGATCCTTTAGGACTTCAGGGGATGCGCTCCATGGTGACGGAACATGGGAGTGCATGCTTTACAGATACACATCACTCCCCCGCAAGATCAAAGTGAAAACTATTTACAAGATGAGGCAGTCGGGAGCCTTTCTTTCCCTGGTGGACCGCCTCGGTACAAATGTCTGTTCAGGTGTGTTGGCTGTGCCCTCGCTGGGTTGGCGTGTTGTTGGCCCTGCAGGGCTGCTGGGTGAGCCTGGCCTTGCTGGGCTGTTGGGCGTGATGGGTTCGATTTCCTGGTCCGGGGCGGTGTCGATGATCCTTTGGGTGTGTGTTGTGGGCTCGAAAAAGGTGGTGTCTGCTGTGGGTTGTTCAGGGCAGTCTGTGAACTGCAGCCTCGTTTGGTCCAGGTGCTTTCTGCAAATTTGTCCATTGTCTAGTTTGACTACAAACACCCTACTCCCTTCTTTAGCTATCACCGTGCCCGCGATCCACTTGGGACCATGTCCATAGTTTAGCACATAAACAGGGTCATTCAGATCAATTTCCCGTGACACAGTGGCGCGACCATCGTTTACATTTTGTTGCTGCTGCCTGCTCTCTACCTGATTATGCAGGTTGGGGTGAACCAGCGAGAGTCTGGTTTTAAGTGTCCTTTTCATGAGTAGCTCAGCCGGGGGCACCCTGTGAGCGAGTGGGGTCTCGTGCGGTAGCTGAGCAGTACTTGGGACAGGCGTGTTTGGAGTGAGCCTTCTGTGACTCTTTTGAGGCTCTGTTTGATACTGCCCGCTCTGCCTGCCCATTGGAGGCTGGTTTAAACGGGGCCGAGGTGAATGTTTGATCCCATTCGGGTCATGAATTCTTTAAATTCGGCACTGGTGAAACATGGCCCGTTGTCACTGACCAGTATGTCAGGCAGGCCGTGGGTGGCAAACATGGCCCTCAGGCTTTCAATGGTGGCGGTGGCGTTGCTTCCTGACATTATTTCACATTCAATCCATTTTGAAAAAGCATCCACCACCACCAGGAACATTTTGCCGAGAAACGGGTCCGCATAGTCGACATGGATCCTCGACCATGGTCTGGAGGGCCAGGACCACAAACTTAGTAGTGCCTCTCTGGGCGCGTTGCTCAACTGAGCACATACGCTGCATTGCCGTACACAGGACTCTAAGTCAGAGTCGATACCGGGCCACCACATGTGGGATCTGGCTATCGCTTTTATCATTACTATACCCGGGTGTGTGCTGTGGAGATCCGAGATGAACGTTTCCCTGCACTTTTTTGGTAGCACTACGCGGTTACCCAACAACAGGCAGTCTGCCTGAATGGACAACTCGTCCTTTCGCCGCTGGAATGGCTTGATTAGCTCTTGCATTTCAACGGGGATGCTGGCCCAGCTCCCAGCATTTTTTACTAAGGACAGGTGTGAATTTGCTTACATTTATCCTTTGTTGCGGACTCTGAGTCATCTGGGTCACCTGAGGCCTGCTGGCAGTTGCAGACTCATGGTTTCTGCCTTGTATATTTCTGCTCGCAAACACAGTACCAGTTAATTTATGAACATTGCTAGCACTTGTGTGCTGAGAGATTTGTTTGGTGTTATCACCGATGGACATAAATGCCTGTGCTATCGCAATGGCCTTGCTGAGGGTCGGTGTCCCTACAGTCAAAAGTTTTCGTAGGATGGTCTTGTGGCCAATGCCCAGTACAAAAAAGTCTCTGAGCATTTGCTCCAGGTAGCTCACATTGTCCTGCAAGTTGCCTTAGCTCAGTGACGTAGTTTGCCACTTCCTGACCTTCAGATCGCTGGCACGTATAGAACTGATACCTCGCCATCAGCACGCTCTCCTTCGGGTTAAGATGCTTCCGAACCAGTGTACACAGCTCCTCATACGACTTATCTGTAGGTTTCACTGGAGCCAGAATATTCTTCATGAGGCTGTAGGTCGGTGCCCCGCAGACCGTGAGGAGGACCGCTCTCCTTTTTGCAGCGCTTCCTTCTCCGTCCAGCTCGTTGGCTACAAAGTACTGGTCTAGCCGTTCAACATAGGCTTCCTAGTCCTCACCCTCCGAGAACTTCTCCAGGATGCCCACAGTTTGCTGCATCTTTGCGTTGGATTCGTATACTCGTCGCCAGTTATTGTGTTCCTAACACAGATGAGACTGCGCACAGGGAGGTTAAAGTAACAGTGACCTCAGTCTTTATTAAGACACTCCAGAGTGAGGAACAGGCCTTAGGGTCCGGCTTATATACAGTGCTCCCAAGGGATGCTGTGATCCCTTGGGACTTCAGGGGATGCGCTCCCTGGTGGCGGAACATGGGAGTGCATGCTTTACAGATACACAACACGTTCCCTCTTCCATTTGAAGTAGATTGATAAAGAATCTGAAGGATTGTTTTTGTTTTTTTCCTTTGGTTTGAAGAAAGCATCGTTTAAAAAAATAAATAAAAGCACATTACAGTCCAGATGACGCAGACTAAATGAATATTTACTGAAAACCTGTCCATCAGTAGGATTCTTGGATGTTGTGTATAATGAACAATGAGCAAATTGCTATGTGAATGGTAACATTTCGCCTTTCAGTCAATACTGTCTCATTTTTAAAACCGCCAAACAGCCTCCGCTATGTTTTTAAATCACAGACTCCACCAGCTTTTCAATTCAATGACGGATTGTGAAACAATGTCAGTACAAATCATTCCACTTACCATTTGGAATCTTTTCTCCATCTCCTGCCTACCAACACTTCAATTTGTCCCCTTGCCTGAAAAGTCCAGGGAAAGAACTCATGGTAAGCTATGCTTCCACAGGCATCAGCAACCTTCTATTACCTCATCCATTTGATCATTAATGATGCTTGAGCTTAAACAGTGATTGTCAGCAAATTATCTGACCGATGGAAGGTGGAAGAATCAGAGTCCAGTACTGTCCTTGTCCAAAATTCACATGTACACTTCTCAATGGAGGTCACAGAATATTTATTAAGAGTGGAAGCTCAAGATGCTTTTACTCCTTCCTAGCTTACTGGAGATCATTGTATCCCTACTGCTGCCCTGGCCAAGATCAGCTAGTATTTTACAGACCATGAGCAAAAAATCTAGGCTCCAGTGCAGTATTGAGGGAGTGCTGCACTGTCGGAGGTGCCATCTTTCAGATGAGATGCTGAACCGAGGCCCCGCCTGCTCTCTCAAGTGATTGTAAAAGATCTCATGGCACTGTTTCAAAAGAAGGGGGCCCTAGATTTAAAGTAATTGGGGGAGGTTTAGAGGAGGTATGAGGGGAAATGTTCTGGCCAATATGTATCTCTCAACCAACAGCATGAGAAAAACAGATTATCTGGTCATTGTCACATTGCTGTTTATGGGACCTTGCTGTGTGCAATTGGCTGCTGTGTTTTAGCATTACAACAATGACTACACTTCAAAAGTACTTCATTGGCTGTAAAATGTTTTAGGATGTCCTGAGGTGGTGAAACGTGCCAAATAAATGCAACTCTTTCTTTTTTTCTATGATTGAATGCAACATCTTCTTGACAATACTTGTTAATGCATGAACTGTATAAAACACTGGTTAGGCCGCAGCTGGAGTACTGTGTGCAGTTCTGGTCACCACGTTACAGGAAAGATGTGATTGCACTGGAAAGGGTGCAAAGGGGATTTACAAGAATGTTGCCTAGACTGGAGAATTTTGGCTCTGAGGAAAGATTGGAGATGCTGGGTCTGTTTTCTTTGGAACAGAGGAGGCTAAGGGGAGACCTGATTGAGATGTATAAAATTATGAGGGGACCGGATAGAGTGGATAGGAAGGACCTGTTTCCCTTGGCAGAGTGGTCAACAACCAGGGGGCATAGATTTAAAGTAATTGGGGGGAGGTTATGAGAGTAAGTTTCTTCACCCAGAGGGTGGTGGGGGTCTGGAACTCACTGCCTGGAAGGGTTGGAGAGACAGAAACCCTCATCACATATAAAAGATACTCGGATGTGCACTTAAAGCGCTGTAACCTAGAGGGCTACGGACCAAGAGCTGGAAAGTGGGATTAGGCTGGATAGCTCTTGGTCGACCGGCGTGAACACGATGGGCCGAAATAGCCTCCTTCTGTGCTGTAACTTTCTATGATTCTATGAATACCAGATCATAAGGAGTATTTACTCACTGAACCACGGGGGGGGGGGGGGGGGGAACTCAATTTGCAATATTTCTAACCAATGTGTTGCAAGGACAGTTTTTTTTTTTACTTCTGTGCACATTGCTTGATCTGCATCCCCAGCGGTCCAATGATATCATCACCGTGACAGCAACGTAATGCTTACAGCTCCTGTCATTTTATATGGTTCTCATGTATACGGACACTCAAGTGACACTTATAGGAAACTTCGAAATGGCTAACCTCCACAATCCAACACTTCCGTTTGATTTCAACTTCCTGCCCAGGTGTAAAACTGCCTTTGCTGACCGTTACAGAAACCATCTAATTTCTATAATGACTAGCCGATCTGATTTTCACCCAGGCAGCAAGTTAACAATCTACCCCCATGGTGTTCCGAGCCTTCTACCCTTCCCTTCCCCTGTACATTGTAATCATGATAATCATTTTATCTGTCATTTTAAGAACCTTTGTCTTTTGCTTTTCTATTATCGTCCTTGTAACTTGTAGCGTGCTGATGTAATTCCACTGCTCATTGGGGTGGTGACGGGGGGGTGGGGGGGCTTATGTTTTAATTGAAGCACAATTTATTTTAAAGAACTCCATTTCTGGCACAGGCACGATGGACCGAATGGCCTCCGACAGTGCTCTATCATCCTACGATTTTAAACTGGATGAGTTTGACTGTGATTTTTCTGTAGTGTCAGGTGTGGCTCAGTGGGTAGCACTCTCACCTCTTGAGTCAGAAGGTTATGGATTCAAGTCCCATCCCAGGGACTTGAGCACAAAAATAAATTTAGGCTTGCAGTCCAGTGCAGTGCTCCCTCAGCCCACTGTCAGAGCTGACGTTTTTCTGATGAGATGTTAAACTGAGGCCCTGTCTGCTCTCGATAGTGGATAAAAAAGATCCCATGACACTATTTTGAAGAGCAGGGGAGTTATCCCCGGTGTTCTAGCCAATATTTATCCCTCAATCAACCTAACAAAAAACAGATTATCTGGTCATTATCACACTGTCATTTGTGGGAGCTTGCTATGCGCAAATTGGCTGCTGCTTTTCCCACATTACAACAGTGACTACACTCCAACAGTACTTCATTGGCTGTAAAGCACTTTGAGATGCCCGGAGGACGTGAAGGGCTCCAAATAAATCCAAGTCTTTCTTTTCTTTTAAAGAGGCAGATCTTTAAAAGAATAAACAATTTAGGTAATAGTGTAAAATGGTGTGCCATGGAACAATATGACATGGTGTTAGATCTCTGATTCCCCACATGGTGTGTTTCTAGTGTTAACACGGATATGCGGGGGAAGTGGACAAGAAATAAACTTGAGTTGAGACAAGGTGTTTCCTCACTAGGATGGAGGAGGGAATTATCTGTGGACATGGAATCCCCGAATCAGTCAGTCACCTGCTAGTGGCTTGTTACAGGGCTGCATTTCCAGAGGCCTCGAACCAGGTCACCTACCCACTCTCCCAGCTAATGGGTGGCGTGTGTCGTGACAGGAGAGAAATAACACGGGAGAGAAAAGGCTAAAACAATAATTATGGAACCAAGTAATCTCAAAGCTGTACAAATCTAACCTCAGCACCACGATAAAATGAGCACTGGCCTTTTCATTTATTCCATGAAGGCAGAATTTATAATATTTGTTAGAATCCGCATTTAAAAAGTAATTCAGTAGTAATATCGTAGAACATTAATCTTATCTCCATTGTCAACCATCTTACTCGTTGTCATTGTGTGCCTCTGACAATCTGCCTGACCCTTTGGCCTGACCTTGCTTGGCCCAGAGTGATAAAGGGCCTGATGGGAGTGCTACTTCAGGTTCTGGATCACCTCGGTCCTCTCAGTTGTTCAGCTCTGCAGCAGGCTGACCATGGCTCCTGGCAGTAGGAAATGTGCCCGATTTCCACGCATCATTTATCAGTCTGACTGCTACAGGCCAAGGCCATCATCATTTAAAGATTCTTTCATACACCATTCAGTGCAGTCTCTTGCCATCTCTATCCCTGTGGGAAAACAAGGGGCAAATGTGGAAGTGAAGAGACACAGGGGATAAGAGCTATTAGAGCTCTCCCACCCCGTTAGCCAGTCCTATCGAAGGAGGCCCGAATATGGTTTCAGGCAGTATTTGACCGAATTCCTAGCTCCTTGCATGCAACCTTCAGAGCTCACATTCTGAAGTAAACATATGGAATCAACATGTGTGTTGTTAATGTTACTCGCACATTGTTCAATGTAATCAGAAAGGTCACATCCAGAAGAGATGGCTTAGATGTATTTAAAAACGTCTGCAGTCAGCAGCTGACAATCACAATTAAGACTGACATGAGAAGGTTTTCTCCACTACCATTTTGGCGTTAGAGGCTAATTCCTGAAACACGTTCTTTCCTTTCTACCTCCTGAGGAAAACTTTACTCTCTCTGAATGAATGGTCCATAGGGAAGTATGCTCACGTAGTCTCTCAGACTAGTGAATATGAAAAGGAGTTTGTAAAAAGTAGGAGCTTTTAGTAACCCTTTGAGTGCTGAATCATCCTGGGACTATGTAGCAGGTCTCCTGCTCTCTTAGCAGAGTGGAAGACTGAAGAGCAGAGATAGCAATTACCTTGGAAAATTGAACAAAATACTTTTTGTTTAAAGTAGCATTATCAGACTGGTACCAGGGATGAGGGACTTTAGCCATGTCAAGAGACTAGAGAAGCTGGAATTGTTCGCCTTAGAGCAGAGATTAGTAGGGATGTTCAAAATTGTGAGGGGTTTTGATAGAGTAGATAAGGAGAAACTGCTTTCATTGGCAGGAGGGTCGGTAACTAGAAGACACAGACTTAAGATAAATAGCAAAAGAGGGAAGATGCGGAGAGAGTTTTTTACACAGCAAGCTATTATGATCTGAAATGCACTGCCTGAAAGGATGGTGAAAGCAGATTCAACAGTAACTTTAAAAATGAAATTGGATAAATACTTGAAAAGGATAAAATTGCAGGGCTATGGGGTAAGAGTGGAGCAGTGGGTTGAATTGGATAGCTCTTTCAAAGAGCCAGCACAGGCCTGGAGAGGCTGAATGGTCAGCTGCTGTGCTGTATGATTCTATGATTCATTGCAAAACCGAATTATCAGAAGATGGAGAGTATGCATGCAAGCACAAAAAATACAATTTCCAATTATTTTGTTGTGCTTAGTAAAGCTAGGATATTACAAAAATAATAAGAAAATAAAGAAGTCAAACAGGACATCATCAAGGTTGAAAAGAATTTTAAAAAGTTGAAATTATTGAGGAAGTTATAATTGTGTGATACCCAGCTTGCATTTTAGAACCTTGAAGATTTTGGGAGGAAGGAAAGACTGAGGGCGACCAAGGAATGTCACCGTTTTACTGTTCTGAAAAGAATGAATTAGAGTA
Organism: Pristiophorus japonicus; assembly: GCF_044704955.1. Classification (NCBI taxonomy): domain Eukaryota; kingdom Metazoa; phylum Chordata; class Chondrichthyes; family Pristiophoridae; genus Pristiophorus; species Pristiophorus japonicus. The sequence continues at coordinate 259,386,567 of NC_091982.1, read as the reverse complement.
GGAGACTTTGATGAATCTGGATTTTAGGGAGATGTAAGAGAGTGCAAGAGATAATTTATTTGGAGCGTAGAAGAAACAAACACGGGAAGTTCAGAGCACTGACCATGTAGTATTGATAAAACCCGGAGAGAGAAGAAAAGTTGGAATAGAGATAAAGTTTGGAGATCAGAGATGAATCTCTATCAGGTGACAACCTTTTTCTTATACCTGGTCTAATGAAGAATGAGGTCTTAGAAGAATCTCCTTACATATATCGAATAGCATTCAAATCATGGACAACTTATCCCTTATAGAGCATTAATAGTTATTGAGAGGAAAAGAATTCTAATCACAAAAAAAATCCAAGCTTCTTTAAAGCAACTTCAGCAGCTTTAGCAATGCAGGAGATGTGTGAAATCCATTTGAGGTCATACAAGATAGTAAGGCCAAGAATGTCATCTTTTTTTTTGTTCCTGGGATGTGGGCGTCATTTGCAAGGCCAACATTTATTGCCCATCCCTAATTGCCCTTAAAAAGATAGTGGTGAGCCACCTTCTTGAACCGCTGCAGTCCTTGTGGTGAAGGTACTCCCACAGTGCTGTTATGGAGGGAGTTCTGGAATTTTGACCCAGCGACGATGAAGGAATGGCAATATATTTCCAAGTCAGGATGGTGTGTGACTTGGAGGGGAACGTGGAGATGGTGGTGTTCCCATGCGCCTGCTGCCCTTGTCCTTCTATGCGGTAGAGGTGGCGGGTTTGGGAGGTGCTGCCGAAGAATCCTTGGTGTGTTGCTGCAGTGCATCTTGTAGACGACACACACTGCAGCCACGGTGTGTCGGTGATGGAGGGAGTGAATGTTTAAGGTGGTGGAAGGGGTGCCAATCAAGCGGGCTGCTTTGTCCTGGATAGTGTTGAGTGTTGTTGGAGCTGCACTCATCCAGGCAAGTGGAGAGTATTCCATCACACTCTGAATTGTGCCTTGTCGATAGTGGAAAGGCTTTGGGGCATCAGGAGGTGAGACACCTGCCCCAGAATACTCAGCCTCTGACCTGCTCTTGTTGCAACAGCATGTATGTGGCTGGTCCAGTTAAGTTTCTGGTCAATGGTGACCCCAGGATGTTGATGGTGGGGGATTCGGCGATGGTAATGCCGTTGAATGTCAAGGGGCGGTGGTCAGACTCTCGCTTGTTGGAGATGGTCATTGCCTGGCACTTGTGTGGCGCGAATGTTATTTGCCACTTACCAGCCATAGCCTGAATGTTGTCCAGGTCTTGCTGCGTGCGGGCACGGACTGCTTCATTATCTGAGGAATTGCGAATGGCACTGAACACTGTGCAATCATCAGCGAGCATCCCCACGTCTGACTTTATGATGAGGGGGGCAAGGTCATTGATGAAGCAGCTGAAGATGGTTGGACCGAGGACACTGCCCTGAGGAACTCCTGCATTGATGTCCTGGGGCTGATGAAGAAATACTTAAGATGGAACCATCAAATGAATCAATATTTGTTAGTTAGATTTACTAGAGACACGAAGAAACTGTGTCTTCAAAGAATTGAAAGAAACAAAATTATCCTTCCACAATCGAAGGACATGGCGATCAAGATGCATTGATTCTACCACTGTCCCAGGAGAACACTGGAGGTTGTGTGCACGGAGGGCATGCAATCTGATGGAGACTGATCAATGTAGAGTAGAATCATCAGTAATTGAGTGGATAGGGTTAGATGAAGAGTGGAGAAGGTGACATATGAAAATGCAAATTTGGAGACAGGGAAATCTTCAGTTAAGGGGGACAGGTAAACGAGTCAACAAATTAGCCATCTATAGCACAGATAGAACAATTTGGCAGAAAACTGAATAACCATGCGACTAGCTTTAGTAAGAGGCTCCATGATGGTAACTTGTTTAGAAGTACACATTACTAGGCCTTTCAAAAGTTTTGAAGATTTCCAAAGCAACATTTCATGAAAGTGTGTATAATAAGTAAAATATCTTTCACACTTAAAGTAACAAACTTTGAACAGGAAAGTATGTACTATTTATTGGCCTACTTCTTTTGCCGATATCGAGCAGGAATTATGCTCCACCATGGTGCTCAGATAGCATCTTGATTCTGATTGGAAAAAACATACATTCTGCAAAAAGTTTACCTAATTTTTCCAAGCTCCAGTAGAATCCTTCAGGATAATTAGATGCTGTAAATATCTAAAAAGATAACTATGGAAACACTGGATGAAGTTTAAGATCAATAATTTGTTTGAAAATCTGCAAAGCAAGGTTCTGTCAATGGTCAGTGAATATTAATGATACTAGTATTGTTCTGTGATAGGAAGAAAAAAAGAGCACCAGAGGAAGCTAATTGAAAATATATGTATTGATTTTATTTTTATTGAAATAATTGATGTCTGTAGAGAAGGATCAAAAGGGCCGAAATTCATTACAGCCAGAAAGCTGGTGGTGTTAAGATCTTTTTTCCCCGATTAGCGCCGCAAAGTTTGCAGCGGCCATTGGATCCAAATTCAGTCTTTTGATCACAAAAAAGTGTTCCAGTCTTATTAGCCCTTCAAATCTGAAAGTTAGCAGTCTTAATTGGGGCGTTATTCCCAGGGGAACTTCACCCTGAGGGTGATGTGGCAGCTGCCATTGCAGCACAGGCGCGAGGGAACGAACGTATCGGTGCTGCTTTGGAGAGGAAGGTTGCGGCTCTGCAGGAGTCGGCGGAGCGTTTAAGTGCCGTCATATCTGGTGGCTTTCAGATTGTGGCTGCTCGCATGCAGCCTCAGCTGGGTGCCCCCCCTCCCCGAGACCTCGGTGTTGCTTTCGCGGCTGGGTCCACCACGGGCCACAGGGGACCTTCCGGTGTGGTGCCACAGCACCGACCTGAGCTCCCTCAGATTGGTGGTGGTGGTAATGTGCCGCCCCTGGTGAGTTACTCAGGCCCCTCGGACCAGGGTGTGGATGGTGCGCTCCCTCCAGCTCGCAGCTTTCCTGACCCCAGACCTGTCACTCCGCCAGTGGCTCCACCCATGCCCTCGCCCGAGACAAGTCGGACTGAACCCTCCCAAGATGGTGTTGACCAGTCTCCAGCCGGCCCTTCCAGCCCAAAGCTGCTCGAGGGCGTCTAGAAGGACATCTGCAGCTTCCACACAGGGAAAGCAACAGCTTTCCCAGAGCCATGAGGCAACCACAGGGGAGACACTGAGGCAAAGTCGCAGGTTAGGCACACGTAAGATCATCATAGGCAGTCCCTCGAAGGCGAGGATGACTTGCTTCCACTCTAAAAGTGAGTTCTCAGGTGGCTGAACAGTCCAATGCAGGACTTACAGTCTCTGGTCACAGGTGGGACAACAACGGTTGAAGGAAAGGGTGGATGGGGAACCTGGGTTGCCGCACGCTCCTTCCGCTGTCCGCGCTTGGTTTCTGCTTGCTCTCGGCAACGAGACTCGAGGTGCTCAATGCCCTCCCGGATGCTCTTCCTCCACTTAGTGCTGTCTTGGGCCAGGGATTCTCCAGGTGCCGGTGGAGATGTTGCACTCTCACAAGGAGGCTTTGAGGGTGTCCTCTGCCCGCCTAGGGCTTGCTTGCCGTGTCGAGGCTCCCAGAAGAGCGCTTGCTTTGGGAGTCTCGTGCCAGGCATGCGAACGTTGTGACCCGCCCAGCGAAGCTGATCGAGCGTGGTCAGTGCTTCAATGTTGGGGATGTTGGCCTGAGCGAGAACACTGACATTGGTGCGTCTGTCCTCCGAATGGATTTGCAGGATGTTGTGGAGGCAGTGTGGTGGTACTTCTCCAGTGCTTTGAGGTGCCTGCTGCATATGGTCCACATCTCTGAGCCATATAAACATAGAAACATAGAAACATAGAAAATAGGTGCAGGAGTAGGCCATTCGGCCCTTCAAGCCTGCACCGCCATTCAATGAGTTCATGGCTGAACATGCAACTTCAGTACCCCATTCCTGCTTTCTCGCCATACCCCTTGATCCCCCTAGTAGTAAGGACTTCATCGAACTCCTTTTTGAATATATTTAGTGAATTGGCCTCAACAACTTTCTGTGGTAGAGAATTCCACAGGTTCACCACTCTCTGGGTGAAGAAGTTTCTCCTCATCTCGGTCCTAAATGGCTTATCCCTTAACCTTAGACTGTGACCCCTGGTTCTGGACTTCCCCAACATTGGGAACATTCTTCCTGCATCTAACCTGTCTAAACCCATCAGAATTTTAAACGTTTCTATGAGGTCCCCTCTCATTCTTCTGAACTCCAGTGAAGACAAGCCCAGTTGATCCAGCCTTTCTTGATAGGTCAGTCCCGCCATCCCGGGAATCAGTCTGGTGAACCTTCGCTGCACTCCCTCAATAGCAAGAATGTCCTTCCTCAGGTTAGGAGACCAAAACTGTACACAATACTCCAGGTGTGGCCTCACCAAGGCCCTGTACAACTGTAGCAACACCTCCCTGCCCCTGTAGTCAAATCCCCTCGCTATGAAGGCCAACATGCCATTTGCTTTCTTAACTGCCTGCTGTACCTGCATGCCAACCTTCAATGACTGATGTACCATGACACCCAGATCTCATTGCACCTCCCCTTTTCCTAATCTGTCACCATTCAGATAATAGTCTGTCTCTCTGTTTTTACCACCAAAGTGGATAACCTCACATTTATCCACATTATACTTCATCTGCCATGCATTTGCCCACTCACCTAACCTATCCAAGTCGCTCTGCAGCCTCATATCACTACTGCCCTGTAGGCCATAAGCTTGGCGCCAGATTTGAGGTCCTGGTCTTCAAAAACTCTCTTCCTCGGGCGACCAAAGGCTGCGCTGGCTCACTAGAGGCGGTGTTGGACGTCGTCATCGATATCGGTCATAAGAACATAAGAACATAAGAATTAGGAACAGGAGTAGGCCATCTAGCCCCTCGAGCCTGCTCCGCCATTCAACAAGATCATGGCTGATCTGGCCGTGGACTCAGCTCCACTTACCCGCCCGCTCCCCGTAACCCTTAATTCCCTTATTGGTTAAAAATCTATCTATCTGTGACTTGAGTACATTCAATGAGCTAGCCTCAACTGCTTCCTTGGGCAGAGAATTCCACAGATTCACAACCCTCTGGGAGAAGAAATTCCTTCTCAACTCGGTTTTAAATTGGCTTCCCCGTATTTTGAGGCTGTGCCCCCTAGTTCTAGTCTCCCCGACCAGTGGAAACAACCTCTCTGCCTCTATCTTGTCTATCCCTTTCATTATTTTAAATGTTTCTATAAGATCACCCCTCATCCTTCTGAACTCCAGCGAGTAAAGACCCAGTCTACTCAAGAAAATTTGATTGGGAGAGAGAGAAATAAAGAAATAGGAATAGAGAAAGAGAAAAGGGGAAAAATAACTTGAGAGAGAGAGAAATAGAGAGAAATAGAGATCTGGTCGTTGCTTACAGTAGGCTCCCGAGGTATGGAAAATGGTCCATGTGGATTTTGATAACCACGGGCCAGTGCTGTGTGGCGGGGTCAGATTGGTGGAAGACCTTTGTCTTTCAGATGTTTAGTGCAAGGCCCAAGCTCTCGTACATCTCGGTAAAGGTGTTGACAATGGCTTGGAGTTCGGCCTCCGAGCGTGCACAGATGCAAGCGTCGCCTGCGTACTGTAGTTCGATGACAGAGGATGGGGCGACCTTGGATCTAGCCTGGAGGCAGCAGAGGTGGAGCAGATTCCCATTTGTTACCGTTTGGAATGCTGAGCTGGGGCAACGTTTCCAGTCTGAGCCCCTGATTGAGATTTCAGGTTTCTCTCTGTGAAAGTCAGGGTCTCTATTTCTCTCTCTCTCGCAAGTTATTTTTCCCCTTTTCTCTTTCTCTATTCCTATTTCTCTATTTCTCTCTCTCCCAATCAAATTTTCTCATTCTGTTTGTCATTCCCATTCCTCACTTCTATCTCTTTCTCCTTTCTCTTTTGCTCCCTTCCCTCTCTCCCTCTCTCTCCCTTCCCTTGCCCTCTCTTCCTCTCTCCCTCCCTCTCTCCCTCCCCTTGAGTGCGGATTGTATGCTGAACTCCTGGACTTGTTGCTGAGCAATACGGAGTTGGCTCCGGGATCTCGCCCTGTCCGGAGCTCGCTGATCTCCCCCAGCTGATCTCTGACCAGACTTCTCTGCGAGTCCGACTCAGCTGCTATTACTTTGAGGACTCCAGGGAGCTTTCGACCCATCCTCGGGTTTGGATCTTACCTTCTTGTCTCTCTCCGTTCCCACGGCTCCGAGATCTCTACCACTCTGCAGCGGCCCGAAAAGCTGGTGGGGGTCAGCTTTTTCACGCTGAAAATGGGTCCGTGGACGGAGTGGGAGCAGTGCGCACTTTTAGCGCGTCACTACTGTCGCAAGTCCCACACCGCCTCGAGAGTCGGTGGTGGCCCGAGGTGGGAGGTTGAGGGCCGAGGAGGTCCCGAGGGGGCTGCTACCCCGCCATCTTCTACCCACATCTGTATCCTGTTGCTCAGATACAATAGACCCCAATAGGGGGTCTTAAAGACAAATCCCCACCCTAACCCCAACCCCGCGAATCCCAAAAGTTCGGGCCTACCTCAGGCCTTCCGCCACACCGCACATCGGCCATTCCCGGCTGGACCTCCTGCAGCGGCTCTACGCGACTTGGGCCTCCCGGCTGGACCTCCTGCAGCGGCTGGACGATTCGACGTGACCTGGACCTCCCGGCTGGACCTCCTGCAGCGACTGGGCGGCTGTACCTGGCTATCGGGCCTCACCTCCTCCCCCTGGACCTCTCCTTCCCCACTGATGGCCTGGCCTCCTCTCCCCCTCCTCCAGCACGTGGCGAGTACGATGGCTGTGACACCCCCGCCTCCCCCCATTCTGAACCCCAGTGCACCGCTGGCCCCCCAATGCCTGCCCCCAAACAAACCTCAGACCGCCTACCACCAAAGGGCGCTACCCAGCGCCGAGCCTGCGGCCTACACCTCGCCGTAGACAATTAGGTCCATGTAGCAGTGCCTGGACCCTCTTGCCACCGGACCAAGTCCTTGCTCAGCTAAGCCCGTGTGGTAGCCGGCGTGCAACGATCACCCCACGTTAAAAGAACTCACGCACAGGCATCCTCCACTCCTCTAACATGAAGTTCGGGACCTGGAACGTCAGGACCCCCATGGACAACCCCAACAGCGATAGACCGGAACGCCGCACCGCCATAGTTCCCCGGGAACTTAGACGCTTTGATATCGATATCGTCGCCCTAAGCAAGACCCGGCGGGCAGGGGAAGGCCAGCTCAAGGAACAAGGTGGAGGTTACACCTTCTTCTGGAAAGGGAAACCAGAGGCAGAACGGCGCCTCCACGGAGTCGGCTTCGCCATCAAAAACGAGCAAGTCGACCGCCTCAAAGACTCCCCCCACGGGGCTAACGAACGCCTCATGTCGCTTCGACTCCCCCTTTCACAGAACCAGCGCGCCACAGTCATCAGTGCGTACGCCCCAACACTCGATGCACCAGATGAGGCCAAAGAGGGTTTTTACTCCAACCTCGAAAAATCCCTGACCTGTGTCCCCGCGGGCGACAAACTGATCCTCCTCGGCGACTTCAATGCCAGGGTCGGCAGGGACACAGACCTCTGGGGGGGACGTGATTGGCAGAGAGGGGGTAGGGAAGGCCAACTCCAGAGGTACCCTACTCCTGACAAAATGTCTAGAGCATGAACTTGCCATCACCAACACCTTGTTCCGCCAGAGAGACAAATACAAGGCATCGTGGCAACACCCTCGCTCCAAGCACTGGCACCTGCTCGACTATGCCATCGTCCGAGCCAGGGATCGTAAGGATGTGCGCATCACCCGTGCCATGACAGGAGCCGACGACTGCTGGACAGACCATCGCCTAATCCGATCCATCATCAACATTAACATAGCCCCAAAGCGAAGGGGGCAGCAGAAGCATTGCCGCAAAAAAAATCAATGCCGGGGCACTTAAGGACCCAGCTAAGAGAGCCCTATACAGCCAGCGCCTCACAGCTAATCTGGCGTGCCTTGATGATCATGAGACGCAGAATGCCCGCAGCGCTTGGTCTGCCCTCCAGGCCTCCATAACCAGAGCCTGCAAAGAGACGCTCGGACACTCAACCAAGAAACACCAGGACTGGTTTGATGAGAATGATCAGAAGATTCAAGAACTAATAGACTGTAAGCGCAGGGCATTTCTGAGCCTTAACTCAGGAGCAGCAAAGCAGCATTACAGACGGCTAAAGGCTAAGGTCCAACAAAAAACCCAGGACCTAAAGGAAAGGTGGTGGATGGAGAAAGCACAGGAGATACAGCAGCTGGCCGACAACCATGATGTGCGAGGATTCTTCACCGCAGTCAAGGCCACCTACGGGCCAAACTCCCAAGGCCCCACCCCACTGCTGGCCAAGAACGGGGAAACACTCATCAAGGACATCGAGGCAGTCAGGGCCCGCTGGAAGGAGCACTTCGACGATCTCTTCAACCGAGACTCTGCCTTTGACTCGAGTGTTCTCGACTCTATCCCGCAGCATGCTACCCGCCACCACCTCAGTGAGACCTCAACACTGCTTGAGGTAGAAAAAGCCATAAGACAGCTTAAAAACAACAAGAGTACGGGAGCGGATGGAACCCCTGCTGAGGCACTAAAGTATGGAGGAGAGGCACTGCTGGCCGCGAATACACGACCTCATCTCTCTCATCTGGAGGGAGGAGAACACGCCGGGAGATCTGAGATGGAGTGATCATGACCATCTTTAAAAAAGGGGACAAGTCCGACTGCGGCAACTACAGAGGAATCTCCCTGCTATCAGCCACTGGGAAAGTCGTCGCCAGAGTCCTCCTCAATCGTCTTCTCCCTGTGGCCGAGGAGCTCTTCCCGGAGTCGCAGTGTGGATTTCATCCCCTACGGGGCACAACGGACATGATCTCTGCAGCGTGACAGCTACAGGAAAAATGCAGGGAGCAGCGCCAGCCCTTATACATGGCCTTCTTCAACCTTACAAAGGTCTTTGACACTGTCAACCGCGAGGGTCTATGGAGCGTCCTCCTCCACTTTGGATGCCCCCAAAAGTACGTCACCATCCTCCGCCTGCTCTACAACAACATACAGGCCGTGATCCTTACTAACGGATCCATCACAGATCCAATTCATGTCCGGACTGGGGTCAAGCAGGGCTGCGTCATCGCCCTAACCCTCTTCTCAATCTTCCTCGCCGCCATGCTCCACCTCACAGTTGATAAGCTCCCCGCTGGAGTGGAGCTAAACTACAGAACCAGTGGGAAGCTGTTCAATCTTCGGCGTCTCCAGGCCAGGTCCAAGACCACTCCGACCTCTGTCGTCAAGCTACAGTATGCGGACGATGCCTGCGTCTGTGCACACAGAGGCTGAACTCCGGGACATAGTCGACGTCTTTATTGAGGCGTATGAAAGCATGGGCCTTACACGAAACATTAGTAAGACAAAGGTCCTACACCAGCCTGTCCTCGCCGCACAGCACTGCCTCCCAAACATCAAGATCCACGGCGTGGCCCTGGACAACGTGGACCACTTCCCCTATCTCGGGAGCCTCCTAACAACAAGAGCAGGCATTGATGATGAGATCCAACACCACCTCCAGTGCGCCAGTGCAACCTTCGGCCACCTGAGGAAAAGAGTGTTTGAAGATCAGTCCCTCAAAACTGTCACCAAGCTCGTGGTCTACAGGGCCGTAGTAATACCCGCCCTCCTGTATGGCTCAGAGACATGGACCATGTACAGTAGACACCTCAAGTCGCTGGAGAAATACCACCAGCGATGTCTCCACAATATCCTACAAATCCCCTGGGAGGACAGATGCACAAACGTTAGCATCCTCGTTCAGCTCCGCTGGGCAGGCCACATAGTTCGCATGCCAGACACGAGACTCCCAAAGCAAGCGCTCTACTCAGAACTCGTCCACGGCAAACGAGCCAAAGGCGGGCAGAGGAAACATTACAAGGACACCCTCAAAGCCTCCCTGATAAAGTGCGACATCCCCACTGACACCTGGGAGTCCTTGGCCATAGACCGCCCTAAGTGGAGAAGTGTATTCGGGAGGGTGCTGAGCTCCTCGAGTATCGTCGCCGAGAGCATGCAGAAATCAAGCGCAGGCAGCGGAAGGAGCGTGTGACAAACCAGGCTCCCTGCCCACCCTTTCCCTCAATGACTATCTGTCCCACCTGTGACAGAAACTGTGGTTCTCGTATTGGACTGTACAGTCACTTAAGAACTCATGCTAAGAGTGGAAGCAAGTCTTCCTCGATCCCGAGGGACTGCCTATGATGATGATGACACCGCTGCAAGACCTCCCGGGCCCAATCTATGTCGGGGCGGCCAGGTGAGCCGAAAGCGGCTGCCATTCGATTTTGACGAATGGCCACCGCAAACGGGCAGTAACAGTCCTTCCTGGGGCCGTGAATTTTGGGGCCAAAGTCTCTTAACTTCATTGAAAGTTGTTCCATTAGTAATCCAATTTCAATAAATGTCCAATAAATATTCCCAGATTTGATATATACAGAACAGAATTAAATGGTTCGGTTACTGCTACAGCAATAAAATCATATGATCTGTGTCAGCTATTACTCAAAAATACATACTTGCCAGGGCCTGGGAATTACAACTGTACTGTATGCTATGTTTGAGAAAATTTCACATATCAATAAAGTACATTATGCGTTCACTTTATGTTTGGTAGCTGCTAGCCAGGAAATATTAATATACACAAAACAGATGCGAGGTTTTAAGAATTACAATGATGATAAGAATGCTTCTTAAATGAACTTACTTTCCCACAAAAATACCCAATGGCATAGTAGTTAGGTTGCCCTTTCTTTTGTCGTACTTTTCAACTCTGAGCTCAATCCGCTACTCCAGACAAAGGAAATGGATCCATGAATCAAGAAATCAATCTATTTCTCTTTATCAACCAAAATGAGTTTTTGCATCTTTGACAAATCGATCGCTGATGGACAATAATCTACAGCATAAAACTGCACTCAGATTTGGCCTTAATTGTTATTAATTTAGCTCTAAGGTAGTAAGGCAGAGGAAATGCTACAATGGCGTGTTTGAAAATGGGGCAAGAGACAGAGTTATATTGTAAAAGAGGAGTTCTGCACCACATCTGGCTGATGCCATTCCTGACCTGGGAGCCATCCATGGATTTACAATGTGTCCAATGTAAAAATGTTCCATTCCTTGCTCTGTCTCACCTTAATAGACACATGCAGTACACCAAAAAGATCCAAACAGCTAATAATTCACATTGGGCAAATCTAGATAACAATATACAATCACGAATGTTGTAACTAAGTGGCCAGATTTCACCATGGCACTCAGTCCCAACACTCAGCTCACACCTTCCTGATCGCAGGCTCGAACCCTGGCAGGATTCTGCTCTCTGACCCTTTGGGAACATGTGCGATGCCTGGTCAATTGTTTGCTGAACTATTTGCGATATGTCATTCCAAGCTGGGATGCAACAGCAATCCAGGCAGCTTACGATCCACTGGATTGTGGAGCATTTTTAACAGAAGCCACCTTTGAGGCACCAGTTCATTGTTTTGGACTTGCACCAGGTCTAACTCACCAAATATCAGCAGTAAAAAGAGGAAATAGTGAAAGCCTACACCCAAATGGGAAACATCATCACAGTCTAATGATTTGGAATAGATATTGCGTATTACATTTCCCTGTAATTGACTGCACATTCTTATTTTAATAAAGCTCTAGTAATGATATCACAATTGTTCTTATTTTATGTCAGTAGTATGATGAGAGTTTCTGTTGGTGTTGACAGCCACTGCGGGCACCAAAACAGACCCGCCCTGAATCAAACCCTCACTTAAATTGAAATGCTGTGCATTATTGAAAAGCAGATTCTCGGCAGTGATTTCAAGACTTTAATCTAGCCCTGGGGGTCAGCTAACAGTTCCAAACTACTTAAGCTTCATTCTTGAGATTTATGATGATGTGAAGTCCTTCAACTAGTTTACAAACTTGCAGTCATATCTATTGGTTATTCTAAATATAAACCACCGGAACCTCCTCCAAATTGAATTGAATCTCAGGGCTCACTCCCATGTATAAATTATTCTATATGTAAACCATCTGGCACGTATCAACTTGGATCAGTCGGCAGCACACTTGCCTCTGACTCAGAAACTTGTGGTCAAAGCCCTACTCCAGATTCTGAGCACAGGCTGTAGATCAACACATCAGTGCAGTAGTAAGGGAGTACTACATTAACAGGCTAATGATTTGGAAGATTTTACTTTAAACTGAGGCCCTGTCTATTCCACTGGTTCAGGTAGGCGTTATAGACCTCATAACTCTATTTAAGGAAAGTTCTAGCAGTGTCCTGACCAACATTCCTCCCCCAAACAATATCACCATAAATAAATAATTGGTCATCCAGCTCATTTGAGTGGTTTTGCTCTGTGAAAAATGACTTAACAGTTACTGCACTTCAAAGTAATGTATTAGATATGAAGAGCTTTGTGCGGTTTCTGAGAGATGTAATAAAGCAACATAGATGTAAGCCTTTCTTTTTTAATGTGAACCCCTTGATTAGATTGCAGCCTGTAACTTAAGCACAGCTATCTATATCCATTGCATAGAATTTACAGAAAAAGGACATTTGGCCCAACTGCTGTGTTTATGCTCCACACGAACTTCCTCCCCTCCTACTTCATCGAACCCTGTCAGCATATCGTTATCTATATCCATCTATACATATATATCTGTATCTATATGATTGGATTACAATCTATAATTTACTGCTTCCCATTATTCTTTTATTTTTCAGACTAGAGTCGGTAATAGTGGGTCCTAGGTCCCTCATTTATAGAAGTTCACTATTCTATTTCTCCACCTTACTAAGCAGCTGAAAGATGATGTTTACTTGCGTTTGAATATTTCACCAAGGTTACCTAATGAGTTGCAGGTCCACCTATTTTATAATAGGGCTCTGATGCATGCACATGGAATAGGGAGTAATTATACTCCATCTGTGTTTAAGTTCTTGACTACCAATAGCTGCCGTATTCTCACCATAGTTCAGAAAGAATCACTGACCACTGAATAGGATGCACTGACCATTTCTCTAGGAGTAAGACCAATTACCTAAAATCTCTAGGTGCAAATAATGGGAGCCATTTCTGGCTCTGCTAACCTGGATGTGATGCATCTAACAGTTTAAGAGCCAAAAGCTGTTTAGAATTAGCACTGGAAAAGGGTAAAGCTATGCCTCCCTCCTGTGTCTATATCTGAATTTTTTTTATTACACCCAATGAATCACTAGTTTCAGTGTAACAAGATGCCATTTGTCTCAAATCAGTCTGGACTACTGTTACTTGTTAACTTTGTTGCCTCTGTGAGGCTGCAGGGGCTTTTTAACTCCTTGATGCCCACAGTAACATTGCCTGGAATAAAAACAAGAGGTTGCCAAGGTCTCTGGGTTTGGGCAAAGAGTGGAGGTGACTCACAGACACTACAACATAAAGTAATGGAAATGATCATTTTGAAAAGCAGCTTACAATTATTAACTATTAAAATAAACTTTTACCTTAGTGGCAGTAAGGAGAACAGGTTCCTTGTCCTAACAAAAAAAGAGATGTATCATGGTGGTGGGGGTTGGTGAGATAGAAATGTCGGTCTAGAAATTGGATAGCACAAAAAACGGGATGGGCACCGCGATGCGAGACATGCCCACGCCCGTTCAAAGAGCGCAGGCACCAATTCAACTTTTGTGCTGCTTGCTATTTATGATTGCAGTGCACAGCCGAGCGCTGAAGGCGCTGCTTACAGGCTGCGAGCTCAGCAAGGGGCCGAAGTTCGCGTTGTTTGAGCCAGGCTAGCTTAACGTCAGCAGTCGGCAGTCTGCAGCTCTTAAAGGTGAGCTGCCTTCTGCTGGATGAAAAATGGTAAAAGTGCTTCAGTGCGAACCCAAAATGGCTCAACGGGCCAGGGAAAGGGCGCCCAGGGTCCCGGACGCAGCACTCAAGCTTTGCGCAGGGGGTCAACACTAGAAGAGAGGTCCTCTCCCCACAGGGGGCCAGGAGGCCCTCCAGAAAGAAAGGTGTGGGACCAGGTTGCCGAGGCAGTCACTGCCAACAGTGTCGCCACCCCCCCCCCCCCCCCCACCAGACCTGGCATTAAAAGGAGCGGTTCAGACCAAAATACCATATCACGATCTGGCTCATCTAAATATCTGGAGCGAGCGCAGGCAACGACAGTGCTGCAGCCATTTTTCCTTCCAAACTTCCTCAACAACCGGCGCAAACGGGCCCAATTTCCCGGCCACATAGTTTTAATGCTGTTCCAAATCTTATTTTCCTTTTCTTTGCTTAGTCTTATTTTATAAGATGGCCGATGATTCATGCAGGATATTGTCCTGCCGGAGATGGAAACATTCTTTACATTCGACAACACACACTGAAGGCATTTTCCCACCTTGACCGGGTTATTGGCCAAAGCTATCAATTTGCAATAATACTGCAACAATCCCTTCTATTTACTGAAAGAAGCTCAGATCTGAGCTGCAAACAGCGAACAAACTGATGATATTCAGACTGAGCAGGAAAAGCTATGCTTTCTTGTTCTATAAACATTTTGAATTTGATCCGTTCAGAGGATGCAATAGGCCCCCAAACCTTACTGCTCATACAGTTACAATGCAGTTTCACCAAACAGTTGTGAGATTAGGACTTAGCTTTTGATTAAAGATGTGCTACATAGACACGTTGACTGTGAAATCAGGCTGTAACAAAACTTCTGTTACATGGCGGGGGGGGGGGGGGGCGGTGGGGAGGGAGCATGGGTAAGGATAATCATCTGAAAAGAACAATTAAAAACCTGATCTGAATGGGGCCCATTGCAGTGTTCATTTATCTGACTATGCAAAGCTAGAAATGATTATCATGGGAGTGGGGTGGTGGGGGGGGCAATTTAAAGTTGGGAGTGGGGCGTTGAGGAAAAACAGGGTTGGAAGGTACGAATGGAGGCCTAATGGGCAATTACAACACCAAGAAATCGGATCTGAAGTTGCAAATTGAAACATCCCAAAAGTATAGCTCCTGATCAGAACCTGCACTCACCGAAACATACTCAATTAATTTTCTTTTTATTGTGAGGCTAGGGGACCTTTGATTTCTGCATTATATTTTGTTTCAATTCCAAGGAGAAAGTGACCACTTGCCTTTTGTGTTGCAAGTTCTCAGCTACCCCCTGTGCCTATGTGGTTCCCAGTGTTTTTCTCCAATTTCCAATCCCTTGCTGGACTCCAAAGTTTTGCAGGTGCGTGTTTCTTTAATGAGAGCTTTTAAAAGTGTTGGAATGGTAACAGTGGAACTGCTGTTTCTAGCTGTGGGTCTGCTTTTCATTAACCACCCAACAAATCAAATTCCTCTCCACCAGCATCCAAGGCTGGATCTCAACTATCATGCAGCAATAATTATGTGCTGGGCGGGAATCCATTCAAAAAATTACAAGACGCACTGTGTGACAAGCATGTAACTGAATAAGCTTTCAATCTTTTTTTTTGCAGGAGCGAGTCACTTGGTTTTTATTTAGGGCGAAAGGGAAACTATAGGTTATTAAGGTTGTGAGGGCGAGTAGCTGTGCGAAATGGAGAACCCCCTAGGTAGAACACAGGGCATGATAACTAGAAACAGACCAGGGAGGAGGCCTAGTGCCTGGTAACTGATTGTGATGTATTTTAAGCCGTACTACTGTATGGTAAAACGCCATTGTGTTTTAGCCACTTGCTCTGATTGGCCCTTGTATCACACTGGCCATTTTTTCAATTGCTGTGACAAGGTATTGAAAAAGTGACTGCCATATTTAGCGTACAACTGAAGTTCTGAAGTTAACATTTTTTTGGCTGTGCATCGTTTTCTTATGCCACATGAACATAATTTCAGTATAGTGTCATGTGTGGTTTAGGAGGAGCAAGGGAGTCTGTAGCACAGCAGCTACCCACTGGATGTGCATGTGAGTAACATTCTGATGGAGCGACAAAGGCTGTCAGGGACAGACACCGCGAGTGACTGACATCTATGGGGTGCACGTCAAGAATACATTTTTTTTGGAGACGGGTGGGGTACTTTAAAGAGTTTATGGCTTTTTAACACCACAAGACATTTGTAAGAATTGATAACATGTCTCATCCTTCAAGCTAAAACTTTTATTTATTTTTAAAAACAAAAAATTAAACAGAATAATGCATTTGGTGATGAAGCAACTCACTGACAAGTAGCAAGATTAGGGATCCCTCATTATTTTGAGGAACTTTGCGCCTGTCCTGGGACAGGAACACGGATTATGAGCCGTGGTGATTAGTGGATGCTGTTCAGGAAATTCCAGCAGTCCGATGGGCTGTTAGCACACAGCCTACTGATTCATATGTCATCTGCTAGCTATAAACTCCAAATTTGCTGTAAACCCATTATTTAAACACAGTTGAAATAAGACATTGAACAAGTTAATTTGCTGGGTAATTAGAAACCAACCACACTGTTAGGAACACATTCCATTTGTGATACCAGTGCGTGTACATCTCGGTAACAAAAGTGAATTTTGAGCTTTTAAGAAAGTGCTTGAAATGCAGGCAAAGCGCAGCTCTGCAAAGTCACTTTCTGCTTCGTTTTGTGAATAGGTTACCTTTCAACACACTTAAAACAAGGATGATTTAATAGATTGCTTTGTCCTTAATGAAAAATGCCCCCAGCCTCAACCCAAACAAAGCATCTAATGTGCGGTTGCCTTTTTTTCCTTTGGCAAGGCAGTTCTGTGCTGATAAGACCATTGCCTGCTATTCTCCAAGGACTGTAGCTGCTGGAAGACTGCAACGGACCTCATCCCCTGTTACTTCTGAGGCGGGTGATCCTCCGACTCCATGGCGCCAACCACAACATGTTACCCACCGTGAGAGAGCAGGACGCAGGCACTGGTAGTCAGGCGTTATCGTCTATCATACTGATTGACGAAACCAAGAGTGAGTAGAAAAAATAAACACGAACAGAGACTTCAGTGTGTAGGGCAGTCAGCTGGGAGTTTCAGTATTTGGCCCCCGTGATCCCAGTCTCATGGTGGGTTATCTTTTCCTTCTGCTATCATTTATCATAACTCTAAGGCCAGGGAGAAACAAAACTTGGAACATTCTATTGGTTAGATTCATTACGCTTTCTGCTTCCCCTAACCCTTCTTCCTTTAAACAACACCCCATCACTCCCCCCCCCACCCCCATCACCGTCCAAAGTTCCACCTCTTCACATCCCATTCCCCGAAGCACAGTGAAATCTAATACCAGAGCAGGCTCCGATTATACCACAGACCAATTCAAGTAATTAACCTCTGTTACTTTATTGATCCAGAAATTCATGCATATTCATTTAGCACAGATGAACTGGGTTAAATATTTAACCAACATGTAGACGGAACTATGTTAAAATAAATTGCTTTCTGGTGACACATTGCTTTTTTCCCCATTAAAAACCGTTCTTATCACAATTTACCAAAGAAATGGCTGTAGATTTTTTAAATTAAATTCAGAGGTTGCGCAATTAATTGTAAGAGATGATTTGTGAAAGGTCTTAAATCGTGTAGCTATTAAACAACGTTGACACTTGTACCAGAGTGTACTCGGGTATGGCTCACTTGCTTCAGTCACTTGTACCCACAGCAACTCAGTTATCATTGCTCGCTTCAGTTGCTTGTACCCAGAGGGTATTCAGTGTGGCTCATTCACTCAGTCACGTACCCAGAAAGTGCTTAGGTATGGCTGACTTCATATCAGTCATCTTTCCCCAGATTGGTCTCGGGTGTGGTTTACACACTTCAGTTACAAGCACCCAGCAGAACCCAGACCCAGCTCTCTCACGTGCCTCGAAGCTCAAGCGGAGCTGGGGATGGCTGACTTGCTCCAGGCACTGAATCTGGAAGGGGAACACTATATTGCCTGCGTCTGTTACTTATCAGCAGAATGGGGTGCAGGATCAGCATGCTCACTTCAATCGTCTGTATCGGTGATATGGTGACGTCCCATCAGATAGCTGTAAATGGAAGGGTCTTTAGATACAGCTTTCTCATTTAGGAAAGGACTCAGGGATGGTTTGCTCTACGTCGTCACTTGTACATGGGAGGAGCAAGCTACCCACACATGACTTGCTCGTTTTATTCATTTTTACCCAAAGAGGCTTAGATGTATCACTTTCATTTAACTCCTTTTATATCTCGAGGGACTTTACTCAGAGATCAATGTCTGCTGCACTCAATGGTGACAGATTAGGAAAAGGGTTGGTGCAACGAGACCTGGGTGTCATGGTACATCAGTCATTGAAGGTTGGCATGCAGGTACAGCAGGCGGTTAAGAAAGCAAATGGCATATTAGCCTACATAGCGAGGGGATTTGAGTACAGGGGCAGGGAGGTGTTACTACCGTTCTATAGGGCCTTGGTGAGGCCACACCTGGAGTATTGTGTACAGTTTTGGTCTCTTAACTTGAGGAAGGACATTCTTGCTATTGAGGGAGTGCAGCGAAGGTTCACCAGACTGATTCCCGGGATGGCGGGACTGACCTATCAAGAAAGACTGGATCAACTGGGCTTGTATTCACTGGAGTTCAGAAGAATGAGAGGGGACCTCATAGAAACGTTTAAAATTCTGACGGGTTTAGACAGGTTAGATGCAGGAAGAATGTTCCCAATGTTGGGGAAGTCCAGAACCAGGGGTCACAGTCTAAGGATAAGGGGTAAGCCATTTAGGACCGAGATGAGGAGAAACTTCTTCACCCAGAGAGTGGTGAACCTGTGGAATTCTCTACCACAGAAAGTTGTTGAGGCCAATTCACTAAATATATTCAAAAAGGAGTTAGATGTAGTCCTTACTACTAGGGGAATCAAGGGGTATGGCGAGAAAGCAGGAATGGGCTACTGAAGTTGCATGTTCAGCCATGAACTCATTGAATGGCGGTGTAGGTTCGAAGGGCCAAATGGCCTACTCCTGCACCTATTTTCTATGTTTCTATGTTAATATTACTGTACACATTCACTACTCAGTATTCAATGTGGGGACATTTGCACCACTGAAGCAAAATGGTGACCAGGCCTGGCGCAGCCTCAGTTTCCATTCTCAAGGCAGGTTAAAAGAAAAATGGCCTGGTACCAGACCTCTGACACTGGGCACAATGAACATTGGCTTCAAAACCAAGCAGAGCTATACAGGCTGACTATTGAGAAAAGAAAGAATTGCATTTATATAGTGCATTTCACCACCTCCAGGATGTCCCAAAGTGCTTTAAAGCCAACAAAGTACTTTCTTAGTGCAGTTACTGTTGTAATGTAGGAAACGCAACAGCCAATGTGCGCACATCAAGCTCCCACAAACAGCAATGTGATAATGACCAGATAATGTGTTTTAGTGATATTAGTTGAGGGATAAATATTGGCCAGGACACCAGGGAAGAACTCTCCTGATCTTCTTTGAAATAATGCAATTTACACCCATCTGAGAGGGCAGATAGGGGCTCGGTTTAATATATCATTCAAGAGACAGCACCTCGGAGGTGAGAATGCTACAAATTGAGCCACGGCTGATACTAAATATATACATTAATAAATAATCCAATAAACAGTCTTTAAAATTAAAAAAAATACTAATTAATAAAGAGGCGGTTATTCTGTCTGTTAGGAGTCTATCTGCAGTTATACTCCACTATTGGTGTGAAACTAATAGCTGTAGAGTATAAAGCAAAGCCAGCATACCGTGTGAGTTACATTGAAGGCACACTTCCCTCCAGGAAGGTGCTCCGCACCTCTGTTTGCAGTGTGCACCGAGCTCTGGCCTGTTCTCCGGCTGTCAACTTTTTAACGATCGAAGAAAACAAGTAGGGGGTGTCAGTCTCCCATAACATTCAAAGACATACAGAGCGATCAGGAGCTCTATCACTGCCTGCACAGTTTTTAGACACTACTATTTTCCAAACTGCAAACTCACTTCAAGCGAAGTGGCTTCCTGGAGGGGATCTCAGGCTACTTGGTTTCAGATGGACGAATCCCAGAGAAGATCGTTCATGGCGCATTGACAAATGGGAAGTGATTTTGTAATGGTCAGCAAAAGAGATATAAAGACTGCTTTAAAGAAATTCTGAAACAGTGCAAAATAAATGTCTGTCAGTGGAAAAAACTTGCACATGATAAGAAAGCATGGCCAAAAACCAGCCATAAGGACATAAGAAATAGGGACAGGTGTAGGCCATACAGCCCCTCGAGTCTGCTTCGCCATTCAATAAGATTATGGCTGATGATCAGTCTCAACTCCACTTTCCCGCCTGATCACCATATTCCTTGATTCCCCGAGACTCCAAAAATCTTATCGATCTCAGCCTTGAATATATTCAGTGACTCAGCATCCACAGTCCTCTAGGGCAGAGAATTCCAAAGATTCACAACCCTCTGAGTGAAGAAATTCCTCCTCATCTCTGTCTTAAATGGCCTACTTCTTATCCTGAGACTGTGCCCCCTAGTTCTAGACACTCCAGCCAGGGGGAAACAACCTCTCAGCATCTACCCTGAAACTTGAAGGAACCTTCTACTATGAGGCCCATCGCATTGCTGATGCAGAATGTAAATGCCAGCTGAGAAAGTCTCATTTGAAAAAAAAAAAAATCAAGATTCCCAACCTAGTGTTCAATTTACGGACACCCATTCTGAACAAACATAGCTCTCATCTTTCCCAAAAGGACTCACTACAAAAAATGAGATGATATTCTGGTGGTCGCCTTCAATATCGAAGGACAATCAACAACATTACAGAATCAGGTTAAAACCCGACTGAAATTACATCACTGAATGTTAAAAAAAAATTTTAGGTCATAATGGGCCAGAAGTTGTGGTACTCGGTGATGCGACTGTGCTCGCCGATGACCTTGAAGGGCGTTGACCACAAAGATCAAGGGCTAGAATCTCCACTTTTGTATTTATCGCCCAAAAATAGGCGTCATTTCCGGCGTGGGCATTAAAAAAGGATTTTCAGATCGCCAGCTTGTCGCCCATTCTCAAAACATCTAGTTTCAATTTTTGAAAATGGGCGTTACCGCGAGCGATATGGGCAGTGGCATTACATTTTTTTGACCTTCTGCCGTCAAGTATGATCGTCCTTAGCAACGGCATGGCAATGCTCGATTCCCGCGATGTCACCATGCGCAGAAGAGGAGACAGAGAGAGAGGGAGCTCAGAGGCACTGAAAGCGTGTGTGGCTGTGGTGTGTGCTTGTCTGGCTGTTGTGGGAGGGGCGACGGAGATTCACCAGCAGCAAAAAGCCTACTAAGCACCAAGAACATAGTTGGCATCGAGATATAAAAATGGAAGGGATAGAGGAGGCCCTGGAGCTGGTAGCCAGGAACACTGGTGGCAGAGGGCTCCCAGTGGTCCCGGAGCGCGGCACTGCACCCCAAGGTGACGCACCCCCATTGCCAACTACATGAGAGCTAGCAGCAACATCTTGCTTCTGGCTCGCAGCATGTTCCCACCTGGGGACCGTCCTCTCCCGTATCCATCCAAGCAACACTTCAGCCATCAACCCCCCCCACTCCCCACCCCCCACAATGAAGTATCGCCTGAGGACCTCCTCGGCCAGGCGGCTTGGATGCAGGAGGGGAAGGGGTAGATAGAGGTGGGGAGGAGAAGCGGGGTGGGGAAGGGTTGGTTTGTATGGAAATACTGATGATTTCAGATGAATATTCAGTTTAAATGGTTTTTATTTAACAAAACCTTGTAGCACATTGGCTCAGATAGCTGCACCATTACACGCTGGTGATTCCTTAACATCAAAGGGTATAATCGCATTTAACTTCAATCAACTTAAACTTTAACTGTCACCAAGGTGATGACCACCATTGATGTATGACCTGCAGACCCAGCAGTGTGTCAGCCTTTTAAATAACATCAACGTTCTTTCAGGCAAAGCGATCATTGATGAGCTCCTGACATAAGGCTCTTGCAGTTATCATGCCCTTTCATGCGGTCTACAGGAGGACGGGGGCATGGCTTCAGTATCAGCCTGATTGTCTGGGCCGATGTCAGCATCAGCCTCTTCATCCTCCTCTTCCTCTCTCTGGTGAGGTGGACTATCAGATTCATCAGGCAATTCTTGTCCCCTCCTGATTGCCAAGTTGTGTAGCATGAAGCACACCACCAAGAATTGAGCTACCTACTCAGGGTAGTATTGGAGCTCGCCTCCTCCATCCCTTCCATGTTATATCTTATTTGTTGGACAAAAACTCGATGACAACTATGTTCTTGGTGCTTAGTAGGCATCTATAGCGCTGCTTCAGAACTCCAATGGTGTTCTCCACATTATTGCGAGTTGCTCTGTGGCTCTCGTTGTATCGCCTCTTGGCCTCGGTGTGGATGTCTCGCAGGGGGGTCATCAGCCAGGTGGCGAGACCATATACTTTGTCACCAAGCATCCAGCATTGACCTTGTGGCTGATTGTTAAACAAGTCAGATACAGTGCTCTCACGCAGGATGTGAGCATCATGGATTCTGCCTGGAAATTGAGCATTCACTGCCAGTATAATTTGCTGGTGATGGACAACCAGTTGGACATTCAGGGAATGGAATCCCTTGCGGTTCCTGAAAAGCTCAGCATCCTGAAAAGGTGCCCGCATCGCGATGTGTGTACAATCTATTGCTCCCTGTACCTTGGGGAAGTTTGCAATTCTGGAGAATCCTAGAGCCCTCTTACTCTGTACCTCCCTGGTCATAGGGAAGCTGATCAAGTCCCTCCTGCATGCATACAGGGCTTCAGTGACCTGTCTAATGCCGCGATGTGTGGCATGCTGAGAAAGTCCGCAAATGTCACCAGCTGTGGCCTGAAAAGAACCCGAGGCATAGAACGACAGTGCCGCGGTGACTTTGACCTCGACGGACAGTGCAGTACTGATGGTGCTGGCAGGCTGCAGATCTCCACTTATGAGCTGGCATATCTCAGTGATAACCTCTTTGTGGAAGCGCAGTCTCCAAAGGCAAGTGGTGTTGGGCAAATCGAGGTAAGAATGCTTCTCCCTGTACTTGCGGGGGGTGTAACATCTGGTCCTTCTCATCTGTGTGTCACTTCTTACATTGGGCAGTGGAGCGTTCCTTCGGCGATGTCGAATCTGCTGCATGTGATCTAGAACATGGCGTCCATAACGCTGTGATTAGTTCCGATTAGTTCCACATTGTGGCCGTTTTTTTGGATGAGCGATATTGTGGGCGATATGTGTGTGAAGTGGTGAAATTGATGCTGGGCGATCTAGTCGCTGGGCGCTAGTTTCGGTAAATATGCTCTTTACGACAAAAAAAAGTGGTTGGGCATTAATATTGAATCTCGGCGTTAAATCGGTGCGAAAAGTAACGCTGAGTGATATGGGCGTTGAATTCGCCCATTCTGGTGATTCTGCCCCAAAAAAGTTGCGGGTGGTAATATCTTTTCTCAGCATTAAGCACATGGGGAATGTAATGCTCGGCGATAAGTTTCCGAAAAATACTCGCCAGTTTCCATTTTGCCAAAATGGGCGATATATGGGCGTTATACATCATTTCAATGGTAAAATGGGCGTTAAGTGGGCGTTAAGCATGCAAAAAAAGTGGAGGTTCTAGCCCCTAGTCATCTCTCTGGCGTGAATTACAGCTCTCCCAACCTTAGTTTGACTCTGGCTCCAAATCAAGCGAATTTCTGGTGTCCCGCAACAGTGATGTCATCAAGCAGGCTGAGCAGCCAATCACATTGAAGAATTCACACAGACAGCAAACCAAGAAGTAAAATGCACATATTCCAATTTTTATAAATTTTACAGAGAGTGAAATAAAGATTGGGACATAGACATAGGATTAAGATAGAAGCTAAAATATCATAAACAAACAATAAAAAAATTATTTTAAAAACCATGTAAATCTTAATCATATTAATGGAAAAATTTGATATTCTGCAAATGTAGAATTAGTTTTTCATGGCCATAACAGTTGTTCAACAGTCACTACATAGTTAAACACCCAGTTACACCAATTTCAACAAGGCTTCATTTTTTCGGGGGCGGGGGTTAACAGTGATATTCCAGTTAAGCAGTGGCTTGATTTCAAAATTCTCATCATTATTTTCAAATCCTTCCATGACCTCGCCCCTCCCTACCTCTGTAATCTCCTCCAGCCCCACAACCTCCCCCTCACCTCAACCGCCATCTGCACTCCTCTAATTGTGCCCTCTTGAGCATCGCTGATTATAATCGTTCAACCGTTAGTGGCTTTGCTTTCTGTTGCCAGGACCCCAAGATCTGGAACTCCCTGCCTAAACCTCTCTGCCTCTCTTTCCTCCTTCAAGACGCTCCTTAAAACATAACACTTTGACCGAGCTTTGCTAATTTCTAGTTATGTGGCTTGGTTTTCAAATTTGTATCCCATAATATTTCCTGTGATGCGCCTTGGGACGCTCACTCCTTTAAAGGTGCTATATAAATACACGTTCTTATTGTTGTAATAGCAGAAGTTTGTGTCCTTCAGAGTTATTTGAATTGATTACCAGCTCTGGGGAGTTCCACAGTGGAACCTGTGGCGGAGCAGGGATGATTGCCCACAACTTCTGGATTTCCGCGTTTATCTGCGCATGCACTAAACCCTGAAGTTGTTGTCAGTTTCAGAAGGGTAATGATGGCGAACGCTGACAGGTTCGCCCTCATTACCATCGTAAAATCCAGGCCATGAGATTTTCTCAAGCAGGAGATTTGTGACTCACAAGTGTTGCAGTCAAGTATGTGGATCTCACATGGGTGGAAGAACTTCAGTAATTAATTGCCTAGTAAGAACATAAGAAACAGGAGCAGGAGTAGGCCATTTCTGCCCCTCGAGCCAGCTCCACCATTCAATAAGATCATGGCTGATTGACTACCTCATCTCCACTTTCCTGTACTGTCCCCATATCCCTTGATTCCCTTAATATCCAAAAATCTATTGATCTCTGTCTTGAATATATTCAATGACTTAGCCTCCACAGTCCTCTGGGGAAGAGAATTCTAAAGATTCACCACCCTCTAAGTGAAAACATTTCTCCTCATCTCATGTTCCAATGAGTCCTATTCCGTTTGAGGCACGTCATATCATGAGACAATGAAATTAAGTGACAACAGGCATATGGTTGGTTACAGGTGAGGACAAGTGACCTGATAAAGGATGGGATCACAGGCAAAGGCTCGGAATTTGTAGTCAGTGGCGAAGTAAGTCGTTTGCTGCCGGCCCCGAAGAAAGCTGCCCATAAAGACCTCGCGATCTCTGTGGCGAGAAGTTTGCCTTTTTCGACAGGTAAGTGATTTCAAAGTAATATAATGGGGACTCCTTAGAGTGCTCTGCTGTGACGTATAGAAACATGTAAAATTCTGACGGGATTGGACAGGTTAGATGCGGGAAGAACGTTCCCGATGTTGGGGATGTCCAGAACCAGGGGTCACAGTCTAAGGATAAGGGGTAAGCCATTTAGGACCGAGATGAGGAGAAATTTCTTCACTCAGAGAATTATGAACCTGTGGAATTCTTACCATAGAAAGTTGTTGAGGCCAGTTCGTTGGATATATTCAAAAGGGAGTTAGATGTGGCCCTTACAGCTAAATGGATCAAGGGGTATGGAGAGAAAGCAGGAAAGATGGTACTGAAGTTGCATGATCAGCCATGATCACATTGAATGGTGGTGCAGGCTTGAAGGGCCGAATGGCCTACCCCTGCACCTATTTTCTATATTTCTATGTTTGAACAAACTGTCTAAGCAGCCATTCACAATGCAGAATTGGCACTTACAGGGAACCAGGAAGTGAAGAAGCTGCCTTTAACATTTTAAAACTGTTACAGAGAGCAAAACAAAGATTGGGTCTCTCACATCAGGAAAAGATAAACCTGAAATAAATATGAACAAAGTTCTAAAAATATATAATTTTTTAACTTTCTTAAAAATTGTGGGGCCAAAATTGCCTCCTTTTCGTGCCCCATTAGCACCGCTGGGCGCAATTGCCTTTTCACTCGGGGGCGGGATTGTCTCCGAGATTTTGGGAGCGGTATGAACTTAGTATCGCGCACTGCGATTTGCTCCCCGGGCCGGTGCGCACGTCATCGCCGTGTGCGCCGACCCCTTTGCGCCCCGCAGGGGAAATTGCCCCACGAGATGTGAGGTTGGCACAGGGGCACTGACATCCACCCGGGGCGCCCCTTAAAGGAGAGGCCGTGTGCTCCCCGGGACGCCATTTCTTTTTTTTTTTGTGCTGCCTCTGACTCTTGCGTCAGCCCAACAATGGCGCACCTCGTCTCGAGCGGGCCGCCATCAAGCAGTCTGCACTCCTCTTTGGGTGCCATGCCGCCGGCCCGGTTGAGATTGTCTCTGGTGGCCCAGTGGTGGCCAACAAAGAGCCTGCAGAGTCCGCAGCGGCCCCTCCCCCTTCAACTGAAAGGGAGGGGTGATGTAGCCCGTCAGTACTACGCGGAGCTTCCACGTAACGCTGAGCTCAGTGCCACGCTGATGCCCCGGGAGCGCCCCTCCAAACGAGGCGGAGTGCTTGAGGGGTGCAAAGGGCAATTCCACGCTGGGGGCAGGACTGCCGGCCCGGGCGATATTTGACCCGGGTCTGGAAGGTTACGGCCCTCGGACAGGGCACGGAGCAATTTCGACCCTGTAATTTTTATCATAATGGAGAAATTTGACTCTGCATAAAATTAAAATGAACTTTTCAGGGCAAAACGTTTGTTTAGCAGTCAATATGTTGTTAAAACCCCAGTTACACCTAATCCAACGAGGCCTAACTTGTAATGGGGTATTGAACAGCGATACTACTGTGGAAAGGGCCAAGTTCTCGTCATTTTCACTGATTTCAGTGACTGCCAACTAAGGGGGTGGGCGGTCATAACGCAACCAGTGTCAGAGCAGGCAATGACTGACCACAACTTCAAGATCTCTGCAGTTAGTTGCGCCTGCACTACATCCTGAAGCTGCGGTCAGTTTCAAAGGGTAATAACAGCGCAGGCCGTTAGTTTGTCGTTACTCCCCGTCGGAAATTTCAGTTTGGAACATTGCCGTTAAATGATTTTGATTTTACTTTGAAAATAAGTAAGTAAATATTTAAAATGGTATTAAAAAGCTAAAATGTTACATGAGTTTTGAGATCGAAAATCTGCGGTGGCTCAGTGGGGTTTCGAGGTAGAACCTGGGAAACAAAGACGCCTCGATGGAGTTTGAGGTGCTCATTGACCCACATTGGCTCCCGGTCCGGCAACGCTTTGATTTTAAAATTCTCATCCTTGTCTCTCCATAGCCTCGCCACTCCATATCTCTAACCTCCTCCAGCCCTCCAACACACCGAGATCTCTGTGTCCAATTCTGGCCTCTAGCGCTTTCCCGCTGTTCATCTCCCTAACCTTTGCGGCCGTGCCTTCAGCTACCTAGGGCCCAAGCTCTGGAATTCCCTCCCTAAACCTCGCCACCTCTCTAGCCTCCTTTAAGAGGCTCCTTAAAACCTACCTCGCCTGTCCTAATGTCTCCTTACGTGGCTCGGTGTCAACTTTTGTTTGACAACACTCCTGTGAAATGCCTCGCAATGTTTTACCAACAACAACTTGTGTTTATCTAGCGCCTTTAATGTAGTAAAATGTCCCAAGCGCTTCACAGGAGTATCATGAAATAAATCATTTGACAACGAACCGCACAAGTAGAAATTAGTGCAGGTGACCAAAAGCTTGGTTAAAGAGATAAGTTTTAAGGAGCGTCTTGAAGGAGGAAAGAGAGTTAGTGAGGCGGAGAGGTTTAGGCAGGGAGTTCGAGAGCTTGGGGTCTAGGCAACAGAAGGCACGGCACCAATGGTTGAGCGATTAGAATCAGGGGTGTTCAAGAGGGCAGAATTAGAGGAGCGCAGACAATTCGGGGGGTTGTGGGGCTGGAGGAGATTACAGAGATAGGGAGGGGTGAGGTCATGGAAGGATTTGAAAATAAGGATGTGAATTTTGAAATCAAGACTTTACTTAACCGGAAACCAATGTAGGTCAGCGAGCACAGGGGTGATGGTGCGAGTTAGGACATGGGCCACATTAAAGGCGCTATATAAATGCAAGTTGTGGTTGTTGTTGATGGGCTCTGATAGAACTGTTTAAGGCTGGATTTAATAAGACTGCCGATCACCCATTAAAATATTATAAATCTAGGGCATTATAAAAATATTCTCATGAGTTTACCGGTAAGCCTAATGGATTCATTGTCTCACATCTCCCGCTGCACCAAGCTGCCTTCAAATCGATTTCTTTATTTTTAAGGTGCAGTCGTAAGGGCCTTCCTCAATTTACTGCCGGGTTGGAAATCCCAACCAATCACAAGTCCGGAAAGTTACTACAGTGTAATCGGTGCCATAATTCACACCCACCATCCTACAGCTGAATATTGATACATTACCCTCTCAAATAACAATACTCTCTCCCACAGCAAAGCTGCATGCAGAGACAGACATGGGAGAAAGAAGGTGATTGACTTTTGCAGACAGAAAACGTGTTATATATTAGCCTTGTCAGCCATCATAAAGTATTCCCCTAAGTATTAGTAAATGTGCAATCTGTCCACTTCCTTGCACAGTCCCCCATCGTCCCAGCAGCATTCTCATTCTAACGCAACAGCATCCAGCTCTTAACAGCTGCTTAAAGCTGATACAAGCACTTCTATCTCTCAGCAGGCTATTCTTACATAACCATTTATTTTTCCAGATTTTCTTTTTAAAGAGCCTGCAGGATTTAATTATGTACACAGACACTCCTATAAACTATTCTGAGAGCTTTATTGACTTTTCACTGTGCCTGCATATTCCTACAATTAAACCAAATAAAACTTTCCATTTATGCCAAGCCTTGACCAGGTTTTTGTTTGCTGTAATAACATTGTCCAGCTCAAATAGATAATAGATATCAGGAACAGCTGGGATTTTTAAATATCTTAATCTTTTATGCAATCTATTGGTTCCGTCACCCTCAGAATCTAATACAAATCCAGCCAAGTTTTTTGGACCATTGAAATGACAAGGGCAGTGACAAGGGCAAACAGATATGACCTGCCTTATTCAGGCTTTAACACTGTGGTTGTGAAACATGGTGCAAGGTGTGATTGGTCTGTTCTTTCGCGAGGTTGCTGTCAAACCCTGGACTGGCCAGTGTAGTGTTTTCACTTCCCTGTCTCATAACGGCTACTGTTACCTTAAGGTTGTCCAGCTGACTGATGACCAGATATCCTGGGTTCCACAAAAAGGGGAGCTGGAGGGTGAGAGGGGGAGGGAATGAAAGCTGTTGCCTTTGTCTGCTTTCTCCAGTGCGATTCTGTGGTATTTACAAGACTCCTGCTACCCTGCATTCAATATAGCATGCAACATTTCGTACACAGCGGGCAGCACTAGGCACACCAGGCCTGTCTGTGGAAACCTGCCTTTTTTTCATACATCTCCAGCAGAATTATGCACCTCAACTGCTCTCTAAGCTATTCTAATTTCCCTTCCCTTCTTTAAGCTGCCCTGTGAGCCATGAGCATGCATTAAAATCTCCCTAAAACAGTTACCCAGAGGCAATGTAATTCCAAAACAAGCACCTAACACTTCACAGCTAAGAAGTAATGGATTAATTTGAACCTAATGTCGCCCCAGTTTACTGCTCCAAATGTTCTGCTGCAGACATAGCCCGGAGGCATAGTGTTGTGGCATGAGCACAACTCCTGGAACTGCAGCTACAGTTGGCTTAACATCTGTGCCTCACATTTAGCATGTGCCTCATTATCCTACACCCCACTGTGCCTACCTGTCCCAATCAAGCTTCTCAGCCACAGGCTATCCAATTTTTCCCCAACTAAGAATCTTTGTTCTCTTTCTCACTTACTAAATTTCTGAGAGACCCCTGCGCCCTTAGCAGTAGGGGTTTCTGTACAGGCATACCTTATATGTTCTGCAGACTCTTAACATTTCTTTAATAAACAGAGAGAGAGAGAGAGAGAAAAAGCGAAACATAAAATGCTCCAACCTGTCACTAAATAAATCTCTCCCTCCTTTTTTTCCCCTGTTGGTTCTAATACGAGGCCTGAACACATCAGAAAGTTGTTTGTTTGACTTTACGGGCTTGATTTATTTTGAGAGTGTAAAGTGTGAATGCTGCAATCGGCAAGCGTGCATTTCTGAGCTGAAGAAACCAGAGAAATGATTAGTGCCTACTTTTCAAATGAAAATATTTTTTCTGAATAGTAAATGTTTTTACTGGGAACTACCTGATTTAGCTTGAAGGGCTTGTTTCCAGTGAGGCCCTGAAGTATAAAATATTTGTCACCAAAGCCAATTAAAATACAAAAATGAATTAAACAGTCACAAATATGCACTAAAACACCAGTTTATATACGAGTTATAATAGATACATTGTTGAAGTGTTGTAATTACAGCGTGGGTTTTGAGCACTGGTGGGTTGCTGGATACATGGACCTAGATCCAAGGTTATCTAGTGTTTACATTAGATGTTTGGAACTGATCATGTGACGTTAATTTGATGACATCACCAGGCTAGGACATTGAATAATTATGCTCACTTAGAAAATGTTAAATAAACCTTCCAGTGCTGATTTCAAAGTGTGATAAAAGCTTACAGAACACCTATTTAGCACCAGCTCCCCTAAGTCCACACATTTGGAATTCCCAGAATGACGACCATTTTGATTTTTTTCAGGTAGTTGTAAAGCACTAACCTTGATCTGGTTTATTTAATAAATAATAATAATAAGACGATAATGTATTCTCCAGCTTCTCCATTCTTGTACACCATTCTGCTGGGGCTTTGTTTTATCTCCTGCCCACCAAAGAACCAAACTCATAAGTCTCTATTCTTTTTTTTAAACAGCCATTTTCCACTGGAGTTCAATTGTCTAAGATGCTGGAGTGAAACAAAAGTTTCACTCTGTGGACAAAAGTTAGCACCACTGAGAAAATGTAAACCTTTTTCACAGAGTCATAAAAACTTACAGCCATCGTGCTGGCTTCTTAAAAAAAACTCTGATTAAAGATTGCTGATGATCCTTCCACCCAAATATAATCAAAATAAAATGTGAGGCTGTAACTTTAGATAGTTAATGGCAGGGTTAGGGCACAATTTGCTTCCGTACTTTATTAATTTTCTGTTCTGCTCTGTCCTATGGTTCAAAGCAACAGGATGATTTTAAAGGGGTCACTGAATTCACAAAGGACTGTTTGGCAAAGCTTTTTTTCTGAGGAGGGACAACAACAACAACTTACATTTATATAGCATATTTAACATAGCCAAACGTCCCAAGACAATATCAATAAAAACATTTTTTTGACACCGAGCCATAGAAGGAGATATCTGGCAGGTGGCCAAAAGCTTGGTCACACAGGTAGGTTTAAGGAGCATCTTAAAGGAGGAAGAGAGAGTAGAGAGACGAGAGGTTTAAGGAGAGAGTTCCAGGGCTTGGGGCCAAGACAGTTGAAGGCATGATCACCAATGATGGATCGATTAAAATGGGAGATGCGCTAGAGGCCAGAATTGAAGGAACGCAGTGATCTTGAAGGCATGTAAGGTTGGAAGACGCGACAGAGACAGGAAGGAGCGAGGCCATAGACGGACTTGAAAACAAGGATGGGGATTTTAAAATTGAGGCACTGTCGGACCGGGAGCCAGTGGAGGCCAGCAAGCACAGGGGTGATGGGTGAACGAGACTTGGAGTGAATTAAGATCTGCGCAGCAGAGTTTTGGATGAGCACATGTTTATGTAAGGTGGAAGATGGGATGCTGGCCAGCAGAGCACTGGAAAAGTCGAGTCTAATGGTAACAAAGGCATGGATGAGGGTTTCCACAGCACATGAGTTGAGGCAGGGCCAGACAATAGCCAGAAAGGCTAGATATCACAGGAACGTAACAGAATTCTGCCTTTCAATATGACTTACGTCATGTCGCATACTTACAAACAAAGAAGAAAAGGTGCTTGAGCAACACTTTTCATGAAAGCTGCACCTAAGTGGAGCAAGAGCATCGAGGAGGGTGCTGAGCACCTCGAGTCTCATCACTGAGAGCACGCAGAAATCAAGCACAGACAGCGGAAGGAGCGTGCGGCAAACCAGACTCCCCACTCACCCTTTCCTTCAACCACTGTCTGTCCCACCTGTGACAGAGACTGTAATTCCCATATTGAACAGTACTGTCACCTGAGAACTCACTTTTAGAGTGGAGGCAAGTCTTCCTCGATTTCAAGGGACTGCCTATGATGATGATGATGATTACTTAAAAAAAAACAACCGAGAACAGGAGCTTCTGGAACTTCATCACATTCAATGAAGTGGTGCAGCAGGGAGGGATTCAAATTCCTGGGGCATTGGAACCGGTTCTGGGGGCAGGTGGGACCAGTACAAACCGGACGGTCTGCACCTGGGCAGGACCGGAACCAATGTCCGAGGGGGAGTGTTTGCTAGTGCTGTTGGGGAGGAGTTAAACTAATATGGCAGGGGGATGGGAACCAATGCAGGGAGACAGAGGGAAACAAAAAGGAGACAAAAGCAAAAGACAGAAAGGAGATGAGGAAAAGTGGAGGGCAGAGAAACCCAAGGCAAAGAACAAAAAGGGCCACTGTACAGCAAAATTCTAAAAGGACAAAGGGTGTTAAAAAAACAAGCCTGAAGGCTTTGTGTCTTAATGCAAGGAGTATCCGTAATAAGGTGGATGAATTAACTGTGCAAATAGATGTTAACAAATATGATGTGATTGGGATTACAGAGACGTGGCTCCAGGATGATCAGGGCTGGGAACTCAACATCCAGGGGTATTCAACATTCAGGAAGATTAGAATAAAAGGAAAAGGAGGTGGGGTAGCATTGCTGGTGAAGGAGGAGATTAATGCAATAGTTAGGAAGGACATTAGCTTGGATGATGTGGAATCTATATGGGTAGAGCTGCAGAACACCAAAGGGCACAGACTTCCAAACAGTAGCAGTGATGTTGGGGAGGGCATCAAACAGGAAATTAGGGGTGCATGCAATAAAGGTGCAGCCGTTATAATGGGTGACTTTAATATGCACATAGATTGGGCTAACCAAACTGGAAGCAATACGGTGGAGGAGGATTTCCTGGAGTGCATAAGGTATGGTTTTCTAGACCAATATGTCGAGGAACCAACTAGGGGGAGGCCATCTTAGACTGGGTGTTGTGTAATGAGAGAGGATTAATTAGCAATCTCGTTGTGTGAGGCCCCTTGGGAAAGAGTGACCATAATATGGTGGAATTCTGCATTAGGATGGAGAATGAAACAGCTAATTCAGAGACCATGGTCCAGAACTTAAAGAAGGGTAACTTTGAAGGTATGAGGCGTGAATTGGCTAGGATAGATTGGCGAATTATACTTAAGGGGTTGACTGTGGATGGGCAATGGCAGACATTTAGAGACCACATGGATGAACTGCAACAATTGTACATTTCTGTCTGGCGTAAAAATAAAAAAGGAAAGGTGGCTCAACCGTGGCTATCAAGGGAAATCAGGGATAGTATTAAAGCCAAGGAAGTGGCATACAAATTGGCCAGAAATAGCAGCGAACCCGGGAACTGGGAGAAATTTAGAACGCAGCAAAGGAGGACAAAGGGTTTGATTAGGGCAGGGAAAATGGAGTACAAGAAGAAGCTTGCAGGGAACATTAAGACGGATTGCAAAAGTTTCCATAGATATGTAAAGGGAAAAAGGTTAGTAAAGACAAACGTAGGTCCCCTGCAGTCAGAATCAGGGGAAGTCATAACGGGGAACAAAGAAATGGCGGACCAATTGAACAAGTACTTTGGTTCGGTATTCACTAAGGAGGACACAAACAACCTTGCGGATATAAAAGGGGTCAGAGGGTCTAGTAAGGAGGAGGAACTGAGGGAAATCCTTATTAGTCGGGAAATTGTGTTGGGGAAATTGATGGGATTGAAGGCCGATAAATCCCCAGGGCCTGATGGACTGCATCCCAGAGTACTTAAGGAGGTGGCCTTGGAAATAGCAGCTGCATTGACAGTCATTTTCCAACATTCCATTGACTCTGGATCAGTTCCTATCGAGTGGAGGGTAGCCAATGTAACCCCACTTTTTAAAAAAGGAGGGAGAGAGAAAACAGGGAATTATAGACCAGTCAGCCTGACATTGGTAGTGGGTAAAATGATGGAATCAATTATTAAGGATGTCATAGCAGCGCATTTGGAAAGAGATGACATGATACGTCCAAGTCAGCATGGATTTGTGAAAGGGAAATCATGCTTGACAAATCTTCTGGAATTTTTTGGGGATGTTTCCAGTAGAGTGGACAAGGGAGAACCAGTTGATGTGGTATATTTGGACTTTCAGAAGGCTTTCGACAAGGTCCCACACAAGAGACTAATGTGCAAAGTTAAAGCACATGGGATTGGGGGTAGTGTGCTGACATGGATTGAGAACTGGTTGTCAGACAGGAAGCAAAGAGTAGGAGTAAATGGGTACTTTTCAGAATGGCAGGCAGTGACTAGTGGGGTACCGCAAGGTTCTGTGCTGGGGCCCCAGCTGTTTACACTGTACATTAATGATTTAGACGAGGGGATTAAATGTAGTATCTCCAAATTTGCGGATGACACTAAGTTGGGTAGCAGTGTGAGCTGCAAGGAGGATGCTATGAGGCTGCAGAGCGACTTGGATAGGTTAGGTGAGTGGGCAAATGTATGGCAGATGAAGTACAATGTGGATAAATGTGAGGTTATCCACTTTGGTTGTAAAAACAGAGAGACAGACTATTATCTGAATGGTGACAGATTTGGAAAAGGGGAGGTGCAACGAGACCCTGGTGTCATGGTACATCAGTAATTGAAGGTTGGCATACAGGTACAGCAGGCGGTTAAGAAAGCAAATGGCATGTTGGCCTTCATAGTGAGGGGATTTGAGTACAGGGGCAGGGAGGTGTTGCTACAGTTGTACAGGGCCTTGGTGAGGCCACACCTGGAGTATTGTGTACAGTTTTGGTCTCCTAACCTGAGGAAGGACATTCTTGCTATCGAGGGAGCGCAGCGAAGGTTCACCAGACTGATTCCCGGGATGGCGGGACTGACTTATCAAGAAAGACTGGATCAACTAGGCTTGTATTCACTGGAGTTCAGAAGAATGAGAGGGGACCTCATAGAAACGTTTAAAATTCTGATGGGTTTAGACAGGTTAGATGCAGGAAGAATGTTCCCAATGTTGGGGATGTCCAGAACCAGGGGTCACAGTCTAAGGATAAGGGGTAAGCCATTTAGGACCGAGATGAGGAGAAACTTCTTCACCCAGGAAGTGGTGAACCTGTGGAATTCTCTACCACAGAAAGTAGTTGAGGCCAATTCACTAAATATATTCAAAAAGGAGTTAGATGAAGTCCTTACTACTAGGGGGATCAAGGGGTATGGCGAGAAAGCAGGAATGGGGTACTGAAGTTGAATGTTCAGCCATGAACTCATTGAATGGCGGTGCAGGCTAGAAGGGCCAAATGGCCTACTCCTGCACCTATTTTCTATGTTTCTATGTTCTATGTTTCTAAAAACGTTAAATTTTCACAAATGCTCAAAAGTTTTTACAAACAAGCACAAAGTTAACCTGCTGCACACCTGAGTAAATCTAACCCCTGCTTACTTACTGATAACTATTGTGCAGTTTAGTCTTATGTTTTGTCATTAAACACAGAGGATTCTTGCAATCTACTGCTACAGTCTCTCTCCCATCCTTCAAGAAAAATGTAAATAAAGTGGCCCCCCCCCCCACCCAATTTTCCATCCAATCTTTTTTAAATTATATTTTCACAGGAACTGGTCGAATGGACAAGGCTAGAATCAAAAGTCACCAATCAGATTGGAGCCTGTGCATCATAACCAAGCTTACATTCTTAACTGACAGCTCTCAGCAGATATAATAACTTGTACAGCAGTTGACATTTTTTTCAAGTTTTGAACAAGTGCTATAGAATGAAGGCAACTGTGGTCTCAGGCAACTTTATTATGTGCCCGCCTTGACCTTAGTGATAGCATTCTTGCCTCCGAGTCTTAAGGTTATGGGTTCAAGCCCCACTTGACCGGATGATCTAGGTTGACACTTCAGTGCAGTACAGAGGAAGTACTGCACTGTCGGTGCCGTCTTTCAGATGAAATGTTAAAGCGAGGCCCTGCCTACCTTCCCATGGTAGGGGTCATCATAGGCAGTCCCTCGTATCGAGGATGACTTGCTTCCACGCCAAAAAGGGATGAGTTCACCGGGGTTTCAATGAAGGACCTAATATTGCAGGTCTCGAACTACATCCTGAAGGGTGGAAGATGTCGGGCGTGGATTTTTAAAACGTGTGTAGGGGTACTCTCCTGGTGACCTCAAGCAACATCACAAACAGTTTGGGGTAGCGGTTGTGCTGGGTTTTTTTTCAGTGTAATTCGCTGAAAATCGGCCAAACCAATGCAAAAGATCATGGAATTTCAAGCGCAAGTTCAGCACAACGCAAATCGAGTTTCCGCGACCTGTTGCGCTAGTTTAAAAAACATCATGCTGGAAGCTGGCCCCGCCCACAAACCTGGCCACACCCCCAGATCGAGTTAATTATCACGGCGAGTTTTCGCTAATTGTGTCTATTTGCGGGCCTGCGAGGATGCTCTTAAATTGAAGTTTTTTGTTTTAGGTGCAAGGGCACTACTAGGCACCTTTTAAATGCTTTTAAATATTAAAAAATATTTAACTTACTGAAACTGACTACTGCACACCAATGAAACTAGTAAACTAGCTCTGTGTAGACGCTTAAAGTCATTTTCAGTTATTTAAAATCAGGTTAGTCCCAGGTGGTGGACTAGACACTGATTTCTTTTTGTGATAAATCCATTTTCAGCTATATTAATAAAGCTGCACCAGGTTACCACTCATGAAGGAAAATGTTTTAATGCAAGATAAAAAAAAAACATTACGTTCTAAAATGCTGCCCGGCTGTGCTGGGTCTTGGACGATTTTACCTTTGTGATTACACAAATGAGTTTGAGTGGAGGCTTGAACCGTAACTTCACTTTGGAAAACGAGCCCAATTTTGAGCACAACTTGTGCCCGGGATTACCGATTGCACCCAAAGCAGAAATTCTGCCCCTTTATTGGTTTGTAGGACCTTGCTGTGTGCATATTGGCTCCTTCGTTTTCCTACAATGGAGTTAAGGTGCAGATCAGACATGATCTATTTGAATGGCGCAGCAGCCCCGAGGGGCTGAATGACCTACTCCTGTTTCTAATGTTTCTTCGTTCCAACATTACAGCAGTGACTACACTTCAAAAGTATTTAATTGGTTGGGAAGTGCTTTGGAATGCCCTGAGAATGTGAAAAGCACTATATAAATGCACATTCTTTCTTCTAACAAAGGAGACAATAGGGGGCAATAAATTGCCTTTCGCCCCAAACGGGGCGCTTACCGCTTTGTAAGTGTTCTGTCCGCCCCAATACATACCGTTTTTCTAGCTTTAGCGCTTGCAAAGCATAACCTGGCGTCATTATAAATATATTTTTTATCAATTACCCAGTGCCAGTGGCAGAAAATACACTTGTTACCGCCAATTCACAGAAAACCTAGAGTTTCAAAGGATCTACCTCAAGAATCAGGTTGAGTGGCAAAGGAAGAGGGGGCATAATTCACACCGGCCATATTTGTAGACTGACCAGTTAACTTTATTGTCTTGTATAAATGTGACTTTTAACAGATCTGTATTGGAAGACATTTGAATTGTGATAACACTCTGCAACCTTTGCTTACTGTAAACCCAGCAAAATATCGATGCAGATACTTCATTTACTACAGGCTGCTGCTGTACAATATACGCCCTCGGTGTAATATTTGTACAAGTTAAGCAACTCAACTAAAAAGACTAATTTCCCCTATATTGTGGCTATCTGTAGTTTGGTTAGTTAACAATTCATGAGTGGATCGCAAAAACACAGGTTTGGCACACGACAAAACCCCGGTTCTTCTGCAATTGATCAACCGACTGAAAATGACATTGACCGGTGGTCAACTCAATGAGCTTGTTGACTGATGATTACATTAGCTCAATGTTTTTGCTGACGAGTCACACCAATAATGTTCCCTTTAATTTTTTGGGGGGTGCGCGGCCCCTTTAAAGGGCTGTGCGACCCATTCAAAATACCGCACAGTGCGGCTTTTCCTATTTGAAAGCCGGTGAGCCGCCTGCGAAGGAGCTGCAGAGCATTGCGTGCGGCCGTGCAGCTTAAAGGGAACATTGCACGCCAACTCAATGATTTCAGTTAATCAGTGACTGCGCTAACCTAACAGCCCCACTGTGCCATTTCTATTGTGACCTGCTGTCGTGAATCATCAGGCCTTTAATAAACTGCAAAGTTCATGTCAGGAATACATTCAGAATCCAGGGTCTTGCAACTAAAAATATGGATATCGGATTGGTGGTTGCAGTATACAGTGTGCAGCTGGCAGACTTCAATTCTATTGCTGACTGTACCTCACTGGGCACTGAGCTCAGCTACAAAGGAACTCAGAGTGTGGATGTTTTCAGACATGCAGAGAGCTCACTCACTGGGTGGTTACATTTTAATGTCATGAGAGAGAGAGAGAGAGAGAGAGCATAATATTGACAGCATTCACATCTCAAAAAACTTTGAAAAGAATCCAAGCTTAGAATGGAAAATTCCCAGGCCCATTGTACTATTTGGGCATTTGTGAAATATGGCTGTGACTGGGCTGGAGGTGCAGTGTACACCCAGCATAAAACTGAAGCAGTGTGAGATTGCCTGTTGGAGGTGATCTCGAACTTCCTGCGTCAGCTTGTTTGGGAGTCAAAATTGGAGACCTGAATCTCAAATTTCCCCGCCACTTTTACATCTAAGCGCATCCACAACCATTTTTCATGGCCACAGAAACAAGGAGGAAGGTACTGAGTGTAACGTAGCCAAGTTTGCTGACGATACAAAGATGGGAGGAAAAGCAATGTGTGAGGAGGACACAAAAAATCTGCAAAAGGACATAGACAGGCTAAGTGAGTGGGCAAAAATTTGGCAGATGGAGTATAATGTTGGAAAGTGTGAGGTCATGCACTTTGGCAGAAAAAAAAATCAAAGAGCAAGTTATTTTTAAAATGGAGAAAGATTGCAAAGTGCTGCAGTACAGCGGGACCTGGGGGTACTTGTGCATGAAACACAAAAGGTTAGTATGCAGGTACAGCAAGTGATCAGGAAGGCCAATGGAATCTTGGCCTTTATTGCAAAGGGGATGGAGTATAAAGGCAGGGAAATCTTGCTACAGTTGTACAGGGTATTGGTGAGGCCACACCTGGAATACTGCGTGCAGTTTTGGTTTCCATATTTATGGAAAGGATATACTTGCTTTGGAGGCAGTTCAGAGAAGGTTCACAAGGTTGATTTCGGCGATGAGGGGGTTGACTTATGAGGAGGTTGGGCCTCTACTCATTGAAATTCAGAAGAATGAGAGGAGATCTTATCGAAATGTATAAGATTATGAGGGGGCTTGACAAGGTGGATGCAGAGAGGATGTTTCCACTGATAGGGGAGACTAGAACTAGAGGACATGATCTTAGAATAAGGGGCCGCCCATTTAAAACTATGAGGAGAAATGTCTTCTCTCAGAGGGTTGTGGATCTGTGGAATTCACTGCCTCAGAGAGCTGTGGAAGCTGGGTCATTGAATAAATTTAAGACAGAAATAGACAGCTTCTTAAACGATAAGGGGATAAGGGGTTATGGGGAACGGGCGGGGAAGTGGAACTGAGTCCATGATCAGATCAGCCATAATCGTATTAAATGGCAGAGCAGGCTCGAGGGGCCAAATGGCCTACTCCTGCTCCTATTTTTTATGTTCGTATGTTCTTATTAGTGTAATGCCACTGTATAGAATGACCTCGATGTTACAAAGACTACGCCACGTGGATATAAGAAAACATCAGTCAAGCTCCTTCGCTATCTATCCAACACAAACATTTCCTCTTCACAATTATGGCGCATTTCATTTCGCAACCACTTATCCCGACGTAACTTGGTCCCTAGTAAGAGCAAGGAGGGTTGTTGAAATCCCCACAGGGAAGTCAAAACATGTTCGCGTTGCAAGCCTGGCAGTGTTTACGTAGGATTCCTCCTTTTTCTTTTCCTCGTTTCAAAAGAACTAGGCTGTGCTCCAATTCAGGAGCACAGAATGCAGGCCACCTCTCAGTGCTGGTTAAGAGTATCAAGTGAAGAGAATAAAGACAATCTTTGTTTAAAAAGAACACGAGTCTATTGGAGAGAATCACTCCTAATTGAACTGCCTCTACTTTAAATGGACAATAGTTACAGATGCATCACTTGATGTGTCAACAGCTGCCTCTCAAAGGTTATGCCTCTCAAAGGCCCAGTCCTCCTACAAATCCCCTGGGAGGACAGGCGCACCAACATCAGTGTCCTCGACCAGGCTAACATCCCCAGCATTGAAGCACTGACTACACTTGATCAGCTCCGCTGGGCAGGCCACATAGTTCGCATAGACTCGCAAAGCAAGTGCTCTACTCGGAGCTCCTTCACGGCAAACGAACCAAAGGTGGGTAGCGGAAACGTTATAAGGACACCCTCAAAGTCTCCCTGATAAAGTGCGACGTCCCCACTGATACCTGGGAGTCCCTGTCCCAAGACCGCCCTAAGTGGAGGAAGTACATCCGGGAAGGCGTTGAGCACCTCGAGTCTCAACGCCGAGAGCATGCAGAAATCAAGCACAGACAGCGGAAAGAGTGTGCGGCAAACCAGTCCCACCCTCCCCTTCCCTCAACGACTATCTGTCCCATCTGTGACAGAGTCTGTGGCTCTCGTATTGGACTGTTCAGCCACCAAAGAACTCACTTCAGGAGTGGAAGCAAGTCTTCCTCGATTCCGAGGGACTGCCTATGATGATGATGATGATGCTATGTTCGCCTTTTGTTGCTGCTGATGACAAGAGCTAAACAGCAGTATTGTCATTGGCGTACCTTTTTAAGGCACAATACATTTCATTCTCTACTTCAGTCATTTCTCACTTCAAGGATCATAAACAGCTCCCCCTGAGTCACTGCCGCATCCCACTCTATGGGAACTCATCTAATATTCTACATGCAGACTTTCCAGACACTTGTTTCCACTTTTGAGTTTTTCCATTAAATTTCTGTGGTACTTTGTGTTGTACTGTCTAGCTGTTTGAAAGACGTTATGTCACTACAGTGTTTATTAGTGTGCTGGCCTTCAGCCCTTGCTTCATGCCTGGGCCAGATCTATCCACTCCTGGCAGAATGCCTGAGTGATCTTTTGGGGTTTTAAACTAGGAATAGGTTTAAGGATTTGAACTAAATCATCTTATATATACACATGAGACAGAAGGAGCCCACAGTTAACATGAGGGCTGAGAAGTAGACAGAGGGAGCTGCGCTTTAAGATTTCATCCAGTTCCATTGTACTACTGTTAAGCTGAGACGTGAAGTAGTTCATAGAAATGAGACATTCTCTGTCAAAACAACCAATAAAACTGGTCACAATGAGGGGTGGCACTTGTTCTCTCACGCACTGTTTTGCATTTGAGTGAATGTCAGGAAATTAAATTTGATAGCAGTCCTCTCCTCCACTCATTCCTCAAAATATAAATTTTGGGAACATTAGGCAAAATTAAATGTAACCTGACAATTTTTAAGCGTCATAATTATATTCCTGTATTAAATGTTTAAGCTCGCGTTGTGAGAATTCTGCAATATGTCAAGGTCTTTTATACTGGTGAAAAAAAGCGGCCAAACTTAATTGGCCAGTCATGTTCCTGCTCAGCTATATTCTCCCCCTATGCTCTCAATATTCTTCCCTTGG
This sequence comes from Pristiophorus japonicus, assembly GCF_044704955.1. NCBI lineage: Eukaryota > Metazoa > Chordata > Chondrichthyes > Pristiophoridae > Pristiophorus > Pristiophorus japonicus. Next base: position 259,344,683 of record NC_091982.1, on the reverse strand, counting down.
CAACAGTAGCCACTGCATCAACAACTACAAGATCATCATCATCATAGGCAGTCCCTCAAAATCGAGGAAGACTTGCTTCCACTCTAAAAGTGAGTTCTTAGGTGGCTCTACAGTCCAATGTGGGAATTACAGTTTCTGTAACAGGTGGGGCAGACAGCGATTGAAGGAAAGGGTGGGGAGCCTGGTTTGCCGCACGCTCTTTCCCTGCCTGCGCTTGGTTTCTGCATGCTCTTGGCGACGAGACTCGAGGTGCTCAGCGCCCTCCCGGATGCTCTTCCTCCACTTTGGGCGGTCTTTGGCCAGGGCCTCCTCTAAGTGTCGATGGCGATGTTACACTTTATCAAAGAGGCTTTGTGGGTGTCCTTGGAGTGTTTCCGCAGCCCACCTACAAGATACAATTGGTATCAAAGACCATCAGCAATTGCTGTGGACCACCTGGGTTTGGAGACATCTACAAAGCCGAAACCCTTGGATATGGGACAGTTTTTTTGTTTGAGTGCTTTCTACCTAAGGATTTTTAACCAGAAGATTCATCAAGAAAAATTCCTTCACCACCATCTAAAATTATCATTGCTTTTACACAGGTCAGCCAGTGATGTGTCTGAAGATAACAGTGAACAGGATACTGATTTCCAACATATAAAATCTTAATGATGTCACTGATTTCCAATATATAAAATCTTAAAGTGCTCGACAAGGTAGGTGTTGGGAGGAAGTTGGGGAGTCTAGAATTAGGGGTCACAGTCTCAGAAGAATGGGTCGGCCATTTAGGACTGAGATGAAGAGAAATTTCTTCACTCAATGGGTTGTGAATCTTTGGAATTCTCTACCCCAGAGGGCTGTGGATGCTCAGTCATTGAGTATATTCAAGACAGAGAATGATAGACTTTTGGATACTAAGGGAATCAAGGGATATTGGGAGAGTGTGGGAAGGTGGAGTTGAGGTAGAAGATCAGCCAGGATCTTATTAAACGGTGGAGCAGGCTTGAGGAACCGAATGGTCTACTCCTGCTCCTATTTCTTATGTTCTTAATTAGGTTACTGTGATTCAAACTATCCCGTACACTTTTCTGTTGGCGATCCACCATCTGTCTGTTTCTCAGAGTGTGTATAGCTATAAGCATTTTGTTGGGATAAATATATTGCATTTTTTGAGACACCAAAGACAGGCACAACTTTGCGAGAATATGTACTTGAAGCAATAACACAGGAGAATTTGGAATACAAGCAAATCACACGAGAATATGTATAAGCACACAGTACAGGAGGATGAGCCACCCAGACTACACACAAATGCACTTTCACTCATATTAACCGACACACAACTCCCTTTCCTCCACACATCCATGAACCTAGAGAAGAATTTTCATCCACATCGGTAGACACATTCATACATAGAATCATAGAACCTTATAGCAGAGAAGGAGGCCATTCGGCCCATCATGCCTGTGCTGGCTCTTTGAACGAGCTAATCAATTGGTCCCACTCTCCGGCTCTTTCCTCGTGTCCTTGCATTTTTTTTTTCATTTTCAAGTATATATATCCATTGTCCACTCTTTCATTGTTGTGCCATAGTTACCGCCTTCACAAGTGACATCTGAACAATAAGAAACAGATGTTTCGTGTTCTGATTGGCAGAGCTTGGGCTGGCATCATTAGGATTGATCTGTCTCTGGGTTGGCCGGGATTGCAAATGAAACATTATAAGATGAACATGGTCTGGCAGCCAGTGTATATAACATATGTTGGTTACAGTAGGAGTATTGCAGCACGTTGGAGAGATAGCCTGTGTCAGACTGCAGGCGCAGAGTCTACAGATAGAGTTCTGCCTCTTTAACATAAAACCCATAAAATTGACATTCAAAACAAAAAGAGAAAAATGAAAATACAAATTTCTCAAACAGAATAAGTCATGGACCTTAATACTTATTTTTAATAACCGTTAACCTGACTGGTGCAACACATGAAGCACTTCACAAATTCACATTCAGCATCTACAAGTTAACACATAGGAAAATGGGAATAAGAACACAGCATCGCATCTAATTTGCCTATCATTTAGGTCAACAGACAGAACATATGCAGACTTATTTAATGTCCCTCCTGTTTGGTATCAAGTCCACACTGAATTAAAGTTTCACCTTACCAAGTGTGTGAGGTAGGAGAGGGTCGGGTGGGTTGCTGCAACTTGAAGCAACTCCTTTGCTTGCTTTATCATCTGGCAACTTAAAAAAAAAATCAGACTCTTTAAAAAAAAGTCTATTTTTCATTCACTTCCCCTTTCTTATTTTCCCTGTGTTATTAATCATGCGTAGAGAATAGGTGATGGGCTCCCAAACTTCTGTCAAAGCCAATCTGCAATTGGCCACGAGGGGGTGCACGTAAGCAGCCTGCGGGTGACTGTCAGATTTCCCCCCCCCCCCCGCCCCGCGATCTATGGGGAGCCTCCATACAGGCCCGATTGCTGTCTGCTGTCCTATTGGGTAGTGCCATGGAAACTGCCGACATGACAACAAGAGTTGACGAAACAATAAAAAAGTGAAAAAAAGGGACACCTCATCCAGATGTTGCTGACCTTACACATGCTTCACTCACTGCCCACCAGTAAAAGAAACTTATCTTCTGAAGCAATGGTTGGCATTATGTGGTGTACATACATGAAAGAAATGAACTGTGTGCAATATATTTTTGTGATGAGGGGTTGGATGAAGAGGGGTGGGAGGAGGCTCATGTGGAGCATATACACCAGCATAGACCTGTTGGGCCGAATGGCTTGATGCCGTGCTTTAAATACTTTGGGCTAGACTTTCCCTAAAGCTCCCCACCCCCAGATTGCAGCCCAAAAAGATCGCTAAGATTCTTCAAATAACGCTGGTGAAAAATTGCATATAAAAAAGGGGAAAAAAATACCACCCGACGAGAAAATGGATCTTACATGTAGATTCTCGGCAGTTGAACATGATCCTGGGCAAATTGGGTGGTTCTTAACCAGAATGGGCGGTATGTACTCAAATTTAGACCGAGGCTACGGTTGGGCCTAGGGAGGGGGGGGGGAAAGGCTCAAAAAATATTTTTTCAATTAAACAAAAAATAAAAATTCAGAAAACATTCTGAAAACCCTTTTTAACTTAATCATCATAAAAGAATTTTAAACGAATGATAAAACAACCTTTAACTTACCTTTCTTTACAGGGTACTTGCCTACTGCCCAGCTCTGGCTACTTTCCGTGGGTTTTTTCGACCTTACCGCTGAGGCAAAACTTGGGCGGTGGTGGTTTTTTCGGTGGGAGGTCCATTCCCCAGCGGTATTTTGAAAATGTCGTGGAACTCTTTAAAAACTTTCGGCAGGTGATTTTCCGCCGAAAAAGAGCTGTACCGCCAAGAAAACTGGCAAAAATGAAGAGGAAAGTCTAGCCCCATGTGATTAAACTATTTCAGTCGGTGAATGTAGAAATTAGCTGTCTTATAAAAGTTGGGTATTTAGAGTCCCTCGCACAAAGGAATTAATGACTATTCTTGAGAATTTTGGTAACTACATTCATACATGATGACATCATTGGACCTTGTAACCTCCTATTTCCCTGACTGCCTGCAATTTCTGCGGCCTAGAGGAGTCCGTGTTCCATGTATACATAGAAACGTGGAAAATAGATGCAGGAGTAGGCCATTCAGCCCTTCGAGCCTGCAGCACAATTCAATAAGATCATGGCTGAGTGTGGAGAGGTTTCAGCCCCTTTTTGAAGGGGCTGCTCCTCAATTTTTGGCTGCACTTCACAGTCCCACGTTCCTGATCCTTGGGCACCCAGTACGGCGGGGTGAATATGAAGATCGGAGGACCTCCTTGTTGGACTGCTCCTGGGCCTGGCCAAGGTGGCCATTAACAGGCCCAGGCAGCGGATGGTCGAGGAGGTCGTGTGGCCCGACTGCCTGCCTCTTTTCCGTGCTTATGTTCACCCGGGTGTCCCTGGAGATGGAACAGCTGGAGTCCGCCCGTGTGTTTGAGGTCTTCCGTGATGGTGGGCACGAGAGGGGCTGGAGTGCTTCATCACCCCGGAAACAAAATTGCGATTTGATTTATTAAGTTTCATCTAACTTAGGTTTAATTCATAGTTTATTGGTTGTGCCCTGTTAAAATGGGGCACTTGCTTATTGGTGATGGCACCAGCCATCAATCACCAAATTTCAACATAAAAGGTGTAACCTCCAACGTCAATGGAAATAAAAATAGGGAAAGATGTAAAACAGGCTGCTGATTTGCTATCACACATTTTACACTAAGGCACAAAATCAAAATGACCCCTACTATAGTATATTCTGGAATATTAGACTTTTATAAAATAATTCTGCAGTTATGTCTTGTATTCTTACACAAAAGCCTGTTCTAATAGAACCCAGGAGTAAAGCTCCAGCTATTGCTAGTTTGTTCGATGCAGAAATGTCACACACAATGACATTTAAAACTTGACCACCATATTCCACTTTCATTCAACCGTGTTACATGTGATGTGGGGCTACAGGGATAATATCCTTTCACAAGGCTAAATTAACTAGACGGAAGTGCTGAGTAAGTTGGAGTTTATTTTAAAAAAAAATCACAGTGATAATTTCACTTTAAAATAGCAAAAGGACTGTGACAAAACTCCATGGCAATTTTCACTTGAGCCCAAGTATAATACATTCTCAGTAAGAAAAGGGCCTATCTGTTATCAATCTTCCAAGTGCTGGAGGAAATGGAGGATGCTGACCTGAAGCCCACTCCCTTGGGTCAATGCATGCTGGGAAGGAAAACAGGCCACAGAGCAGACAATTTTCAGCTTGGCTGCATTCACTTTCTCTACTAGGCCTCATGAAAACAAACTGACATAACAAAGGACGCAAAATTAATGACCCGTGCGCTTTGTCAATTGACTCCTAGTACCAGCAGCCAATTCACCTTAATTTTTTTCTTCACTTTTGTAAACTTTCAACATGTCCTCTGGCATCTGGCTGAGACTCTCGGTGTTAAACTCTCTTCAAAGAGCTCAGTTGTAGCCTCTTTCAGTAATTTGTTAATATAGGTGTAATTATGCCTCTAAAACAACAAACAAACCAATAGTTTTGGGGTCAGCGTTAAGCTATTAGCTGAAACATTTAAGATAGGCGCTAATTAAAATCACCTCCCCAGTGTCGTCTTGTACTTCATGGAGAGGACTAATCAATAACAACTGTCAAGTTATTCTTTCTGTTTAAAGATTCGCATGAAGAAAATGTCTCAGCACTTCAGGTCACATCAAAGGAAGATTTAATCAAAATCTCAAGTCGCATTGCGCTTAGTGAAATAATTTCAAAACTCCAGATCTTGAAGCAGTACATGCTCTTTAATTTGTTTTGCCTACAGGAGATGTCATCCCAAATTTCCTGGAATAAACCCGGAGCTATTCAGTAGTTGCTGGTCTAATCTGTTTGAGTCTGTGGAGCCCCTGCACAGTGTTACATTCAAGAGCATGATCTCTGTGGTCAAAAATAAAACTGGGAACCCAAAACTGAGGAGAGAGGGAAGGGGCGATTTAAGCAACAACTGTAAATTTGAATGAAAAAAAACAGACCTTGAATACAGGGAAAATAAAAGTAAAACATTTTGCTGACACAGATGTAAAAAAAAATCTTCACACAAACAAATTTATTCGGCAGTTCTGTTACTTGGTGTCAACAATTTTAAAGAAAATGGATTCCTCTGTCATTGTGGGTTGTGTGACAAGTCTAAAATGGGTAGACCGAACACAAATTCAGGGATGAGTGGTGGCTGACAAGATTACTGGTGGGCAGAATGCCACAAGTCTTTTGACAATAATCACTTGACATGTTATAATTTTGTAAGCAAAGGAGTGCTGGCAAAAATTCCGGAGATGAGGGGGTTACCTTATGATGATAGATTGAGTAGACTGGGTCTTTACTTGTTGGAGTTCAGAAGGATGAGGGGTGATAGAAACATAGAAACATAGAAAATAGGTGCAGGAGTAGGCCATTCGGCCCTTCTAGCCTGCACCGCCATTCAATGAGTTCATGGCTGAACATTCAACTTCAGTACCCCATTCCTGCTTTCTCGCCATACCCCTTGATCCCCCTAGTAGTAAGGACCTCATCTAACTCCTTTTTGAATATATTTAGTGAATTGGCCTCAACAACTTTCTGTGGTAGAGAATTCCACAGGTTCACCACTCTCTGGGTGAAGAAGTTCCTCCGCATCTCGGTCCTAAATGGCTTACCCCTTATCCTGAGACTGTGACCTCTGGTTCTGGACTTCCCCAACATTGGGAACATTCTTCCTGCATCTAACCTGTCTAACCCCGTCAGAATTTTAAATGTTTCTATGAGGTCCCCTCTCATTCTTCTGAACTCCAGTGAATACAAGCCCAGTTGATCCAGTCTTTCTTGATAGGTCAGTCCCGCCATCCCGGGAATCAGTCTGGTGAACCTTCGCTGCACTCCCTCAATAGCAAGAATGTCCTTCCTCAGGTTAGGAGACCAAAACTGTACACAATACTCCAGGTGTGGCCTCACCAATGCCCTGTACAACTGTAGCAACACCTCCCTGCCCCTGTACTCAAATCCTCTTGCTATGAAGGCCAACATGCCATTTGCTTTCTTAACCGCCTGCTGTACCTGCATGCCAACCTTCAATGACTGATGTACCATGACACCCAGGTCTCTTTGCACCTCCCCTTTTCCTAATCTGTCACCATTCAGATAATAGTCTGTCTCTCTGTTTTTACCACCAAAGTGGATAACCTCACATTTATCCACATTATACTTCATCTGCCATGCATTTGCCCACTCACCTAACCTATCCAAGTCGCTCTGCAGCCTCACAGCATCCTCCTCGCAGCTCACACTGCCACCCAACTTAGTGTCATCCGCAAATTTGGAGATACTACATTTAATCCCCTCATCTAAATCATTAATGTACAGTGTAAACAGCTGGGGCCCCAGCACAGAACCTTGCGGTACCCCACTAGTCACTGCCTGCCATTCTGAAAAGTACCCATTTACTCCTACTCTTTGCTTCCTGTCTGACAACCAGTTCTCAATCCATGTCAGTACACTACCCCCAATCCCATGTGCTCTAACTTTGCACATCAATCTCTTGTGTGGGACCTTGTCGAACGCCTTCTGAAAGTCCAAATACATCACATCAACTGGTTCTCTCTTATCCACTCTACTGGAAACATCCTCAAAAAATTCCAGAAGATTTGTCAAGCATGATTTCCCTTTCACAAATCCATGCTGACTTGGACCTATCATGTCACCTCTTTCCAAATGCACTGCTATGACATCCTTAATAATTGATCTTATAGAAACATTTAAAATAATGAAAGGGAGAGACAAGATAGAGGCAGAGAGGTTGTTTCCACTGGTCGGGGAGACTAGAACTAGGGGGCACAGCCTCAAAATACGGGGGAGCCAATTTAAAACTGAGTTGAGAAGGAATTTCTTCTCCCAGAGGGTTGTGAATCTGTGGAATTCTCTGCCCAAGGAAGCAGTTGAGGCTAGCTCATTGAATGTATTCAAATCACAGATAGATAGATAGATTTTTAACCAATAAGGGAATTAAGGGTTATGGGGAGCGGGCGGGTAAGTGGAGCTGAGTCCACGGCCAGATCAGCCATGATCTTGTTGAATGATCAGCCATGATCTTGAGGGGCTAGATGGCCTACTCCTGTTCCTAATTCTTATGTTCTTATATGTTCTTAAGTTCAATTTTCTCACACTGTCTAATTCTTAAAGTTTTCAACTGAAACACTGCGATGCTGAAACAAACATTAATATTACAGTAATAAATCTTCTCAAATGTCAGGAAAATACTAAAATGCAAAAATAAAATGAAAACATCATTTTAATTTAAAGAAACAGTAGTTGAATGAGATAAGGAATTCAGAAGCAACTTCATCGTCCACCCTCCATGGACTTGACCTGATCCAAACTCTGTAGCCCATATCCTAAACTGCACCAAGTCCTTCCCACCCATTACCGCAGTGCTCGCTGACCTACATTGTCTTCTGGTTCACCAACGTCTCAAATTTCTCATTCTCATCCTCATGTTCAAATCCCTCTGTGACTTTACCCCTCCCTACCTCTGTAATCTCTCCAGCCCTACAACCCTCAGAGAACTCTGCATGCTCTCTTTGCTTCACCTTAGGTGGCCATTCCTCCAACCGTCTAGGCCCCAAGCTCTGGAATTCCCTTCCCAAATCTTTCTGCCTCTCCACCTCTCTCTCCTGCTTTCCACCCTTGCCTCAGCTCATCCTCTGTTGAGACCCTCATCCATTATTACCTCCAGACTTGCCTATTCCGACGCACTCCTGGCTGGTCTCCCATTTTCCACCCTACGTAAACTTGAGGTCATCCAAAACTCAGCTGGCCGTGTCCTAACTTGCACCAAGTCATGTTCACCCATCACCCATGTGCTCACTGACCGACATTGGCTCCCGGTTAAGCAAATTTCAAAATTTGCATCCTTGTTTTCAAAATCCCTCCATGGCCTCGCCCCTCCCTATCTCTGTAATCTCCTCCAGCCCCACAACCCCCCACGAGATATCTGTGCTCCTCTAATTCTGCCCTCTTGAGCATCCCTGATTATAATCGCTCAACGGTGGCCGTGCCTTCTGTTGCCTAGGCCCTAAGCTCTGGAATTCCCTGCCTAAACCGCTTTTCCTCTCTACTCCTCTTCTTTTAAGACGCTCCTTAAAACCGACCTCTTTGACCAAGCTTTTGGTCACCTGTGCTAATTCATGTGGCTCGATGTCAATTTTTATTGTCTCATAATACTCCTGTGAAGTGCCTTGGGATGTTTCACTACGTTAATGGTGCTATATAAATACAATTTGTTGTTGTTGTTGTTAAGATGCTCCTTAAAACCTACCAAGCCTTTGGTCACCTGTCCTAATGTCTCCTTCTTTGGCTGGTATCTATTTTTGTCTGATTACGTTCCTGTGAAGCACCTTGGGATGTTTTGCTACATTAAAAGGTGCTGTATAAATTGAGACTTTACTTATTACATCATCACAGCACAACAATCTATTTAGTAAAAAGGATTGGAGAGAAGCAGGAACAAGCTGAATGAAAAAAATTAAAAAATGTTCAGAATTTTAATTTTACACCTTTAGAATATTAAAATTATAATAAGATGTTAGTTAACGACAAATCTTCAAAAAGTTCAATGTTAATAATTCAAGCCAGAGCTTTGCTTTAACCAAGTCCCTCACTTGTCAATCCTCCTCACGAGAAGTCATACATCTTTATTTCTGCTTGCTTTATTAATTTCACTTGAGCAATGACAAGCTGTTCTCATTGTTCCAGCTAACCCACTAGAGGAAATATGTTGGCACGCTGGCAAATATCCTTGGCTCCCCTAAATTGTTTGCAAATAGTTTCATTGTTCGTGTTTAAATCTGTGGAAACGGCAGCAACTCACTGGAGGCTGCCCAGTGAGTCTACATCTGCCCACATGGCACAGGCTGGAGTCAGGCTCATCTATTACTGTCTGCTGATATCTCCTACTTATCTTGTGTAAGTGCACCAGGACATATAAAACCATTTACTCTTATCATTAGATTGAGTTTTTTACCCCTTTCCTTCCCCCCATAATACTCAATTATGTGTAATGAAGTATCACATAAGTTAATGATTATAGCAGATCAATCTACATAGTCACATAGCACTGATTCTCGTGATCATGTTACATTGCCTTACAATCAGCACAGCACAACCTTTACAAGAGGACAACAGAAGGACAATGAGAAATAATTACTTATGAAAGACACTTTAGGATTATTTTATAATTTCCTTATTGATCTCTGGTTTGAAGCTCTCTTAGGGCATGACCTTTACAGAAGAAGGCACACTTTCACTTAACGTGTTTTATGTTTTGAAAGCGGTTCATAAAAATCAATGATTTATTTTGTTTTCTTTTTGCAGCAGTCAGCTTACAATTTCTGAAGTTAATCTTTGAATCATATCGATGGCCTCCATTCCAAGAATTTGTTCCAAATAATATATTTTTAAAATCGCAATCCAGAAAACGTAGATTGTTGTGTGCCTTTCATGACCCTTTTAATGTTAAAATAAGGAAGGCAGAGAAGGCTTTTCCAGGCAGGTTATTAAATGTTGGTGATGTGGTGATCTAATCAATTCACATAGATGCCCAAACTGGGTGAGGTTCTGCTTCCCATTCATAGGGGGTAGATCTTGACTTTGTGCAATAGTGTAAAACAGGAGACGGCAGCCCATTTTACATCGCTCCTGATTTTTATAGCTCCATAGCTCCTAGTCTTTAGCCATTAAGAAACTATTCTGAGTTGTCTTTCTTCGATCCAAAATGGATGACCTTACACTTCCCCACATTGAACTCCATCTGCCATAGTTTTGCCCACCCACTTAGTGTGTCTATGCTCCCTTGTAACTTCCTGCTCTCACCCACACAATGTACTGCACCTCCTAACTTAGTGTCGTCTGCAAACTTGGATATACAGCTCTTTAATCCTTCATTAAATTAATTAATATATGTGGTGAAAAACTGAGGCCCCAGTACAGATCCCTGGGGAACACCACTTGTTACATCCTGCCAATCAGGGACTGCTCCCTTTATCCCTTCTTTCTGTCTCCTACCTCCCAACCAATTACTGACCCACATCACAAAGCTCTAATTCCTTGCACTTTCATTTTTGCGAATAATCTCTTGTGTAGAACCTTATCAAATCATAGAATCATAGAAAATTAAGGCACAGAAAGAAGCCATTCAGCCCATCGTGTCCGTGTTGGCCGCAAAAGAGCTACCGGCCTAATCCCACCTTCCAGCACTAGACCTGTAGCCCTGTAGGTCACAGCTCTTCAACTGCACATCCAAGTACTTTTTAAATGTGCTGAGGGTTTCTGCCTTTACCACCCTTTCAGTCAGTGAGACCCAGACCCCCACCACCCTCTGGTTGATTTTTTTCCCCCTCATCTCCCCTCCAATACTTCTACCAACTACTTTAAATTTGTTCCCCCTGGCTATTGACCCATCTGCTAAGGGAAAATGGTCCTTGCTATCCAATCTATCTAGGCCCCTCATAATTTTATGTACCTCAAGTAAATCTCATCTGTTCCAAAGAAAACAATCCCAGCCGATCCAATCTTTCCTCATAGCTAAAATTTTCCAGTCCTGGCAACATCCTCGTAAATCTCCTCTGCACCCTCTCTAGTGCAATCACATCTTTCCTGTAATGAGATGACCAGAACTGTACACAGTACACAGGCTGTGGCCTACCTAGTGTTGTATACAGTTCTAGCATAACTTCCCTGCTCTTAAATTCTATGCCTCGGCAAATAAAGAAAAGTATTCCTTATGCCTTTTTAACTACCTCATCGACCTGTCCTGCTACCTTCAAGGATCTGTGGACATACACTCCAAGGTCCTTCTGTTCCTCCACACCTCTCAGTATCCTTCCATTTATTGTGTATTCCCTTTCTTGTTGCCCCTCCCCAAATGCATTACCTCACACTTTTCCGGATTGAATTCCAATTTCCACTTTTCTGCCCAATTGACCAGTTCATCGATATCTTCCTACAGTCTAAAGCTTTCCTCCTCACTGTCAACCACACAACCAATTTTTGCATCATCTGTAAATATCTTAATCATGCCTCCTACAATTATGTCTAAATCATTAATATATACCACAAAAAGCAAGGAATCGAGTACTTAGCCCTGTGGAACCTCACTGGAAACCGCCTTCCAGTCGCAAAAACACTCGTCAACCATTATCCTTTGCTTCCTGCCACTTGAGCCAATTTTGGATCCAATTTTCCACTCTCCCTTGGATCCTTTTACTTTTTTGATCAGCCTGCCATGTGGGACCTTGTCCAAAGCCTTGCTAAAATCCATATAGACTACATCAAACGCACTGCCCTCATCAACCCTCCTTGTTACTTCCGCAAAAAATTCAAGGTCAGTCATGACCTTCCCTTTAACAAATCCATGCTGACTGTCCTTGATTAATCTGTGTCTTTCTATTTGAATATTTGTACTGTCCCTCAGAATTGATTCCAATAATTTACCCACCAACGAAGTTAAACTAACTGGCCTGTAACTACTCGGTTTATCCCTTCCTCCCTTTTCAAATGCCTTTTGGAAGTTCAGATAGAAATATCCACAGACATGCTCTTATCCACTATACTAGTGACCTCCTCAAAAAATTCAACTAGATTAGTCAGATATGACCTACCCTGCAGAGGTCCATGCTGGTTCTCTTGGATCAGCTGATACTTGTCCAAGTGTTCAGTCACTCTGTCTCCGAGGATAGATTCTAGAAACTTCACAGAATTGCCTAAAATCTCAAAATATTAAAAATTTACTGACAGGGACTGGAGCTCTACATTTAGTGTACAGAGCTCGCTCCTAATCCTGAGAATTGAATTCAGAACCATAAACAAGGTGCTGCCTAGCTGGAACCGAATCTGTAGCTACTGGTCTTAACCCAATAGCTGCTACAGCATAAATACAGCCTTGTCGGACTTCACACAGAGCCATGATCAAAAGGCAGAGGAGCATCTGAAGACTGATTCAAACCAGCAAGTATTCAGTAGGTATAGATGATAATATCCTGCATCTTCTCTTTTCCCTCCAACTGCCTCCGGCCTCAACCTCCCCTTCACCCGCCCCCCTCCTCACTCCATCCCCTGCCGCCCCTTAAAAATTGTCATGTTTCCAGCAGCATTTTCAGTATTGTTCATCCCCACAGCATGGACATTACCATGTACACAGGTGGCATTTTCTGGCTGTTGGCCTTATACACAAACTATGTGAACACTTTATACAACAGACTTTATTGTTTAGTGCATTTACATACTGCATTTGATTGTTGTCTTTTAGTCTGTTTTTAGGTGGTTCTCTCACAGGAAATAACCAACTCTCAAATTTTCTTTATTGATCTGATGTGCAGATTCTAACTTCGTTGTTTCACAATAAACTTAAAAAAACATAAACAGCAGTCATTGCAAGCATCAACTCTACTGATGAAAAAAAGCCATTTTTTTTACATTTCAAAATGTCTGCAGGGGCTGGAGTCAGGGTTTGCTTCTCTTCATCCTATAAGCTGTGTTCTATTTATGCCTGGCATGTATGAATCCCCCTCCACCACTAATTGTGGGTTATCAAAGAGGGTACCTGGAAAACTGTGAGAGCCATAATAAAGTCCCTTTGGAAATCTAAACAAAACTCCTGAACTCAAGAGTAATTGGGAATATTATGCATTTAATGACGGGCCATGCATGCAATGCCAGATACCAGTAGATGGCAGTTGTAACCAGTTTCCCAGCATCTACATAATTGAAACCAGGATTCAATCTCAACCTGATTACAAATGATAGAAAACTAAACCCCATTATCACTGAGGCACTGGATAATGAAATCAAATTTTACTATCTAAGTGTAGATCAGTAAATCAGTCCAAGGAAAACTTCTGACATAAAACCATCAGCAAGCCCCAAAATCTCAGCAGTATTAGTGAGGATATTTCGACTACATGCAAGATAGCTTCCAGAGATAATGGGGCCCAAATTGCCTTGCGCTGGGTTTGGAGCGCGTCATTCAAATTAGATGGTATTTTAGCATCGGTCCTGGCGCGAAATTGGCCTCGTTGAGGAAAAAAAATGTTGGTTGCGCGAATGGCCTGTTTGCGCAGCGCTCACGGGGCGCGATGCTCAGCGCCACGCTGACGCGTCACAACGCCCCACCCCTTCTTTTAAAGGGGAGGGCCGCTGTGAACTCTGCGGCCTCTTTAATGGCACCCACTGGGCCACTGGGGAGGGTGGCGGCCGGGCCAGCGGCCGCCGTTGTCGGGCTGACTGAAACGTCGTCCGACAGAAAAAAGATGGCGGCCGCCGCGCTAGCACCTCCCCTTTCAGGGCGGCCGGGGCGCCACAGCCATCGACAGCCTCTCGCACCGAGAAGCTGTCGATGGCGTTGCCGCATGCTCGCCTCGTGCCCCACGGGGAAACTTCCCCCGAGGGGTGCAACGGGGTCGGCGCGGGGGTGATGAGGGGTCACCGCCGTGCGTGTGCAATCGGGGCGCAAACCACTTTGCAGAGCAAGAGCCCCGGGGGCAGTTCTGGGGGGGGGGGGGGGGGTGCTCGGGTGAAAACCCTTTAGTGCCCCAGAGGCGCCAACGGGCCTATCTGAGAGGGACAATTTCGACCTCAATGTTTATGTGTATCTATCCTTACCTACTGTATCGAACATGATCAGATCATGTCTATTCTGCACGTGTTGTTCTATTTTAAAAGGTGCTGAGATTCTATGACAAGCTGCCGTTTCATACCTCTTCCATCCAAGTTCTGAGAAGGTCCCTGAAAGCCAGAACGTGTGCACACCCCTCCACGTCACAGACGGACACACAATCCTGCCTTCTGATGTAAGTAAAAGGACAAGGCTTGGGTGTAACGTACACTCTTAAGCACAAAGAACACCAGACTTACTGGGACTCTAAAGTCAAACAGAGTTAATTATCTCCCCTTGTTTAATATTTAACCAATACCAACGCTTTGTAAAGTGTTATCTAGAATACCATTCCTGCATAGGCCAGTATCTTTGTCTTCTTCTGACATAAGATATCTTTTGCTCACAAATACTGTTGAATAGCTGTTTGACAAGCCCTCCTGGAGTGGCAGAGCAAACAAACCAAAAGCATTCTTTGCAACTTTTATATCAGGCTTTTAAAATCAGACAATCTCCTTACTTGGCACATAAGAGTTCAAAAATGCTTGGCAATGACTGGAGAAACAAATCATATATCGTTTTTAAGAATGCTATAATACTTGTACAAAAAGAATGGAACTAATCAAAGAGCAGCTAGAGACAGCAATGAAAAGCAATTATCGACCAACCTGTTGCACAAAGCAAATAGATTTTTTTGATGACTAATTCTAAACACTTGCTGCTTCAGAGTGAATCATGCTGTCCTCAACAGATTTATATTCACGAGGCCAATTTGTCAGCTACCTTTTACAATAGACGATACCAATTTTAGAACATTACATAGGAGTGTCTATCTCAAGGAGAGCACTTTTTGTTTGTCTTTGTTAACCTAGCAGCCATGTTCTCACTGACATCAGTCAATGTTCTTTGCTGATTGATTGACATATAAAAACGCTGATTAGAATCAGAAATCAATTCCCAGCCCCATCTTAATGCTCCAGGATTAAACCGGTGTCTGATAAGTAGAACTTTGTATTTTATTTACAAATATAAAGTTTAATTTCTAGATTTGCTTTGACGACTTTCTTGCTAAATTACCCATAAAATATCTTGCACATTTCCATTTTAAATGTAGCATTTGTACAGATAGCTGGGCAGTTTACCTCATTAATTTAGTTTTCCATCGATATAAATGCTGCTTTAGCTCTCAACCTATCCAGAATCCACGTTAAAACAATAATAAATGCAGCTGAACTGCTTAAGTGTGGGGATATGTCTGGAGAAAGCAATACCGCACCAGACCTGTGGAATCATCGATCAGTTCTCTGGCGTGACCTCTGTGGCAGTCAAGCATCCCCCCCTAACGTCAGGCATTCAATGCACTGTCCCCCTAACCCAGGGCCATTAGATTTCACCGGGCCATGGTGCCAGATGGTTTTGGAGTTATTGAACGTCTGTGGTATCACTCTGAAGGAGGTCATATGGGGGACACTAACATATGGATAAGAACATTTTATTGGGAGAATCAGGCAGATTTTCAGATTGATGTGATTGTTCTTAAGGGAATACAATCCCTCTTTGGGTGTTTTATCGGTTAGCTGTTATTAATTCTGTAAGAAAATTGAAGCACATTGGTCACTACTTGAATACCTGACTGCTATTGTAGCTGAATTAATTACATTTTAGTAATTTTTTAATTCTCTTTACTGATGATCTTGGTCCTATCAGTAAAACTGACTCATGTAACATGAGTGACTACGTTCTATCCAGTGGGGCCCACATGTTGTATTGACACCAGTTTGCTGGTGTTCAGTTTGCTGTACATACGCCAATAGTGTTGTCAAGTGTTAAGTATCTCATTGACAGCAATTTCCCTTTGAAGAGGCCTGATAGGATATCACTCTGCGAAGTTCATGTACACCTGGAGTGTTCGGTAATACAGCAACTTCACTGTATTGCCGATTTATCTGCCCATAAAAAAAAAATTATTTCTATATTAAGAAAATAAAAGAAATACCCCAAATTCAAAAATGAAGGTGAAATTTGACTGCAACGTTTGAAACAGAGTATTCCAGAAATACAGCAAAGTCCAATTACATCCCTCAAAAGAGTAATGCCACTGAGAAATGTTATTGAAGAACATTAACAAACCAAAGAATTTTTACATATGAATACATACAAACAATGACGGACAGGTGAAGAACAACTGACCCATCGAGCCTGTCCCACACAATTGCAATACCTTGTGTATCACAACATACACTCCACCCCACCCCAAACCATGTGACCTCCTGGGAGAGGCAAGAAAAAGATTAAAAACCCAGGCCAAGTTGGGGAAAAAAATCTGGGAAATTCCTCTCCGACCTATCTAGTCCAGGAGATCACTCTGGCCATTAAATTCCCTGCAGTACCTGCCTTCTGAAAGAGATGATCTCCGCCGCAGCCAGAAACAAATCCAGCTTTCGCTTGAAGGAATTCAGTGAGTCTGCATCCACCACATGAAGGGGCAGCTTGTCCCAGAGGTCTACTGTTCTCTGGGAAAAGAACCACCTCCTGACATCTAACCTCAATCTAGCCTTATACAACTTAAATTTGTGACCCCTGGTCCTGCCTAATTGAAATATACTGTCAGCTGGAACACCTTCTATTCCCTTCATTATCTTATAAACCGCAATCATATCTCCCCCTAAGCCTATGCAGCTCTAATGTATAGAGTCCCAACTCTTTTGTCCTATCTGGATAACTAAGATGCTTCAGACTTGGAATTAGTCTAGTGGCCCTCTTCTGCACCCTTTCCAGAGCCGCAATATTCCCAACCATGTGAGGAGACCAAAACTGGACAGAGTGTGTCCTGACAGGGGGTGGGTGTCACTGGCAAGGCCAGCATTTATTGCCCATCCCTAATTACCTTTAACTGAGTGGCTCACTAGGCCATTTCAGAGGGCAGTTAAGACTGGGTGCAGTAAAAGTACCAATGCCCGCGAACTTCCCCTGCAGGTTAGCATTGGCTGTAAACCTTAACGCCATGATCTCCTGCGACCCGGAGATCGTGACATCAACCGGTGCACAGAGCCCTGTTACCGTCCCGGATTCTAACTTCGTTCTGCCCCCTGCAGTATCACTGGGCATCAACAACGATAGCTGCAGGAGGCATTGTGAGGTCAGCCGGCCACTTAGGGAGCGGTAGTTAAAGGGATTGATGGTCAGGTAGGCCAAAAATAAATTCTCGTTTTTGAACTTTTGCTCTTCTGTTCATTTTTGAACTTTTCTACTGCCGTGGTTGATCTGTTGGAGTGGCTGGGGCTGATCATAAGTGCCGTCACTGAGCACTGGATTTGTTCCCTTGCAGAGCCCTCAGCAATGGCCCTTCCCTTTAAGAGAGGGAAGGAGCCTGTGATCCGGGCAGCGTTGCACTGGACAATGTTCAGTGCTCTGCCGCTACCGCCCCTCTTGCCTGGTTTAGTGCTCCAAGGGACGTCGTAGTGCTTGATTGAGCGTTCCACGTCTCTCCTGGAGAGCTGAACCGGAAGTTTGCATCCGCTGGAATTGGGTATTTCTCCACTCACTGGAGGGGAAAGATACAAGTTCAACAGTTCTTTCACATCTGAGAGAAATCAACCTGTCATAGAAATATAGAAACATAGAAAATAGGTGCAGGAGTAGGCCATTCGGCCCTTCTAGCCTGCACCGCCATTCAATGAGTTCATGGCTGAACATGCAACTTCAGTACCCCATTCCTGCTTTCTTGCCATACCCCTTGATCCCCCTAGTAGTAAGGACTACATCTAACTCCTTTTTGAATATATTTAGTGAATTGGCCTCAACAACTTTCTGTGGTAGAGAATTCTACAGGTTGACCACTCTCTGGGTGAAGAAGTTTCTCCTCATCTCGGTCCTAAATGGCTTACCCCTTATCCTTAGACTGCGACCCCTGGTTCTGGACTGTCACACTGTGTACACAGATAAGTTCTTTTAACTAACACTGCAAAGTCATTGTGAATCAGTGATCAACTTTGGCGACAGTGGACTTTAATATCAATGGATTAAATATTTATATTAACTATTAAGATGTTTAAACTATTACGTTCAATAGTTGTCCTTCGCCTAGTGTTAGCTCAATCTGACAGGTGTTGTCAAGGTTACATTGGGTATGTTCTACATACTATATATTTTTGTCATGTGATCAGTCATCTCTCCTGACATATGATTTTACAGGAGGAATCTTTTCATCTACAATCTTTGTTAGTGAGCTAAATAGTGTGGATTATCTCAGAGAGTGTTATAGTGAAGGGTGTATATTATCACGTGTTATAGTGAGAGATCCTGGACATATAAGATAGTGTTATAAGGAAAGACCTTGAATGTAACATAGTACTAAATGTAACTGAAGGATCTAAGGTATGTTGTTGAATGTTATACTCAGGACTATTCTGCATAGCAGGCAATATTATAATGGGCGAGTTACGTATATAAGGCAATGTTATAATAAGGGGTGTGGGCACATCAAAGTGTTAAACTTATCAGTGCAGGATGTATTTGAGAATTTAATTATAAGTGATGTAGGGTATAATAAAGTTGTCATTACATAGTATTTACAGCCATTCGGCCCAACAGGTTTATGCTCCACATGAGCTAACTCCATCAACATATCCTTCTATTCCTTTCTACCTCATATTTTTATCTAGCTTCCATTAAATGCATCTATGCTATTCACTTCAACTACTCCTTGTGATAGCAAGTTCCAAATTCTCATCACACTCTGGTAAGAGGTTTAATTCCACACCAGCGGGGAGCTTGTTGACTGTGAGGTGGAGCATGGCAGCGAGGAAGATTGAGAAGAGGGTTGGAGCGATGACGCAGCCCTGTTTGACCCCGGTCCGGACATGAATTGGGTCTGTGATGGATCCATTGGTAAGGATCACGGCCTGCATGTCGTCGTGGAGCAGGCGAAGAATGTTGACAAACTTGTGGGGGCATCCGAAACGGAGGAGGACGTTCCATAAGCCCTCACAGTTGACAGTGTCAAAGGCATTTGTAAGATCGAAAAAGGCCATGTATAAGGCCTGGCACTGCTCCCTGGAACTAAACTACAGAACCAGTGGGAAGCTGTTTAACCTACGCCGCCTCCAGGCCAGGTCCAATTTAACCCAAACTCTGTTGTTGAGCTGCAGTACACGGACGACGTCTGCATCTGCGCACATCCTGAGGCTGAACTCCAGGATAGAGTTGATGTATTCACCGAGCCACATGAAAGCCTGGGCCTTAGGCTTAACATCCGTAAGACAAAGGTCCTCCACCAGTGTGTCTTCATCGCACTGCACTAACCCCAGTCATCAAGGGCAGAAAACGCTAGTGGGAGTTGTGTACAGACCACCAAACAGTAGTAGTGAGGTTGGGGACAGCATCAAACAAGAAATTAGGGATGCGTGCAATAAAGGTACAGCAGTTATCATGGGCGACTTTAATCTACATATAGATTGGGCTAACCAAACTAGTAGCAATACGGTGGAGGAGGATTTCCTGGAGTGTGTTAAGGATGGTTTTCTGGACCAATATGTCGAGGAACCAACTAGGGGGCTGGCCATCCTAGATTGAGTGATGTGTAATGAGAAAGGACTAATTAGCAATCTTGTTGTGTGAGGCCCCTTGGGGAAGAGTGACCATAATATGATAGAATTCTTTATTATGATGGAGAGTGACACAGTTAATTCAGAGACTAGGGTTCTGAACTTAAGGAAAGGTCACTTCGATGGTATGAGATGTGAATTGGCTAGAATAGACTGGCAAATGATACTTAAAGGGTTGACGGTGGATAGGCAATGGCAAACATTTAAAGATTACATGTGTTGTGTATCTGTAAAGCATGCACTCCCATGTTCTGCCACCAGGGTTCCTCGACATATTGGTCCAGAAAACCATCCTTAATACACTCCCGGAAATGCTCCTCCACCGTATTGCTGCCAGTTTGGTTAGCCCAATCTATATGTAGATTAAAGTCGCCCATGATAACTGCTGTACCTTTATTGCACGCATCCCTTTGGAGCACTGTATATAAGCCGACCCCTAAGGCCTGTTCTGTACTCTGGAGTGTCTTAATAAAGACTGAAGTCACTGTTACTTTAACCTCCCTGTGTGCAGCCTCATCTGTGTTAGGAACACAACAACTGGCGACGAGAATACGAATCCAATGCAAAGATGCAGCAAACTGTGGGCATCCTGGAGAAGTTCTTGGAGGGTGAGGACTGGGAAACCTATGTTGAACGGCTAGACGAGTACTTTGTAGCCATCGAGCCGAGCTAAGGCGACTTGCAGGACAATGTGAGTTTGATGGCTAACTGGAGCAGATGCTCAGAGACTTTTTTGTACTGGGCATTGGCCGCGGACCATCCTACGAAAACTTTTGACTGGAGAGACACCGACCCTTAGTAAGGCCATTGCGATAGCACAGGCGTTTATGTCCACCAGTGATAATACCAAACAAATCTCTCAGCACACAAGTGCTAGCAATGTTCATAAATTAACTGGAATTGTGTTTGTGAGCAGAAATGTACAGGGCAGAAAACACGAGTCTGCAACTGCCAGCAGGCCTCAGGTGACCCAGATGACTCAGAGTCCGCAACAAAGGATGAATGCAAGGCAATTCACACCTTGTTGGCATTGTGGAGGCTTCCATTTAGCCTATTCATGTTTGCAAGAGCTGTGGAACAATGGGGCACCTCCAACGAGCTTGCAGGTTAGCTGCAAGCTCTGCAAAACCTGCTAACCACCACATGGCAGAGGAAGATCGGTCCATGTTGGATCAAAGCAATTTCGAGCCTGAGAGAGAGAGGAGGCAGATGCTGAAGTACACGGGGTGCACACATTTTTGACGAAATGTCCACCTAAAATGCCAAATGTAGAAGTGAATGACTTACTCGTAGCCATGGAACTGGACACTGGCGCTAGCCAATCCATCATGAGTAAAAAGATGTTTGAGAGACTGTGGTGCAACAAGGCACTCAGACCAGTCCTGAGCCCCATCCAGACGAAACTGAGAACGTACACCAAAGAGCTAATCACTGTCCTGGGCAGCGCCATGGTCAAGGTCACCTACGAGGGCACGATGCAAGAACTGCCACTCTGGATTATCCCGGGCGATGGCCCCACACTGCTTGGAAGAAGATGGCTGGGTAAAATCCACTAGTACTGGGATGACATCCGAGCGCTATCACATGTCGATGAGGCCGCATGTACCCAGGTTCTTAACAAATGTCCTTCCCTTTTGAGCCAGGCATTGGAAACCTTTCCGGGTCAGGTGCCGATCCACTTGGTCCCAGAGGCATGACCCATTCACCACAAGGCGCGAGTTGTACCTCACATGATGAGGGAGAGAGTGGAAATCGAGCTGGACAGGCTGCAATGCGAGGGCATCATATCCCCAGTGGAGTTCAGCGAGTGGGCCCGCCCGATTGTTTCAGTACTCAAAAGTGATGGCACGGTCAGGATTTGCGACGATTATAAAGTAACTATTAATCGTTTCTCGCTACAGGACCAATACCCGCTACCTAAGGCAGACGACTTATTTGCGACGCTGGCAGGAGGCAAGACGTTCACCAAGCTCGACCTGACTTTGGCGTACATGATGCAGGAGCTGGAGGAGTCTTCGAAGGACCTCACCTGCATCAACACGCACAAGGGACTGGTTATCTACAACAGATGCCCGTTTGGAATTCTGTCGGTTGCAGCGATCTTCCAGAGAAACATGGAGAGCCTACTCAAGTCGGTACCACGCACGGTGGTTTTTCAGGATGAAATATTGGTCACGGGTCGGGACAACGTCGAGCACCTACAAAACCTGGAGGAGGTCCTCCAGCGACTGGATCGCGTAGGACTGCGGCTGAAGAGGTCGAAATGCATCCTCATGGCAACAGAAGTGGAGTTTTTGGGGAGAAAGATCGCGGCGGATGGCATTCAGCTCACAGACGCCAAGACAGAGGCTATCAGGAATGCGCCCAAGCCACAGAACGTCACAGAGCTGCGGTCGTTCCTGGGACTCCTCAACTATTTTGATAACTTCCTACTGGGGTTAACCGCCTTCTTAGAGCCCCGACATATGTTATTGCGTAAAGGTGAGAACTGGGTATGGGGAAAAAAACAAGTAATTGCTTTTGAGAAAGCCAGAAATATTTTATGATCCAACAAGCTGCTTGTATTGTATAACCCGTGTAAAAGACTTATGCGAGCATGTGATGCGTCGTCGTACGGAGTCGGGTGTGTATTACAACAAGCTAACATTGCGGGGAAGTTGCAACCTGTCGCCTATGCCTCCAGGAGCTTGTCTAAGGCCGAGAGGACCTACAGCATGATTGGGAAAGAGGCATTAGCATGTGTGTTTGGGGTAAAGAAAATGCATCAGTACCAGTTTGGCCTCAAATTTGAGCTGGAAACCGATCACAAGCCCCTCATATCCCTGTTCGCTGAAAACAAGGGGATAAATACTAATGCCTCAGCCCGCATACAAAGGTGGGCACTCACTCTATCAGTGTATAACTATACCACTAAGTTTGTGGTCCAGGCCCTCCAGACCATGGTCGAGGATCGATGTCGACTATGCAGGCCCGTTTCTCGGTGAAATGTTCCTGGTGGTGGTGGATGCTTTTTCAAAATGGTTTGAATGTGAAATAATGTCGGGAAGCACTGCCACCGCCACCATTGAAAGCCTGAGGGCCATGTTTGCCACCCACGGCCTTCCTGACATACTGGTCGGTGACAACAGGCCATGTTTCACCAGTGCCGAATTTAAAGAATTCATGACCCGCAATGGGTTCAAACATGTCACCTTGGCCCCGTTTAAACCAGCCTCCAATGGGCAGGCAGAGCGGGCAGTACAAAGAATCAAACAGAGCCTTAAATGAGTCACAGAAGGCTCACTCCAAACCTGCCTGTCCCGAGTACTGCTCAGCTACCGCACGAGACCCCACATGCTCACAGGGGTGCCCCCGGCTGAGCTACTCATGAAAAGGACACTTAAAACCAGACTCTCGCTGGTTCACCCCAACCTGCATGATCAGGTAGCAAGCAGGCAGCAGCAACAAAATGTAAACGATGGTCGCGCCACTGTTTCACGGGAAATTGATCTGAATGACCCTGTGTATGTGCTAAACTATGGACATGGTCCCAAGTGGATCGCGGGCATGGTGATAGCTAAAGAAGGGAGTAGGGTGTTTGTAGTCAAGCTAGACAATGGACAAATTTGCAGAAAGCAACTGGACCAAACGAGGCTGCGGTTCATAGACCTTCACGAAGGAAGACACAAATAACCTTCCGGAAATACGGGGGGGCTGAGGGTCTAGTGAGAAGGAGGAACTGAAGGATATCCTTATAAAGCGGGAAATTGTGTTAGGGAAATTGATGGAATTGAAGGCCGATAAATCCCGGGGGGCTGATAGTCTGCATCCCACAGTACTTAAGGAAGTGACCCTAGAAATAGTGGATGCACTGGTGATCATTTTCCAACAGACTATCGACTCTGGATCAGTTCCTATGGACTGGAGGGTAGCTAATGTAACACCACTTTTTAAAAAAGGAGGGAGAGAGAAAATGGGTAATTATAGACCGGTTAACCAGACATCAGTAGTGGGGACAATGTTGGAATCAATTATTAAAGATGAAATAACAACGAATTTGGAAAGCAGTGACAGGATCGGTCCAAGACAACATGGATTTATGAAAGGGAAATCATTCTTGACAAATCTTCTGGAATTTTTTGAGGATTTAACTTGTAGAGTGGACAAGGGAGAACAGTTGATGTGGTGTATTTGGACTTTCAAAAGGCTTTTGACAAGGTCCCACACAAGAAATTGGTGTGCAAAATTAAAGCACATGGTATTGGGGATAATGTACTGATGTGGATAGAGAACTGGTTAGCAGGCAGGAAGCAGAGAGTCGGGATAAACGGGTCCTTTTCAGAATGGCAGGCAGTGACTACTGGAGTGCTGCAGGGCTCAGTGCTGGGACCCCAGCTATTTACAACATACACTAATGATTTGGATGAAGGAATACCTCCAAGTTTGCAGATGACACTAAACTGGGTGGCAGTGTGAGATGTGAGGAGGATGTTAAGAGGCTACAGGGTGACTTGGACAGGTTAGGTGAGTGGGCAAATGCAGGGCAGATGCAGTACAATGTGGATAAAGGTGAGGTTATCCACTTTGGGGGCAAAAACACAAAGGCAGAATATTATCTGAATGGCAGCAGATTAGGAAAAGGGGAGGTGCAACGAGACCTGGGTGTCATGGTACATCAGTCATTGAAAGTTGGCATGCAAGTACAGCAGACGGTGAAGGCGGCAAATGGTATGTTGGCCTTCATAGCTAGGAGTTTTGAGTATAGGAGCAAGGAGGTCTTACTGCAGTTGTACAGGGCCTTGGTGAGGCCTTATCTAGAATATTGTGTTCAGTTTTCGTCTCCTAATCTGAGGAAGGACGTTCTTGCTATTGAGGGAGTGCAGCGAAGGTTTACCAGACTGATTCCCGGGACGGCTGGACTGACATATGAGGAGAGACTGGATCGATTGGCCCTTTATTCACTGGAGTTTAGAAGGATGAGAGGGGATCTCATAGAAACATATAAAATTCTGACGGGACTGGATAGGATAGATGCAGGAAGAATGTTCCCGATGTTGGGGAAGTCCAGAACCAGGGGACACAGTCTAAGGATAAGGGTAAACCATTTAAGACTGAGATGAGGAGAAACTTCTTCACTCAGAGAGTGGTTAACCTGTGGAATTCCCTACCGCAGAGAGTTGTTGATGCCAGTTCATTGGATATATTCAAGAGGGAGTTAGATATAGCCCTTACAGCTAAAGGGATCAAGTGATCTGGAGAGAAAGCAGGAATGGGGTACTGAGGTGAACGATCAGCCATGATCTTATTGAATGGTGGTGCAGGCTCGAAGGGCCGAATGGCCTACTCCTGCACCTATTTTCTATATCTCTATTCATGACGCGGCCCTCGACAACATGGACCACTTCCCATAACTCGGGGGCCTTTTATCAACAAAGGCAGACATTGATGCGGAGATTCAGCCTTTGGCTGCCTGAGGAAAAGAGTGTTCAAAGACCAGGCCGTCAAATCTACCACCAAGCTCATGGTCTACAGGGCTGTAGTAATACTCGCCCTCCTGTATGGATCAGAGGCATGGACGATGTACAGAAGACACCTCAAGACGCTGGAGATATATCACCAACGATATCTCCGCAAAATCCTGCAAATCCCCTGGGAGGACAGACGCACCAACATCAGTGTCCTCGCCCAGGCTAACATCTCCAGCATTGAAGCACTGACCACACTCGATCAGCTTCGCTGGGCAGGCCACATAGTTCGCATGCCAGATACGAGACTCCCAAAGCAAGTGCTCTATGTAGAGCTTTTTCACGGCAAACGAGCCAAAGGTGGGCAGTGGAAACATTACAAGGACACCCTCAAAGCCTCCCTGGTAAAGTGCGACATCACCTCTGACACCTGGGAGTCCCTGGCCGAAGACTGCCCGAGGTGGAGAAAGTGTATCCGGGAGGGCGTTGAGCTCTTCGAATCTCAACACCGCGAGCGTGAAGAGGTCAAGCGCAGGCAGCGGAAGGCTGCGGCAAATCAGTCCTGCCCCCCCCCCTTCCCCCGACGACTATCTGTCCCACCTGTGACAGGGTCTGTGGCTCTCGTATTGGACTGTTCAGCCATCAAAGGACTCAATTTAGGAGTGGAAGCAAGTCTTCCTCGACTCCGAGGGACTGCCTATGATGATGATGATGGTAAGAGGTCTGTTAGAGAATTATTATGGTGGGGGATGTGGACTATGTCAGGGAACATCATAACGAGGAGAGTGGGGAATAAATCAATTTATATTATAATGGCGGTTATATTGGACAATGGTGAGAGAAATGGGATATGACAGAGAAAGCTGTAGCAAAGGGAATGGGGTTTTACACCTGGAAGACAGAACACTTCAATGCTGGTTCTTTGTTTAGCCACTATGTTCCTGGAACTCCCTCCCCTCCCAAAGTGTGACCGCATAGAATCATATCCGAGCAGACTGGTTCAGAAGAGGTGGGAGAAGGGGGAACTATCAGAAGGGAAAGTGAAAGAAGGAAAACAATCATAGAATGATACAGCACAGAAGGAGACCATTCGGCCCATCCTGCCTGTGCCAGCTCTTTGGTTGAGCTAGCCAACTAATCTTGCAAATGTTTCCCTTCAAGTATTGAACCAATTCCCTTTTGAATATTACTACTGAACCTGCTTGTACCACACTTTCAGGCAGTGCATTCCAGATCACCAACAACTCACTGTGTAAAAAAATGTTTCCTCATGTTGTCTCTGGTTCTTTGCCAATCACCTTAAACCTGTGTCCTCTGGATACTGACCCTTCTGCCACTGGAAACAGTGTCTTCTCATTTACTCTATCAAAACCCTTCATGATTTTGAACACCTCTGTCAAATCTCCCCTTAGCCTTCTCTGCTCCAAGGAGGACAGCCCCAGTTTCTCTAGTCTCTCCACATATCTGAAGTCTTTCATCCCTGGTAGCAATCTTCTCTGCATCTCTCTAAGGCCGTGACATCCTTCCTAAAGTGTAGTGCCCAGATTTGGACACAATACTCCAACTGGGACTCAACTTGTGTTTTATAAAGGTTCATCATCACTTCCTCGCTCTCCCAGTCCCCTGTGCACCTGTACCTCCTCTCCAATGCTTCACCCTGGTGCCCGTCCAGCTCTCCCACATCAGTTCAATTAACCGCCCCTCCCCACCCTCTTAAACTGCTTGAACTGAAAAAATAAAATTGGTCCGGTCTAAACATTCTCGTAAATCTCTTCTGCACCCTCCTAAGGCCTTAACATCCTTCCTTAAGTGTGGAGGCCACAATACTCCAGCTGAGGCCTAACCAGAGCTTTATAAAAGTTTAGCATAAGCTTTTGTACTCTATGGGGCCAAGTTTTCCCCGTGCTGGGACTGGAGCGCATAATTCGAATTAGGTGTTTTTTTAGCGCTGGCATGGGAAGCACAGGCACCGGTGCCGATTTGGCCTCTTTGACCCCAAAAAAATTGTTGTTGCGCTAACCGTGCGCTTGTGCGGCGCTCGCGGGACGTGATGTTCACCGCCGCGCTCAGCACATCAGCTTCACAACGTCCCTCCCCGTCTTTTAAAGGGGAGGGAGGCTGCAAACGCTTCAGCCTCTTTAGTGGCACCCACTGGGCCACCAGACAGGGTGTCGGCTGGGCCAGCGGCCTGGCACCCAAGAGGTGGCGCCGATCTTCATGTTGTCAGCCCGGGCTACAGCACCGGCCGCCATTGTCGGACCGTCTGAAAAATTGGCCGACAAAAAAAAAAAGTTGGTGGCCAGGGCACCATAGCCACCACAGCTTCTCACACCGAGAAGTTGCCGATGGCATCGTAGCCCCCCGCCGACCTCGCGTCCCACGGAGCAATTCCCCCCTCCCCACCCCCCCCCCGAGGGGCGGAAAGGGGTCGGCGCGAGACGATAAGGGGTCATCGCTAATGCGTACGCCGTACCAGTTTGCTAATCGCGGGGCGCGGCGCTAACTACTTTTCGCCGACAGAGCCCCGGAGACAAATCCGCGCGAGTCGATATGGCCGCGCACTAACTCAGTAACGCACCGTTATCGCCGGCCACTAACTAACCGACACTGCGCAAAGGGGGCAATTTCGGCCCCTCTGCCTCTATTAATAAAGGCAAGGCTTCTCATGCCACCTTCACAGATTTGAGTGCAGACACCCTGTTTCTGAACCCTCTTTAAAATTGTAAAACAACAGAATGAAATTAAACCAAAGATGGGAAAACAGGTGATATGAACAAAATCAATGGGAAGCAGTGCTGGATTATGGAGAACAAACCACTCATAAGGCGGCCGGCATGTCAGGATGTTCCTGGAGCACTCGGGCTCTGCAGCCAAGCACCATTTGAGGGTAGCTTTTGGTGGTCTACCTCTGCCCTTCCATGCATCCTTTGTAGGTTTCCCTTTGTACGTTACTTTTCAGTTCACAGGAAAGCAAAGATGTCAAGCAGCAATTTTTTGTTTCCTTCCCTGTGCACACAACATTCATTCATCACCGACGTTAACCAATGAACTCCATTGATCGCTCCATTTCTCTAACCTGAGCGAACTCTGCGGCTATTGTCATTCAGAAAGAAATCTGCGTGCTTTTAAAATTCACACTCGTATTGAGTCACTGGCAGTGAGCCAGCTTCACATTATCACAAGGTATTTAATGGAATTGTTTCGGACTTTAATGGTCTCATCAACAGAAATAGGTAGATTCAGAAGAAAGGAAGAGAATGAATGGAGGCAGCTTTGTAATAGATTTGTCACTGTCTTATCAGTGCTATTAGATTGCTGAAACATGCAGAGAAAATCGATAGAGAGTTTATAGCACATCAAAATGTTTTTTTTTGCCTTTAACGTTAACAATTAAATTAATCCGGTATTGTTTTAAGTGCCCTAATGGATCGATTGTGCTGGGGGCCCGGAGTAATTTAATTTATCTTCTCCCACCCCACACACTCCCACAGTCCCACCAGGGTAAGGGCTGAACTCAATTTGTTTCCAGATTTAGTTCATTTGCCACCAAGCTCACTCCTCATTTACAGGGCAATTCACAACAAAGAATGACAACAATCATGGGGCAAATGCAGGAGAAGAGAGAAAAATGACTGGGTAACAAGAACATTTAAACCTGGTGCATTAATACTTCATTGGCCTGGCATTATGTGTATAGAATAATGGGAGTGGAAATGGTGCCCATATGGAATAATGGGAATAGGAGCACTGTATTCGAGCACTAAGAATCAGAATCAGACATTTTCACTTGCTATAATAGCATCTGGGGAATTGATGCAAGGAGGGCAGAGAATCTCACCAGTAAGTAGAGAAGAATTTACAGGGTTTGTCACAGGATGTCATGTTAGGACCAATCATTTGCCATTCTCATTAGCCCATGTCCAGGGAATTTGCCTGAGAACATGGTCTGGTAAAAATGTTTGAAATGTATAAAATTCTTACAGGGCTTTACAGGATAGATGCAGGGAGGATGTTTCCCCTGGCTGGGGGAGTCTAGAAACAGGAGTCACAGTCTGAGATAAGGGGTCGGCCATTTAGGACTGAGATGAGGAGAAATTTCTTCACTCAAAGGGTTGTGAATCTTTGTAATTTTCTACCCCAGAGGGCTGTAGAGGCTCAGTCATTGAATAGATTCAAGACAGAGATTGACAGATTTTTGGATATTAAGGGAATCAAGCGATTATGGGGATAGTGCAGACAAGTGGAGTTGAGGTAGAAGATCAGCCATGATCTGATCGAATGGCGGAGCGGGCTCAAGGGGCCGAATGGCCTACTCCTGCTCCTATTTTTTATGTCATCTTATATCTTATATAGTGAGCTCCTCGAGCATGGTTTTCAATGATGTAATGTTCGAATAGAGGACAGTGAATCTTTGCCGAGATAAAACAAAGCCTGAGATGGGTTTTCTCTGGACAAAAGGTAAATTAAGGGGCACAAGAGTTCAGCAAAAGGCCAGAATTTTGGAAATACATCTTCATCACTGGAGT
Source organism: Pristiophorus japonicus (assembly GCF_044704955.1). Taxonomy (NCBI): domain Eukaryota; kingdom Metazoa; phylum Chordata; class Chondrichthyes; family Pristiophoridae; genus Pristiophorus; species Pristiophorus japonicus. The sequence continues at coordinate 259,314,877 of NC_091982.1, read as the reverse complement.
AATAGTTCCTTATCGTGACAATGGTTACAAGCATTCTTTCATCTTTTTGCATTGCTTGAGTAGGGTGTGAAAGGACACGCTTACATTTGCGAAGGTCACCCATATATTAAAATGTGTCCGGCACACAAAGGAGACACTGCAATGTGACACCATGCAAAGGTTTAATCAGGCCCACCTGCCCCGACTTTCGTTCATATTTCTGTTGTACTGATGCAGGAAGAGAGAGTGGGCGAAAGGGAGAGATGGAGGATGAGAGGAAGAGGAAAGAGCACCATGAAAAATATAATATGCAGAGTTAAAGGAGGCAGATGCCGGGGAAAGGAAGGGGCAGGGAGAAAGTGGAAGGAGAGGAGAGATAGAGGTGAATAAGGAATGCGAAATAAAATTGTGAATATCTTAAAATATACAGTGGATATCTCGGATTTTTTTGTGTATGTTAGTATTTCACTGCTTTCCTGCAATATACTTTTAATACATTTTGATTGGTCTGGAATTTGCGGGGCTGATGATGACATACCATTTGCCGTGGTGATCCTTGCAAAGGCCCCACAAGTGTTGGGTTTCCGCACGAGTTGCGCATGAACAAAATCTCGTGATTTGCGATCTGTTAAGGTTTGCCCTGACAGATCATACGAAGCGTAAGGCCTGTTTTCACCAGCGTAAGGGTTAATATAAACGTTAAATTAAAAAACATTTTAAATCATCCACAAGCATTTGAAATGAATTTACTTAAATTTTGGTCCAGATTAAAATGTTCTAAATTATTTTTGAAAAAAATTAAATTTAAAGGGACTTGTAATTAAATTTGAAAATGGGAACAGTTATTTTTATTCCAGTTGTGTAACTTATTTAATTATTTGGGGATTGGGTTCAAGCTTATGGGGATTCCGTTCATAAATGGAATTCCAAGAAGCATATGAGGAATCCTCCATTCTGATTGGAGGATCTGGCTCGCGTGATTCCAGAGACCCTTCCAAACTGCTTGCATCCCTAGTATCCTTGGGCCTTTACGCAGGCATATGCTTGCCTGCTGGCTCTGAAACGGAGAGCCAGCAGGTAGGTTCAGACTTATTTTTTGGGTGGGAGGTGTACTCCGGAGGTACACCTCCGACTGAAAATTCTGGTCCATTATGTTACATTGCATTTGATGGGAACATTAGAGGGGATGATATAATTTCCATTCTTTGAAGTACTGAGCTAGTGGTTGTTTCCAGTGAATTTCCCCCTATGGTCAATTATGCACTGGAACTACTTTACTTCTTATTAAAATAATGAGATAAAAAAATATTTATAGCGGCAGATGTCTTTGGTGATGTGCTGTCATCATTGTGTCCTTCTGTGTGTAAACATAGTCAATGTCTTCAAAACATCACTATAATGACACCGTCTCTTTAATTATGAAATTTTAACCAGTTTTCTGACAAGAAAAAAATGGCCTCGGTGCAGAAGCGATGAAAATATTTATTTAAAATACAAATACATTTCTTTCTAAACCAGCTCCCTTTTCCTGCCAATTTTCTTCCATCCTTTCGTGAAAGGGTAACTCCTTCCCGGACTTCCATGTGTTCGTGAGGTGTCAGCATGGCTTAGTGGTTAGCAATCTCACCTCTGAGTCAGAAGGTTGTGGGTTCAAGTCCCACTCCAGAGACTTGAGCACAAAAATCGAGGCTGACACTCCAGTGCAATGCTGAGGAAGTGCTGCACTGTCAGAGGTGCAGTCTTTCAGATAAAACGTTAAACCGAGGCTCCGTCTGCCCTCTCAGGTGGATGTAAAAGATCCCATGGCATCAGTTTGAAGAAGAGCAGGGGACCTATCCCTGGTATCTTGGCCAATATTTATCCCTCAATCAACATCACTAGAAACAGGTTACCTGGTCATTATCACATTGCTGCTGTTTGTGGAAACTTGCTGTGCGCAAATTGGATGCTGGATTTCCTACATTGCAACAGTGACAGTACTTCGTCGGCTGTAAAGCACTTTGGGATGTCCTGTGTTTGTGAAAGGCACTATATAAATGCAAGTCTTTTTATTTTTGAGTACATTGCTCAAATGACCTAGGTAGTGAACATTAATAGATTAGTGACTATAGATGGCATCATAGTTAAGCCCATTCCTGTCCTTACTCAGTAGCCAGGCAAGCTGAAATTGATGGATGGTGATCAGGAATGGGAATCCTGGTCAATTTCTCCCACCAAGGGCACTGAGGCCAATGACTTCATGCCTTCTGTGGTCCTTGGCTGAGATAGGCTAGCTCAGCACAGACCAAAGATTGAACCTGGGATCTTCCTGCTCTATACCACTCAGCTATTCATTGTCTTGCCCAGCTGAACCATCAGGGGAGCTGTTCTATTGGTATTGCCCGTGTCCTAACTTGCACCAAGTCCCGCTCACCCATCACCCCTGTGCTCGCTGACCTACATTGGCTTCCGATTAAGCAATGCCTCGATTTCAAAATTCTCATCCTTATTTTCAAATCCCTCCATGGCCTCACCCCTCCCTATCTCTGTAATCGCCTCTAGCCCCACAACCCCCGAGACGTCTGCGCTCCTCTAATTCTGCCCTCTTGAGCATCACTGATTATAATCGCTCAACCATTGGTGGCCGTGCCTTCTATTGCCTAGGCCCCAAGCTCTGGAAATCCCTCCCTAAACCTCTCCGCCTCTCTACCTCTCTTTCCTCCTTCAAGACGTTCCTTAAAACATACCTCTTTGACCAAGCTTTTGGTCACCTGCCCTAATTTCTACTTATGCAGCTCGGTGTCAACATTTTTTATCTCAAAATTCTCCTGTGAAGCCCCTTGGGACGTTTCACTACGTTAAAGGCACTGTATAAATACGCTGTTGTTGTTGTTGTTGTTGTAAACTAGTGGATCTCTTGTTTCGTTGCGCAGAGATAATGATGTTATTAACCAGTCAATTTGATGTAATCTGGGTCATTTGCATGCGGCATGTGGGCTCTCCAGTCCCTGCCAGGGATCGGGGCACCAGGCTGGGGCCAGAAACCTGCTGCAATGGGCCTTGGAGGTCTGCTACAATGGGAGGGGAAAACAATCAGCTTCCGAGCACCTGAGAAACTGGAAATGTAAAAAATGTTCTGGATGCTCCGAAGACCTGCTCACGCCCCTGCTCTGAGGGTAGATTCCACTGCAAATAAAGCTCTGGAAACCCCTCTGCCATCCACAACAGACTGCCCTGATGACCAGATTCACCAGAAAACCAGTGGAAAGCCTAGGAGGCCGTGTAGTCTGTGGATGGGCAACAGTGCCAGCTTGGCAACTATGCCTCGCCAGTTTGCCAGCTATGTTGGAAGACTGCACAGTAGCATACACAAGACAGATTTGCAACATGTCAGCAACAGTGAGTAAACACATTTTCCAAAAGGAAAGAACGCCAGCATTTATAGAGTTAACAAGAATGAGAGGTGATCTTATCGAAACATATAACATAATGAGGGGGCTTGACAAGGTGGATGCAGAGAGGATATTTCCACTCATAAGGGAAACTAAAACTAGGGGGCATAGTCTCAGAATAAGTGGTCGCCCATTTAAAACTGAGATGAGGAGCAATTTCTTCTCTCAGAGGGTTGTAAATCTGTGGAATTCTCTGCCCCAGAGAGCTGTGGAGGCTGGGTCATTGAATATATTTAAGGCGGAGATAGACAGATTTTTGAGCGATAAGGGAATAAAGGGTTATGGGGAGCGGGCAGGGAAGTGGAGCTGAGTCCGGGAAGGCGCTGAGCGATTTTGAGGGACTGCCTATGATGATGATGGAGCTGAGTCCATGATCAGATCAGCCATGATCTTATTAAATGGCGGAGCAGGCTCGAGGGGCCAAATGGCCAACTCCTGTTCCTATTTCTTATATTCTTATATAACATCCTCATTTGGTTATACCATGCTTAGAAGTAAGCACAAATTGCACCATAATGGCCAGCACTGGCTCAGGTTACGTCCTCTGCAGTTAGAAACCCGGGATAACTATGTAGAATGTTACTGCATTGCACACATAATTTTTTTTCCTACAAGACAGAAGCAGGAGGACTCTCAATGCAATAGATATATCTCTTGTCTGAAGGTGCATTGCCCTTTCATAGATCCATGATTTGTTCAAATGCCCCCACAAGTTCCCAGTATTATATAATCAAGTACATATTGCTTATTCAAATTTTCCAGGAATTTGCAATATTAAAGGCAAGATTGTTCATGGATCTTCAACTTAAAAAAAATAGTCTGGAATATGTTTATGTATACCTCATCAGTGAGAATGGTGATTTAAAAACCTCTACCTGCTTTGTAAGTTGTTTGATTGAAATACTAAAAATTCCCATCCTATAATTCCACATGATTCATGGTCCATCTGGCTAAATAATCAGGTTATCCTAATGTGTTGCCCACCTATCCTCTCCCACCCCCACCCCAACTACTTGACAGTAAATCTTAACAGTTCTTGTCCACAGTTTACACTAAATGCTTAATCTCAACACATAGGCTCCAGTTTCTACAGGCTGCCCGATGTTGGAAAGTATCATATTTCTCTCCTCTGCTTGATCCTTCCAACATCTCTTTCATGCTTGGTTGCTTTTACAAGGCATAGTTTTGCTGTGGCAACAGAGATTACAGAGAATCAAACAGGTAAGGCCCCAGGCAACATGGAGACAGACTGGGCCTAAATTGGAAGCATAGGGTTGCTGTATTATCCCCACTCGCATCCTGAACCTCCAGCCACAACAGTGGCACAAATTGCCATGTAGTCTATTGCTCTGACAGTCACTGCTATCCTGAGGCTATACATGATACACACCAAAATAACGTATTATATACTGAGTAATATTAACCTCAGTAATTAAACTGTAAACATGATTGATAACCTCGATCTCACCCTTGATTTTTAAGATATTTACTCCACAATAAGAGCAGATGGAAAAAATTTGCTGTGATAGGTTTCCTCTTAAAGAAAAAAATAATTTAACACTCCATTGTCACTTATTTTGTTAAAATAGACAGTACCTGTGTAATTGAGTTTGGTATTTTTCTATTTCGCAGCATTATCTTGGTTGAGTCTCACTAATAACTCATTCGTTTTTTTAGGGCCGTTACCTTCCTCACCCCTTTAACAACTTATTTTTTTAGATCTCTTTACATCTTAAATTGCTTGCCAGCTGAGAGGGTAGGGAAGCGCAGCCTGCTTCAAGCCTCTGACAACCATTCCCTTATAATCGGCCAATATAGATATAAGCCATTTATAAAGAGGTAGTGACTTACCCAGTAATTTTCCGTCCCCCAGAGTTGGGCAACATCTTTGCTCCCCCAGTGTGCCCCATCACCCTGGTCTGGACTCAGATTGGAAACTCACCTTGTGGGGGATCGCAGAGCAGACCACACATTCTTTTATTTCAAGGTGAAATGTGTGACCCCGCCAATGGTGTGTCACTACCCTTCTATCACGTTGCATTCAAAACAAATATTCATTATAGATCAACCTACAGTACACATTGCGCTCCAGGTTTATTTTTGAGAAATTGATGATGTGATTGCACGGTAAGGTTAGAATCATCCTGTCATCATGTAGGTGTAGAGGACAGGGAAGGAAAAGGACAATTGCCCATCATTTAGCTTGTTTAATTATCAATCTCGTTGTGCGAGGCCCCTTGGGGAAGGGTGACCATAATATGGTGGAATTCTACATTAGGATGGAGAAGGAAACAGTTAATTCAGAGACCATGGTCCAGAACTTAAAGAAGGGTACCTTTGAAGGTATGAGGCATGAATTGGCTTGGATAGATTGGCGAATGATACTTAAGGGGTTGACAGTGGATGGGCAATGGCAGACATTTAGAGACCACATGGATGAACTGCAACAATTGTACATCCCTGTCTGGCGTAAAAATAAAAAAGGGAAAGTGGCTCAACCGTGACTATCAAGGGAAATCAGGGACAGTATTAAAGCCAAGGAAGTGGCATACAAATTGGCCAGATATAGCAGCGAACCCGGGGACTGCGAGAAATTTAGAACTCAGCAGAGGAGGACAAAGGGTTTGATTAGGGCAGGGAAAATAGAGTACAAGAGGAAGCTTGCAGGGAACATTAAAATGGACTGCAAAAGCTTCCATAGATATGTAAAGAGAAAAAGGTTAGTAAAGACAAACGTAGGTCCCCTGCAGTCAGAATCAGGGGAAGTCATAACGGGGAACAAAGAAATGGCAGACCAATTGAACAAGTACTTTCGTTCGGTATTCACTAAGGAGGACACAAACCACCTTCCAGATATAAAAGGGGTCAGAGGGTCTAGTAAGAAGGAGGAACTGAGAGAAGTCCTTATTAGTTGGGAAATTGTGTTGGGGAAATTGATGGGATTGAAGGCCGATAAATCCCCAGGGCCTGATGGTCTGCATCCCAGAGTACTTAAGGAGGTGGCCTTGGAAATAGCGGATGCATTGACAGTCATTTTCCAACATTCCATAGACTCTGGATCAGTTCCTATGGAGTGGAGGGTAGCCAATGTAACCCCATTTTTTAAAAAAGGAGGGAGAGAAAACAGGGAATTATCGACCGGTCAGCCTGACATCGGTAGTGGGTAAAATGATGGAATCAATTATTAAGGATGTCATAGCAGCACATTTGGAAAGAGGTGACCTGATAGGTCCAAGTCAGCATGGATTTGTGAAAGGGAAATCATGCTTGACAAATCTTCTGGAATTTTTTGAGGATGTTTCCAGTAGAGTGGACAAGGGAGAACCAGTTGATGTGGTGTATTTGGACTTTCAGAAGGCTTTCGACAAGGTCCCACACAAGAGATTAATGTGCAAAGTTAAAGCACATGGGATTGGGGGTAGTGTGCTGACGTGGATTGAGAACTGGTTGGCAGACAGGAAGCAAAGAGTAGGAGTAAATGGGTACTTTTCAGAATGGCAGGCAGTGACTAGTGGGGTACCGCAAGGTTCTGTGCTGGGGCCCCAGCTGTTTACATTGTACATTAATGATTTAGACGAGGGGATTAAATGTAGTATCTCCAAATTTGCGGATGACACTAAGTTGGGTGGCAGTGTGAGCTGTGAGGAGGATGCTATGAGGCTGCAGAGTGACTTGGATAGGTTAGGTGAGTGGGCAAATGCATGGCAGATGAAGTATAATGTGGATAAATGTGAGGTTGTCCACTTTGGTTGTAAAAACAGAGAGACAGACTATTATCTGAATGGTGACAGATTAGGAAAAGGGGAGGTGCAACGAGACCTGGGTGTCATGGTACATCAGTCATTGAAGGTTGGCATGCAGGTACAGCAGGCAGTTAAGAAGTCAAATGGCATGTTGGCCTTCACAGCGAGGGGATTTGATTACAGGAGCAGGGAGGTGTTACTACAGTTGTACAGGGCCTTGGTGAGGCCACACCTGGAGTATTGTGTACAGTTTTGGTCTCCTAACTTGAGGAAGGACATTCTTGCTATTGAGGGAGTGCAGCGAAGGTTCACCAGACAGATTCCCGGGATGGCGGGACTGACATATCAGGAAAGACTGGATCAACTAGGCTTGTATTCACTGGAGTTCAGAAGAATGAGAGGGGATCTCATAGAAACGTTTAAAATTCTGTCGGGTTTAGACAGGTTAGATGCAGGAAGAATCTTCCCAATGTTGGGGAAGTCCAGAACCAGGAGTCACAGTCTAAGGATAAGGGGTAAGCCATTTAGGACCGAGATGAGGAGAAACTTCTTCACCCAGAGAGTGGTGAACCTGTGGAATTCTCTACCACAGAAAGTTGTTGAGGCCAATTCACTAAATATATTCAAAAAGGAGTTAGATGTAGTCCTTACTACTAGGGGAATCAGGGGTATGGCGAGAAAGCAGGAATGGGGTACTGAAGTTGCATGTTCAGCCATGAACTCATTGAATGGCGGTGCAGGCTCGAAGGGCCGAATGGCCTACTCCTGCACCTACTTTCTATGTTTCTATGTTTACATGGTCAATGCCACCATCACACTTACTGAGTAGAAGGTGCAGCATTGACTGATGTTTCAATCACATTGCTCTTGTTGTTTTACAAAGATTTCCTCAAAAGCCTTTTACAGCCTCTGGGAGCTTCTGAAGACACCGTGAGCAGGTAAGCTTGCTGAGGGGTCAAGATGCCTCTTAAAAATGCCAAGTCATTTGGTCCCTGTTCATTAAGCCATTCAAAACTCTAGACCTTTAGCAAAATGTAGTAGGGTATTTATCAGTCTTTTCCCTACAATTCACCCCTAATTGAAGGACAGGAGACCAGGTCAGGGTTGATGTCCCAAACTAAATGATCTGTTGTATAACAGGGGAAAGGTTCTTTTTGAAGCTTTGTGAACAAGTTAAGTATTAAAACGAATCTCTAGATCTATATATGTGCCCTGAAACAGCTCGGGCTACGATCCTAGCAAATACATTGAGACTGAACCCGCCGGTAACTTCTACTGCTTATCCCATCAAAGTGTCTGGGGTGAACAGGATGTGAACCCTTTCTCCATGAGGGTGGTGGACCCCCTTGCCACATCTCTGGCACCTATATTTACCAAACGCTGTAAAATGCAACCTTAGTGCCCAGGTCGGAGGGGCTGTTTACACCCCCTCCCCCGGCACCCTCCCCGCCTCCCACCCCCACCATCCCTAGTGACATTCAGCTGCTGCTGCCCACTATGTAAAAGGGTCACTGTAAAAGCATTTAGAAAAAAAAATGAGGCTTGAACCCATGATCTTCTGATTCAAAACCAAAAGTACTACCACTGACCAAGGGTTGACTCAGGAAGTGAAAATGAAAAAGAGAAGCAAAAGAGAAGTGGTAGGACAAAGGCAAGAGAGAGAGAGAAAGAAAGTGAAAAGGAGAGTGAGAAAGTGACCGAGGAAAATAATAGACATACAAGTTTTCAAAGTACAGCCTTTTGGATCTGTATCATTAGTTGACAAACAAACTGCCTTGTCACAAAGGAAGTATTCAAGGTAAATCTGGTTTCTAAGGAGCTTATCTTGATGTTTTTGAGGACAATCTCTTAACTGTTTTCTACATTGCAATCAACCTCATTGACAACTTGTTCAGACAGTCCTGGTGTGAATAGCATTTGTGTTGTAAGGCTGGTTTGTTTTTTTATGTACTAATTAATCAGCCACATCCTGCCTCCTCCTTCATTAGTTTAATTACCTATTTATATGGATGAGGCTCTTTGCTCCATGCATCTCATTAATGCATTTGCATGCTTGCATAACAAACAGCTTTGCTACTGTTAGTGCTGCACAAGGCACTTGTATTTAGAAGCCCGTGGTGTATTACAGCTTCAGTTATAATCAATTTAAATTATCTTGCTTATTTTGCTATATTTACAATATTTACATTTTATTTAACTGAAGCGCAGTATTCATGTACCATTCCCTAGTTGAGGGGGCAATTTGAATTACCTTGTTTATTCAGCCACATTTACAATTAGTGTATTTTATTTACCTGAGCCCAGTTATTCATGCATCATTCCCTGGCTGAGCCTTTTGGCTAAGATCATGCGTAACTGACCTGACAGGGGAGTAACCATGACCCCAACGTGGTTCTCCCTGGATCAGGAAGGTGATTCTCCTATGCTTTTTGGAAATAGGAGGTGTGTGGGGGGCCTGACCCATCCACCTCCATGGCACGAACCTGGTATTGCAGTACTTCCAGGAACGGTGCAGTGGCTCTAGGCCTTTTGGCTAAGAGCATTGGCGCAGAGTGATCCTTGATGTGTGCAAGGTGACCTCTGGCGTTTGTGATTTGACAAAGAATTGGAAAGATTGGCAACAAATAAAAAAAATTAAAAAAAATCATTCCCTGGCTGAGGTGGTCTGCACATGAAACTCTTTCCCATGTAGCTATGCAAACGACATTAGAATGTGAGAGAGCTGCAATCTGCATCAGGGTTATTCTATCACATCGTGCCATTTAAGGTCCATTCAAACTTGTTGAAATCAGCATGGGGCACTACTCAAATATAACGTTTGAAAAATTACACTTCAGGCAAATGTTTCATCCTGGTATCAATCTAGAGGTAAAACAAAATGGCCTTTAGAAGTTGGTTTGCCCAATCCTGACACTGGCCAATTTTCTTCAACATTGGTATTTTAGATCAGAGCTGTTCTCTCTTGTATGAGGTAGTCCATCAGATACAGCCTGTGCTACAGCTCCTTTTGGCAGGAGACGTCCCCATTAAATTTTGGTAATGCTTAGGCTGTCCACTCCTATATGGGACAACCCATCAGATCCAGGCTGTGCTGTACCTTTTCCACCCCTGTGTGAGATGATCTATCAGATTTGGTCTCAAGCACAGTCCTCTCCTGAACGAAAGAGTCAAACAGTTCCAGATTGTGTTGTAGCTCTCCCTTTTTGCACAAGTTGGTCCTAGCCTGAGCTGTGCTGCAGTTCAGCCTCCCATCTTCAAATCATTTGTGGGATTCAGGAGGCTATGCTTACTCCAGATAGTTTGTGATCCCCAGTTAGATTTCTTTTTTTAAGTGTAGCTTCCAGAAGGCACACAAAAACATTATGGTGTTGTTTTCCACCAGAAATACCCTCTGTGGTGAGCTCCTGATTTCAGTAGCAATGTCGACAAAGTGACATCAAGTGAAGCCTGGCACTCACCCGTGGGGGAATCCTGCTGCCCAAGCAAGCTGACATCTCAGTTATCAAGACTATTACGTCATGTAGATCAAACTATATTGCTTTAGAATGTAACATGATAGAAGATGTTATATTTTAGCCTTTTCCTAAATATTTCTCTCATGCTCTGTGCAATGACCATTCCTGAACACAAATCCTTGCTCCTGACCAAAAAGAATGTGACTTTACATGGACGATGTCTGGTAAAGTAGCAATACCTAGGGATGTAACAGAAACCCCTTTTTACTGTATCTAACCTACTAAATATGACACAAACCCTCTTGTGATTGCCCAGACTTCAGAAAGTGGAAGAATAAACACTGTTAAGCTATGCAGTATGTTTACTAAAAGTACTAGGCAAGCAGTAGCAACAGTTTACACAGTTTTTACAGAATGTTGAACTCATGTTCAACTCCTCAGGCACAAAATTGACGAAAGACTTCACTATCTTTATTGATAACATAAAACTTGGACAGACTGTTGGGACATAGACCAGGTATGTGGGGTCTCAATCCTCACCATGGCGTCTCAATGCACAGGCTGTAGTACACAGCCAAGCTGAGGTGGAAGGTCCCAGCTATATCTCAACCTCCCTCCTCTGCCTCAGAAACTTGTATGGAACCTTCCTTCACTGGAATGGCCAAGTTACTTGGGGGGAGAAATTAGGTGCATTTGCGCCTCCCGTTAGCTTGATTTAGCACTTCACTTCCTTCTTCGAACGCAAACAGTGAATTTTTAAAAATTTGAAATCATTAGCGCCTGGCGTTAATTTTTCAAACTTTTAAAAATTAGCGCCCCAAATGGACAGTGAATTTCTCCTTGTTTTCAGCTCTTTACAGGACAAATAGAGTCAAAATGGTGTTTACACAAATAAATATCACTGCCACTCACAGTAGGTTTCAAAGGTATATGGTCGCTGTTTCAAATTCAGGTCTGTTGCAGATAGTTTCTGGGGTTCAGTGAAATCAGTCACTCCCATAAATGGTCTGAGCATCTGACCTTCATGGGAATTGAATCATACCTACCTGCCTTATCTGTATGATAGCATAACCCAGGGATGTAACAACTGCATCCCCTTGCGATCTGGATTGCAGGTGTATTTCTTCAATATTTCTGAAGGTCGACCGAGTTAACATTAAGTAAAGTGAAGCTGTTTTATTTCATAGTAAGGTAATCATACAGTGCAACAGTTGGGATCACGTTCACTTACTTCAGTTGGTACAACTTATTGTCATATAATGATCCAGAATGAAGAACACGCCATACTTCCCCACGTCAATAGTTTTTATTTCTGATTTCCAGCATCTGCAGTAATTTGCTTTTGTATTAGTGTTTAATTCACTGCCACTTATCTTCTAGGAATGCCCACCTTCAAGATGTTCTGTTCTTCTCTCTGACGGGATTTCTGTTTGTCTCTTTTACCTTGTTCACCTTCATTGCTTTCTGTTTCCCTTCTTGTGTTTGATCAGGTATCTACCAAAACTCCTCCCCCCACCCTTTCCTTGCCCCTGTACTTGCTTAAAATATGTTACATCTCGAACTTTTTCCAGTTCTGACAAAAGAACATTGACCTGAAACTTTAACTCTGTTCCTCTGTCCACAGGGGCTGCCTGACCTGCTGAGTATTTCCAGCAATTTCTGTTTTTATTTATAATAGATCATTTTACTTGATTTAAACAAAATATATTCTAAGTCTCCTCCAGTATTTCTACTCTCTTCACCTCAGAAAAGACCCACACAGCTTTCCCTTTCACAAGATCGGACTGTGAGCATGCAGGCCTATGTTCTCTCCCCTCCTGTCCCCGCAGGAAATTGGGGCCGAGTTCCTCATCCCGCCCCCTCTCTGGAGGTTGGTCAGTAGAGCCACCTGTCAAACATGTTACTGCACCCGCCCACCACTTTGAAACGAACTTCATGCAGAGCTCATCAGGAAGGGATTGAGAACTGGTTGTCAGACAGGAAGCAAAGAGTAGGAGTAAACGGGTACTTTTCAGAATGGCAGGCAGTGACTAGTGGGGTGCCGCAAGGTTCTGTGCTGGGGCCCCAGCTGTTTACATTGTACATTAATGATTTAGACGAGGGGATTAAATGCAGTATCTCCAAATTTGCGGATGACACTAAGTTGGGTGGCAGTGTGAGCTGCGAGGAGGATGCTATTAGGCTGCAGAGTGACTTGGATAGGTTAGGTGAGTGGGCAAATGCATGGCAGATGAAGTATAATGTGGATAAATGTGAGGTTATCCACTTTGGTGGTAAAAACAGAGAGACAGACTATTATCTGAATGGTGACAGATTAGGAAAAGGGAAGGTGCAACGAGACCTGGGTGTCATGGTACATCAGTCATTGAAGGTTAGCATGCAGGTACAGCAGGCGGTTAAGAAAGCAAATGGCATGTTGGCCTTCATAGCGAGGGGATTTGAATACAGGGGCAGGGAGGTGTTGCTACAGTTGTACAGGGCCTTGGTGAGGCCACACCTGGAGTATTGTGTACAGTTTTGGTCTCCTAACTTGAGGAAGGACATTCTTGCTATTGAGGGAGTGCAGCGAAGATTCATCAGACTGATTCCCGGGATGGCGGGACTGACCTATCAAGAAAGACTGGATCAACTGGGCTTGTATTCACTGGAGTTCAGAAGAATGAGAGGGGACCTCATAGAAACGTTTAAAATTCTGACGGGTTTAGACAGGTTAGATGCAGGAAGAATGTTCCCAATGTTGGGGAAGTCCAGAACCAGGGGTCACAGTCTGAGGATAAGGGGTAAGCCATTTAGGACCGAGATGAGGAGAAACTTCTTCACCCAGAGAGTGGTGAACCTGTGGAATTCTCTACCACAGAAAGTAGTTGAGGCCAATTCACTAAATATATTCAAAAGGGAGTTAGATGAAGTCCTTACTACTCGGGGGATCAAGGATTATGGCGAGAAAGCAGGAAGGGGGTACTGAAGTTTCATGTTCAGCCATGAACTCATTGAATGGCGGTGCAGGCTAGAAGGGCTGAATGGCCTGCTCCTGCACCTATTTTCTATGTTTCTATGTTTCTATGTTTCCTTCCCCCTGTGGTGTGGATGTTTCTCGATAGCTCCTGGGTTGTGATAACAGCATCGCCATTGTTCCCAATCGCCTTGAGTAACAGGATCAATGTCTGGCCTGAATCATCATCATCGGCAGTCCCTCGGAATCGAGGAAGACTTGCTTCCACTCTTAACATGAGGTCTTAGGTGGCTGTACAGTCCAATACCACAGTCTCTGTCACAGGTGCAGCAGATAGCCGTTAAGGGAAAGGGGTGGGTGGGACTGGTTTGCCGCACGCTCTTTCCGCTGCCTGCGCTTGATTTCTGCACGCTCTCGGCGATGAGATTCGAGATGCTCAGCGCCCTCTCAGATGCACTTCCTCTGTAAATGCCTATAGCCTGTGGCCCTCCATTTTTTTTAATCTGGGTGAATCCACTTTCTTTTAAAACACAACTCTTAAAAATATTTTTTTTTTCCACACAAATCCTTTCCATGGAAAAGTGGTCAAAGAATCCTGAAATGTGTCAGCCAGCATCCCAGACCTTTGTCTCCAGTCAAAGAAGATGACAAGCCAGCAATTTCCCAGTCAACTGTCTAATAATTATGCAGATGTTATTAGGAAGTGCTTTTAGTAAGACCAGCTCTAATGGCTTTGCAAATAACAAGTATTAGCATATCACGGCCAACTAGAGTCCTTACATCCACCTGTAAACCTGTCCACCATGGAATACTAGATCCAGTCACACATACAGGATGTGGATTATGTCCAAATCAACAATGGTTCTGCTGTAATACAGATTTAAAGTGACCAGCCACATAATAAACACTATATAAAGTTTTAGTCATGAAACTCTCTTCTCATAGAACCATGGCCCACCATGGTACCATCTACCACATTGCCCCATGGAGTAGCAGCTGGAGGCTGAGAACAAGTCACCATTCAGGATCTTTACATAGGGGGAAAAAACTGAGAAACCAGACAAAGATTATTTTTCTCTCTCTCTCACATATTTGTTTTAAAACTGTTACCTCTTAACTTCTGTCCCCTGTGTGAAAGAGGTTGGGGGGGGGGGCGGGGTGGGGTGGGGGGAGAGCTTATAATTTGGTTAAAAACTTGAAATAAAGAAATACTTACATTTATAGAGCACTTTTCACGACCACCAGGTGTCCCAAAGCGTTTTACAGTCAACAAAGTACCTTTCTGAAGCGTAATCACCGTTGTAATGTAGGAAACGATAATATACCATAAATATTATCTTGCCAAAGTCACTCTGTGTGTTGCAATAAGTGGCCAATACTCACGGAAGTTGATGTTATTGATTAATAAATTCTAATGGTCTTCACTTGTGCATTAATATCGGACAGTTGGTAGCCAGCACAGAGCAGTGTGCAAATGTGAACAGACTTCGATTTATCCTTGTTACGTCTGTGAATGTGGAAACTCATCCTACCCTAACAGACACAGGCATGACCTCCAGTAGAAGAAAGCTTTATTGATATGATGGAATCAAACCACAGATAACAGAGATCAGAGCAGGTACAACACTGTAAAAAACAGTGTATTACATTGCACATAAATAAAAATAAAAGATAGCAGCTTCCTGGCATCCAGCCAGAATCTGAATGCCATGCTTTATCGCTCTCTAATATCCTCCTCTGCGTGATTAGTTTAGTATTGATACTGCTACTGTGATCCCAAGCAGAACACTGCCTCTCCTATTACTAAGAAAGACCTTGTGCTTTTCTTTCAGACAATCATTAACTAAGCACAGTACTTACTACATTTACTGATTTGATTAACTATTACGTCACTTGAAGCCTGCACTATCAAACAATCTTTAGTGACATTTAACTAACTCAGGAGAAGCTCATTCCCCTTTGTAGAATGGACAACAAAAGAGAACCGGGAAATGAGCTGATCAGAGAGGTACACAAGCCAGTTTACATAATAAGAAGTGCTTCCTATCCCTTTAATAGTGAAGGCTCCTTAAGTACCAATTGAACCCCTGCATCAGCCAGAGATTTAATCCTGCAACTGGCTTCTTAACGCAGAAGTTTAATCTTTTCTGGTTTCAGGCTTGTGGGAAGGACGGTTCAGACCGTTGCAACGACTACTGAGGCACAAACATTCATTGTACTAAGAGTGCTTTTAGATTTCGAGCACTCAAATAAGCAATGTTGACAGACTGGTGGCACGGTGCGTTGCTGGATTAATGTACCGTGCCACACTGGGCAGGATACGTGCTCCCCCGTGTGGTTGGCTCATGAAGCTGAGGTGTCAAAAGTCAAAGGA
This sequence comes from Pristiophorus japonicus, assembly GCF_044704955.1. Lineage (NCBI taxonomy): Eukaryota > Metazoa > Chordata > Chondrichthyes > Pristiophoridae > Pristiophorus > Pristiophorus japonicus. The sequence continues at coordinate 259,298,942 of NC_091982.1, read as the reverse complement.
ATGGTTTCCCCTGAGGGAGGGGAATCAGGGGCTGGCGGTAGAGATGGTGGGGGAAGTGGAGGATAAGTGGAAAACAGCCTTGGACATGTTTTAGAAGCTGGTTCAAAAGCAACATTAGATAGATTGAGTAGACTGGGTCTTTACTCGTTCGAGTTCAGAAGGATGAGGGGTGATCTTATAGAAACATTTAAAATAATGAAAGGGAGAGACAAGATAGAGGCAGAGAGGTTGTTTCCACTGGTCGGGGAGACTAGAACTAGGGGGCACAGCCTCAAAATACGGGGGAGCCAATTTAAAACCGAGTTGAGAAGGAATTTCTTCTCCCAGAGGGTTGTGAATCTGTGGAATTCTCTGCCCAAGGAAGCAGTTGAGGCTAGCTCATTGAATGTATTCAAATCACAGATAGATAGATTTTTAACCAATAAGGGAATTAAGGGTTACGGGGAGCGGGCGGGTAAGTGGAGCTGAGTCCACGGCCAGATCAGCCATGATCTTGTTGAATGGCGGAGCAGGCTCGAGGGGCTAGATGGCCTACTCCTGTTCCTAATTCTTATGTTCTTATGTTCTTAAAAGAGTGATAATAAGTGAGGGTGTGTGGGACGCTGCATGGCCCAGTAACCCGTGGGATGGGAGGTGGGAAGGCAATATTACAGCTATGTGATTTCCTCTCAGCAAATCAATTTATCAATTCATGGCCGGGTTCATGGATCACAAATCATGTTAACTGTGATTGCTACCTCAAGAGTGAGATTATCAGCAACTGGATTCCATCAGTTTCTGTACACTTACCAAAGCAAACTCAACTCTTCTCTCGATGGGTGGTTAACACATTTGTATGACATTCCTCTGTCCACTATTTAACAGAGGCATTAACCAGTTAAAATAATCAGGTTACCATCCCTATTAAAACAGCAGAGAGATTACAATATGAACAGGTTAAATATTTATCCAGCAACATCGACAGCAGTCATTTCTTCCCTAAGTTGTTCCTGTCTGGTTGGAATATATGTTGGATCTTAATATCTTTGCAATCAGGAAATTGTGCCCAAAGTGCACTTGAAATTGTGCTAGCTCAGTTGCAGTTCAAGTTTCCACTAAAATTCATTTGCATAATCAGAAACGTAAAATCTTCCATGAACCAGCACAATCGGACAGTGCAATAGAATGTAATTGTTTATTTTTTTTCTTATCGTTAAAAAGTATCCCTTGATATATTTAAGAGTGGTAACCTGGTGCAGTTTTATTAATACAGCTGAAAATGTGTTTATCACAAAAAGTAAGCATTTTTAATAAGGGTGCCCCGTCCACTATCTGTGAGTAACCACTGAAAATGACTTAAAAACCATACTGAACCATTTAATAGTTTCATTGGTGTACGCTAGTCAGTTTCTTATCAAATTAAATATTTTTTGATATGAAAAACCGTTTAAAACATACCTACTCGTGCCTGTGCGTCTAAGAAAATGAGGACAACTTGCAGAGCCTTCCCGAACCAGCGCAATCGGCAGAATTTAGAAAAGTTGGCCTAGGGGCGTGTCCAGTTTCGTGGGTGGGGTCTGATCTGGTCAAATTGAATCTTGAACCAGCGCAAAAGATCTCAGAAAACACAAATGTAAGTGGTTTTGGGCATAACTCACTTATGTTTAAAATTCCCCAATTTTTTGCGCTGGTTTAGTTGATTTCACTCGGATTGCACTGATATAACTGTTATAAGTGAGCAGAAACTTTACCCCGGGAAACCTTTGCCACAGGGAACACGAGGCACATACAATTGCACCTTTTAAAGGAAAAGTGGATGTATATTTGAAACACATGACGATGCAGGACTATGAGGAGAGAGCAGAGCAGTAGAATTAGTTTCAGATTGATCTAGCAAAGAGCTGGCACAAACATGATGGGATGAATAGCCTCCTTCTGTGCTATAAGCTTCTATTGTCCAATGGAAGTTCCACACAACATAATCAATTAGCAAAGCTGTGTCATTTAGGAGAGTGAGGCTCAGTCCATTTAAAGCACATGACATGCTGATTATTTCCTTTACGCTTTGACTTGTAAAAGTTTGAGACACTCGTACAAGTTATACACCACAACAACAGGTGAAGGAAACAGGCTGAATGTCTCACCTGTGCAGGTAGACAGCAAGGTCATTGGAATGTTTGATCTGCGCAACACTGAATTATGTATGCTTTCTCTCGCCACCTCCCTCTGAAAACATAAACTAATCTTTACCAATATTTAATGATCTCTGCGACACGTACACACATTCCTCTTCACTGATCAGACAAATCAAAGGTGGGAAGGAGTGCATAGGTCTTATCAGTGTAGAATTGCATAGATATATTGCTCATTTCCTTCTCATCCTGCTTCTGAGTAGCTCTATTGTTTAAATACAAGAGGGGTGCTTCATTGATGATTTCATATAAACACAAAAGGAATTCCTGGACTGGAGAGAAGTGCTTTAAAATATATTAGACAGGTAAAATGAAAATGGCAAGTAAGCTTGTACACAATGAAATTATCTATGAGCTGACTGTCAGAACTTTCTCAGTATGGATTGTATATTACACAGGATTATCCCAGGATGCAACAGAACTGTCCCAATTTTAATTGTATGTGACAGAAGTGCCCCTATATTGACAGTATATAATACCACACTTCAAGTAGTGACTCTGTATATGACAGGACTGATCCACGACTGACTGTACGCAACAGAGCTGTCCCAGTACTAATTGTATTAAAAAACACTGCCCTGCTTTTAACTCTATGTATAACAGAACTTATGTTCCAGTACTGACTGTATCTAACAGAACGACTATGCCAATACTGACTGCGTATACCACTCTGTATCTAACAGAACGACTATGCCAATACTGACTGTGTATACCACTAAGTGTGGCTCTCATTACTACTGTCCCAGTACCAACTGTCATCATCATCATCATAGGCAGTCCCTTGAAATCAAGGAAGATTTGCTTCCACTCTAAAAGTGAGTTCTTAGGTGACCGAACAGTCCAATACGGGAATTACAGTCTCTGTCACAGGTGGGACAGACAGTGATTGAAGGAAAGGGTGGATGGGGAAACTGGTTTGCCGCACGCTCCTTCCGCTGCCTGCGCTTGCTTTCTGCATTAACATGACTTACTGTTCCAGTACTGACTGTATATAACTGAAGTCACAGTCCCAGTACTGACTGTATACAACAAGAACAACTGCCCCAATACTGATTTTGTATATGGTTGTTTGCATGCTGGCTCTGTATATTACAGGACACGCTGTCCCAATACTGACTGTGTATAAAACTGGACTCCTTCTTCTCATGCTAATTGTATGTAACAAGACTGACTGTCTGATTATTTACTGTATATTTAACCATCCCAGTACTGATATGAACATACAAAAATGGGCAAAAAGACCAACTGGCCCATCAAGCCACGAGGCAGTCCACATGCAGGATTAACCCATGCTGCACCCCATTCACACAATCTCTCGGGAGAGGCAAAAAAAGAGACAAAGCACTTTAGGTCAGTTTAAAAAAGAAAACTCTGGAAAAATTCCTCTCCGACCCTTGAAAGCAATTAATCAAGATCCAGGAGACGGCAGCAACTAAGAGCAATAATTGCAGCTATCTCTCACCCACCTTCCACAACGCAAGATGTCCCAAACCCGCAAAGACATTTCTGTTTGTGTGCACCTGTTTCTATTCACTCCAACCGGTCACATATGAAAGGATTACACTCTGTTTTGTAAAGGACAATCTCCCTGTGAGGACAATCACCACTATCAAAATCTGCTTCCTAACTCAATGTGACTGACTGTCAAAAGGAGAATGATTCATTGTGGACTGCTGAAGTGAAAGAGCAGTAGGATTCCAGCCATGTGGATTAAATAGTTAAGGCAAGTGCTGTAAGTATGCTTATAATGGAAAGACAGGATTTTAATTTGGCACTCAAATTAAAAGTTTCACTTTCAATATAGCAAGATAGAAATATTGAAAGTGAAGACTTTAATTTGAGTGCCATTTTCAGCAATGAAAGTGTCCCCTGATACAAAAGCAAAACAGCCTTGAAAAAAAATATGTGTGTATATTATTCTTGGCTCTGACCCCTGATTAGTCCAGACATTGCAATGAAATCATTGCTATGATAGGTCCTCTGATAGATGGTCACCTGTACCCCCCCGGCTGCTCGGCATTGTGGAGAGTTTGTTGAACCTCCACTTGCTGGATGCCACGATCCCACATCTCGCGCCTGATTTATGTTTCCTTCTGCAATCCCAAACGGAAGCAGTGTGAGGCTCCCTGGCTGTCATGAAAAGCAGCCAGGAACAAGTATGCTGGTTTTTCTTTGAATGGATCTGGCTAACAAAAAACCACAGCAGCACAAACATTCGACCCCAGCATTATATGGCGCTCAGGCAGGAGTTATCAGGCTTAGTGATTCTGCAGACACCAACACCCTGCCCTAGAGTTTAAGAAAATATTAGATAAGCAGAACCAGCTTTTTAAATCGCATTCCGGTTCTACAACCCAATATTTTTTCATCTCTTTATTCTAAGCTGAAATATAAATACATTTTTTTTAATGAATAGATTTTTCCCCAGGAAAGTATAAAAGGAGAGGGTACCAAACATTCTTTACATAGAGGGTGATTGAAATTTGGAATTCCCTGCCCTAAGCCATTTTTGAAGCAAAGTTTTGAAATTATTTTAAAAGGGAAACTGATAGTTGTTTGAAAGAGAAGAATATTAATGGATCAGGCAAGAGAGTGGGATTAGATCAGGTCAGTCATATGAAGAGAAACACTGGCACAGACGTCACGGATCAAATGGCCTGTTTCTGTGGAGTAGAGTCTAGAAATTATGCAATGCAATATTAGTGAATGGTTGCTGAGCAAATTGTATGAAAATAAAGTGTTAGTCTTGGCTCAGTGGTAGTAATATTGTTTCTGGGTCTGTGGATTGAAGCCCCACTGTAAAACTTTGAGCATATGATATAGGCTGACACCTCCTGCAGTAATGAGGGAGTGCTGCACTGTTGGAGGTGCTCTATTTTGGATGAGATAATAACAATAATTATTTTTATTTATATAGCACCTTTAATGTAGTAAAACGTCCCAACGGCATTTCACAACAGTGTTACAGACAGATACATTTGACACCGAGCTACAGAAGAAATTAATGCAGATGATCAAAAGCTTATTTAAAGAGGTAGGTTTTAACGAGCGTCTTAAAGGAGGAAAGAGAGGTAGAGAGGTTTAGGGAGGGAGTTCCAGAGTTTAGGCCCCAGGCAGCTGAAGGCACATCCACCGATGGTTGAGCAGTTATAATGACGGATGTTCAAGAGGCCAGAATTTTGAGGAGTGCAGACATCTTGTGGGATTGTGAGGCTGAAAAGGATTACAGAGATAGGGAGGGGCAAGTCCGTGGAGTGATTTGTAAACAAGGATGGGAATTTTGAAATCGAGGAATTGTTTAACTGGGAGCCGATGTAGGTCAGAAAGCACAGGGGCGATGGGCGATCTTGACTTGGTGCGGGTTAGTACACGGGCTGCTGAGTTTTGGATGACTTCAAGTTTACGTAGTGTAGAATGTGGAAGGCTGGCCAGGAGTGAGTTGGAGTAGTCAAGTCTAGAGGTAACAAAGGCATGAATGACGGTTTCAGCAGCAGAAGAGCTGAGGCAGGGGCGGAGGCGGGCAATGTTACGGAGCTGGAAAAATGCGCTTTTAGTTATGCCACGCATATGTGGCTGGAAACTCATTTCAGGGTCAAATGTGACACCTCGGTTGCGAACAGTCTGTAAAAATGAGATGTGTACCCTCTCGGGTGGATGTAAAAGACTCCATAGTACTATTGAAAAGAAGTGTCGGGGAATTTTCCCAATGTCCTGGCCAACATTTATCTCTCAGGCAGCATCACTAAAACAGATTATCTGGTAATTAATCCCATTGCTGTTTGTGGGATCTTGCTGTGTGCAAATGGGCTGTTAAGTTTTCCCACGTGACCACGCTCCAAAAGTACTCAATTGGCTGTGAAGTGCTGGGGACATTCTGAAGTTAGGAAAGGCACTATATAAATGCAAGTTATTTCTTTCTGTAACATTTTATGATTAGATTATAATATTGCACCGACAATTTTATAATTGTTTTTGCATTCAATATAGAGAAATTCAATGTGTTTCATATGGGAACGGAAAATGCAGGAATTGAAAATAATGTAAATGGTAAATCAAAGAGGACTTGATTGACAATAAATTAAAGCTATCGCAACAATGCTCGATGGCAGTGAGTAAAGCAAATCAGATGTTGGAATCTATTAAATGATCAATATTGAACCGAAATATGTGAGGTAATCTTGCCACTTTATAGATCCTTGTTGCGACCGCACTTAGCATACTGTGTACAAGTTCTGGTCATCGCAGTACTAAAAGGATATTACAGCTATTGAGATGATACAGAAAAGAGCAAGCAGAATAATTGAGGGAATGGAGGGATTGGATTATGATGAGCGATGATATAAATTGGGCATGCTCTTACTGGAAAAGAGAAGTATGAGAGGTGGTACGATTGCTGCTTATAGGATTCTAAAGGGGACTAGATAATGTCAACAATTATAAGCTGTTTCACCTCGTCCAGAACAGCAGAAAGAGAAGACATGGGCTGTGCTTGAAGTGTAAGCAGATAAAATTCAAAGGCAAATTAGATAGATTTATTTCAGAAAATAATATTTTGGGATAGAGTATATGCATAATTTGAGATATGACATATGACATGCTTATGTAGGTGACTTCGGTCCAATGGTTCCCAAAACTTTTCACCACTGGAGTTTTTTCCGCAACTCTGTTGTCGATAGAGATTTTAATTAGTCAACTACACCATCATTATTGTATCATGTGACTATCAGGGATGGTAGAAGCATAACCAGATCCACCGTGGTCTTTTTCCATTTAGCAATTCCGATGTTCCTATCCATATACGCTGGAACTTTCAACGTCAGCATTTCCTTAAAATGTGTGGTAGCAAATTGGCTGCCCTTTAAGCCACCCAATGTTCCTTTCCATTGAAGTCACCGCAAAGTTGAAAGTTTCGCTCATTCTGTCTCTGCCCTCCAAATCAATGGGCCTGAACTTGCACTCCCCACGAGTGCGTACGAGGTGCACACATGCTCGTAGGGTCCCCGCAAGTTCGGATTTCAGGTATGCGAAGCGCATGTGCCTAAACCCGAAACTTACGATTTGTCAAGAATTCTCTTGACAGATTCTCTTCGGATGTCCTGAAGTCATGAAATCCGAAGGAGGCCCTTTACTTTAGAAATACTAAGGCAAAGGGCCTCCGCGGGCAGAGAGTTGGGCTAACTCCTGCCCAGCGAATGTCTTTCAAATTCTTATGACTGATAAATAAGGCCTGCTTTTATCAGCATAAGACTTTTAAAGTACAGAAAAATACATTTAAAAAAATAATTTTAACATTTAAAATCTTGTTAAATAAGATAAGTTTATTTTTAGACCCTTTAATATATAGAAATTTATTTTTCAAAAAATCAAATTTTTGTTTTAAATAATTAATAAAATTCCATTCTTATTAATTTGAAATATGTGATTTTTTTAAAAAGTTATTTTCAGTGTTTCTCTGTTTCTGGGGGTATTCCCATTCATACTTATGGTGGTTCCATATATACGTTACTCACATAAGTATGAATGGGGATACCCCTACTCTGATAGATTGGGCTGGCCCACGTGATCCCAGTGATGCGTACAAAACCCATACGCTCCTGGGATACATGGGCCTCTACGAAGGCCTTTGCGTAGAGACCCAACACTAAAGTCTCCGAACCTCCGAGACCACCAGGTACTTTCGTAGAAATTTTTCCGGTCGGAGTCATCTGCTTGCGGGAAGTCTCCGACCGCAAATTCTTTGCCAATGTCTGTTCTCCCTAGTTCTCTATCAGTGCTTGTTCTGTAATTGAGGTGCCACAGGGAGTGGAACAGCTTCACTCGTTTTCCAGTTTCTTCTCTCCCTCCGTGTCTGCTCAGTACATCGAGGCAGAAAGATTGAAAACTCATCATAAAAGAAAATGAAAGACTTCGGGGTCGAAATTGATCAGAGGCAAGCTCTGCCCCATTTACCGTCGAAATAAACCGCGAAGATCCTGATGGTACTTTGGGTGGAAATTTGGTCAAAAAAAGGGGGAAAGAAGTGCCCGGCGACAAAAGTGGGCATTACACGCCGATTCTGAGCGGTAGAGGGTGGTAGGGGGGGATTGTGGCCGGCAAATGCAATCCTGGACAAAGTTATGCTGAGGTTGGAGTCGGGTCCAGGCAGGGGGGTGAATGCACAAAAAAAAATTTTCAAAAAATAAACAAAAAAAAAAATCACAAACCTTCAGGAGGACCCTTTAACACAAAATCGCTGCAAAAAGAAGTAAAAGAAAATCTCACTCACCTTTTCTTGCAGGTCTTCATACCTACCATCCAGGTAAGACCTGCTCCCCTGCAGTGGCCTTTTCTCCTGCTGGAGTGGAAGACCGCTCGGATGAATCTCGGACAGGAGGACTTTTTTCGGCGTTACACACTGGCACACGCCAGTGGGCGCTCCCCAGTGGTCCTCCAAACCGCCGGTGTGAGGGCGTAACCAAACTCCCACGGAGGGGAGAGCGCCGAAAAAATGGGGAGACCGCCGAGTTTTCTCGGCGATAAGGCCATCAATTTCGCCTCCTTTATTTCTCAAGCGCCTTTCATGACTTCAGGACATCCCAAAACACTTTTATAGCAAATTAATTACTTTTTGATGTGTAGTCACTGTTGTAATGTAGGAAACACGTCAGCCAATTTTCGCACAGTGGGGTCCAACAAACATTAATGAGATAATGACCAAATAATCTTTTTTTTTAAAGTGATGTTGGTTGAGGATAAATATAGGCCAGGAGACTGAGGAAAATTTATGACTGAGGAGAACTCCTCTACTCTTCTTCGAAATAGTGCCATGGGATCTTTTACATCTACCCGAGAGAGCAGATGTCTCAGTTTAACATCTCATCCGAAAGACGGCACCTCCAACAGTGCAGCACTCCCTCAGCACTGCACTGCACTGGAGTATCAGCCTGGATTACATCCTGAAATGTCTGGAGTGGGACCTGAGCCCACAATCTTCTGACTCAGAACAAGTAGCTTGGAACAATATTGAATCTAGGAACAAATTAGTGAACTTCCAAGTAATCAGGTTTTCCTTGGCTGAAAGCTGGTTTTAAATAAGTGTATTCTACACCATTATCTCTGGAGTTCCCCAAGAATCTATCCTTGGCCCTCTTCTATTTCTCATCTACATGCTGACATGCTGCCCCTCACCCGGAAACACAGCGTCAGTTTCTACATGTACGCTGACGACACCCAGCTCTACCTCACCACCACCTCCCTCGACCCCTCCATTGTCTCTAAATTGTCAGACTGCTTGTCCAACATCCAGTACTAGATGAGAAGACATTTCCTCCAACTAAATATTGGGGAGATCGAAGCCATTGCCTTTGGTCCCCGCCAAAAACTCCATTCCCTGACCACCGACTCCATCCCTCTCCTTGGCAACTGTCTGAGGCTGAAGCTCGGCTCATATTTGACCCCGAGCTCAGCATCAGACCACATATCCACGCCATCGCCCGACTCCGCCCCTGCCTCAGCTCACCTGCTGCTGAAACCCTTATCCATGCCTTTGTTATGTTTAGACTTAATTATTCTAATACACGGCTGGCCAGCCTCCCACTTTCTACCCTCCATAAACTTGAGGTCATCCAAAGTTCTGCTGTCCATATCCTAATTCGCACCAAGTCCCATTCATTCCTCAACCCTGAACTTGCTGACCGACATTGGCTCCCGGTTGAGCAACGCCTCAACTTTCAAAGGATGCGTTAATTTGCAACACCTAAAGCTCTGATTGGGCCACCTTGATGACAAGTCCTGATTGCTGATTGGTCCCCTTGGAAGATAAGACACACCCAGGTGTTTCCCTTTGCAAAGTGTAATTCGAGCCATTCTGACTGCTGACTCCAGACAGAACTGAGCTCTCTTGGAACAGACAGGGCTCACTCTACCACCCCACAAAGACGTTCCTGCCCCACCCCTCAAATTCCTGACCTCCTTCCCCAAGCCAAGTCTCTGACATTCTCCCCCCCCCCCCCGCCCAAGTTCCTGGCCTCTTCCCCTCACCCAAGTTTCTGAACTCCTCCCCCCAGCCCAAGTTCCTGGCCTCATTTCCCCCAGCCCAAGTTCATGACCTTCTTCCCTTCCCCTGCCCGAGTTTCTGACATTCTCCCGTTGCCCAAGTTACTGACCTTCTTCTCCCAATGCCTCCCCCCCCCCCCCCACCACCTGGGTTCCCGAACTTCTGCCTCTGCCCAAGTTCCTGCCCCACAGATTCATGACCTTCCCCCTCCAACAAGTTCCTGACCTTCCCCACCGCCACCCCCCCACCTGGGTTCCCGAACTTCTCCCCCTGCCCATGTTCCTGACCTTCTTCCCCCCATGCCATTGTGTTGTTCTTCTGCCATCCCTACTGTGCTCTCCATGCTCTTTAGCTCTCCCCCACCACCACCGAGTTCCTGATCTCCTCTCCCTTCCCCTCCAATCCCTTCGCCCCTGCCCTCTCTCTGCTTCCTTCCAGTCTCTCTCTGACCTTCTCTCTCTCCCCTTTCTCCCTCAGTTTCTCTCTGCCTCACTCTCTCCCCATCCCCCCCTCTCTATCTGCCTCCTTCCAGTCTCTCTCTAACAACCTCTCTCCCCTCTCTTCCTCAGTCTCTCTCTCTCTGCCTCACACCCTCTCTCTTTGCTTACACCTAGTCTCTCTCTGTCCCTCTCTCTCTCTCTCTCTGCCCCATTCGCACTCTCCTTCACTCTCTCTCTTCCCCCACACTTTCTCTCTCTGCCTCACTCTCTCTCTTTCTGTCCTACTCTCTCTCTCTCTCTCCATCCCCCCCTCTCTCTCTGACACACTCTCTCCTCCCCCCTCTCCAACTAACACCCTCTCTCTCTGCCCAACTGTCTCTCTCTCTCCTACCTCTGATTTTCTCTCTCTCTCTCAGAAGACTGCGAACATGTTTGTATGGATAATCACAGCGATATTCTAGGCAAAAGTCCTGGTGGCTCCTTTAGTATAGTCATTGATTTTCGAAAGACAACCCAAAAGCAGTAATAGTAGGCTCAGTCTCGAGCATTAATGAGCTCCAAAGTCGGCAACATGGTTTGGCCCCACTTCCGGCTTCCTCATATATTGTACTGCGCACCCGCGACTGGTTCGAGTGTGCATTCACAAAGAGGACCAGGGTCCACCGCGCGAATGCACAGAAGGACACAAAAATGTTTGTGCAGATAATCACTTCGATTTTAAAATTCACATCCTTGTTTTCAAATCCCTGCGTGGCCTAGCCACTCTCTGTCTGTGTAATCCCCACAGCCCTATAACCTTACGAGATATCTGCACCCCTCCAATTCTGGCCACTTGAGCATCCCCGATCTTAATTGCTCCACCATTGGCGGCAGTGCCTTCAGATGCCTAGGCTCTAAGTTCTGGAATTCTCTCCCAAAACTTCTCCATCTCTCTCTCTCTCTCTTCCTTCAAGACTCTCCTTACCTACCTCTTTGGCCAAGCTTTTAGTCAGCTGCCCCAATATCTCCTTATGTGGCTTGGTGTCAAATTTTGTTTGCTAACGCTCCTGTGAAGCGCTTTGGGATGTTTTACTACCCTAGCTGCGCTATATAAATACAAGTTGTTGTTGTAAATATTATGAGCTGTCCAGTTGCTTCAGCACAAGTTGAGGGTTGCCTCTCACTAAGATTCCCTCTGTCAAAATCAAGATGAAATTCCTTATTTCTAAGGAATAGGAATACCTCCTGTAAAGACAGTGTTCCGTTGTTGAGTGTGGAAAGTTAGAAGCCATGGCTCATTTGCACCGTCATGGCTCCGAGATAATAATGAAGTGGTATTTGCTCCAGCCATGGAAACCCTCCCAGCTTTGTTAATGTTCTTTCTAACTCTCTCAGTGACTCACATGATTTTTTTCTTCTCATTTTACTTTGTGTTGACATTAGATGAAAAAACCTATACATATTCATATATGACATTCATGGTTATTGGAACAAGTGACTATTTCCTTGGCCGATGTTGGAGTTCCACAGGATGAGGTGCAGCATTTCCATATATCATATGCCCTTGAATCATCACCAACAACGATTCAACCAGCTAAACAAAGAATGCACAGGATGCAATGACCCCATTGCAATGTAGCTGAGTGGTTTCCCCGTGTCCGTTTGACTTATAAATATTTTAGGTGAGTTAGAAAACCAGCCTTTGGGCTCAAAATTGGCCAGGAGTTGCTCCGTTTTTTTGGGAACAACATAATTTTTCTGGAGTATCTTAAAAATCCCCAATTTGCACATTCAATCTGCGCCAGTTTTAAGTGAGTTAGTTAGGATTTTTTAGTTTAGTTTTGTTTTCAAAAAGTGGGCATTATCAGCCACCGACGCCCGTTTTGGCCATTTAGGCCACGTTGGCCAGCTAATAGTTACTCCAAGCTAACTTAGGCCAGCGTATATGGCACTTGTGGCCGCTTGCGAAAACCCTTGCGGAGAGTTAAGAAATCATTGCAGGTAGGTACATCGGAGGCCAGCAGAACTTAATGACTTGACTAAAGAATGTGAATAGGATCAAACAGCTATACAGGACATCATATGACAAACTTCGCAACGTTAATTTACTATACAACAGAAGCATTCATGGAAGGTTAAACTACAAAAATAAAAGAAGTAAAAGATAGTTGAATTAAATTGCCCTAATCTCACAACTAATTTAAACAACTATTTGTTTGCAATGATTATACTGGGCCAAAATTGAGCCCATATTATCTAAATAAAGTCTACTTCAATAAATAAGATATTCTCTCAGTGTTCCTCCGTCACTTATGTTCTTCTTTCACAATAGCACCAGGTAAATAGGTTTGACAAATGGTCACCACTATTCACAAGAGACAAAACATATTTACATAATTTTTTCAAAATATCTAAATAAAAAATAGAAGTAAGTCAGTCCTACCCTACCTTCATCTTCAGCCCGGGGAGACAGCGGGCCGACCTGTGCAGTAGGCCACTTGACCTGGGATAGGGGCGGGACGCACCAGCAGCCGGTCTGATGATGATGATTGGGTCCCACGCTGCAGCACGCACACCGAAAGGCTGGAGGCAGGAGCTACTGCGCATGCACGCACACTCCAACGCGCATGTGCAGACGTCCCGGCACTGCTTTCAGCGCGGGATACTGGCTCCACCCCCGACCCGACTGGCCACGCTGTGCGAAGACCCGGGAGAGGCCGGACAGCGGCCAAAGTGGGGATCGGTTTTTTCGGAGCACTTTTCAACGCAGAAAAGCGCCGCAACTCCGGTGAGTGCATTTAAAAAAGGTGTGGGCCAATTTTGAGCCCATTATGCGGCTTGAGATTGAAAGTACTCACAGGACACCAGAACCGCTAGCTTGTGTTGACACTCTAAATTCGCAGCAAGTGCTATTTTTTCCAATCCATAAACCAAACTGAGTTTTCAATCAGATATTGGGTAGGATATGCTGATAAAAACATACTGAACAGCCTTCCCCTGATCTTGACCTTGGGCATTAATCCCCAGATTGGTTAACAACCTCCAGTATTACCATCAGTATTATACCTAATCTGTCGTCTAAATTATATTCTTTTCATAAATAGCAACGTTTGTTGTGCAGATAGCCCATTCTGATCTGCAAACATCAGCTTCAGTAGGCTGTGGCGGTATTTACAGCGCACATATCCTATCACTCTCTGAAATATTACCGCAGACCCACGCCAAGTGAGGTGAAACTTTCAAAGCCTTTTTCTCGTGTCAGACGGCTTGTCACGCAGTATATAATGTTTGTTCTGTCAGAAGTCTTCGAACATTGCCTCGGGAGGTTAAAATGTTTGTCAGGCAAGTGATGAATGACTTTTGCATCATGTTACGATGAACCAAAACCACTAATTTGCACAAAGTGCACAGATCAAGGGTTCTTCAATAAAGAAGTCATTAAGAGAGTTTGCAGATCTCTATTTACGAAAGAACAAAATAGGAACAGAATGAACCAATAATAATGACAGCAACCTGCCAGAATTTATCAGGAAGAATACTCTTCTGTTAAATGCCAGACTGATTTTTCATAATTCTTACATAACTATCTGGCAGGCAGAATTAAAAAATAGCTACAATGAAAATGTCATTTTTAATTACAGGACTCAAACACGATCATTTCTCTTTGATTACATTTTCAGCTTTTAAAACGATTTATAGCCATTAGGTGATTATTATTTTTGCTATAACTGCCAGTTTAAAACATTTAATTGTTCAGAGCAGAGAGCAGCCATTCCGGGCTCTTAATAATGACACATAGTATTTTCTACAATGTATTATTTTTGTGCGTGGATGGATGCCATGTTCACTTCGCAAATTCCCCTGAACTGTAAGGGTCAGAGACAAAACCAGGTTGACATTGGAAACAGTGCGGCATAATGTTGGTCTGTTCTACTTACCTTCATGGTCTGCAGTTTTAACGTCGGGTATATCTGTGTTGGTGGCTGTTAATAGTTGCTATTGGTGGCTGTGCTGCTCTGGTTCTGTAGGTGATATCACAGAAGCAGACAAGCTAGCTTCTGCTGACAAAGAGTTATATTTGAAATGTTATGGTATCTTTTCTCTTTCAGATGCTGTTGTGCATTGCCAGCAACTTCTACTTTTATTTGACGACAGAATATTCACATCCTTATCGAAGTGATCTTTGGACTGGCAGCTCGGGATGCCAACCCTCCAATATTGCCCTGAAGGCTCCAGGAATTAACGATTTATCTCCAGGACACTACTGCGAGCAAACCCAGGAGAAAAATCACATGGGCATTAAAAAAAAGTGTTTATAAAATTATTTTGCTTGAACACTTTGGCTATTAGTTCTAAAAGAATACCTGAGATAGGGAGAAAAGGATGTTTAATTAACAGTCAAGAATCATCACCATCATTATTGGCGGTCCCTCATTTCGAGGATGACTTGCTTCCATGCCAAAAAGGGATGAGTTCACAGGTGTTTCAATGTTCCAGATCCCGAACTAATATTCTAGATCCCGAACTACATCTTGAAGTGTGGAGGATGCCTGGGCATGGACTTTTTCAACGTGTGGTGGCCGTTGCACACTAGTCACCACACGGGCTTGACAGAGCTCGGTCTTGGTCCAGTGGCAAGGATTACCCAAAATGCCTGGAGACCTGCTCTGCAGCATAGTCCTAGCTCGCACACATATCGCAGTGTGGGCTGGCTCGTGCTGCCCCTGGGCCCTCACCTCTCCTGAGCCCCAAACTCTCGCCTCTCCCGGGCCCCGGTCACTTCCAGCTACAAACTTTTGCCGCTCCTTCGTCCCTCCTGCTGTGCCTGCCTGCGTCGCTCTCTTGCAGCACGTGCTGCTGCCTGCAGTGGTATGCCGCCGCACGATGCTCCCTGCAATGGCCCCGGCCTGCTGATGATCCCAAATCATCTAATCGGGTAATAGTCTATTTGCTTTCTGATTGGCCATGAGAAGGCACTGCGCCATAAGTATAGACATGTTGTGCGATTAATGGCAAGAGAGCGGGGGCACCACCAGGAAGCTGTCCAACCAGAGATGGCAATCCTACCGGTAGCCAAAAAAAGACGTAGGCCTCTATATACAAGTGTCACACTCGCTCAAAACTCCCCTATTATTGGGAGAAAAAAAAATGTTGAATATCAATTGAGACTTAAATTCGTCATTAGATCTCCTGGCTTAGCATTCTGGTCCTGTAGCTGTGGAATTCCCCATAAAACTCAGATTCAGACTTGGAATCACAGAATCAAGATTCCAGAGCTTGAGTGCTGTGGCTATTAATCTTCTGTCTTAAGATTGGGATCAGAGAGCAAGGTACCACAGTGTAGAATCCATCTTAAATCTGCAGCTCCTGAATCCAATGCTCCATTATTGTAAGTATGTTAGCAATCTCTTGAAGATAGGCATCTGAAATTTGGGTCTATGAGCCCAGTGTCTAACATCCCAGGGCTGCAATGATCAAGCATCCTGCTTGAAACTGGGATTCAAACTTGGACATACTAGTTTAGAGTCCAAAGTTCCAGTGTTGTAGCTACTGGGCAGCCACATGTATTCTTTGCTTGAAAGTTAAAAAAATAACATAACGATGTGTGCAGTATTTGGCAGATCAGGAATGAAACCACAATAGCAACTTCTGGCTTCTGCGAGTTCAATCTGGCCAAATCCCAGTTGTAATTAAATACCCTGTTCACAAGAACTACTTGTGAAAACAATGTACTTTAAACGGAAAAAATATTGTGTTTAGTTCGCTTTATATTTAGGAAGAGTTACAACCCTATGACAAGTCAAGTTCAAATGTTATCTGGCTGAGTGCAGGCTGTGAGGTATAATAACCACATCTGTAAATACTGCCATCTCCATTGGCTGCTGTGGCTCCCCGAACTAAATTGTAAAGAGATACAACAGAAGGTCTTGATGAGCAAGTGCATCCCTGTATGATTAGGCTGCAGAAGCATACAAGCTGTCCATCTCGGCCTCATTAAAGTTCATAATCATTTACTTTCATCGTGAGTTTCATACTGTCAAACCATATACACTGTATGCTGCCAAAATCCAAGTAGGATTTTAAATGTTTCAAATTCTAAAGCTCATTCAAACTCAGATTATTCAAACATGAAAAAAAATATATGTTATTAAACAATCTGACAGACAGATGCTCTCTCCCAGAATATCCCTCAAATAGTGAGTTCTTCATCTTGAAGGAGACATTGTCTGGAGGCAAGGTGAAGATGCAAAAGGAAAAAGGGAAGAAAATGTAGCTTTTGGCATTCTTCTACACCATATATCGACCACCATATACCTGCCTGGTTCCTTCCATAGGGAATGCTGCATGACCAGAATAAATGACATCCCATTATTTCTAGCATAATACCTACAGTATATTACATAGAAGATGACTCTTCCTACGACTGTGTTACAGAAAGGACAGTAAATAATCCAGAGTGTGTTACATAAAGAACAATAGAGAATCAAAGTCTGTTATGTAGAACATAATCAATACCTTGAGTATGTCACCTAAAGAACAGTCGGTACCCACAATGTGTTAGAAAGAGCAACACACTGAAGGCCCCAGATAATACTATAAGTGGCTAGTGCAAAGTTCAAGTGGTGTGCCAACATCAACTAGACCATGAGTGGAGGTTTGACCCATCCACCTCCACGGAGGTGTGTGGGGGACCTGACCCATCCACCTCCATGGCACGAACCTGGTATTGCAGTACTTCCAGGAACGGTGCAGTGGCTCTAGGCCTTTTGGCTAAGAGCATTGGCGCAGAGTGATCCTTGACGGGTGCAAGGTGACCTCTGGCGTTTGTGATTTGACAAAGAATTGGAACGATTGGCTACGAATTAAAAAAAAAAAATGAGTGGTGTTACTCCCCTCAAAATGTAACTTTTACCCTCATCATACCAATACAATCCAAATTGTTAGAGGAAATGATTTGGAAGTTATGAAGGTGATGGAACTGAGGGCCTATGAACTGGAATGATATGCTCACCATATGATTGAGAATGAAATAACGAGAACTTTTTATTTTTATAACATTCTGAAATACTAGACTTTGCATGTGTTGGAACCCCTTATTGTGCAATGACTCCTGCACTGATAATAATTTCCATATGCACATATGCTTGAGATCCGACATACAAACAAATTGAACAATTGCTTATGAATCCTTATATCTAAACTATAAAATATGAAGTGACTAGTGAGCTGAGGTTTGTAATATAATGCAGATGAACAATTACAATTATATTACAAATTCACCGACACTAGCACATGTCAGTAATACTAAAATCCATGCTTGTGTTTCTGTTTGAGGAGGTTTCACTAACATACATCTCTACAACTACATCACCGGCTTTATTTTGGGCATCATTTTCAAATGACAAAATCAGAGTGTTTGCTGCGTGCCAGGCTGTAAAGAATGCTTCTGTGCACATCCAAAAGGTCCTGACTTCACATCAATTTTGTTATTACAGAAGGAAGTAGGAAAGAGGAGGGTGCTAAATGAAATTTACCAACTCAATACAAATGAAAATGCAAATAAAATTAATGAAGCATTTTGTGATAAAAACCTGAGCACTCAGTGTTGTTTTAGAATGTCGCGTCTCATCGCACGATCAGTCGGATCATCCTTTTATAGAGTGCCCACTTGAAAGCCGTGTAAAGCACCTGTTGGGATTGTCATAACCAAATGCATCATTCTTTCCAACGTTGTGTCACATTTTCTGCACTGTACAGTAACTCAATCTCAGCTCAGTTTATTTATCGTTTGCCCCGAGGAAAGGGGACATGATGATGAGAGTGTGAATGCAGTTGCAGTGTACTGCTGGGGTTAAGCTCACAGCTCCCATTTGCTTCCTGATCATGGTGGTGTAAACATGCAAAGTGAGTTCACTAAAGATAACACAGGCATATGTAAATGGGTTTAAATATATTGGGATGCAACAATGAGTATAAATATCAGAATGAAATAGAACAGGTTGACACCACAACAATTTTAATGTTATTTCTATGCAATATTTGCTGGTTATAGTTCTCGAAGTGACAACTATCAAGAGCTGCTCAGAAGACTTATTGTGTGAGCATTCGACCTTCTGGATAAAGACTGTACTTGTGACAATAGCAATTCAGTTAGATGTTTAATCCTAAAGGAGTCACACAATAATATCTGTAACTGTAATGGCAGTACAGGTGTCTGAGCCTCTTGATCAGTTTTTAAATAGTAATCTTCACTCTTGACCTTTAATCACCAACACATGGTATACCTGCACCAATTCCAGCTTTGTTATACTGGGCCATCGCTAAATGCAATAGCTTTTCCATTTAATCTAGAGGCTACAGTAAGCTCTTGGTGTTACCCACAAAGTAATTCAGTTGCACTAAGGGAGCTTTGTATTCTATGTCTCATCATGAAGCTCAATCCATTCCTTTTTGGTGAAGGTGGACAATATCCATAGTTTACCCTCTTCATCAATGTATTTATATGTTCATTTATTTTGTTGTTGGCCATGGTTTAATATTGACTCAACAGCAATGTGCTTATTTGGTGCAAAATGTGAAAGGTGACAGCAGGAATCTTAATTTCTCACCTTCCTTACAGTTCTGCAGGATATATGGAAACAATTATTGGACATGCCGGCAACACAAAGTTCTTAGGAAAAGTGATTGCAAGAGACTAATTGAGACTCAATTTATTTTCATGATGGCAGATACCCTGTAAATGTATTGAATTAAGAGTGAATTTTAATAATATATTTTATGTACAATATAATTAATGATCATACAGCCAGTATGCATCTGAACATCTACATCTATGTACTGCTCCGTTTATGTGTGTTGTATATCTGTACATCTGTTTGTGTCGTTATCTCAGTTTATTTACGTAGATGTTTGTGGTCTTGAAATTGGATTGCGCCTGAATCGGTGCATGAAAAAGCCCACGGCAATTTGCTCTGCCAGCTTCTCGAGGATTGTACCTCAGTAGATGCGGAGGGGCCGGGGGGCGGGTAGGGTGGAGGGGTGGTGGTTTGTGGGGTGGTGTTAGCTGTAAGATTGGCCAGCTTGTATGTTGGCCTCGGGCGAGTCCCCGGGGGGATGACAACAATCAGGAGGGAGCGCTAACATTCTTCACCTTATAATGAGCACCGCAATGTGCTTAAATTTAAAATGTGATTTTAAGAATGAAATCCAACTCCTCAATAAGATCGGTAAAAACCTTGAAAGACGCACTTTGAACTGCCGGATGGCTAATGTGCGGCGAAAAAATATGAACCACAGCATGCACAGTGCATGCTATGGTCAGTCGCAAACCAGTTTAACAAAGGGGCCTGGTGCTGCCACTAGGCCCATGATTCGCAAATACAATGGGCCTAACGTCAGTTTCAGGCACGCACACACACTGGATGCTCGCTGAGCATCCCGATCCGATATGGTGGGCAGCCCACTTCTGGTGTGTAATGAGCATATGCACACCACCTGCCAAATTGGACCCTTAGGTGCCTATTTTATGCATTTATAGGTGCATTTATAAAGTGCCTTTATAAAGGGACTTCTCAAAGCACTTTACAACCATCATCATCATCATTATAGGCAGTCCCTCGGAATCGAGTAAGACTTGCTTCCACTCTAAAAATGAGTTCTTAGGTGACTGAAAAGTCCAATACGAGAACCACAGTCCCTGTCACACTGGGACAGACAGTCATTGAGGGAAAGGGTGGGTGGAACTGGTTTGCCGCACGCTCTTTCCGCTGACTGCGCTTGGTTTCTGCATGCTCTCGGCAATGAGACACGAGGTGCTCAGCGCCCTCCCAGTTGCACTTTCTTCACTTAGGACGGTCCTTTGGCCAGGGACTCCCAGGTGTCGGTGGGGATGTTGCACTTTATCAGGGAAGCTTTGAGGGTGTCCTTGAAGTACTGGTGTAATACATTGAATTTCAAGGCCTATATGTCTACCTGCGACTGTGTGTCTTCACAATCTCTGATCAAGACTTTATATGGAGTTGTATTATACTGGAACATTTTGAACTTTTGAATTTCAAGGCCTATGGGCCCAAACTTGGTCAAAGCTAAGGCCCACCCGAGTGCCACCCAAAGAACTGCTGAGAGACTGGACGGTACTTTGACAGGCAGATTCCTCCAAAAGACCGCCCGGCAGCAAAAAAATGACGTACGCCATGAATCTGGGCGGCAGCGGGCGGGAGCTCCCAATCTCGGCGGCAATTGTGATCCTGGCCAAAGTGCCGCCGAGGATTGAGTTGGGCCCAGGGAGGGTGGAAACACATAAAAAATAAAAATTTGTACAGAAAAAAAAAAAATCACTGGAAAACATTCAGGGGATTCCCATCGCTGCAAAAAAAAAAAGAAGTTTACTAACCTTTTTTTGCAGGTCTTCTTACTTACCGTCGGGGTTAGACCTGCCTCCACACAGCGGTCCTTCTCCCTGCTGCTGCTGACTCTCGCCTGGAGGAATCTGCCAGCTCGGTGGGCGGGAGGACACTTACATGCCTTGCGCGTTAGCGGCTGTCAGCGGGCGGTTCCCAATGGTCCTCCGCCCCCCTCCCCCCCCCGCCCCCCCGCTGGCGGGAGCTGGTGGAAACTGGCACCGAGGGGAGACCACCCAAAAAACTCGGTGGCAGCGGCGGTAAGGCCACCAAGTTCTGGCCCTATACGTCTATCTGCGACTGTGTGTCTTCATAATCTCTGATCAAGTCTTCATGTGGAGTTGGATTGGACTGGAACATTTTGAACTTTGAAATACATGATGCTGGTTTGATGAGTAAAGGAAGTTACATTCTCAGATGACACCATCTTTGTTCGTGTGGCCTAGAGTTTCCGACAGGTTGCGCTGGGTTTTTTTTAGCGCAATTCACCTGAAATCGGCCAACCTAGAGGAATTTCACGCGCAAACTGTATCCAGCACAAATCGAGTTTCCGCGATATTTTGCACTAATTTAAAAAAACATCGCACTGGAAACCGGCCCGGCCCACAACACTGGCCATGTCCCCAGAGTGAACTAATCACCAATGAGTAAATGGTCCTGTATATTTATTTTAAGATCATTTGTAGTTATTTAAAATTGGGTTACTCGCAGGTGGTGGACTAGACACTGGTTAAAAATACTTATTTTTTTGTGATAAACCGATTTTCAGCTGTATTAATAAAACTGCATCAAGTTACCAGTCTTAAATATATCCAGGAATATTTTTTACACCCAAATTTTTAACAGAAATTCTTCTTCTTAGACAGTCCCTCGGAGTCAAGGATGACTTACTTCCACACTAAAACTGAGTTCTCAGGTGACTGATGAGTCCAATGCGGGACCTACAGTTTCTGTCACAGGTGGGGCAGACGGTGTTCGAAGCAACGGATGGGTGGGATGCTTGGGTTGCCTTGCGCTCCTTCTGCTGTTAAAAGAAATTATGTTGTAATACACTGCCCAATTGCTCTGGTTCAGGACAGATTTTATGTTTGGTGATATGTAAATAATGAAAGCGGAAACCTGAGCAAAAAAAACCCCTACTTCTGATAATTAGCACAATTTTGGGTGCAATTTGCGCCTGGGTTGCCAATTGTGTCCAAATTGGAAACTCCTGGCCCAAATTACTAGCATAGGACACTTTAACATAGAGATGTTACTGATAGGATTACAATTAGGAAGTAAAAAATAGTTTTGAAACAAAAAGTGAAATTAGTGCAGTTTTCAGAAGAATGTAATTGATACTGGCAGTAAATGACATTGAAAAGCCTACTTTTGCTTCTGAGATGAGTTTCATCATAATTTGTTATTTAGGTTCCTATCAGATCTTAGATGGCACATTACAAATAAACATTTTTGAATTCCGAGTTTCTCCTTTTTGTCGGATTCTCCAGATATTTATAAGCCTATTTAAAATTAAGTTATTTTCTGAATTATTTGTAAAATTAGTGCTAAACATTAAAAAACGATCTCATTCTTAAAATCACATTTTAAATTTAAGCAAGTTGTTATTCTCATTATAAGGTGAAATATATCAATGTTTAAAGTCTACGCTGCCGATTTAATACCAATTAATTTTTGAATTACAAGCCTTTTGTGTTGTAGACTTGCACTCATTTAAAACTGGGTTGAGTTTGCCCAACTTATTTCACTTAAGAGTATTACAGCTAGCAGAAAGAGACTTTCAACTCATTAGCCTGAAATGGATAAAAACCCTGGTCCAAGAGTGAAAAGGACAATGTTCTAACAGACAACCATACTCGAACGGATTACCCTACCCTGCCTTTTATCCAAAATCACACTTAAAATATTCACCAAGAATAATTGTTAATTATCTGTAAACTTCATTTTTGTAAAGATTAAAAGTCATTTTATTTAAACCTGAAATTGCTGCTTTTCTGAAACTATCAAATCACCTCATTTTCCTATCCCCCCATAACCATATATCCCATTCCATGAATATGACAATATAAACTAAAAGGTACAATTTTAAATGGGGTGCATGAACAGAGAGACCCGGGGGTATATGTGTATAAATCATTGAAGGTGGTAGGGCATGTTGAGAAAGCGGTTAAAAAAGCAGACAGGATCCTAGGCGTCATAAATAGAGGCATAAAGCAAGGAAATTATGATGAACCTTTATCAAACACTGATTTGGCCTCAACCGGAGTATTATGTCTTATTCTGGGCACTGCACTTTAGGAAGGATGTGAAGGCCTTTGAGAGGGCGCAGAAAAGATTTACGAGAATGATTCCAGGGATGAGGGACTTCAGTTACGCGGATAGATTGGAGAAGCTGGGGTTGTTCTCCTTAGAGCAGAGATGGTTGAGAGGAGATTTGATAGAGGTGTTCAAAATCATTTGGGATCTAGACAGGATAGATCGAGAGAAACTGTTCCCATTGACAGAAGGGTCGAGAACCAGAGGGCACAGATTTAAAGTGATTGTATGTTTCTATGTTGACAGAAGAACCAAAGGCAAAATGAGGAAAAACATTTTTACGCAGCGAGTGATTAGGATCTGAAATGCACGGCCTGAAAAGGTGGTGGAGGCAGATTCAATCGTGGCTTTCAAAAGGGAATTGTATAAGTACCTGAAGGAAAAAAATGTGCAGGGCTACGGGGAAAGAGTAGGGGAGTGGGACTGGCTGAAATGCTTTTGCAGCGAGCCGGCACAGGCACGATGGGCTGAATGGCCTCCTTCTGTGCTGTAACCATTCTATGATTCTAAATCATGTGGCATCTTGCCTGTCTGTAGTTAGTTAAAACACAAAATGATTGTAGATTCTCCGCTCTAATGACATTATAATTGGCAGCATCGCAGAAAAATAAAAAATCGCCACTCTAAATACAATCCATTTTAATATCGCAAAAAACTTCATTAAAAAAAACTTAAGATTACTTTTTGTTGTTGTTCTTAGTGCACTTCAGTCTGCTCAGTATTATTGATTGTAATGCCATGTAGTTTGAAATAGGCTTGATCCCCAGTGGGTGTTATAGCAGGGCTGTGGTATTCACACACCATGTGGAGATGATGGACAGAACCTTATTTCTTTAGTGGCATAGAAATACAGCATTGAATTTTAATAGATAGTAGATGGCTGACAGTGAGTTATATACAAGATAATGGACGACTGGTACTGATTTACCTAGAGGATAATACATGAGTAGCAGTGAGTTACGCAGATGATAATAAACAGCTAGCACTGAATTACATAGATGATAATAGATGACTGCCAGTGAGTTACTTATGGGATAATCGACAGCTGTCAGTGAGTTACATATAGGATAATAAAACAGTAGACAGTGAATTACATACAGAGTAATAGTCAGTTCCTAGTGAGCTGCACAGAAGATCAGAGACAGCTCCAGTGAGTGATATAGGAATAATACACAGCCAATAATATGTTGCGTGTAGGGTAACGGACAATGGCTAATGCACTACCTATAGGATAGGGTATCAGTTGCAGTGAGTTACAGAGAGAAAAATAGACAGCTGCCAGTGGGTTACATACAGGATAATAGACTACTTCTAGTACATATGGGATAATAAACGCCCCTACACGTTGAAGTACTCTTCTAACAAACATTTAGATATCCTCTAAAACATGTGAGTGCATCTACAGATCTCAAACTATCAAAAGGTTGCTATAGAATCATAGAATCTTCTCAATTTACCACACGGAAGGAGGCCATTTCGGCCCATCGTGTCCGCGCCGACCGACCAAGAGCTATCCAGCCTAATCCCCACTTTCCAGCTCTTGGTCCGTAGCACTGTAGGTTACACTTTAAGTGCACATCCATATGTCTGAATTTTAGAACTAAATCTGCTTTAATTTCCGATGAAGGCTCACACACATCAATGATCTTGAATTTTGGTTCTTTGGCACCACCCATTTTGGGGGTAATATCAACCCCCCTCCTCTGTGTCCCATTCAAAGGCTTATGGTAATGCCTCACTGCAACTGTTCGAGGAGGATCCCAATTTCAGACCAGGGTGGCTCAGCCTTGAGGTTTTCCTCCCTTCCTCCTGTGACTAAGTCCCAACCCTTTTGTTCACCACCTACCCTCCAGGTCCCCTCCCCCAGCTGCCCGATCAGGATGAGGGAGAGACTCTTTGTTCTGGGGATCACGGGCTACCACTGACTGCGCAATGGGTGCGAAGGTGCACAATGAGGGCAGTTTAAAATTCACACATCATGTGCTCCTACCTCAATTAATACTAATAAAATGAACAAGCCATGCACAGAAGAGAGCAGAAAAGAGGAAATTATTACTAAATAAAACACCTCAAATAGAAAATGATGTGCTTTGTAATGCACCCTCCTATACCCTTGTGGGTGCGGAATGCAAGGGGTTTATCCAGGTCCTGCCACTCAGTACTGCAGAACATTGTGATGTGGACTGCAGTCTCCATTCATTGACATCCCAGTTAAATCTTTGAAGTACAAATTAATTCAAACGCAACGTGCAGCGGCTGCGATACTGCTCAGCAGAGCAGGAATTACTCCACATTTAAGGTCCAACAGGTTTAACTGTCCAGATGTGACTGCTTTCTCATAAGAGGATGAGCCCAAGGCCCATTGAGCTTTGTCAATTCTCTGTGATGAATGATCGCATCACAGGGTGAAAAGTTCAGTCTCTTCCATAACCTCTTGCACCCAGACATTTTCCCATGCCACGATCAGAGTAATCAGTGAGAGGGAACAAGAGGCGAATAGAAAAGTAATGAACTCGCGTGAGATCAACAGCACACATTATCTCTTTCTGCTGTTCTACCTCCAGACGTCCAACTGTCTGAAATCAAAGCTGCGACCTGCCAGCCTTATCCAAACACTCCACGCAGCATCCACACAAAGTAACTGGCCCCCAGACTCTGCAAATGTAGCTGCTGCTCGCCACGGCATTAACGTCACTGTAGTGCACTCTGCTGTTTAACAATTGCTTCAGCTTATGGGACGCGAGAAGAGAAAAAAAAATCAATAATCCCGATGACAAACATCATGGAGGAATTGAGAAGGATTCTGCTGCTCTACTTCTCACTCCTGTGATGTCCGCGACCTATTCTGCAATGGTTTATGCATTTGCTTTTCTTTTGGGTGGCAGATAAAATTTATTCTGAAAAGGAAATATAGAATCTGTTGTGAACCCTTTGAGAGAGGAAAGAAGTTAACCACTTTTAAAATCTGTTTTTCCCTATAATATCGGCTAAACAAATGTTCTGCAAATCTCTGACATTGAGTGCCATCAAATAGTGTTAGAGCAATTGTCAAGATCACAAAGCTTTTTTAAAGACTAGAGAAAAACTGAAGGGACTATCTGTTCCAAATACGCTTATCTCTATCTCTGTATGAATCAAATAGAGTCCCGGCTATAAGAAGGCTCGGCCTGTACACGACGCTGACAAGTTGTGTTTATAGGTAACATATGCTTTTGCTACTCATCAGAAAGTACTATCACAGCAGCCTTCTATTTCTGGTCTGCTTTCTTCCTCACTCCATGAAGAATGTTACAGGTATGAGTCGCATGTTTCCAAAGCTACTGCATTAACTACAATTTGAACCAGTCTGAGAGCTAATATGGAGCAATCCAAAATATGTTGGTTATTGCTGCATACTCAACCAGTGCAGATTGGAGTGACTTTCGATCAGCTCACGAATTGATCCAGAGAGTCAGCTTCCATTGGAATGAATGGAACCTTTCCCTGCAACTTATGCCATGAATGGTCATGGGATGGTCATGTATGAAGTCTCTGCAACCTGAGATTAACAAGCAGGGTCTGTACTCCTATTAGACGTAATAAATTAGTAAATAATCTTCAAAGAGAATCAATATCATTAGAACATAAGAACTAGGAGCAGGAGTAGGCCTTTTGGCCCTTCGAGTCTGCTCTGCCATTCAATGAGATCATGGCTGATCTTCTACCTCAACTCCACCTTCCTGCACTATCCCCAGATCCTTTGTTTCCCTTAGTGTCCAAAAATCTATCGATCTCTGTCTTGAATAATGATTGAGTATCCACAGCCCTCTTGGGTTGGATTTTCCAAAGATTCACAACCCTTTGAGTGAAGCAAATGCTCCTCATCTCAGTCCTAAATGGCTGACCCCATATTCTGAGACTGTGACACCTAGTTCTAGACTCCCCAGCCAAGGGAACTATCCTCCCAGCAACCACCTTGTCAAGCCTTTTAAGAATGTTATAGTTTCAATGAGATCACCTCTCATTCTTCTTAACTCTAGGGAATATAGGCCTAGTCTACTCAATTTCTCCTCATAGGACAATTCCCCCATCCCAGGAATCAGTCAAGTGGACCTTCATTGCACTCCCTCTAAGGCAAGTATATCCTTCCTTAGGTAAGACAAATATTGTGCACAGTACTCCAGGTGTGGTTTCATCAAGGCCTTGTATAATTGTAGTAAGATTTCTTTATTCTTTGTTATGTATGTGATAACTCGATAGAATGAATGCTGTAAACACACTCAGGTGCAAACCTGGCTCAATTTTATTTTTGCCCAAAGTGCCCACATTACATGGCGGCTTGCTTTATATACCTGGCCCGCACACACGTGCGTAGAGCCCAATGACCTCCAACAGTGGCGCCCCCTGGTGGCTAGTAACCCCAAGCATACATACATGACAACATCCCCCTTCAAGATCTTAGTATCAGTCCTTTTACAAGTTAAGATGGCCCGGGGCTTTCCGCTCACGAATACATTGTCTCAGTTCAACTCCAGTTCTGGGCAAGCGTTCTGAGTCAGTTATGACTGGAGGCTGGGTGGCCGATCTAATGGGAGTGGCAATGACCATGTCAGAGATTGAAAGTCCAGATTCATTGATGACAGCGGAATCCTCTGATGAATGAATATAGGTTGGTTGGTCACTGATCGTATCTTCCTCAACTTGTTCCAGTTCCTCCGTGTGCCGCAGCTTTATCTGATCAGCATGTTTCCTGAATGTTTGCCCATTCTTGAGCATGACAATAAATACTCTGTTACCCTTCTTGGCCGTAGCATTACCGGCAACACACTTGGGACCTTGACCATAATTTAGCTCATACACAGGATCGTTAACAGAGATGTCATGTGACACAGCAGCACGATCATGATACCACTGCTGATTTTGACGTTTTCAACACGATTGTTCAAGTCAGAATGGATGAGAGAGAGCTTGGTCTTGAGACCTCTCTTCATCAATACTTCATCAATGGGAGACCCCGGTAAGCATGTGGGGTCTTGTCCTGTAACTTAGCAATATGCACGACAAGTGAGTCTGCAGTGAACCCTGAGTTACATGTTTCATACTCTGCTTGATGGTTTGGACCGCACGCTCTGCTTGACCATTAGAGGCAGGTTTGAATGGTGCTGACCTCACATGTTTGATACCATTGAGTTTCATGAACTCTTGAAACTCAAGACTTGTGAAGCAAGATCTGTTGTCGCTCACAACGATGTCAGGCAGACCAGGAGTAGCAAACATGACACGAAGGCTCGCAATGGTAGCTGTGGATGTACTGGATGACATGATTATACACTCTATCCACTTGGAATATGCGTCCACCACAACTAAAAACATCTTACTCAGGAAAGGACCCGCAAAGTCGACGTGGATCCTTGACCATGGTTTGGATGGCTACGACCACAGGCTCAGCGGAGATTCTGCTGGTACTTTGCTTAGCTGATGCAAGTGTTGCACTGATGCACACATGATTCCAGATCAGAGTCAAATTCTAGGCCACCATACATGAGACCTGGCGATGGCTTTCATCATGACAACACCGGGATGAGTGCTGTGTAGATCACGTACAAATTTCTCTCTGCCTTTCTTAGGCATAATAACACGATTACCCCACAGTAAACAATCTGACTGAACGGATAGAAACATAGAAAATAGGTGCAGGAGTAGACCATTCGGCACTTCGAGCCTGCACCACCATTCAATAAGATCATGGCTGATCATTCACCTCAGTACCCCTTTACTGCTTTCTCTCCATACCTCTTGATCCCCTTAGCCGTAAGGGCCATATCTAACTCCCTCATGAATAATTCCAATGAACTGGCATCATCAACTCTGTGGCAGGGAATTCCACAGGTTAACAACTCTCTGAGTGAAGAAGTTTCTCCTCATCTCAGTCCTAAATGGCCTACCCTTATCCTAAGACTGTGTCCCCTGGTTCTGGACTTCCCCAACATCAGGAACATTCTACCCGCATCTAACCTGTCCAGTCCCGTTAGAATTTTATATGTTTCAATGAGATCCCCTCTCATCCTTCTAAACTCCAATGTATAAAGACCCAATTGATCCAGTCTCTCCTCATATGTCAGTCCTGCCATCCCAGGAATCAGTCTGGTGAACCTTCACTGCACTCCTTCAATAGCAAGAACGTCCTTCCTCAGATTAGGAGAACAAAACTGAACACAATATTCCAGGTGAGGCCTCACCAAGGTCCTGTACAACTGCAGTAAGACCTCCCTGCTCCTATACTCAAATCTCCTAGCTATGAAGGCCAACATACCATTTGCTTTCTTCACCGCCTGCTGTACCTGTATGCCAACTTTCAATGACTGATGAACCATGACACCCAGGTCCCGTTGCACCTCCCCTTTTCCTAATCTGCCGCCATTCAGATAATATTCTGTCTTTGCGTTTTTGCCACTAAAGTGGATAACTTCACATTTATCCACATAGGTCGTCTTTGTGACGGTTGTAGGGTTTGGTCTCATCACACATTTCCATAGGTATAGCAGACTAATCACCACTAAGGACACAATGTTTTACAACCGATAAAATCGGGTCCTGTCTGGTCCAGATCCTAACTTGTTGAGCAGTGACAGGGGTTCCTTCAGTCTCAAAAGCATCCATAATTAACAGTAGATCTGCAGGTTGTAGCATCTCCACCTCCGGTGTGGGCAAAGGCAGACAGCTCGGTGCATCGGCACAATTCTCAGAGCAAGGTCTATGGCGAATAACATAATCATAGGCAGATAATGTCAGCGCCCACCTCTGGATGTGGGACGATGCATTGGTATTGATACCTTTTCCGAAAACAATGAAATGAGTGACTTGTGATCCGTTTCGAGTTCAAAACGAAGAAAAAACAGGTACTGATGCATCTTTTTAACCCCATACACGCAGGCTAAAGCTTCTTTTTCTACCATGCTGTAGGCTCTTTTCACCTTTGACAAGCTTTTCGAAGAACGCAACAGGTTGTAGTTTACCCGACTCATTAGCTTGTTGGAGCACGCAGTCAATATTAGACGCTTACACGGATCATAATGTACCAGCAACTTGTTAGAGCAAAGCAGATTTGTAGCTTTCTCGAAAGCTCTATCTTGAGACACACCCCAAATCCAGTCTTTTCTGAGCAGCATGTGCAGTGACTCTAATAAAGTGCTCAATCTAGGTAAGAAATTACCGAAGTAGTTGAGTAGACCAAGGAATGAACGCAGCTCCGTCACATTCTGGTGCCTGGATGCATTTTTGATGGCCTTGGTTTTCGAATCCGTAGGCCTGATGCCATAAGCAGCAATCTTCCACCCCAGAAATTCGACTTCCGGTGTCATGAAGTCGCACTTCTAATGGTTCAGCCTGAGTCCCACTTTATCCAGGTTGTTCAGGTGTTCGGCAGCATCACGACCTGTGACCAGAATGTCATCTTGAAACACGACGGTTCTAGGGATGGATTTCAGTAGACTCTTCATGTTCCTCTGAAATATGGCTGCAGCCGAGTGAATTCCAAGGGACACCTGTTGTAGATAAACAGTCCTCTATGAGTGTTGATGCACGTAAGTTTCTTCAACGTGTCGACGAGCTCCTGTGTCATATAGGCCAATGTCAGATCCAGTTTAGTGAACAACTTCCCAACGGCTAGCGTTGCAAACAGGTCATCAGCCTTTGGTAATGTGTACTGATCCTGTTTCGAAAATTGGTTGATCGGAACCTTGTAGTCTCCACAAATCCTGACAGTGCCATCACTCTTCAACACAGGAACAATGGGGCTGGCCCGTTCGTTAAATTCGACCGGTGATATGACCCCTTCACGTTGGAGTCTGTCCCGCTCAATTTTGACCTTCTCCCTCATCATGTACGGAACAGCCCGAGCTTTGTGATGGACGGGTTTTGCATCCGAGTCCAGGTGAATCTGCACCTTGGCTCCCGTGAAATTGCAGATGCTCGATTCAAACAGCGAGGGAAACTTGCTCAGCACTTGAGCACACGAAGTGCCATCCACCAATGACAATGCTTTGATTTTGTTCCAATTCCATTTGATTTTTTTGAGCCAATTTCTGCCAAACAATGTTGGACCATTTCCTGGAATGATCCATAACGGTCGATCATGAACCACACCATCATATGCCACCTTGACTACTGTACTGCCAATCACCATTATGAGTTCTTTGGTGTAAGTACGCAACTTGGCATTGACTGGACTCAGCTTAGATTTCACAGCCTTAGTGTCCCACAGCTTGTTGAATGTCCTTTGGCTCATTATCGACTGACTCACACCTGTGTCCAATTCCATCGATACCAGCACGCCATTTAGTTTCACATTAACCATTATCGGTTGGCTCTTTGTCAGGAATGAATACAGTCCATACACTTCCTCCTCGGGTATCTCGGGTTGCATATCCAGGTCCGCGCTAGACTGGTCATCATCATGCACGCGGTGAGTCGCAGCACGCTTGCTCAGTTGTGGACACATTCGCTGAAAATGCCCCACTTTCGAACAGCCTTTACAGATGTACTGTTTAAAATGACACTGATGATGCCGATGATTGTACCCACTATGCCAACAGGGTGGAATCGGATTCGTACCCGTTGGCGGACTTTGAGCAGCTACAGGTTTCACGCAGTTGATTAGGCCCCGCCATAAGCAGCTCTGCCATATGACAACACAATCTAGTTTACAGTACTTGCCTTGGAGCTCCAACTGTTCGTTGATATCTGCCTTAGATTATCATCCGTTGTCATGCATGCCTGGGCCATCGCGATGGCCTTGGTCAAGTCTAGGGTCTCCGCAGCCAATAACTTCCAGAGGATCACCTCGTGGTTGATTCCTATTACGAAGAAATCTCACAGCATGTTTCCCAACGCGTCTTTGAACTTACATGGCTCAGCAAGACGTCTTAGGTCGGCAACGAATTCCGACACATCCTGACCCTCAGAACGAACGTGCGTGTAGAATCGATATCGTGAGATGATGATGCCTTCTTTTGGTTTGAGATGGTCACGTACCAGAGCAAACAATTCCTCATAGTCCTTGTCCATTGGACGTGCAGACGAGAGGAAATTCTTTATGAGGCCATAGATTTTCGGATCGCAAACAGTGAGGAAAACTGCCCTGCGCCTAACTGCGTCAGTAGCTTCCTCCATTTTGTTGGCCACGAAGTACTGGTCCAGGCGATCGATAAAACCCAACCAGTCCTCTCCCTCCACGAATGTCTCCAGAATTCCAATGGTGCTCATTTTGCACGTGAAGGTTCTTGAGTTACTTCGTCGCCAAGTGTTATGTATGTAATAACTCGATAGACTGAATACTGTAAACTAACACAGGTACAAACCTGGCTCAACTTTATTCAGGCTGAAAGTGCCCGCATTAAATGGTGGCTTTCTTTATATACCTGGCCCGCACACACGTGCGTACAGCCCAATGACCTCCGACAGTGGCGCCCCCTGGTGCCTAGTAACGCCAAGCATAGAAACATCGAAACATAGAAAATAGGTGCAGGAGTAGACCATTTTGCCCTTCGAGCCTGCCCCATCATTCAATATGATCATGGCTGATCATGCAACTTCAGTATCCCATTCCTGCTTTCTTTCCATACCCCTTGATCCCTTTAGCCATAAGGGCCACATCTAACTCCCTTTTGAATATATCTAATGAACTGGCTTCAACAACTTCCTGTGGTAGAGAATTTTACAGGTTCACCACTCTCTGAGTGAAGAAGTTTCTCCTCATCTCGGTCCTAAATGGCTTACCCCTTATCCTTAGACTGTGACCCCTGAATTTGGACTTCCCCAACATCAGAAACGTTCTTCCTGCATCTAACCTGTCCAATCCCATCAGAATTTTATATGTTTCTCTGAGACCCCTCTCATTCTTCTAAATTCCAGTGAATAGAAGCCTAGTTGATCCAATCTTTCTTCATATGTCAGTACTGCCATCCTGGGAATCAGTCTGGTGAACCTTCGCTGCACTCCCTCAATAGCAATAATGTCGTTCCTCCGATTAGGAGACCAAAACTGTACACAATATTCAAGGTATGGCCTTACCAAGGTCTTGGACAACTGCAGTAAGACCTCCCTGCTCCTATACTCTAATCCTCTTACTATGAAGGCCAACATGCCATTTGCCGTCTTCACTGCCTGCTGTACCTGCATGCCAGCTTTCAATGACTGATGTACCATGACACCCAGGTCTCGTTGCAGCTCCCCGTTTCCTAATCTGTCACCATTCAGATAATATTCTGCCTTCCTGTTTTTGCCACCAAAGTGGATAACCTCACATTTATCTACATTATACTGCATCTGCCATGTATTTGCCCACTCACCTCACCGTGCATACATACATGACACTCTTAAACGCCAATCCTTTTATAATAAAGGCTCACATACCATTTGCTTTCCTAATTGCTTGCTGTAACTGCATGTTAACTTTTGTGATTCGTGTACATGCACACCCAGCTCCCTCTGAATACCAACATTTCTCAGTCCTTCACCATTTAAAAAATATTCTGCTTTTCTATTTTTCCTACCAAAGTGGATAACTTCAAACTTCTTATTATATTCCATCTGCCATATTCTTGACCACTCACTTAACCTGTCTATATCCCTTTGCAGGCTCTTTGTGTCTTCCTCACAGCTTACTTTCCCATCCAACTTTGTAACATCAGCAAATTTGGAAACATAACACACGGTACCCTCATCTAAGTCATTGATATAGATTGTGAATAGCTGAAGCCCAAACACTGATCTTTGCGGTACCCCATTAGTTACAGCCTGCCAATTCAAAAATGATCTGTTTATTCCTACACTCTATTTACTGTCCTTTAACCAATCCTCAATCCATGCTAATATATTATCCCCAATCCCAAGAGCCATAATTTTGTGTAATAATCTCTTATGTGACACCTTATCGAATGCTTTTTGAAAATCCAAGAACACTGCATCCACTGGTTCCCCTTACCTGCTCTGCAAGTTACAACCTCAAAAAACTAGATCAGATTTGTCAATTACGATTTCCCTTTCATAAATCCGTGTTAACTCTGCCCAATCATTATGGGGCTGAACTTGCGGCCCCTACGGGTGAGTATGAAGTGCGAAAGCGGCGGTAGGGACCTGCAAGTTCCGGGTTTAGTCAGGCACTGAACATGGGCTGAAAGCCAGAACTTACGAATCCGAAAGAAATGGTTGTTCACAGCTGGCAACTTCAGATATTTGCCCAAATTCTGTCCAACGAATGCCCTTGAAATGCTTACGCCTGGTAAAAGCAGGCTTAATGTCTGCTTTTACCAGTATAAGAGTTTAGAAAAATAGAAAAATAAAATGTCATCATTCATTTGTACATTAAATCTCTGTTCAATAAGGTAAGTTTATTTTAGCCCCGTCGGAACATATATATATATATATAAAAAAAAACATTTTTTTGTTTAAAATATTTAATTAAATGCCATTTTAATTAATTTTGTGTATGTAATTAAAAAAATATATATATATATCACTTGTTTGTGTATTTTTTAAGTGATTCCTATTCATATTTACAGGGTTTCTGTACAAACAGATTCTCAGGTTTGAGCTCTCAATGTGCCTCATCCATGCCTTTGTTACCTCTGGACTCAACTATCCCAATGCTCTCCTGGCCAGCCACCCATCTTCCACCCTCCATAAATTTGAGCTCGTCCAATATTCTACTGCCTGTATCCTAACTCGCACCAAGTCCCATTCACCTTCATCCCTGTGCTCGCTGACCTACAGTGGCTCCCTAATTGGCAACACTCCGATTTATCATCCTTACCATGTGTGTGAGTTCTCAATGTGTGTGAGTTCTCAATGTTTGAATCGCTTACCACATGTATGTGAATCACTTACCATGTGTGTGTGAGCTCTCACTGTGTGAATCGCTTACCACATGTATGTGAATCACTTACCATGTGTGTGTGAGCTCTCAATGTGTGAATCGCTTACCACATGTATGTGAATCACTTACCATGTGTGTGTGAGCTCTCACTGTGTGAATCGCTTACCACATGTATGTGAATCACTTACCATGTGTGTGTGAGCTCTCACTGTGTGAATCGCTTACCACATGTATGTGAATCACTTACCATGTGTGCGTGAGCTCTCACTGTATGAATCTCTTACCACAAGTCTGAGTTATCAATGAGATCTCTGCTCTCAATGCGTGAAGTTCCAAGTTTGAGACTTTGTTTGGAAGCCTTTATGTTTATGTTAGGTATCAGGTTGCCCCATTTCATAGGTTGATTTAAATTATTATTGATGTGATCGGTTTCACATACATGTCACCATAGGTCAGATCACAGATGAGAAGAGACAGTTATTGATCCCATGGATACGCTCCCCCCAAACCCCCCACAACAACCCACACCAATGCAATATCATTCAGTTCCACAAAGCATGCCTATCGTAGAAATGTATACATGAATAAGGATTTCTACAAACTGCAGATACAAATAACTAGTTTATAAATCTTTGTCCAACAGCCAATTTAATCACTCACTCAGCAATTCAATTGTAACACAAAAAGCACTGAACAGAAGCAGAGATTGTACAGACCAAGCAGATGTCTATAACATGGTGCTGTCTCTCGGAAACATTTGGCAATGGACTGACTGTGGCTGAGCACTAAATCCAGGATAATTAGGGAATATTTTACACTTAGACCAGGAGTTTGTACTTAATTGTTATGTTTGGTTTGGGAATTCTGTACAATGGGAGTGAACAGGAAGTGTCTGGTCTATTGGAATGCTATCCTGGGAGCTGGTCAATGTTTATCTGGATTCTGCCATTTTGAAAGCAATAATGTTTAAAGCAATATTTCAAGTTGTGTCTGTGATGTGTTAATATTTAAAGAGCCTCGGTAAAACTTGTTGAAAAGACCCGTTTGACTTGTAGTGCACAAATGTGACCCAAGAAGAGCACTTTAACTCATTTTTAACCATTGTTAATTAATTTTAACCCACTTGTTAGAAACATCTGGATTCCACGAGCACTGGAAGATAATGGGATTGAGGAGAAGAGCTAGAAAAAGCCAAGGCAATCAGCGAAGTTAATGACATAAGCCTGGGGCCAGGAAGCAGCTTCGATGACCCTAGTAGCTGAGCCCCAGTCTGAGGTCAGAGACACAAATCTTCAGATACATCCATCACAAGACCTGGGCAGTTAGCCTTCATTCCCAAGGTCAGCCAGAGTAGGGAGAGTGGAGGTGGGGGTAGGGGTAAAAGTGAAAGGTCATATTCTACTTCACCCAGATGATGCTACATATTTGTTTTGAAAACAACAACTTTTTGAAGACAGATATAAAAATGATTTGATCAGCAGGGGGATAGCATTCTGATATTGCAGTCACATTTCTTTCATCCAGATCTAAAATGTACCATGATTATTTTTTTTAATTCAATGTTACCATCGATTAATAATTGTTTCATACACTTTTCCAATGTTACTTGGTAACAATTTCTATTAAACGTTGATGGATACCTGGTTTCATTGGGCGATATAGGAAATGAAATTGGCCTGTACGAAACTTCAAACACTGAAATGCCTCAGTACACTATGGGTTAATGTGTTAGCAACAGAAAATCAACTTTAAGTAGAGGTTAAAACAAGAACGATCTCACAGGTTGAACTAATAGTATGACCTGAATAAACATATTCTACATACAGTCATTAACAGGTGATTTAAACACATCTTTTAAAAGGTGATATTTTCTCACTCAAAGTATATATTGCAGTATTAATGAGAAACACTGAAGAAACATTGATATACAATAATTCTGGGGTAGTTAATTCATCAATTCACTGACAATATATTGACACTCTGCTAGTACATCAATACATATATCAGCAAACTGCACTAATACTTTGATCTATACATTGACATGCTCTGAACATAAATGACTTTTAGTCTTCTCTATCCTGATATAGTTCCTTAACTGAAGAATGCTAGAATGCTTCAATTAGGGTGGAATGATCGGTGTCTTTGATGCTGATCTTATATACTTACCTTGGTACCAAGGTCAGTGCTTCAGGTCAACTCTGTTAATGCAATTCTAAAAGTTCCAGGATTGTTATAATTATTGTATATTTCTTCTTGCTCCCAATCTCAGAGCACTATTAACACTACAAATGTACATGCATATGATGCCAAATCATTTACATGTGTAAACACATGCTGTGGAAGAATCCTGTGATTCAGTGGATCCTTCAGTATGTTGGATGTTGCACAAGTAAAGAAATATTATTTACCTACAGGTGCATTAATTGTAGCATTCTTCAGTTAAGGAATTATATCAGGATAGAGAGGACTAAAAGTAATTTATGTTCAGAGTGTGTATTAGTGGAGTTGTCCTAAGAATTTGGGAATGTACCCAGAAGAGGGTTAGGTATTTGTCGTTATTGCCTGGGCTTTAACCATCATCATCATCATAGGTAGTCCCTCAAAATCGAAGAAGACTTGCTTCCACTCTAAAAGTGAGTTCTTAGGTGACTGAACAGTCCAATATTGGAATTACAGTCTCTGTCATAGGTGGGACAGACAGTCATTGAGGGAAGGGATGGATGGGACTGGTTTGCCGCACACTCCTTCCACTGCCTGCGCTCGATTTCTGCATGCTCTCGGCGATGAGACTCGAGGTGCTCAGCGCCCTCCCGGATGCACTTCCTCCACTTAGAGCGCTCTTTGGCCAGGGTCGGTGGGGATGTTGCATTTTATCAAGGAGGCTTGGAGGGTGTCCTTGAAACGTTTCCTCTGCCCACCTTGGGCTCGCTTGCCATGTAGGAGTTCCGAGTAGAGCGCTTGCTTTGGAAGTCTTGTGCAGAAAGAAAGATCTGGTGAGGAGGATTGAAATGAATGGAAGGAAAATGCATCAGGTTCTTTCAGAAACCTTTAAGTGGCCTGCGATCTTCCCCGCTAAATGTTCCCTCTGCGATCCACCCAGGTGAGGTTCAACACTCAAGCGGTAAAAATGAAAATCTACCCCTGAGGGAACTGAAGTCGTCGTTACAAATCGAGTAAAACGAGGTTAACAGAGAGGCTTTGGTCTGCATTTTCCAATCAAAGCTACATTTCCAAAACAGCAAAACATTCACATAGCCTTCCTTTTAGCTCTCGTGTACGCCTTTGAAAGATCAGATTTACATCGCAGCACACGGAGTATCAACTGTCAACTCATCTCATTGCTGTTGTGGGGTTTTGCTGTGCATGTGCTGGCTGTCACATTTGACTATAAACCAACAGCAACCACACTTCAAAGTGATTTTTGTGAAGTGCTTTGAGCTGTTTCTCAGAGATGTGATAAGGCACTATATAAAAGTATGTCTTCCTTTGTTTTCTTTAGCTATATGTTATTGCTACTGCTTATGTATACAGTAGGATGTAGAATAGGTGAATGATGGTGAAAATGTATGTAATTTTAAGATTTTCTTTATAGAGTATTAAGTTTTCAACTGTTGCACACCAAGTTACACACACTGCCTTCTTGGTGTTCCATGTGATTTTCTCCTCACTGTTAATATCAAGTTACCTAAAACTTTCTTCTCTCATTACCTCCCTTATCTCCTTTACACACTCCAAGTGCAGTCAGTATCAGGCTGAATGCGAGGAAGTCATGACAGTTCCTGCACTTTCAGTGACCTCTCGGAACCATGTAACATTGGCTCGCTAACACCGCTTCCACCCCCCCCCACCTACTCAAAAACCTCTAAATCTTTTCCCCAGAATCCCTTTGTTGTCTTGTAACACTTTCCAAGCCCCACCTCCTGAATTGCACCATATTACTGGGGCTATAGTTTTCACCTGTCTCTGTTGACACTGTCTAATGGGTTCAGAATAATCTTTTATTGCTTCTGAACACACCAATTAGCCACATACCATGCTGGCAATCCAGACCAGTAATACAACACCACAGACCTCAGCATTAAAGAACCACACAACTCTAAACCCTGTAATCAACTGTGGTATCGGAGAAACCACCCACCAGAATTGCCCGAAACCCATTTGAGTTCAGACAGCTGATCCTTTGCTGCTGCCGACTACAGAAAATGTCCAATTTCACATTTAGTTTTGTGCTAGTGTCACACTACTCCAGCATGTGTCTTTGCTGTTGTGTTTGTCCCTTGATTAATCCCTTTTCTGTTTGCATTTGCATCTCTACCCGCCTTCATTTTCTAATCTCACCTTCCTCCAGTCCTTAGGCTGACACTTGCACTCCTAGGTTATACTGCTTTTAAAACAGGCTCATAACTATTGATCTGGTCATTCTTCAGGACTAGGTGGAGGTCAGTTCAGTAATGTTCATGCTTCCCTTTATCACAAGTGGCAAAAATTTAAGAACGTCACCAAAAGAAAGAGCGACCAGGAGAATTTTCTTTCTGCAGAGTGTTACGAGGACATGGAATTTCTGACCAGAAACCGTGGTGGAATCAAAATCTGTAATAGCTTTTAAAAGTGAAGTGAATAAGTATTTAAAGAATTATAGAATTTTACAAGACAGAAGGAAGCCATTCGGCCCTTCGTACCTGTGCCAGTTCCCCAAAAGAGTGATCCACTCCGTCGCATTCCCCTGCCCTTACCCCATACCATTTCAAATTTTACTTTTCCAAATTATTTATCGTTTGTACACCGCTGACTCGCAGCTCTTACGAGAATAAAGGTGTGATTTTACATTTCCTATAAATCTTTGAGAAAGCACCTTTTCTTGGCTAATGGAGCTTTTCCAACCGTGCTAATTTGAGAATAATGCACTAATGACATTTACACCTCGGTAATTATCTTCTTGCATATAGAAAAGGAGTACCAAGTAAACAGATTCCTCAATAGCTGTGTACCAATTTTCCACACAACTCTTTTGTTGTGCAACAGCTCTACAACTCTTTTTGAGGAGTACAAATAAACATTAGATCGAGTGCCCCCCGATCTGGGGGACACTCCAGACACTTTTAACTGCCCTCTTTTTTTTTTTGTGGTTTTTTTTTCGGGGCATTAAAATCATATAATTTACAAGTGCCCCCTATAAAAGGGGAGGGGTGGCACTAAAACCCGGCAATTGAAACAAATTAAACTTTAAAACAAATAAAATCAAATTAAAATTTGGTTGCCGGGGGTGATGATGCACTCCAGTCCCTCCGGCGCCCACCTCTCGCGGAAGGCCGCGAGCGTACCGGTGGACACCGCGTGCTCCATCTCCAAGGACACCCTGGCCCGGATGTAGGCGCGGAAGAGAGGCAGGCAGTCAGGCTGAACGACCCGCTCGACCGCCCGCTGCCTGGACCGGCTGATGGCACCCTTGGCCGTGCCCAGGAGCAGTCCTACGAGGAGGCCTTTGGACCTACCCGCTCCCCTCCGCACAGGGTGCCCAAAGATCAGGAGAGTGGGACTGAAGTGCAACCAGAAATTGAGGAGCAGCCCCTTAAAATAATGGAACAGGGGCTGCAACCTCGCATACTCCATAAAAACATGGAACACGGCCTCTTCCAGACCGCAGAAATAATTTTCCACACACATACCCATGGAGAGATTCAGCTGCAACCCATTCCTTCCCCCCCATTGGTTTATTCAGTATTAGTAAAGACTTTTCAGCCATAGGCCTTTGGTCTATGTAAAACAGCATTAGTGTTACGGGCTGGCTAGTACAAAAATGCAAATAGAACCCTCAAATGCTTTGACTGCCTTCCTAATCCATAATGCAGTGGGTGTTGCACATTTTAATGATAAGAGACTGCGCCGGCTGAACAGGTCATGGCATTGTTGAGCTTTTGGTTTCACTGCCAAGAATCTATTCACAAATTTGCGCATAACACATCATATATTATGAAAAGACTGAGGTAGATTTTTGTTAGGTAAGAGATACGGATCAAAGGCAGGTAAATGGGCTTGATGTACAGATCAGCCATGGTGGAATGGGCTCGAGGGGCTGAATGACCTACTCCTGTTCCTATGGTCCTTTGTTTCTATATGAACCTTCATCCCACCTCAAAAGGGGATAAAACCAAAATTAAAAAACTGAGCAGAAAAACTGAGAAAAAAACTGAGATAAACTGAGAAAAAATGAGAAGAAAATCTGAGAAAAACTGAGCAGAAAAACTGAGAAGAAAAACTGAGAAAAAATATATTTTAAAAAACTGAGAAGAAAAACTGAGAAAATAACTGAGAAAAAACACAGTTTTTCTGCATTAGGAGATAATGATTGAAGCCTTTTGTTTCTTGTTAGAGTCTGGGCGAGTTTTAAAAACGCTGCTGACCTGATCGCTTCTTTGGCTATTCTTCTCTGGACTTCAGCGCCATTCTCGTCTCGTCCTCATGCAAGCGAGCCGAACATTCGGGCGTATTCACTGCCGGACCTTCATTACCGCAGGATCACAAGAGCATAGGTCATAACTCTGATGGAGAGATGAGCCCCCACAGGACATCCAGTGCCTACAGCTGCCTTTCTATCTCCTGCTCCTTCTATAACACACTCCATAAAGCCTACCTCTTTGACCAAGCTTTTGGTCACCTGTCCGAATAGCTCCTTATGTGGCTCAGTGTCAAATTTTGTTTGCTAACGTTCCTGTGAAGCACCTTGGGACATTTTACTGAGTTAAAGGTGCTATATAAATGCAAGTTGCTGTTGTTATATCACAGATTAAAGATCGGAAGGATGATCGCGAGAGATCAACATGCCAAGTTAACAGGCAGATGCATCAAGCCGGGGTTCAGGGCAGTAAGGCGCTGAAGTTAGACTCACTGCGTGAAGCTATTCGATGATAAGGAATGCACCCTTACGCAATCTATGGCAAGGATCGTAAACTTCAATATGTAATTTGAAACCCAAGTCAAACGTCCGGGCAAAAAAATGAGAAAATCTGCAAAAACAATTCCTGTCCACACGTCTGTCACCATTATGCTTTCCTTCAAAGGCCATTGGTTTCACCACTTCCGATTGGCCGCTGTGCTCACTGAGGCACATTATAATTATTTTTCCAGCAAATTTTGGCATTTATCCACCACTGGAGAATCGCAACCTTGTTCGTCACCACTAACCCCATCACCAATCTTTTGGTCACCATCCTAATTTCTCCTTATGTGGCTCGGTGTCAAATTTTGTTTGATAACACTGCTGTAAAGTACCTTAGGGCGCTTAAGGTGCTATATATATATATGCAAGTGGTTGTTGTTGTAGCAGCAGGACAATTCAGGCCAATAGTTGCAACAGTCATTTCCAGATTTTGTGGTTGAATTAATCAGCTTATTTCATGCCCCCAGGCGTCTTGTGAGATCAGAATTAGTTTCAGTGTTTCAACTGCTCGACTACATGAATTTTAAAATCTCTGAACGTCAAGAGAATAGCACTGTCCCAATAATGCACTCACACTTTGCCGAATTTTAGGGAACGCAATAAATAAAAACAGGGCAAGAGAAAATTCCCAGAACATCAAAAACGAGAGGAAAAAAAAATGAGCAGATGCTTGAAGATGAATCTGCGGTCAGACCCATCTGTGGTTCAGCCGTTAATGATTCGAAGGAGTATCCAGAAACAAAAGAAAGTATTCCAATAAAATTCCATTGTTACTCATTTTATTTCCCTCTGGAAAAACTTGAGCAGAGAGGCATGCATGCAATTTCTCGCCACCCCCACACAAGCACGCACACCATCGTGGGGTTCATGGGCACAATCAATCACCCTTCCACCACCATCTGCGGGGAATCACTTTTGCAATCGATGGTGTCTTGCTGCTGCAACCATTTGGGGGATCACACATTCAATGTACAGCACCCACTGTGTAAGTGCAATGCCCCCCAGCAACAAGCACACACACCACCTGAGCACTCACGCGTTCAAGCAATGATCTCAGGAAAAGCACAGGCAACCATCCAAGTCTTGGTCCATTTTTCATGTTAAGCTAATGGAAAAAAGGGATTTTCATTCCTATCTGTGTCTGCAAATCACTACAAAATAAGAGTGCAGCAGTAATGGATGGGGTAGGAAGAATACAGGTTTACAGCTACTGTTTCCAACAAAGATCTAATGTAGCTCATCATGGAAGATGTGCAATTTTGCAAGCAAGATGATTCCCCACAGAAATGGGCGGTGCGGGAGGGAAAACAGCAAGAAGGTATCCATGATCCACACTAATGCACCTTTTGGCTCACCTACTAAATGATTCCGCAAACAGGTGATTGCATTTTTGCTCTGGGATTCATTTCTTTTCAGGTGATTACAACAGTGGAGCAGATGTTATGTTGTAGAACAGCGCTGCAAAATCACTCAGCTCTGCTGTTTTAGGATCCAGAAAGCAGCAAAAGAAAATATTCCGAACATAATGATTAACCATCACTTTGGTGTCCTATGTGTGTGGTTTGGAATTGCGCAAGACGGCAATTAAAGATTGAATACTCTCTGAATAAAGAACGCCTCACCATTGAGAAATGGTGCGATCTGTTTTAGCTTTGTTTTGGATTATAATCATGGTGACAAAGAGTATTTGTTCATCTAACCTCTTAAGCCTAGATAATGTAGTTTAATTTTACAGAACATTTATATAATTTTCTGTTTAAATTCATCTCTTTCTCCAGCAGCCTTTATTAAAAGAAAATAAATCCCGCACGAACACCTCATTGGGAGTTGAATATCTGTAGTCTCTGGTTACTTTTCCAGTGTTGATTCAGAGAAACATAACAACCTTGAGGGACAGGAGCTTCTGCAAAAATATCTGTGGGTACCGAGCCTCCACAGGGTCAATTCCACAACATACAACATGGCAGCAATCACCGCTCACTCTACAATTTTCAACATAATGGTGTCTTTGAATCGATTTGAGACCTCAGGGATACGGACTGATGAGTAAAAGTCTTATCTCTATGATGATTGAAACCATTCTACATGAAATTAGTTTGCATCAGTCTGAAGCAAGTTATTTTGGATGTGAAACAAAGCATAATGAGACACTAAATGCAATGTCACAAGAATGGCTAACATGGACAATAGAAATTCCACTGTGGTACAGAAGGAGGTGATCTTCTGAAATGTGTGAATAAGCCAGATGATTGAGGCATGTCAGGGAGAACTTTATCCCACATTTAATCTGTACTGCACCAGACTCTGGAATATCTTATTTGGACACAGAGTTTACATTCGGGGAAAAAAAGTTCCATTAATCAACTTGAATATCCCTCATCTCAATAAACACACAAAAAAACACCCTAACAGAAAACAAATCTGAATGATATTGAGGGATTGGCCAGTACAGTAAGAGCTGTTTTGATACTTGAGCCGATGGCAAACAGTGAGGGTTACTCTGAGGTAAACAAAATGGGAAGAAACCTGTTGTATTTGGGTTTATGGTACAAGTGAAGATGACACATGAATAAATGGCATCACTCCAGTCCTGCTGTGAACCCAGTGCTGATGCCTGATTTATATTAGCAACTTAATGTATTGGGAACAGCAGCTGTAAACATGCTTCTTCCAACTCAGAATGCAGCCCAATCATGAGGCTATGTTGGAAATACAGTCCTCAAATGTGAATGGTAGTGATAATGCTTCTGCGTTAACCATTTACACTTCCTCTGGACCCACCTTTTGTTTCTTTACTTGTTCCATTACCATCTCCTTTTGCCTTACAAG
Source organism: Pristiophorus japonicus (assembly GCF_044704955.1). Classification (NCBI taxonomy): domain Eukaryota; kingdom Metazoa; phylum Chordata; class Chondrichthyes; family Pristiophoridae; genus Pristiophorus; species Pristiophorus japonicus. The sequence continues at coordinate 259,253,981 of NC_091982.1, read as the reverse complement.
GTCATTGCTTTTCTCACTTAATCACTTCAGCCCTCCATCCAATCACAGACCTTCCCCTTTGTACCACCACCCCCTCCCTCTGCATCACTCCCTTTTCGTTGGCTCTGCATTTGCTTAAAAACTTAAATCTCTAGCTTCTTAGAAAGATTATCGACCTGAAACGTTAACTCTGTTTCTCTCTCCACAGATGCTGTCTGACCTGCTGAATGTTTCCAGCATTTTCTATTTTGACCTCGTGTGTGTAAGTTCACTGTTTTCCAGGAGTGTTTTATAAGGTGCCATTAATGCCACATTGTACACTTCTCTGACATGTTCAGTTTCAGCAGCAGTCAGCAACAGCCTACTCTGAAAACCCCACTACAATGTTGTCACATTAGTTGCCCCGTGGAAAGCTGAGCTTGGAGCAGTTTATCTTTAACAGCAGTAAACCATTGTGATGACTTAAAAAAAAGTCTCCTTCATCTTCATTAAAATCCTAGCCAAAAATGTTAAATTTGTGAGAACAGACATGATCTGGAATGAAACACCAGCAACTGGTCCTTGATCGTGTTATCGCTCTTTCCTCTTGTTTACTAACCTGCTAAATTTTATTGGAAGATGTTCTGTCAGAAGAGAGCATTCCTTTAGCTATGATGATGCAGTAGGGGATTGTCCTGTAACTATACAGGAAGCGCACTGCTACAGGAAATACATTGTTTCATGGACAGGTGTGTGTCCTCTTATTGTTTCCAATGGAGAAATGGGAATCACATGTGTTATGTTGAGAAATCAATGATAAATATTTATGCGAATATAGTCATCACCAAAGTTGCTCAAGGAAAAAATGTGTTGGATTAACAATTGAAACAGCCACATACTTTTGATCCAGGAAAGAGCCTGACAGTGTTTCGCATAACGCAGCATTATTCCATGATGACAATTCAAGCTGCAAATTGAGTGAGGAGGGTGCATCTAACTTTAGAACAATTTCAAAGCAATATCACCCAAAGTTCTCATTTCCTCCTCTGGCTTAAACTGATAATTCTTCAATCCTCAATGCTTAAATCAGCACCCCTTCCAAAAAAGTGTTGCATCTCCCCACTCCAGGCAATTCACCTAGTCTGACACATTTCATCTCAAAATCTTATTTCGCACTGTGAGTCGAAGGCTCACTTTTATTTATTTCCCCTCATTGCACAGAAATCTGCACATGTTGTTTAGAAATGGCTTTTAACAACAACAATAACAAATTGCATTTATATAGTGCCTTTAACGTAGTGAAACATCCCAAGAGTATTATGAGATTAAAAAAATTAACACCAGGCCTCACAAGTAGAAATTAGGGCAGGCGACCAAAAGCTCGGTCAAAGAAGTGTGTTTTAAGGAGCGTCTTGAAGGAGGAAAGAGGTAGAGAGGCGGAGAGGTTTAGGGAGGGAGTTCCAGAGCTTGGGACCTAAGCAACAGAAGGCACGGCCGCCGATGGTTGAGTGATTATAATCAGGGATGCTCAAGAGGGCAGAATTAGAGGAGCGCAGACATCTCGGGGTGTGGTGGGGCTGGAGGAGTTTACAGAGATAGGAAGGACTTAACAATCTTTTACCAAATATAAAAAAAATAATTCCTGTTCAGTAAATCTTAAGAGTTATGACCATTATAGGCAAAAAGCAAATTGTGGCCAATATCGGTCTTTTCCCTTTGTTTGCACAACTACATTTTTGTCAAAATTAACGCACAGGGGAAAATATCTCCTTTAATGTGGATAAGCGACTTTAAATAATGGGCGTGGTGTCATTGAAAACAAAACTCACTTTCGCATGTTGGGACTGTGTTGGGTTATATAGCCACAATGCCACTTGGGAAGCTTATTATTGTCCCAGATAAAATCTCACTTGATTCTCCAATTATAGTGTGCATTTCCTCTTTAGATTATCTCCATTGGATTCAAACCCAGATCCCAAAGTCCAAATTGCACTTTACCTCCCAATTGTATTGCTCCCCTCATCTTTGATGCACAAACCACATTGGTTAAAAAGCCCTGTAGCCGGGCATAAAGGTGGGGGTGGATGTGGGGTGGAGAACAGGTAAAAGTAAATTCTAGAATAGTGCAGTGGCCAACAGCTCAGACAAGTAGTTGCTTGATTTCATTTGCTGCGGTAATGCTGTTCCTGCCACTGACTCTGCAGTTAGTGTTCCTGTAAAATGTGTAATGAGACAGATACATTAAAAGCAAACACATATATAAAGCTAATTGCACAATAAGCCAACAAACTTTTATCTCATCAAAATAAATAAATGTACTCAGTCCATTTAGTTTTACATCATTCTTAACACATGCAATTGATAGCGCTGATATATGGAGCCTCGGCCCTTTTAGGAGATGTCCTTTGGAGAGTTCATGAGACAGAGGCATCAGGTTTACACTGGCAACTCCAAAAGAAGGATTATTATTATAGTGCTGTATCTCCTGGTTTGAAGTTTGAGTACAGCTCTTTACTGACTCATTAAGGGACCATAATTCAATCTGGTGGCAATCAATTTTCCACACAATTTTGTCTTTGAGAAAGAGTGCTTCAGAAACATATAACATCGATAGTGGATAGGTAATAGAAGGACATCAAGGCACGCACATTGCAGTATTTTATGAATGAAACTTTGCTCCATATCTCAAGGTGTGAAACAAATTTGTGTGCGAAATGCCAATGATTTATTCTCAATAAAACAGAATAGTTTGACCAGTATGATTAGCAACGGCTCAGTGGGTAGCACTCTCGCCTCTAAATCAGAAGGTTGTGGGTTCAAGTCCCACTCCAGAGACTTGAGCACAAAATCTAGGTGGACACCGCAGTGCATTACTGAGGGAGAGCTGCACTGTTGGAGAAGCCGTCTTTCAGATGAGACGTTAAACCGAGGCCCACATCTGCCCTCTCAGATGGTTGTAAAAGATCCCATGGCAATACTTCAAAGAAGAGCTGGAGAGTTGTCCCCGGTGTTCTGGCTAATAGCTATCCCTCAACTGTTAAGTACAGAAGAACTCCACAAGACTGAGTACTGTGAGCTAAAACTGATGTGACCTTAGTCTCTTTAATACAACTCCAGAGTGCCTCAGCAGCATGGCAGGCAACCTTTTATATTCCCTTGCACGAGGTGTGCAGGTGACCCTTGGACCTGCAACAGTTGCGCCCTCTGGTGGCAAGTCTAACACAGTTACAATGTTTACATACATAAAATCACTCCCCCCCCCCCAAAGTCTTTGATACAAATTATTTACAAGTTGAGACGATCCGGGGCCCCCCGCTCCCTGGTTGATCGTCTGAGTTCAAACTCTGGCATGGATGAGTTGGTCGGACCATTGCTGCACTGCGGGGCTGGTCTGACAGGACTATTGGGAATGGTGGGTTCATCCTCATGATTGACAGCGAGGTCAATCACAGGGTCGTTAACATCAATGTCACGCGATACAGCCGCGCGATCGTGGCACATGTTTTGCCGGTGAGGCCGGGTTCCCACATGACCATTTAGATCCGGGTGGACTAGGGAGAGCCTGGTTTTGAGTGCTCTTGCCATTAACAATTCTGCAGGGGGAACCCCAGTGAGCGAGTGGGGTCACGTCCGGTAGCTGAGCAGAACCTGAGATAAGCGGGTCTGCAAGGAGCCTTCCGTCACGCATTTCAAGCTCTGCTTGATAGTTTGGACTGCCCGTTCCGCTTGACCATTGGATGCAGGCTTAAATGGGGCAGACCTGACATGCTTGATGCCATTGTGGGTCATAAACTCATTGAATTCTGAGCTGGTGAAACATGGTCTACTGTCACTGACAAGGACGTCGGGCAAACCATGGGTGGCGAACATGGCCCGGAGGCTTTCAATGGTGGCAGTCGATGTGCTGGATTACATGATTACGCATTCAATCCATTTAGAGTAAGCGTCAACTACAACTAAAAACATCTTTCCGAGAAAGGGGCCGGCAAAATCTACGTGGATTCTGGACCACGGTTTGCATTGCTCAATTGTGAGCACATGTTGCACTGGTGTACGCATGACTCTACATCCGAGTCAATGCCGGGCCACCAAAACATGCGACCTGGCTATAGCCTTCATCATGACTATGCCTGGGTGGGTATTGTGTAGGTCGCGTATAAATGTTTCCCTGCCTTTTTTCGGCAAAACCACGCGATTACCCCATAGACAATCCGACTGGATGGACATTTCTTCTTTGCGTTGGTGAAGCGGCTGAATTTCATCTTGCATTTCCCTGGGAACGGTCGACCAGCTCCCATTGAGGACACAACTTTTTACAAGTGATAGCACAGGATCCTGGCTGGTCCAGGTCCTGATCTGGCGAGCAGGGACGGGTGACCCCTCGCACTCAAAAGCATCCATGACCAGAAGCAAGACTGCGGGCTGCGCCATTTCCATCCCAGCAGTGGGCAATGGCAGCCGACTGAGGGCATCAGCACAGTTCTCTGTGCCCGGTCTGTGGCGGATAACATAGTCATAGGCGGACAATGTTAGTGCCCATCTTTGGATGCGGGATGAAGCATTGGTGTTTATAACTTTGCTTTCTGAAAACAGCGAAATGAGCGGTTTGTGGTCGGTTTCAAGCTCAAACCGAAGTCCAAATAGGTATTGGTGCATTTTGTTAACCCCATATACACATGCTAACGCCTCTTTCTCGACCATACTGTAGACTCTTTCAGCCTTAGACAGACTTCTAGACGCGTATGCAACTGGTTGAAGTTTGCCCAATACATTGGTTTGCTGTAACACACAGCCGACCCCGTACGAAGATGCATCAGAAGCTAGCACTAATCATTTACACGGGTCATACAGTACAAGTAACTTATTAGAACAAAGTAGGTTTCTGGCCTTCTCAAAGGTTGTCTCTTGAGACTTACCCCAAACCCAGTCGTCATCCTTGCATAGCACCATGTGCAACGGTTCCAGCAAAGTGCTTAACTCGGGTAGAAAGTTACCAAAATAGTTGAGGAGTCCCAGGAACAAATGCAGCTCCAACACATTCTGTGGTCTGGGTGCATTCTTGATGGCCTCTGTCTTTGAGTCCATGGGTCTGATGGCATCTGCCACAATCTTTCTCCCTAAAAATTTGATTTGAGGAAAACACACGTGGAGCATTTCAGCCCGAGTCCCACTCTGTCTAGTCAACTTAGAACCTTTTCCAGGTTGTGCAGATGTTCGGTGGTGTCACGACCGGTGATCAGGATGTCGTCTTGAAACACAACGGTGCGTGGAACCGATTTCAGCAGACTCTCCATGTTCCTCTGGAAGATGGCAGCAGCTGAGCGAATCCAAAAAGGTACCTGTGGTATATAAACAGTCCTTTGTGCGAGTTGATGCACGTCAATCTTTTCGAAGATTCAGCCAGCTCCTGTGTCATGTAGGCGGAGGTTAGGTCCAACTTAGTGAACGACTTCCCCCCGCTAACTTTGCGAACAGGTCATCCGCCTTGGGTAGTGGGTACTGGTCTTGTAACGAGACTCGGTTGATCGTTACCTTGTAGTCTCTGCAGATTCTGACCGTACCATCGCTTTTCAACACTGGAACAATCGGAATGGCCCACTTGTTGAACTTGGCTGGCGATATGATTCCCGCTCATTGAAGTCTGTCCACTTCGATCTCGACTTTCTCCCTCATCATATGTGGAGCCGCTCGAGCCTTGTGATGAATGGGTCTTGCATCGTGGATGAGATGGATCTGCACCTTGGCTCCTGTGGAGTTGCTGATACCTGGTTCAAATAGCGACGGAAGCTTCCTCAGCACTTGGGCGCACGAGACATCATCATCCACTGAAGATAGTACATTGATGTCGTCCCAGTTCCATCAAATCTTTCCCAGCCAGCTTCTGCCGAATAGCATTGGGCCATCGCCTGGTACAATCCACAGTGAGAAATCATGCACAGCTCCATCGAACGATACCTTAACTGCCGCACTGCCAATGACTGGTATGAGCTCTTTGGTGTAGGTGCGCAGCTTTGTCTGAATCGGGCTCAGTTTGGGCCTTTGTGCCTTGTTGCCCCACAGTTTCTCAAAAGCCTTCTGGCTCATAATTGACTGACTCGCCCCCGTGTCCAACTCCATTGATACCAGAATACCGTTCAATTTGACTTTCAGCATGATAGGAGGGCTCTTGGTGGTGAAGGTGTGCACCCCATACACTTCTTCCTCGGGTTGAGTTGCCTCTCATTTGTTCTGCGTGATCCGCGCCGGATCGATCATCCTCTGCCGACTCTGCCACATGGTGAGTCGCAGCACTCTTGCACATTCGCTGGAGGTGCCCCATTGTTTCACAGCCTTTGCACACGTAGTGCTTGAATCGACATTGATGGGCTCGATGATTACCCCCACAGTACCAACATGGTGCTAATTGATTTGCATTCAAGCCCAATGGCGGATTCTGAGTCATCCTAGGTCTTGCAGCTGCAGACGTGTATGCCCTGCCATGTGCAGTTCTGCCTGCTAGCAATGATATTTTATGCACAGTACTTGCTGGTGAGCTTCGATTCTAGGAAGATATCTGTCTGGTATTATCGCTCGTGGATATGAATGCCTGGGCTAGCGTGTAGGCCTTGCTCAGGTCTAGAGATTCGGCGGACAGCAGCTTGCGAAGAATGACCTCATGGCCGATGCCAAGCACATAAAAGTCCCGCAGCATGTCCCCCAAAAATCCAGCATATTTGCAAGTTCCCGCAAGGCGTCTCAGGTCGGCGACATAATGCGCCACCTCCTGGCCCTCGGAGCGGTGGTGCGTGTAGAAGCGATACCCGGCCATTAAGATGCTCTCCTTCGGCTTGAGGTGGTTCTGAACCAGCGTACACAACTCTGTCTTCTCCCTTGGGTTCTCTGGTGCTAGCAGATTCTTCATGAGCCCGAATATTGTGGACCCACACACGGTGAGGAGAGTTGCCATGCGCTTGATCGCTTTATCGTCCCCATCCAGCTCGTTGGCCACGAAGTACTGGTCGAGACGATCAATGAAGGCTTCCCAATCATCACCCTCTACAAATCTCTCTAAGATACCAATGGCAGCTATGATCGCGTGAAAGTTCATAATCTGTTACTTGTCGCCAATTGTTAATTATGGCAGAACTCCACAAGACTGAGTACTGTGAGCTAAAACTGATGTGACCTCAGTCACTTTAATACAACTCCAGAGTGCCTCAGCGGCATGGCAGACAACCTTTTATACTCTCTTACACAAGGTGTGCAGGTGACCCTTGGGCCTCCAAAAGTTGCGTCCTCTGGTGGCAAGTCTTACACAGTTACAATGTTTACATACATAACATCAACCAAAATCACTAAAGCATTTGATCATTATCACGTTGCAGTGTGTTGGACCTTGCTGTGTGCAAATAGGCTGCTGCATTTCCTACATTACAACAGTGACTACAATTTAAAAAGTACTTAATTGCTGTAAAGTACTTTTGGATCTCAGGAGGTCATGAAAGGTGCTATATAAATGTAAGTTCTTTATTTTGTTCTTCTACTAATCGTAAACTCTGCCTGTTTCATTGAACCTTGATATTCAGTTCAATATGGCCCATGGAGACCAATCGGAAACCATCTGCCCCTCACTAAAGCAGAAGCTAAAGAGAAAGGTGCAAGGTATTCTTGGTCTAACACTTTGCTTTGAAACACTTGGGAGTCAATCATATTGAAATCTGACTTTTTAACATTTTAGAAAGCAAAGAAACAGAATAAAATTGCTGCTATTAACTATCTTTACCAAATCTGCTTTGTTTTACTAATTAATATATTTTTTAAACTTTGGCCTAGGTTGTAGTTTGACCAGCTGTTAACAGGCTGTTACCATGGTAAATCCATCCAGTCACCTACAAATTTTTTTGCTTCCAATTGTCAGATTAGAATTTGCAAATATCCACTTCACAGTGAGGCAAATATTTTTTGTACCAATTTGCCAATGAAACAGAGGGCAGAAAAAAACAGAAAATTAACAAGAGTTGACAGAGCCCCTGAAAACCTACCATAGCCTCACAAATTTGGCAACTCAAAAACCCTGCACTGAAAGTTCAGTTGGATATGTACCTGTCCCAATTTAAACTGAATGCATACCCAACATTTCATCATATATATAGTATATGGTTGTGGCAGAAATTACAGGGATTTTCCCTTATTCCTTGTACAGAAATTGCAGGTTATGCTTGAAACACCTAATTACTATTTTGTTTTTAAGCTGCTTATGTGGTTGTCACAATGACATGAAGATACTCGTCTCCCACTTCTGCCCACTTTATGGAGATACTCTTCACCCTCTCAGTCTTCACCCTAACGCTCTCTTTATTCAATTCAAGTAACTCTGGCACTCTCCTCTACTCTCACCCTCCCAGGTCACTCTGACACTCTCCCCCACTCTCACTGACCCAGGTCACTCTGGGACTCTCGCCCATTCTCACTAACCCAGGTCACTCTCACACTCTCCCCTACTCTCACCCTCCCAGGTCACTCTGACTCTCTCCCCCACTCTCACTGACCCAGGTCACTCTGGGACTCTCCCCCACCCTCATTGACCCAGGTCACTCTGGGATTCTCCCCCACTCTTATTGACCCAGGTCACTCTCGCACTCTCCCCCACTGTCACTGACCAGGTCACTCTGGGACTCTCCCCCACTGTCACTGACCAGGTCACTCTGGGACTCTTCCCCCACCCTCATTGACCCAGGTCACTCTGGCACTCTCCCCTACTCTCACCCTCCCAGGTCACTCTGGGACTCTCCCCACTCTCACTGAACAAGATCATGCTGGCACAATTCTCCATCCTCTTCCCCAAGATAATGTTATTACTGTTCCTCCCTATCTCTCTCCAAGTGCCACGACCAAGATTCGTAACTCAAGCCAAGCCACCTAAAAACAGATTGGTGCCTGACCTTATGGGTGTTTGTGGGATGTTGCCTGCATGGCAAGGCATTCTTGCCTCCAGTACAGTCGCTGAACTTCAACAAATAAACAAATGTACAGAGTGATTTTCAGACATTTTGATAAGAAATGCATGCAAGTTATTATTATGTAGCTATTTAAGTGTCACATGGTGTGATAATATAATCTCAGGTGCTGTGGCTTTTCAGTGCTGCACTGCATATCTTAAAGGGGCAGGTCCCCTTGTGAGTGACACCATTGTTTGCATGACATCATCACTGTCACTAACCATGTACATTCGGACTTATTTCTTAAACATAGTTACGGGGGTGAACCTGTTCAGATTTGCAACACACAGAGCATCTACTGTAGGATGACTGGCTTGCTAAAGATTTTAAAAACACGGCAGTTTTTTCACAGACTGTTTTCATCTATTGTAGAAACTAATGCTGAGCCAGGGTGTTAGCTGCCCGAAATCTAACTTAGGTCGACGTGCAAAGATACTGAAATTGGCCGAGTGATTCAACATTGTTTCATGCTTTGCAGTATACCAGGAGAGTGCCAGAAATGCATTCTGATATACTAATTGGACAAGTCTTAATCAAATGATAGGGCAGCCTAGTTTAAATATTAGAGGTTTACATTTTTTTTTAAGTAGATGTTTTTGGAAAAAGCACCACAGAATATGTTGGCCAAAGAGCTAATGCTACAGGATTTTACTGTCTCATACAGGCACAAATAGAACCTATGGAATAAGTTCAAAATTGTAAGAACGTTGAAGTAAGTAGATTATCCTGTATCATTTGGTGAACCTATCATTTACGTCCCTGAATGACAGAGAATCTAACAGCAACTGCAGATGTGAAGCAAATAATCGCCTTTAGGTAGAGTCCACTCAACAATTCTGACCATTCTGCTCTATGAATGTGTTATGAAGCCAAATCTATTATGAAATCTCTTATTTCCCAGTTCTGCCCATGCTCATCTCCCACTCACTACCACTGCTGATTGTTTCTTTAACTGCTGAATGCATCATAATCATAAATGAATCAAGCTGTCTCAGGGAGAGGTCCATGGCTGCAATACTGTCAGTGTCTAATCATAAATAACAATGACATCATAGATGAAGCCCTATCTGCAGGTTGCTGCTCCTGATCGATAGCATCACTCCAGTAGTGTAAATAGGTTCTAATGCCCCATCTTCCTCCTTCAAATAGGTTCTCATTATTTATTATGGCTGTTAGGTTACAAGACTGAGCTACTGGTTGGATTTATTTCTTATTGCTGCTGCCGATTCCACATTGGATCAGAGTGTTTCTCGGTGGAAACGCTGCCCTCGTTCGAGGCTGCGGATGAGTAGGTCAGAACCTGCCTGGCTTCTTTTTCATTGCAAATGACTCACGGTGTGGTGTACAAAGCTAATTACAAGCCCAAAACTCGCTCTGATTGATCATGCTTTAAAGTGGTAATTCAATGCTGTCTTAATTAACAGGCAAGTTTGCATTTTAACCTTTCTGCTGCTGCTGCTTCAGATGTACATTCTCAAATTTTAAAAACCCTTTGGTTTATGAAGACAACTATTGGTATTTAAGGTGTACATGCAAATGACTGAGAACAGTTGTATTTCCCAATGTAGGTGTCAGCTTGGTTCAGTGATGTCACTCTTGCCACTGAGTTAGAACGTCGCAGGTTTAAGCCCTACTTCTGGTCTGGAGCTCCTGCTCCATGCTAACCTTTCAGTACAGTACTGACGGAGTGCTGCAAATTAGAAGGGCTGTCATTAAAGCAAGACCCCGAGTGCCCGTTCAGGTGGACATCATAGCCCGAACACAGAAAACCGAGGATATACCATTCCACAGATGACTGTAGTGCCATGGTGCCAATCAGGGCAGAGAAAGGAGAATTTATTGGGACATCTATATTTGTATCTTAGCAGTTCCTCTTCTTCAAAATTGGTAAATGCTCAATGTCAATCTCTTTATTGTTTGGGAACTAACCTAAAAACTGTTCCTTTCCATCTTACCACGTTTAAAACAAAAATCATGCTTGGGATGTGGACATTGCTGGCAAGGTCGGCATTTATTGCTCATCGCTAGTTGGCCTGAGAAGGTGGTGGTACTGTTTGATACAACTGAGTGGTCTGCTAGGAGACTTCAGAGGGAAGTTGAGTAAACCACATTGGGACGGAGTCAGATATAGACCAGACTGGGTAAGGTCAGCAGGTTTTCTTCCCTTAAAGACATTAGTGAACCAGTTTTTTTTTTAATATGACAATCCAACAGCTTCATGTCGCTTTTAACTGATACCACCTATTTATTGCCACATTTTTTTTTAAACTCAAATTCAAATTTGCAAACTACCATGTTGGGATTTTAACCCACATTCTTTGGATTATGAGAATTACTAATCCAGTAATTCAATCACTATGCTACCATAGCCTTCTGAATCATTCATTTGAAGCTCAAGCAAAATTTCCATAAATTTGGCAGTGCACCGATAAAAGAAAATGAAGATATAGGTTATGATGATATAAAAGCTATACCTGTGACTTTTATGATGAGGCAAAATATAAATCATGCCCCAAGGTTTCTAGGTCACAAAAACATGCGTGAAGACTGGATGCAGTGGATTTTATAGCAGCAACAGTCTATGTTCTCAGCTATGAATCTGAAGTCTTTTTTAAATCATAATTTGGATAAAGTCTAGAAAATGTAATTACTTATCACAGTATGTTAATAAACATTTTTTCATGACCACTTGAAATAGGTAGCTAACAAAAGTTAACTCTGCCATTGATGTGGGGAGCTTTACCACAGGTCCAGCTCTCAGAGCAGTTCAGGAGTGAACACCGAGAGACATTGGCAGTGCTTTCTGACGCCTCTTAAACATTTTTGTGCACTGTTTACACCAATACATTTCCCAGATTTTTATTTAAAAAATGCAATTATTATCCCATGTGATAATGTCAGTGTATACTTATCGCTATTGTATTGACCGTAGTTGTATTGACCGTATTGCCGTATCTTGGGTAACCCTTGCCACTGGACCAAGACCTAGCTCTGTCAAGCCCGTGTGGTGGCTGGTGTGCAACGGCCACCCCACATTAAAAAAAATTCACGCACAGACATCTTCCACCCTTCAGGATGTAGTTTGGGTCCTTCATTGAAACACCTGTGAACTCGCCCTTTTTTTGGTGTGGAAGCAAGTCATCCTCGCTTCGAGGGACCGCCTATGATGATGATGGTTGCCACAGATCCGAGGTGTCCCTATAAGGTAATTAACTGACAAGCCCCTTTAAAATAATCTGTGGCAGTGATTTCCACTTTAAGGGATATTTCACATCTACACAAACTGATCGGTTAAACAGTTACTGGAGACTAGTTGTCAACACATACTATATAGAACACAGAAAATACAGTAAATACCACCATTCTTTGTGGTTTTGACCCCCCTTCTCCTCATGCCATATGACCAGACAGATTTTTTTGAACCATATATTCCAGTGGAACAAGGAAAAGAATATTAACTTTGTAATTTTACTATTCTCTGAATTTGAAAATACTGATTGAAACATATTTCTTAGTTATTAAGAGTACACTGTATGACTCAGAACTCAAATTTTCCTTTAAATACACAGAGCAATAATGTGCAACGATAATGAACTTGAACTTCTTAAAGGGACACTTCTATTTTACACACTCTGCCCACATAACAATCATTATACTTCAAAAGTAATTTGCATGTTTAAAGTGTTTTGAGATGTTTCTAAGAAATGTGATCATTATATATAAATAAGTTTTTCCCTTCATTCTGTCAATATCTATTTTCTGTTGTATTTTCTGCACAAAACAAGTTTCAAAGGAATATATACTTAGTGCCTACTGAGAGCAGACACTTGCTACTTTGAAGAGATCATTAGGATGTTATCAACTGTGAGCGGTCCATCTGCTGGTGGAAAAATATAGGAACACCAGAAAAATATGTGTCCTTTTGCAATCATATTAGTTCTGTTATGAGAGAGCAGAATAATTATTAACACGCACCAAACTGCTCTTTGTTCGTTGGCAAACCCTATCTTCAGGACACCTCCAAGTAACAATTTCCTGTGTTGGAAAGCCCCATATGGAAGGATGAGCGACATCTAGCCAAATGTCATCACTTTCTGATGAAAAAAATGCTATTGATCTCTTCAAAGCATTAAAATGCTGCTCTCGGTAAGTGGAACACATGCACTTTGAAAACTTGTGTCAATATTAAAAAATAAGGGGAAAAATAAATGTGTACTCAGAACTAGTTATTGGGTGAATGTTCTGTGCAGGTCACTTGCAGTCTGTACTTTACATTTAAATATATGGAGTAGAAAAGTGCGAAGAAGCTTCTACACTGCATTAGTTTATTGATGTGTGCTCAGTCCATTGAGGGCAATCATTTAAAGCAAGAGTATCGATAATGGCCTACCTTTTTCACTAGACAAATCTTTGAAGATCAATTCATTGAATATAAAAATGTTCAGATGGTGGATGGTTGAAAATGTATGATAATAACTTGGACGCTGCCTTGGGCCCAGTGGAATCTTTAAACATGAAGGGAGTGTCTTGTGATAATCATCGCGACATAAATTGGATTCATCAGTTAATACCTAACTGAGAGCTAGTTCTTGTTAATGTGTAAGCTCATTTGCATATTACCACACAGTGTGACTTCTGCTTACAATATTCTAACTGGCTTTGTTTCCCACTAGTAGAATAATGCTTTACCAAAACTGGTTCTGTGTATAATTTGTCAACAGGTTTTCCTTCCTTTTCCCTTCTTGTAGCTGAATTATATGTGATGACTTCACTTAAAATTCTGCTGAAACAAAGAGTGTTTGCTTTGATCGAAAACCCTGCACACTTATGCTCTGTGCCCCCATTTCTCTCATCTCCTTATTTTGATGCAGTTCTTAAGTGTTAGGTAAGTGATTGTTGGGAGTCAGACTTCAGCACTGCTTTGTGGAGTATTAGCTGATGAACTACGGGAAGACAATTAACTTTGAAAAGGTGCTGACAAACATCTTCAGTAAAAGAAGCTTTTATTTCTGAGGCACGCAGGAATGTAATGGCATTTCCACCAAGTAACCTACATTTAAAATAAATCATGTTAAAAGGCAATATCGCTGCGAGAGAGTATTCTTCAACGTTATTCTCATTTTTAAACTCTTGCTGCAATTAAGATTAAGGATCCATCAAGTTGGCCAAACAGATACTCACTAGACTTAAGTGGTTTACTTGTTTGAATTGTGTCCAGCGATGTCTCCCTGCCACTTTCGGTAAGTGTCTTCATTGTCACTTCAATTGCAATTACTTATTAACCCTCCCCCATATAGCGTGAGCTTGCTTTTCTTTCAGCTTTTTTATGTCCCTTCCAACCTTGCATTGCAATATTTCTTGACCAAGTGGGGCTGCCATCCATCTGTTCCCAAACCCCTGATGTTGTATCCCTTGCCCCTCCCCCCCCTCCCCACTGCCCCTCCCCCCCTCCCCACTGCCCCTCCCCCCCCCCCACTGCCCCCCATAACCCTATGCCAAGTGTCGCATTATTGTGGTGATACTTGCCGCTCACCGAGCCTGCTCAGTGGAGGACAAGCAGAGTATTATGCATGTGTACTCAAATGAATTCATGGAGGTTCTGCTCACAATTGAATGCTGATCAAATACTGGTTGATCGAGAAGAGCTGGCAAAGAGTGCTTTTTAACTTTTAAGTTCAGAGTTTTAAGAAGTTGGATCCGTGTCGTCTGGAGGCTGTACTGTGCCAGTGTGACAAGGTCATTATTCTGAGGGGTTCGCAGTCTACACAAACTGCTGATGCCTATGAAAAGATCACAGACCAGTGTATAGATCTGCAGTGTAACCCAAAGCACTGCTAGGAGCTGCATTCATGTGCGCCCTTTGTCCCTCATGCAGGAGAAGTATCTCTCTCGCTGTCCTCATCCTCCTCTACAAAACGCCCCAGCATTTCAGCTGGATGTAGAATGTGAAACTCAACATTTGGGGCAATCATTGTATCAATCCCACTTCAGATGAGTGATTGAAGAGTAAACTGTAGCATCCAATGCTCTTTGTAGTGCTAGATGTAATGCATAGAAATGAAGGGCGGGCGAACTACAGCTTTAAAAGGAACCCCATCTCCAGGCAGGATTGGAAGCTGAAGATTATAAATGGGTTAGTGTTTCTTTTTTTTTAAAAAGGCAGTAATTTTTAGGGGTGAGCTGAAGAGCTGCCAAAACCCGACTGTGAATCTGTCATGACTGTTGACCTTGTTTGCTTCAAAGAGCCAGTCTTTCATCAACAGTATCGATTGCAGTCCTGACCAGGACAATGATTGTGGCTGGACTCTGTCTGGCTTCTTGTTTTTTTTCCACACCAACTAATTTGCATGAAGAGAAAGCGAGACCAGGAGAGACTCACTGTCAGCTGTGCTCAACACCAGCACTCATGACCTCTGTCACGTCGCTGCTCACAATTAATGCTTGAGCAGCAACAAAGGGAAAGGTGTACCTTTGTCATAACTGAGCACAAGACAAACTATTCTGCCGCAAAGAGAAATGTAAACTGTCCATGAAGCAATCCTTTGTAATTATTGCCATTAGATGATCAAATTATATATTTTTAGAACTATAGAATGTTACAGCACAGGAGGAGGCCATTTGGCCCATCGTCCCATGCCAGTTCTTTGGTAGAGCTATACAATCAATCCCGCTTCACTGCTTTTTCCCCATTCTTTCAGTATTTATCCAATTCCCTTTTCAAAGTTACTATTGAATCTGATTCCACACCCTTTCAGGCAGCGCGTTCCAGATCACAACAACTCGCTGTGTAAAAAATGTTTCCTCATGTCGTCTCTGGTTCTTTTGCCAATCACCTTAAATCTGTGTCCTGTGGGTATCCACCCTTCCGCCACTGGAAACAATTTTTCCTTATTTACTCTTTCAAAACTGTTCATGATTTTGAACAACCCCAGATTCTCCAGTCTCTCAACATAACTGAAGTCTCTGATTCCCTGGTACCATTCTAGTAAATCTCTTCTGCACCTGGATCTGATCAATGGATCAGATCAAAGCTCTGCAGTCCTGCCACATCCAGTCGAGAATGGTGATGGACAATTAAACAACTAACGGGAGGAGGAAGCTCCATGAATATTCCCATCCTCAATGATGGCGGAGCCCAGCATGCAAGTGCAAAAGACAAGGCTGAAGCGTCTACAACCATCTTCAGAGAGAAGTACCAAGTGGATGATCCATATCGGCCTCTTTCCGAGGTCCGCACCATCACAGAAGCCAGTCTTCAGCCAATTCGATTCCGTCCACATGATATCAAGAAATGGTTGTGTGCACTGGATACAGCAAAGGCTATGGGCCCCTGACAACATCCCGGCTATCATGCTGAAGACTTGTGCTCCAGAACTAGCCGCACCTCTAGCCAAGCTGTTCCAGTTCAGCTAAAGCACTGGCATCTACCCGACAATGTGGAAAACTGCCTAGGTATGTCCTGTCCACAAAAAGTAGGACAATCCAATCCAGCCAATTACTGCCCCATCAGTCTACTCTCAATCATCAGCAAAGTGATGGAAGGTATCGTCGACAGTGCTATCAAGTGGCACTTACTCACCAATAACCTGCTCACCGATGCTCAGTTTGGCTTCCCCCAGGACCACTCAGCTCCAGACCTCATTACAGCCTTGCTCCAAACATGAACAAAAGAGCTGAATTCCAAAGGTGAGGTGAGAGTGACTGCCCTTGACATCAAGGCAGCATTTTACTGAGTGGGGCATCAAGGAGCCCGAGTAAAATTTAAATCAATGTGAATCAGGGGGAAAGCTCTCCACTGGCTGGAGTCCTACCTAACACAAAGGAAGATGGTTGTAATTGTTGGAGGTCAATCATCTCAGCCCCAGGACATCGCTGCAGGAGTTCCTCAGGGCAGTGTCCTCGGCCCAACCATCTTCAGCTGCTTCATCAATGGCCTTCCCTCCATCATAAGGTCAGAAGTAGGGATGTTCACTGATGATTGTATAATGTTCAGTGCCACTCGCAACTCCTCAGATAATGGAGCAGTCCATGCCAACATGCAGCAAGACCTGGACAACATTCAGGCTTGGGCTGGTAAGTGGCAAGTAACATTCGCGCCACACAAGTGCCAGGCAATGACCATCTCCAACAAGCGAGAGTCTGACCACCTCCCCTTGATATTCAACAGCTTTACCATCACCGAGTCCCCTACGATCAACATCCTGGGGGTCACCATTCTCCAGAAACTTAACTGGGCCAGTCTCACAAATACCATGGCAACAAGAGCAGGTCAGAGGCTGGGTATTCTGTGGCGAGTGACTCACCTCCTGACTCCCCAAAACCTTTCCACCATCTACAAGGCACAAGTCAGGAGTGTGATGGAATACTCTCCACTTGCCTGGATGAGTGCAACTCCAACAACACTCAAGAAGCTCGACGCCATCCAGGATAAATCAACCCGCTTGATTAGCACCCCATCCACCACCTTCAACACTCACTCCCTGCACCGTGGCTGCAGTGTGTGCCATCTACAAGATGCATTGCAGCCACTCACCAGGCTTCTTCGGCAGCACCTCCCAAACCCGCGACCACAACTCCACTTTCCTGCACTATCCCCATATCCCTGTATCTCCCTGACTGCTTCCTCAGGACTGGGATTTGAATATGGGGATGTGTAATTGAGAGCACAACTCGCCATGGCTTCTTTGGCAGCACCTCCCAAACCTGCAACCTCTACCTCCTAGAAAGACAAGGGCAGCAGGTGCATGGGAAGCCAGTTCCCTTCCAAATTACACACCATCCCGACTTGGAAATATATTACCATTCCTTTGCCGTTGCTGGGTCAAAATCCTGGAGCTCCCTCCCTAACAGCACTGTGGGAGTTCCTTCACCACACGGACTGCAGCGGTTCAAGAAGGCGGCTCACCACCAACTTCCCCAGGGCAATTAGGGGCGGTGGTGCCCACATCCTGGAAAGAATCTTTTTTTAAATCTTCTCTAAGATTTGGACATCCTTCCTAAAATGTGGTGCCCCAGAATTGAACACAATACTCCAGCTGAGAGTCAACCAGTGTTTCATAAATGTTTGGCATAACCGCCTAGCTTTTGTACTCCAAGCCTCTATTAGATCGAGAGAAACTGTTCCCATTGGCGGAAGAGTCAAGGATCAGAGGACACAGATTTAAGATGATTGGCAGAAAAACCAAAGGCAACATGAGGAACTATGATTGAGTGGTTCTGATCTGGAATGCACGGCCTGAAAGGCTGGTGGAGGCAGATTCAATCATTGCTTTCAAAAGGGAATTGGATAAGTATCTGAAGGAAAAATCTTTGCAGGGCTATGGGGAAAGGGCAGAGAGCCTACAAAGGCTCGATGGTCTGAATGGCCTCCTTCTGTGCTGTAACCATTCTATGATTCTATGAATAAAGCCAAGGACCCCCTATGCTTTTAACAAAAAAAGCCTTCTAAATTGGCCTGGCACCTTCAAAGATCTTTCAGTTCATGCACCCTATTTAAAATTGTACCATGTAGTTTGTATTGCCTCTCCTCAGTTTGTTTTTAGATTATATTGAATATATTGATTCTTTTACTTTTTGGGATTCCCTTAAATTCACAAAATGAGTTTTGAGGAAGAACAGGTACCAAGGGAGAAAATAAAATGATGATATCTGGGGAGTTACAGCAGCCAATCTAAACCAATTAGGAACCTCCTTTAGACTCATCCAAAATCTTATTATGCCTTTATTATTTTCCCTAAAATTCTGAATTGGTTGTTTGAGAGCTGTAAAGAAAACATTTCATTTACCAACCTTTTCTTAAAACGACAATATCCTTTATTCACCAGTGTCTGCAATTAAAGTGCCCCAAGGCTATTTGCATGCCAATCACTTTGGAAAAAAAGGTGGAAATTCATCACTGTGGATTATTTGGTGCTTTGACAATGAAACTCTTTTCGAGCGCTTTGACAATGAATTCCCTGAGTGACAGGGGCAACTTCATCCCATTCATTTTACTGTATTGATCTGTCTTTACACTTTCCAGTGGGACTTGGGTAATAACCATTTTTATCTCATTTGCATCCATCATATCCTCAGTATGCAATGTATCAATGTCATCCCATATGGTAGAACGCACACTTCTGTAAATAATAGATTTTTTTTTATTTTAGAGTACAGAGTAATCTCATTATTGCAGACTTATTATGGTTACGTATTCTGTTGACTTGCCTTGATAAGTTCTCAGTGAGGGTAATGTTCATCAATCCCATTGTGTTATTGGGATACACCATCAGAGGGTTAGGTTGATATGACTCCACGGGACATTGGGGTACTCTGTTAGGGCATTGGCTTCCCTGAGTTCCAGTGCATAATGGAATATTCCATCAGGGGGCTAGCTTGGCCATGACTCTTTAAGCATTGTAATCATCTCATTTTAATTTATTTAAATTTTCTTCAGCAGATACAAGCTAATTGTTAATGTGTAATAATTTCCCACTTATTGTTGTGGCCGTTTGAATTTTTTGTATTTTGCATTGTATGAGGAAGACCACCCACACTGAGAGAGAGAGACCACCTGCCTACGGTGTCTACCTAGTGACAGTCCCAGCAATATATTAACGATCTAGACTTGAACCTACAGTAAGAGCCCATCTGTCTGCGAAGATTGCCTGAAACCAATCTATAGATGGTTGCTATCAGCAGTTCTCATTGGGCCTTATTCTGATGTTACTTTGACACTTTTGATAAAGTTCAGTACAATAAGAAAGTTGTTTTCAGGAAAAATTATAAGACTTAAATAATTTTCCAAACACACACACACACACATATATATAAATGATGCTTCTGGTTGTTGTCACCTTGACTCCATGGAAACGCCAATGATAGAACATTATAAAGTAGGAGAGAGAGATACAGAACAAAAGACTGTTTTGTAATTGATCAAATAAATTAAAAAACTATCTCAGCAGATTGTAATTTTAGATGATCTTGTGACCTTATGAGATGGTCTTAACATTGATGCCGCAATGTGTTGGTTGTTGATGTAATAATATGTTGGTTTAGTAATGTTGTTTTGCTGTAGCGAAGCCTGGCTGCTAATAATGCATTAGAGGATGCTGTGCCAAATATTAATAGGTTTCCAGTTCAGAGTTTCACGATTGCAGCATGCTGTTGGGGGAAGATTCTCAATGGAATGCACAATACATTTACCCGAGGGAGGAAGCAAAAATCTGTAGCAACAAATGAATCCAACTCCCTCTGCTTGCGATACTGGCAGATAGCCGAGGAATAAGACACATTTTCTCCCTTCTTGACTCTCAACTGGAAAATAATGCTCACTACTTTGTGTGTGTGTGTATTGAATATTGGAACAGGAATAGGCCATTCGGCCCCTTGAGCCTGTTCCACTATTCAATTGGATCTTGGCTGATCTGAGCGGGGAACAGAACCTAAAAAGGGGAGGAAAAATAAGTTCAAAGTGGCTGTTTTAGCAGGGTAGATTTTGATTTTGGTCAGGATATGCTGTTGCAGTGCTCGAAGGGTTATTCTGCCCATATGTATCTTCACAAAAAAATGTCAGCAGCTCTCAGTGAGAGATTAGGACACCTAGTTCGGAAACTTTACTCAAATAAATGATGGGTGTGGCATCGGCAGGGAGAGTGTGATATTGCTGCTGCTGATGGCACACTATAAGATAAAGAATGTGATCTCTGCACCTCTAATCATGCCAAAATCCAATGCTTTTGTACATCCTGAGAGTGAAAGGAGAGATTATGCTGCTTCCTAAAGTAGGGCTCCATTCATTGTCACCCTCAACCTACTTCCCCCTATCCTGAGATTTGTTTAATTATAACTGCAAAGGGAAAACGATCTGCTTCCAAACATGTACATAGTATAATGAGATGGCATCTTAACATGACTCCAGTTATATAATGTCACAAAAGATGCAAACTTCAGACATCTGAAGAAAAACTAGACATGCTTTCATGTTAAAATCTTGGATAAGGCTATCTATTAATTTTCATCAAAGTTGAATACAAGTTTGCCTTGTTAAAGTACTTTATCTGGTACAATACAAGTGAATGAAAGACATTTCAAGAGACACAGCCAGGCTCTTGCTCCCAAACAACAGGACTGAATGCTTTTAAAAAGCTTGCATTGAATCATTTATACATATACACCGCAAAAATAATAGACATCCATAAGGGTGACTTTTAGCAAAGTCTATATTGTAATCCAAAGTGTACATAACAGCAGTTTATACAGAGAAACTAAAATCACATTTTTGAAGTCTCATCCTCTGTTGACAGGAATGCTGGAAGATACTTGAAAACTCAGCAGAGATTCACTAATTAAGATTTTCTTCATGATCCAGTAATTCACCATACCAACATTAACCAGATCATGTGTATCTGTGTTTGATAATTCTTCTGTGTTTGGAGTTTCTTTGCTGGGATTATTTTACTGAAGACTGTTGTATTATCATCGTCACATTGTATTTATTTGTGTTGTCAATACTCCATACTGCACATACTTCATACAATAATTATTAATCCAAGAGAAACATACTCCATCGCACATTATTACTTCATGTGAAAATGAGCCTCGCTCTTGTATTTCTCTTCTAATATTTGAAACCACTCATTTACATGCAGTCTTGGCACGCACTCTTGTTTTTTTGATCCCTGACTCTTGTATTCATTTCACTCTCCCACTGCTCTTACAGCAGACTATTATCTGTCAGAAGCCACCTTTCTTTCTTGTTCCCCAATTCTATTACTTTTTTGATCTTTTTTCATCCCATCTCTTCCCAAACCCTCGGACACTTAAACCACAAAGACGCAGGAACAGACTTGGCTGCCCAGGCCTGACAATGGCTGTTTTGTCACACACAGAGACGATGGTAGCCACTCAGGAAATAGTGATCAGCCCCAGCCAGCTGATGCCAGGGGTGGATGATTTATTGCTTAGTGTCCTCGGTGGCAGTTGGACCCCTTCCTGCTGTCACTCACTGGCTGCAAAGATTCTGTCCTAAATCAGAGGTTCCCCTCCGTCCTATAGAGATTACAATGCCTGTCATAAAGTGTCTTTGAGCGAAGGGAAATGGGTATGAGAAAGGGAACAATCAGAAGAGGAGAGAAGATGGATGTTCTGTAACCTTTTCTCAGAGACCCGTTTCTTGCATTTTTTCTCCTGTCTTCAGCAGGTTTTTGTTTTGACTGATGACAATAACGTAATAGCCTGATAAATTGATTTTGCAAGTTCTTTTCTCATCTCTTGAGAAGACGCTAACTCGTTAGGACTTCAGACGGCTCTGGGAGGCAGGAGACAACAATTAGTTTGTTCTAGATGTCAGAAAGGAGGCGCAAAGTTTTGCCAGGAGAAATCCTTTCTGACAGATTGGTGCTGACAAGGTTGGCAGCTGCTTTTGGAGAGCTGAGGCTCGCGACTCCCTCAGAATCTTGAGAACATAGAGCGAGCCAGATACATTAACTCTTAAAATATGTACAGTGGCACAGCCAGGGAAAAGAAAGTATCCTCTGCCCAACTAAATGTAACAAACAGTAACTGGCCTGAGGAGCAGATTAGGCGCCTGGAAGTGTCCCAAAAAATAAGTAAATGCATTGCAGGGCCTGTAACGCACGAGGACCCAAATTGCAGTGAAATCATATTTAACCCATATATCTCATGTGCTGCAAGAATCAGTTATTATCCAAACTTATAAAATGCTGTGAGAGTGAGAACAAGCTGCTTCAGGATTATTTACTGAAGGCTTGTTTCATGATCTGTGACAAAAAGATGTCAGGCTGAATGTTCTTGCCAATGTGTCTTGTTAAATTACTGTTCATTCTAAGTATCAATGTGTGATAAAAGTCCTTCGATGCAGAAAGCAGACCGGTTCTAATCGCACAGCAGCTCGGAAAAGTGCTGCATTTAAATACTAATACACTAGGGCCTAGAAACGTGATGGCGCCACGCATCTGTTTCTCAGGCGCTAAATGGGCACCTAAGTTTCCAATATGGTAAGTAGGCAGTTCACGCTCATTAAGAGTCGCTTGTGCGCCGCTTGCCATATTGGTGGGGGTGAAATTACCCTGTTTTGTGACTCCCATTAACGCCTCCGGCGGGGGGGGGGGGGTGGGGGGGGGGGGTGGGCGGGGGGGGCGTAAACGCGGCACAAAATTGTTTTCACCCAGGGTGGGAGGGGCGATCAGCTCCCGCAAAATTGCTTGGGTGTTAGCGGAGGAACTGCCACGGTAGCACTGTAATGCTGCCGCGTAACCGCGATGACATCATCGACGTGCGTGACGACCCCTTTAGCAGCACCGCTGAACCCTTTCTGCCCCGTGGCGGAAACTGGCCAGTGCCCAGCGAGGCAGCTGTGAGCGCTGTCAGTGTCAGCTTCGCGGGTCGTGCACCGCGGGTCGTGCACCATCCAGTCACGGGGCAAAAGTTAAAGGGGAGGTTGGGAGCGCTGCCATTTTTCTTCTGGCCAACTCACCGGTCGGCCCCCTTTCTTTGTTTCTTTGGCATTGCCTGCATCGCCATCGTGCAGCCCAGCACCCGGTTTGGGCGCCAGGCTGTGGCCTCAGCACTGCGCCACGCTGGGGGTCCAGTGGAGGCCATCAGAGGCCTGGCAGAGTGCGCAACAAGCTTCCCCCTGTTAACCGAAACAGAGGTGCATTGAAACGCGTCAGCACTACGCGGAGCAGCTGCGTAGCACTGATGAACACGCCCAATTAGCACCCTGGAACTCGCCCCAACAGGAAGTGGAGCGCGCAAGATTGTGCTTCACTTCCTGTGAAGGGCGGTAATTGCAATTTTGCGGCCGTGGGGGACTTCTGTGCTGGGCACAGGAAGTCCCAACCCGTGTCAGTTACCACCCCTAATTGGAGGGCGGGGGAATTTTGCCCCCTAAATGTCCAAGACCCATGCCTGAAACAGGTATTAGGACTTTTGCATATGCAAATAAGGTGCTTAGCACCTGTTTGAAGCCCACTGTGCAAAAGTGAGTTGCCCTGAATGCAGCCAACTTATGGTTTCTATTCCAGAAACATATTCGGTTACTATTTTTCCTAAAGCAGTTATTTTTTTTTCTGTGCAAAATTAAGCAATTTAATTTAAGTGCAGTAAATTGTGATATGGTTTGATTTATTATTAATGTAGTGCGTTAAAATTCGATAGGCCTATTTCTTCATGCATTTTACTACATGTTTGTGGTGTAATATATTAGGGTTGTACACACAGGGGATCCCGAATGTTGTTGGTGGCCAGGGCCCCAAGAATTCTTAATCCGACCCGAGGCACATTTCACTTAATCCTATGTAGGAAGATTACAGGAGACAGCTACAATGTGTACTATCCACCATTTAAAAAGGAAGTAAAAGGTGAAAAGGTTGCTGTTTCTTTTCCTGCGAAATGTAGCACAATGATGTCATGATGGACAAATTGGACTATGAACAATACGGAAAAAAAGAGGGATAACTTCAAGTTCACTTGTGCAAGCTTTCCATCTTAATATTGCTGGTATAGCAGGCTGACATTTCCCACACTGTTGCTGTATAAATAGGAAAGCTGATGGCTGCCAGTGCGATGTGCTGGAATTTCTCACAATAGCTGGGATTTTCTAATCCGGATCGCCTCATTTGCGACAGTTACGCTGATTGCCACCCACTTAATGTCACACAACTTTGTAGGGCACCTCAAACATGAGAGAACTTCATTTAAATATTAATTAGAGGGCATGGATATCCTGCACGCTATTCGCTGATGTTCTGGTGTGCGAGAGGCCATGTGAAATGGCCGTCAGGGTCACTAGGTAATGGAAGGTCACAGAAAGGACACAGTAATGTCAAGTGCTTTTTTGGTAGTAGGTGCTTAATTTTCTGCTGCACTTAGGTTTTCATGAATCTTTATATCAGTTATTCTAATTTATTTTTCTCCTAGCAACAATACTGGCACCAACAGGAATCTTCTAATCTGAGGTGTTTTGAGGAAGAGGAAGACCAACTAGGCAGGTGAGGCAGCTGAGAGGTACTCTGTCCTCACCGACTGGGACATGTGCACCCACATCTGCAGACACATGGCAACATACTTCACTTTGACAGATGTGTAATGTATTCTGAGGTCCCTATTCTCAAAGGACAATGGCACAACAGACCCAATGGCACCACAGAGGTACGAGCACTTGGAAGCGCCTCATTCACAGTGTGCCATGCTTTCTGTGGCCCTGATTGGCTACATCCACCAAGATGCCACCAAGCAAGCCTTGGCAACAACCTACCTGCCAGCAACTGCATTTGAGCTCCCTTCACAGGATCCAGGTCAGCAAAGAGCTGGACGCAGAGTTGTGCCATCTGCTACAAGTACAGTCGCAGTTGGCACATCTGGTGACAGAAAGAGTCAGCTGTGGCCTGAAACTTGGCTCCTTGCTGCAACGCTGGCCTGTGGGGATGGTATTGTGGAGTGGCACAGAGAGCAACTGTTCCAAGCAGCACCATCTCCACTTCAGCAACCATCACCAGTGCATTGCGGTGTTGGGCTACTTTGACGCTTGCCTGCAGACTGATACCATTCCCTGTCACTTCTCAATCCTCTGCCCCTTCAGTGTTGGCTAACGCTGCTAAGCGCTTAGATGGCTTTTGAGCCTTTCAAAAGTTTTCCGAAGTGTTGCCATCCTGTTGTGGCACTCCCATTCAATTTTCTGCATTCCCTATATATTTCACTTACAAGCAATTTTCTGCTCCTACCACAACAGTGTTTCCTGCATATCTTGAAATCTGCAACTGGAGCTATACATTATTAGAATAATGAGCTGTACTTGGAAAATTGGATCCAACTAGCACACTTCCTCTTGTGTCAGCGTAAACACCACTTCCACCCATTCAGGTGTAAACTGCCCCCATGTCAGAAAATCACCGTTACTGAATCTATATAAACAAGGATGTTAACGGGTACTGATGTGACCCACTGACATTGCTGTCTCTGTAAATGGAACAGCTGATGGGTACCAGTGTAATGTGTGGGCATTTCACACACTGGGGGTGATTTCTGACTCATTACCATCCCATTTAAGCAGATAATTTGGTTTTGGAGGTATTGATTGAGGAATGAATATTGACCAGGATACATCCACTATTGTTCTTCAAATCGTGCCACTGGGTCTTTTAGATCCAGCTGAGAGGGCAGATGGTGCCTCTATTTAACATCTGATTTGAAGGAAGGTATTTCTGACAGTGTAGCATTCTCTCAGCACTGCAGTGAAGTGTCAGTGCTCAAACTGGGCAACAGGGGATTTGTGGGTGAATTCTGTGCTATTTATGGGGTTTTCCACTTTTGCCCCTTCTATAAAGGATGAAACACTCAGGTGTACCATGGAGTAAATACAGAGTTGAAATCCTCTACTCCACCAACAGGCCTTAAAATCAACTCCAAAATAGCATTTTCCCTATTACACATAAATTACATTTTCCACCTTATTTTTCAGCAATCCTTACAGCTAAATTCTATGCAGCTTTGTGCTATGTCCTGGCACAAGGAACTAGGCTGAGACTACCTGGACTCATTTCTCTTGGGATCCATACAGCTAGCAGAGAGGGGAAACTTTCATTTCCTGGATTTAAACCCTGTTCTCAGAGATTAAAGGACCGTGTTCTAACCAGTGGCATGACTGGTCTCCTGGGTTTTGTTGTAAATGATCATGGAACATTCCACATGGAAAGTGAAAATAGAGAGGATAGGAGAGTCATTGTTGTGTAGTGTGTCAACACCCTATCTTGGGTTTTGGACTTGAGTCCATTATGGGCCAGAAGGATGAATGTCTCCCCTCTCTGATGAGAGGATTGGAAAGCCCAGTGTACTTGCACACTATGCGTTCTCCTCTGGGACCTGGATTTGAATCCAGAAAGCCTCATCTCTCTGAAGGCCATGAGTGTCTAAAGTGAAATGTGTTCAATCAAGCTCCAAATGGGCATTCGCCCAAAGAGTGGAGCTGCCCATAACTTGGTACTAAACATAGAATAACACAGTCAGCAGTGTGTTGTGGGGAACTAACACATTAAGCTGCTGAGATGATGTCATAGCCCATGAGAACAAAGCTCGAATAGTTTATCAATGTCATCTCAACCTTAAGATGTGCCACTGACTTGTACATTCTAAGCGTGTACAAACCTAATGATTACTTATTCATTCTAATTGTGTTTGGTAACCAGTGGGACTGTCATGCAGACAGTAGATGCCGATCACAAACAAATCATTGTTGACAAACAGTGATTTCAAGATTTATTCAGCTGAATAATACCATTGACTATCCTAGTTTGCGTATATTATTTGGGTGTTCTTACTCACAGATGCCAGATAGAAATACCATATTGATGGAGTGGTTGTTCTGTTTTTGAGTTCAAGGTAAAGGCCCATTAGGGTTCAATTTCATTTGGTTATATGTTGCTTATGTTCATGCAAAGTTCCGTAGAGCGCTAATTTAATAAGGTTCCATAGTGTGCTCATTTGATGAATTTTGTAACTGTTTCTTTTACACAGGTGAACACAGGACAAGTTTACATGAACCCAGTAAACAGCACCAGCAAGGGAAATTAAAGTTGGGCAGGGTAGAGGAAGCTTTACTCTACTCTGGGCTCATCTATGGTTAACTAACATAGGAGTGCTTTGATGCTGACACTACATGGAAAAAAACGGAAAAGCATTTTCTTGCCCAGCACCAATGCTTCTCACTCTGATGAACACAAAATAGACCCCTCCCTGGGGAAAAAACCTTTGAATAAAAACTGAGGGGGCGAGCAAACGCAAGTAAATGTAAAGGAAAGTTTTCCTGACAAACAATGGGAGCATGATTAAACAGGAAAAATGCACATGTCCTCAGGCAGTATGACATTCACATCTTCTCAAGGAGAGAAGCCACTCTGAGACTAAATGACCTGAAAAATAAACTGAGCTGCTCCAAACATCACCACCTTTCGCTGAACCCTAAAAGGAAAAAAAAAAATCCCAAATCACTTGCTTGTATGAATCATCCATCTATTCTATGAGGAGTCATTGAATGCATGCCAATTTTCTAATTTAGCAGAATTAAGTATATCAACATACTTGGGCTTTACACGTATGATCTATTCTTAAATCTCAATCACTGTAGTCAATAATCTGTCACTCATGAAAGCAACATAATCAACTGTGGATAGCAACAAAATTAGAATAAAGAATCAGGAATAAACTAATGGAAACACTGTGCTCTGTGGTGGTCAGTAGTTCATTTTACTTGGACTGCGATCTCTTCTGCCATTTCTTCAATTAATAGATTGCTGAAAACTTTTACTAGACGGATAGAAGTTCTTCAGGTTTGAAGAGAATTGCGAAGATCTCTGCACTGCAGGCATCCTGGGTGATGATCAACAGCACAGCATGACTCATTCCTGGTCCTTTCAGATCTCACTGATAACACAGTATACGACCTCATGAAGCGCACATTTTGAGGTACCTGGTTACAGACTGGTTGACTGATCAGGATAATTTGTCCTTTATTCTCCCGTAATGGTGGTTCATGGATGAATCAGTAGCTTTGATAACCAAACCAGAGAACAGTGGAATTGGCATGTTGGTATGTAAGCAAACAGGCTTACAAATTGCACATCTGCTGATTCTACATGCTACTATATGTTTGTGGCTTCCTGTTTTTCTTAACATCATTCCAGTTCTAACTATTGGGTGTATGGCTCCTTCAGTGTTAGAGCAGTGACCAAAAATGCTTCGAATATGAGTTGGGGTTATCCCAGTATTTTATTACAAAACTGCAGGGACAAAGACACAAATGGAGCTAAGGTAGTAAGTCTCGCAACTGAGCTAGAGCAACAATGATGACACTCTCGATCACACTAGCCCATTTATAACCCACGCACTCTATTCACCTGATGAACATTCAGAATTGACCCTTTTGCAATGACTCGAGTGATTAACCCGTCAATGAATCACAGCTCCTTTTAACTTCGAAACTATTCAACTTATTTGTAATTAGCATGTTGTGCTATATTTAGTCTCATCTCCACCTTCCCAATACATATTTATATTATTATATCAGGCAATCACAAATTCCATAAACCAGGAATTTGAGCCTAATTTTGGAAACTTAAAAAACATGATTCATAATTGTCAGTCAACTCATGGTCATTAAAAAGCCTCATTAGTCACCCTCCAGCTAAAGCAACAAGGTGTGTTGTACTCAACTCAAGGAAATATTACTACAAAGAAAATGGGGCTGGTGTGATGACTATCTGAAGGAAAGCATACCGGAAATGAGTAATTTATATTTTTTCAGATGTTATCTGAAGTCAGAGACCAAAGTCACACCCAGCTGTGATGTGATGAAGTTGAGATGCAGACTAAAAGCATTATTCCAGTTATCCAATTTTTTTGCAAGACAGCATGGCTGCTCCTCAGTGCTTGGTACTCAGAAAGCTTATTTTTCAGTGGGAGTCACTAGAAAATTGGGAATGGCAACACAACACTGTGCAGTAGGGATGAGTAAATGGACCTGATCAGCAAATCAAATTCATAACTAAATGTTATAATTAGAGTCAGACCGTCTGAGAGAAATACCGAGCAGGGGTTAACTGCTTCATCAGAGGGAAAAAACACCAAAAGATGGGCCACTTGCATAAACATCCCGGGGTGGGTTGAAAATGAGGACCTCCTGCCCTCTTGATCAGAAATGGTACGTCGGATCTGCCTAACCCTGACCCATTTTCCTGGCTTGGGGTTCATTCTGCATGCATGGCAGGCTCCGAGTTGAGATTCTTGCCCGGGAGAGAGAGAGAGAGAGAGAGAGAGCCGACCCGGGTGAAGGTGCTAAACACAAGTGGTTCTGCCCCACTGCAGCAGAAGAGGTGGTGAGGCAACATTTTAAAGGTCAGAAACTTCCAACAATGGCAGCAAAGCTCCAACAGAAGAGATCCACTCTGTAGCAGATTTGCAGGACTCCCAACTTGGAGGCAAAAGAGCCTGTCGCGAGTCCCTCTCCCTCTTTGAGGGACCTTCGATCCTTGAGCACCGCTTTCCAGAGCCTACCGTCACTGTCATGCATGTAACCATCATGCAACGGTAATCTTCATGTAACTGTAACCTTCATGCAACTCCTGTACACTGTACTTTTCCCGAGAAATGCACACCCTGACCACAGGTGGTGAACTTGTGGGAGACACTCCTCACTTGGGTTTCCAGGTATAAAAGGGAAGGTCCCACCCAGGGTCAGCACTCCTTGGTACTGGGAATAAAGGTTAAGGTCACGTAGTGACTGTGTCTACAGTACATGCCTCGTGTGAGTCTGTAGTACGATGCAGGGACACCACATTTGGCGACGAGAAACAGGAATCGCCGAACCAGGAGGATGGCCACCGGTAGCACAGAGGAATGTTACTGTGTGGGTGAGGACTGGGACGACTTCGTGGAAAGACTCCAGCAGAGCTTTGTCACGAAGGATTGGCTGGGAGCGACAGCGGCTGACAAGCGGAGGGCGCATCTACTGACCAGCTGCGGACCACAGACGTATGCGTTGATGAAAGACCTGCTCGCACCCCAAAAGCCAGCGGACAAGTCCTTTGAAGAGCTCAGCCAGCTGATCAGTGATTATCTCAAGCTGGCGAGTAGCGTACACATGGCACGGCACCGGTTCTACACACACCGGCGCCGGGAGGGACAATGTATCTCGGACTTCGTTGCGGACCTGCGGCGTTTGGCCAGTCTCCGTAAGTTCACAGATGCCTGCAGGGGGGAGATGTTAAGGGACTTTTTCAATGAGGGCATTAATCATGCCGGGATTTTCAGGAAGCTCATAGAGGCCAAAGACTTGACTTTAGAAGGGGCGGCGTTGATAGCTCAGAACTTCATGAAAGGGGAAGAGGAGACCAAGCTAATCTACGCACGCAGCCCTGGTCCCAACGTGGCGATGGACCAGGGAGTTAACATTGTGAACGCGGCTAGGGACCCCACAGGCAGGCAAGGGCATTTCGAAACCGCCCAGGCAGCAACAGACTCTAGGGTGGGCCCGCATCAGCGACAATGGAAAGGGGATCGCCAATTCATGCCATCACGAGGAACAATGCGTCCCGCGATGGGACCATTATCACCCACCATCAGAGTGCTTAGAAACAATCAAATGGGCAATCAGAGAGGAATACCTGGTAACAGTCCCTTTGTTAATAACAACCTCGGCTCATGCTGGAGATGCGGGGGTAGACATACTGCGAAAAGCTGCAGGTTTCAGCAATATACCTGTAGGATTTGTAATGTCAGTGGACACTTGGCCAGGATGTGCAAAAAGGCAGTAGCGAGGCTAATCTGCGAGACAGAGGAACCAGACGAGGGGTCTGCAATGCAGGATGATGCCTGGGGAAAAGCCATGGATGCTGAAGTTCAGCGGGTTCATGTGGCTGATGTCCACAGCTCATACACTAAAATGCCACCCATGATGATGAAAGTTTTATTGAATGGCATCCCGGTGTGCATGGAGCTGGATACGGGAGCTAGCCAGTCACTTATGAGCACCCAACAATTTGAGAGACGATGGCCACACAGAGCTAGCAGGCCCAAACTGGAACGCATTGGAACGCAGCTACAGACATACACCAAAGAGATCATCCAGTGCGAGGCAGTGAAAACTTGGTGGTAACACATAATGAATCACAGAACCGGCTGCCACTCTGGATCGTCCCGGGGAATGGCCCCGTGCTCTCGGAGAGGAGTTGGCTAGCCGAGATGAATTGGAAATGGGGGGGATGTGCACGCCATTTTATCTGTGGAGCGAAGTTCATGCTCACAGGTCCTTCAAAAATTCGGGTCACTGTTTCAAACTGGTGTCGGAACATTCAAGGGCACTAAAGTAGTGATACGCATCACTCCAGACGCCAGACCAGTGCACCACAAAGCCAGAGCGATGCCGTATGTGATGCTGGAGAAAACTGAAAGTGAATTGGACAAGCTGCTCAGAGAGGGCATAATTTTGGCCGTTGAATTCAGTGACTGGGCAAGTCCCATCATTCCTGCCCTTAAAGCAGATGGCTCGGTCAGGATTTGTGGCGACTACAAAGCCACCATCAACCGAGTGTCGCTGCAAGACCAATACCCGCTCCCGAGAGCGGAGGTCCTTTTTGCCACGCTGGCAGGTGACAAGCTGTTCATGAAGCTGGACCTCACTTCAGCCTACATGACTCAGGACCTGGCTGAAGAATCCGAGCTTCTGACCATCATCACGATGCACAAGGGTTTATTTATCTCCAACAGGTGTTCGTTTGGCATTCGTTCGGCGGCCGCTATCTTTCAGCGGAACATGGAAAGCTTGCTGAAATCCATTCCTGGAACAATCGTATTCCAAGACAGCATCCTTATAATGGGTCGAGACACCGAGGAACACCTCCACAACCTGGAGGAGGTGCTACGCTGACTGGACCGGGTAGGCTTGCAGCTGAAAAAGGCCAAGTGTGTGTTTTTAGCCCCAGAGGTTGAGATTTTGGGTAGGAGAGTTGCCGCAGATGGGATCCAGCCCACTGAATCAAAAACGGAGGCGATCCGCCGGGCGCCCAGGCCCGGTAACATGTCGGAGTTGCGTTCATTCCTGGGACTTTTGAACTAATTCGGGAACTTTCTGCCGAACTTAAGCACATTGTTGGAGCCGTTACATAGAAACATAGAAACATAGAAAATAGGTGCAGGAGTAGGCGATTCGGCCCTTCTAGCCTGCACCGCCATTCAATGAGTTCATGGCAGAACATGCAACTTCAGTACCCCATTCCTGCTTTCTCGCCATACCCCTTGATCCCCCTAGTAGTAAGGAATACATCTAATTCCTTTTTGAATATATTTAGTGAATTGGCCTCAACAACTTCCTGTGGTAGAGAATTCCACAGGTTCACCACTCTCTGGGTGAAGAAGTTTCTCCTCATCTCGGTCCTAAATGGCTGACACCTTATCCTTAGAATGTGACCCCTGGTTCTGGACTTCCCCAACATTGGGAACATTCTTCCTGCATCTAACCTGTCTAAACCCGTCAGAATTTTAAACGTTTCTATGAGGTCCCCTCTCATTCTTCTGAACTCCAGTGAATACAAGCTCAGTTGATCCAATCTTTCTTGATATGTCAGTCCCGCCATCCCGGGAATCATTCTGGTGAACCTTCGCTGCACTCCCTCAATAGCAAGAATGTCCTTCCTCAAGTTAGGAAACCAAAATTGTACTCAATACTCCAGGTGTGGCCTCACCAAGGCCCTGTACAACTGTAGTAACACCTCCCTGCCCCTTTACTCAAATGCCCTCACTATGAAGGCCAACATGCCATTTGCTTTCTTAACCGCCTGCTGTACCTGCATGCCAACCTTCAATGACTGATGTACCATGACACCCAGGTCTCGTTGCACCTCCCCTTTTCCTAATCTGTCACCATTCAGATAATAGTCTGTCTCTCTGTTTTTACAACCAAAGTGGATAACCTCACATTTATCCACATTATACTTCATCTGCCATGCACTTGCCCACTCACCTAACCTATCCAAGTCACTCTGCAGCCTCATAGCATCCTCCTCGCAGCTCACACTGCCACCCAACTTCGTGTCATCCGAAAATTTGGAGATACTACATTTAATCCCCTCGTCTAAATCATGAATGTATAATGTAAACAGCTGGGGCCCCAGCACAGAACCTTGCGGTACCCCACTAGTCACTGCCTGCCATTCTGAAAAGTACCCATTTACTCCTACTCTTTGCTTCCTGTCTGCCAACCAGTTCTCAATCCGCATCAGCACATTACCCCCCAATCCCATGTGCTTTAACTTTGCACATTAGTCTCTTGTGTGGGACCTTGTCGAAAGCCTTCTGAAAGTCCAAATACACCACATCAACTGGTTCTCCCTTGTCCACTCTACTGGAAACATCCTCAAAAAATTCCAGAAGATTTGTCAAGCATGATTTCTCTTTCACAAATCAATGCTGACTTGGACCTCTTTCCAAATGCGCTGCTATGACATCCTTAATAATTGATTCCATCATTTTACCCACTACCGATGTCAGGCTGACCAGTCTATAATTCCCTGTTTTCTCTCTCCCTCCTTTTTTAAAAAGTGGGGTTACATTGGCTACCCTCCACTCGATAGGAACTGATCCAGAGTCAATGGAATGTTGGAAAATGACTGTCAATGCATCCGCTATTTCCAAGGCCACCT
Source organism: Pristiophorus japonicus (assembly GCF_044704955.1). Lineage (NCBI taxonomy): Eukaryota > Metazoa > Chordata > Chondrichthyes > Pristiophoridae > Pristiophorus > Pristiophorus japonicus. The sequence goes on along the minus strand of NC_091982.1, from coordinate 259,219,852 downwards.
CCTTAAGTACTCTGGGATGCAGTCCATCAGGCCCTGGGGATTTATCGGCCTTCAATCCCATCAATTTCCCGACTAATAAGGATTTCCCTCAGTTCCTCCTTCTTACTAAACCCTCTGACTCCTTTTATATCCGGAAGGTTGTTTGTGTCCTCCTTAGTGAATACCGAACCAAAGTACTTGTTCAATTGGTCTGCCATTTCTTTGTTCCCTGTTATGACTTCCCCTGATTCTGACTGCAGGGGATCTACGTTTGTCTTTACTAACCTTTTTCTCTTTACATATCTATAGAAGCTTTTGCAGTCCATTTTAATGTTCCCTGCAAGCTTCCTCTCGTACTCTATTTTCCCTGCCCTAATCAAACCCTTTGTCCTGCTCTGCTGAGTTCTAAATTTCTCCCAGTCCCGGGTTCACTGCTATTTCTGGCCAATTTGTATGCCACTTCCTTGGCTTTAATACTATCCCTGATTTCCCTTGACAGCTATGGTTGAGCTACCTTCCCGTTTTTATTTTTACGCCAGACAGGGATGTACAATTGTTATAGTTCATCCATGTGGTCTCTAAATGTCTGCCATTGCCCATCCACTGTCAACCCCTTAAGTATAATTCGCCAATCTATCCTTGCCAATTCACGTCTCATACCTTCAAAGTTACCCTTCTTTAAGTTCTGGACCATGGTCTCTGAATTAACTGTTTCATTCTCCATCCTAATGTAGAATTCCACCATATTATGGTCACTCTTCCCCAAGGGGCCTCGCACAATGAGACTGCTAATTAATCCTCTCTCATTACACAACACCCAGTCTAAGATGGCCTCCCTCCTAGTTGGTTCCTCAACATATTGGTCCAGGAAACCATAACTTATGCACACCAGGAAATCCTCTTCCACCGTATTGCTTCCAATTTGGTTAGCCCAATCTATATGCATATTAAACTCACCCATGATAACTGCTGCACCTTTATTGCATGCTTCCCTAATTTCCTGTTTGATGCCATCCCCAACATCACTACTACTGTTTGGAGGTCTGTACACAACTCCCACTAACGTTTTTTGCCCTTTGGTGTTCTGCAGCTCTACCCATATGGATTCCACACCATCCAAGCTAATGTCCTTCCTAACTATTGCATTCATCTCCTCTTTAACCACCAATGCTACCCCACCTCCTTTCCCTTTGATTCTATCCTTCCTGAATGTTGAATACCCTTGGATGTTGAGTTCCCAGCACTGATCATCCTGGAGCCACGTCTCTGTAATCCCAATCACATCATATTTGTTAACATCTATTTCCACCTTATTACGGATACTCCTTGCATTAAGACACAAAGCCTTCAGGCTTGTTTTTGTAACACCCTTTGTCCTTTTAGAATTATGATGTTGTTCGGCCCTTTTTGTTTCTTGCCTTTGTTTACTCAGCCTTCCACTATTGCTTTTTACCTTTCTACCATCTGTTTCTGACTCCATATTACTTCGCCCTGTCTCGCCACATAGGTTCCCATCCCCCTGCCATATTAGTTTAAACACTCCCGAACTGCATTAGCAAATGTTACCCCCAGAACATCAGTTCCAGTCCTGCCCAAGTGCAAACCGTCCCTTTTGTACAGGTCCCACTTCCCCCAGAACTGATTCCAATGTCCCAGGAATTTGAATCCCTCCCTCTTGCACCACTGCTCAAGCCACATATTTATTCTAACTATCCTGCTCCCTCTACTCTGATTAGCACGTGGTAAAGCAATCCAGAGATTACTACCTTTGAGGTCCTACTTTTTAATTTACCTCCTAGCTCCCTAAATTCAGCTTCTTACCTATATCGTTGGTGCCTACATGTACCACAACAACTGGCTGTTCACCCTCCCTCTCCAGAAGGCATCATACCATCCTGGAGTCTTGGTTGTGGCCGCAGAAACTCCTATCTATTCCCCTTACAATAGAGTCTCCCATCACTATAGCTCTCCCACTCTTTTTCCCACCCTTTTGTGCAGCAGAGCCACTCATGGTGCCATGAACCTGACTGCTGGTGCCTTCCCCTGGTAAGTCATCTCCCCCAACAGTATCCAAAACGGTATATCTGTTTTGGAGGGAGATGACCGCAGGGGACTCCTGCACTACCTTCCTGCTCTTGCCTTGTCTCTTGGTCACCCATTCACTATCTGTCCTAACCCTTACCTGCGGTGTGACCAACTCACTAAATGTGCTATCCACAACATTCTCAGCATCGCGCATGCTCCAGAGTGAGTCCATCCGCAGCTCCAGTGCCGTCATGCGTAAAGGTTGTGAATGGCTTTCAATAAGGCGAGGAACCTGCTGTGTTCTAACAAACTGTTGACTTTGTATGACCCCTGTAAAAAAAACTGGTTTTAATGTGTGATGCATCATCCTACGGGGTTGGGTGTGTGTTGCAGCAGGGTAATGACGACGGCCGACTCCAACCGGTGGCTTATGCCTCCAGGTCGCTCTCCCAGGCAGAGCATGGATACGACATGGTCAAAAAGGAAGCACTCACTTGTGTTTACGGTGTGAAAAAGATGCACCAGTAACTTTTCGGTCGACGGTTCGAGCTAGAGACAGACCACAAGCCGTTAAACATCCCTGTTGTCCGACAGCAAGGCTGTCAATGCCAATGCGTCAGCTCGCATACAGCGATGGACTCTCACGCTGGCTGCGTATGACTACACCATACGGCACCGGCCAGGCACCGAAAATTGCGCTGACGCGCTCAGCAGGCTCCCACTGGCCACCACCGAGGGGGCAGCGGAGCAAAGCGCTGAGATGGTCATGGCCGTTGAGGCTTTTGACACTGCAGACTCCCCCATCACAGCCCGCCAGATCAAACTCTAGACCAACAGAGACTCCCTCCTATCCATGATAAAGAAATGTGTCCTGACTGGGGATTGGGCGCCCACATACAGGGTGTGCCCCGAGGAGGTCAGACCGTTTCAGAGATGGATGGTTGAGCTCTCAATCCAAGCCGACTGCCTGCTATGGGGCAGCCAAGTGGTCATGCCCCAGAAAAGCAGGGAAGCATTGATCAGGGAACTCCACAGCGAGCACCTGAGCATCGTGTTAATGAAGGCCATTACCCGGTCACACTTGTGGTGGCCGGGGATTGACTCAGACCTGGAACACTGGGTTCGCAGGTGCACGACGTGTGCTCAGCTGGGCAATGCCCCCACGGAGGCTCCACTCAGCCCGTGGCCCTGGCCCAGCAGGCCATGGTCACGTATTCACGCAGACTACGCGGGCCCGTTCATGGGGAAAATGTTCCTGATCGTTGTCGATGCATACTCGAAATGGATCGAGTGCATCATATTGAACTCGTGCACGACATCCATCACAGTGGAGAGTCTGCGTACGGTTTTCGTGACCCATGGCTTGTCGGACATCCTGGTCAGCGACAATGGCCCGTGTTTCACCAGCCATGAATTCCAGGAGTTTATGTCGGGTAATGCCATCAAACACGTCCAGACATCGCCGTTCAAGCCGGCTTCCAATGGCCAGGCGGAACGTGCGGTCCAAGTCATAAAACAGGGCATGCTACGCATCCAAGGACCCTCCCTTCAGTACCACCTATCGCGCCTCCTGCTGGCCTACAGGTCCCGCCCGCACTCGCTCACGGGAGTCCCGCCAGCGGAACTCCTCATGAAACGCATGCTTAAAACGCGGCTGTCCCTCATTCACCCAGTCCTGGCAGACATTGTCGAGGGCAAGCGCCAGTCCCAAACCGAGCTCCGTGATCGAGGCTCAAGGGGGAGGTATATAGAAATGGATGACCCGGTATTTGTTCTTAACCATGCTCTGGGACCCAAGTGGCTTGAGGGCACAGTAATTGGCAAAGAATGGAATAGGGTCATAGTGGTCAGACTAAACAATGGGCAGATATGCCGCAAACACTTGGACCAAGTAAAGAAAAGGTTCAGCATAGACACTGAGGAACCTGAAGAAGAGCATGAGATGTCACCCACACCACTACCAGTGGACGAGCAATGAGGACAATCCACAACATGCACAGTCCCTGCGGCCAGCCCGGACAGGCCGGAATCACCTCAGGTGACACAGACGCGTGCCGAGGCTCAGCCACCAGAGCCACAACTGCGGCGCTCCACGAGAGAGCGTCGACCACCTGAAAGACTTAACCTTTGACACAAAAAGACGTAAGGGGGGGAGGTGATGTCATGTATGTAACCATCATGCAATGGTAATCATCATGTAACTGTAACCTTCATGCAACTCCTGTAACACTGTACTTATACCCTAGAAATGCAGACCCTGGCCACAGGGGGTGAACTTGTGGGAGACACTCCTCACCTGGGTTTCCAGGTATAAAAGGGGAGGTCCCACCCCGGGTCAGCGCTCCTTAGTCCTGGGAATAAAGGTTAAGGTTACGTAGTGACTGTGTCTGCAGTACATGCCTTGTGTGAGTTTGTAGTACGGTGCAAGGACACCACAGTCACCTTCCACGTGGCAGTCTCGGGAAGTGGCCAGAAGTGAGGCAACTCCAGCGAAGACCTGAGTCCCACCTGTTGCCATCGTTTGCACGAGCTGGGCAGAGAAAGAGCAGCTTGCAGTGATTAAGCTGCCAGTTGGGAGTACTCAAGCATTCTATATTTTGTTGACATTTTCTCTGTGAAAACATACAATAGGCATCAGATATTAGTAAATGCCAGTGATGGAGGTAATGGCGTTTGGTACTGGAGGAGGCTTGCACTTTCTGGACTCCCTCAAACATTATGCTCAACTCCAAAATAGCTGAAAGGTGAAAGTAAGATTGCCTTTTGTACATATTCTCTTCTTTTCGCTTACACACATTGGAGTATTAATGTATTTACCTGTGGGATTTAGGCAGGGAAAATTATGTCAAGTTGAAGTGTGCACTGTCGACAACAAGAAGAAATGTCTGGGAGTTAAATAGACCGCGAGCTGTGAGCAATGCTGCCAGCGCAGCAATCAAAGAGTTAATTAGCAGCTTTGGTTAGATCAAGTCAGTGCTTCACTCCGTTATTGAAGAGTTCTATAGAACACTAACAGAAGCTCCCCTGCACTACAGGAGACTTTTACAATCCGAGTACTCACAGTCTTACAAGCACCCCCGAGAGCCACAAATTGAGAGAGATTAATTCTGTGCCCCTGCACCCCTCATTATCACTGGAGCTGAAGTAGGTCAAATGTGAGTTAATCTCTTAAATTCCATTTGGATGTGGGCTCAGACACAGCACGCAACTACTCATTTGCAATGCAGTTAAAATATAAAAATATTACTGTTAGTAAAATACATATGTGAAGGAGGAAAATAATCGAGAAAAGAATTCATAATAGTTTTCACATCGTTCCATCTTTGCTAACCACAAATAGTTGCAGTGGTTTTGTATGATAATCTTAAAGTTATAATATTTGACTATGCCTGTACTTAGATTTACTGCCCAAGTAATGAAATACGACTCATTATTAACCACTTCTGTGACTCTGTTAGCAAAATAAAGGCCGAGTAACAATTCCCACATCATCTCAGGCCAATAAAATCATGTGCGCTAAAGAACGTTTCAATTTTCAAACCTACATTTGGTAACAATCAAGCACTTATTTACAAGGAGTCCAGAGATAAGGCATTTTCAAATCACACACTTGGATAATTGATCACATTTGTTTCCTGAATATGCTTCGAGCTTCTTCTGTTTTGTATGCGTTTTCCCCTAAGTTAGCATGTTTCTGATTACCCTGAGCCTTGTTAGCCTAGAGAAATGTTTACTGTGGTGAGAGAAAGTACAGCAGGGTGAAGAGACAGACCACATCCGAACTAAAATCTCAGCGGGTCAGGCAGCATCTGTGGAGAGAAAATCAAGAGTTAACATTTCGGGTCGATGATCCTTCGTCAGAACTCACATCTGAACTAAGCTGGCAGCCATTCCTTCCAAAAGAGTTTTTTCATTCTCTCTGCATAACCGTAGATGCCTCATCTTTACTGGCTTTGCACAGGATTGAGCTTGCTGTGATTAACCAGAGCACAGGGTGAACAAGTTCCCTGCAATATACAATGAAATAAAACCTGATATCATGTGTCAAAAATAGAATAAAAATGTCACAATGAACTGTATCTAAATATATTATATAGAATAACATGAGCTGGAGTGTTTTTCATGGGAATGTAGGAATAGGAGTATTCCATTCACCCCCTCGAGAGTGGTTCACCATTCAATTGGATCATTGCTGATCTGTGCCGTAACTCTATTTTCCTGCCTTTGCTCCCGATTGCCTGACACCCTTGCCGAACACAAATCTATCAATCTCAGTGTTAAAAATCTCAAATGACCCACCATTTACAGCCTTTTGGGGAAGAGAGCTCCAGATTTCCTCTACTATTTGCGTAAAAACGTGTTTCTTGATTTCACTCCTAAATGGCTTAGCTCGAAGATTATACCCATTTGTTCTAGATTCCCCCACCAGAGGAAATAGTTTGTATCTAGCCACTCAAATACCTTTATCATTTTAAAGACCTTAATTAGATCACTACTCAACCTTCTGAACTCAAGGGAATACAAATTAGGTTTATGCAAGCTATCCTCATAATTTGGTATCAATCGTGCATTGTACACCTCCAGGCCCAATACATATTTCCTCAAATAAAAACAGAAGATGCTGGAAATACTCAGCAGGTCAGGCTGCATCTGTGGAGAGATAAACAGAGTTAATCTTTCGGGTCGATGACCTTTTGATATTTCCTGAGGTTCGTTGCCCAATCTGGAATGTAATGCTCCAGATGGGGCCTAACCAAGGCTCTGCATAACTTAAGCATTACTTCCTCACTTTTGTACTCCAGTCTCCTTTAGATAAAGGCCAACATTCCATTCACCTTTTTGATTACTTTTTGTACCTGTACACTGGCTTTTAGTGATTTGTGTACACGGACACCCTTAAATTCCTTTGTTCCTACATATTCCTGGTTTCTCACGATTAAGAAAATATTTCAAGTCACACATCTCAGTGTTGACAACAGCAGCAATAACAACTGGCATTGTGGCTGTGAAATGCTTTGGGGTGTCGTGATGTTGTGAGAGACACTATATAGATGCAAGTTATTTCTTTCTTGCATTTATATCGTACATCTCATGTAGAAAATCACCTCAGCATGCTTTACAAAGTGCAAAAGACCCTGAGTATCACACAGAGGTTAAGCGGGAGGATTAGATGCATAGATAAAGAGATGTTTTTAGAGGCTTTGAATGAATGAAGAGAGATCGCAAAGCAAAGACGTTTTGAGTGAGTGTTCCAAATAGCAAAGATACAGCGACTGAAAGATAGGCCTCCTCTGAGTTAGTTGAGATGATGATAAACAAATTTCTATCACTCAATTTATTGTGTTCCGAACACAGATGGGACTGCACACAGGGAGGTTAAAGTAACAGTGACCTCAGTCTTTATTAAGACACTCTAGAGTGAGGGGCCGGCTTATAATACAATGCTCCCAAGGGATGCTGGGATTCCTTGGGACTTCAGGAGGTGCACTCCCTGGTGGCGGAACATGGGAGTGCATGCTTTACAGATACACCACATCACTCCCCCCCCAAAGTCAAAGTGAAAACTATTTACAAAGTGAGGCGGTCAGGAGCCTTTCTTTCCCTGGTGGACCGCCTCGGTACAAATGTCTGTTCTGGTGTGTTGGCTGTGCCCTCGCTGGGCTGGCGTGTTGTTGGCTCTGCAGGGCTGCTGGGTGAGCCTGGCCTTGCTGGGCTGTTGAGCATGATGGGTTCAATTTCCTGGTCCGGCGTGGTGTCGTTGATCCTTTGGGTGTATATTGTGGGCTCGAAAAAGGTGGTGTCTGCTGTGGGTTGTTCAGGGCAGTCTGTGAACTGCAGCCTCATTTGGTCCAGGTGCTTTCTGCAAATTTGTCCATTGTCTAGTTTGACTACAAACACCCTATTCCCTTCTTTAGCTATCACCGTGCCCACGATCCACTTGGGACCATATCCATAGTTTAGCACATACACAGGGTCATTCAGATCAATTTCCCGTGACACAGTGGCGCGACCATCGTTTACATTTTGTTGCTGCCGCCTGCTCTCTACCTGATCATGCAGGTTGGGGTGAACCAGCGAGAGTCTGGTTTTAAGTATCCTTTTCATGAATAGCTCAGCCGGGGGCACCCCTGTGAGTGAGTGGGGTCTCGTGTGGTAGCTGAGCAATACTCGGGACAGGCGAGTTTGGAGTGAGCCTTCTGTGACTCATTTAAGGCTCTGTTTGATTGTTTGTACTGCCCGCTCTGCCTGCCCATTGGAGGCTGGTTTAAATGGGGCCGAAGTGACTTGTTTGATCCCATTGCGAGTCATGAATTCTTTAAATTCAGCCCGTTGTCACTGACCAGTATGTCAGGCAGGCCGTGGGTGGCAAACATGGCCCTCAGGCTTTCAATAGTGGCGGTGGCGGTGCTTCCCGACATTATTTCACATTCAATCCATTTTGAAAAAGCATCCACCACCACCAGGAACATTTTACCGAGAAACAGGCCCGCATAGTCGACATGAATCCTTGACCATGGTCTGGAGGGCCAGGACCCCAAACTTAGTGGTGCCTCTCTGGGTGCGTTGCTCAACTGAGCACACACGCTGCATTGCCGTACACAGGACTCTCAGTCAGAGTCGATACCGGGCCACCACACGTGGGATCTGGCTATTGCTTTCATCATTACCATATCCGGGTGTGTGCTGTGGAGATCAGAGATGAACGTCTCCCTGCCATTTTTAGGTAGCACGACGCGGTTACCCCACAACAGGCAGTCTGCCTGAATGGACAGCTCGTCCTTTCGCCACTGGAACGGCTTGATTAGCTCTTGCATTTCAACGGGGATGCTGGCCCAGCTCCCATGCAATACACAGTTTTTTACTAGGGACAGCAGAGGGTCTTGGCTGGTCCAAGTCTTAATCTGGTCGGCCGTGACAGGTGATTCATCATTTTCAAACGCTTCCATGACCATCAACAAGTTTGCAGTCTGCGCCATTTCCACCCCCGTGGTGGGCAATGGTAGCCGACTGAGAGCATCCTCACAGTTCTCGGTGCCTGGCTTGTGGCGGATGGTATAGTTATACGCTGATAGCGTGAGTGGCCACCTTTGTATGCGGGCTGAGGCATTAGTATTTATCCCCTTGTTTACAGCGAACAGGGATATGAGGGAATTGTGATCGGTTTCCAGCTAAAATTTGAGGCCAAACAGGTACTGATGCATTTTCTTTACCCCAAACACACACGCTAATGCCTCTTTTCTCAATCATGCTGTAGGCCCTCTCGGCCTTAGACAAGCTCCTGGAGGCATAGGCGACAGGTTGCAACTTCCCCACAACGTTAGCTTGTTGTAATACACACCCGACTCCGTACGATGACGCATCACGTGCTAGCACATGTTTTTTACACGGGTTATACAATACAAGCATCTTGTTGGAGCATAAAATGTTTCTGGCTTTCTCAAAAGCAATGACTTGATTTTTTTCCCCATACCCAGTTCTCACCTTTACGCAATAACACATGTAGGGGTTCTAAGAGGGTGCTTAACCCTGGTAGGAAGTTATCAAAATAGTTGAGTCGTCCCAGGAACGATCGCAGTTCCATGACGTTCTGTGGCCTGGTCGCGTTCCAGATAGCCTTTGACTTGGCGTCTGTGGGCCGAATGCCATCCGCCGCGATCTTTCTCCCCAAAAACTCCACTTCTGTTGCCATGAAGACGCATTTTGACCTCTTCAGTCTCAGCCCTACGCGATCCAGCCACTGGAGGACCTCCTCCAGGTTTTGTAGGTGCTCGAAGGTGTCCCGACCCATGACCAATATGTTGTCCTGAAAAACCACCGTGCGTGGTACCAACTTGAGTAGGCTCTCCATGTTTCTCTGGAAGATCACTGCAGCCAACCGAATTCCAAACGGGCACCTGTTGTAGATGAACAGTCACTTGTGCGTGTTGATGCAGATGAGGCCCTTTGAAGACTCCTCCAGCTCCTGCGTCATGTAGGCCGAAGTCAGGTCGAGCTTGGTGAATGTCCTGCCTCCTGCCAGCATTGTAAATAGGTCATCTGCCTCAGGTAGCGGGTATTGGTCCTGTAGCGAGAAACAATTAATAGTTACTTTATAATCGCCGCAAATCCTGACCGTGCCATCACTTTTGAGTACTGAAACAATCGGGCTGGCCCATTCGCTGACTTCCACTGGGGAGATGATGCCCTCACGTTGCAGCCTGTCCAGCTCGATTTCCACTCTCTCCCTCATCATGTGAGGTACCGCTCACGCCTTGTGGTGAATGGGTCATGCCTCTGGGACCAAGTGGATTCGCACCTTCGCCCCGGAAAAGTTTCCAATGCCTGGCTCAAAAAGGGAAGGAAATTTGTGAAGAACCTGGGTACATGAGACCTCATTGACATGTGATAGCGCTCAGATGTCATCCCAGTTCCAGCGGATTTTGCCCAGCCAGCTCCTTCCAAGCAGTGTGGGACTATCGCCTGGGACAATCCAGAGTGGCAGTTCATGCACCATGCCCTCGTAGGTGACCTTGACCATGGCGCTGCCCAGGACAGTGATGAGCTCTTTGGTGTACATTCTCAGTTTCGTGTGGATGGGGCTCAGGGCTGGTCTGAATGCCTTGTTGCACCACAGTCTCTCAAACATCTTTTTACTCATGATGGATTGGCTAGCACCAGTGTCCAGTTCCATGGCTACGGGTAAACCATTCACTTTTACATTTAGCATTATAGGTGGACATTACGTCAAAAATGTGTGCACCCCATGTACTTCAGCATCTGCCTCCTCTCTCTGAGGCTCAAAATTGCTTTGATCCACCATGGACCAAAATTCCTCTGCCATGTGGTGGTTTGCAGGTTTTACAGAGCTTGCAGCTCGGTGCCCCATTGTTCCACAGCTCTTGCAAACATACCCTTTGAAGCGGCATGAATAGGCTGAATGGAAGCCTCCACAACGCCAACAAGGTGTGAACTGCCTTGCATTCATCCTTTGTTGGGGACTCTGAGTCATCTGGGTCACCTGAGGCCTGCTGGCAGTTGCAGACTCATGGTTTCTGCCCTGTACAGTTCTGCTCGCAAACACAGTTTCAGTTAATTTATGAACTTGTGTGCTGAGTGATTTGTTTGGTGTTATCACTGGTGGACATACAGTCAAAAGTTTTCGTTGGATGGTCTCGTGGCAATGCCCAGTACAACAAAGTCTTTGAGCATTTGCTCCAGGTAGCCATCAAATTCACATTGTCTTGCAAGTCACCTTAGCTCGGCGACGTAGCTCGCTACTTCCTGACCTTCAGATCCCTTGTCATCAGCACGCTCTCCCTCGGGTTAAAATGCTCCTGAACCAGTGTACACAGCTCCTCATACGACTTATCTGGGGGATTCACCAGAGCCAGAAGATTCTTCATGAGGCTGTAGGTTGGTGCCCCGCAGACCGTGAGGAGGACCACTCTCCTTTTTGCAGCGCTTCCTTCTCCGTCCAGCTCGTTGGCTACAAAGTACTGGTCTAGCCGTTTGACATAGGCTCCCCAGTCCTCACCCTCCGAGAACTCCTCCAGGATGCCCACAGTTTGCTGCATCTTTGCGTTGGATTCGTATACTCGTCGCCAGTTATTGTGTTCCTAACACAGATGAGACTGCGCACAGGGAGGTTAAAGTAACAGTGACCGCAATCTTTATTAAGACACTCCAGAGTGAGGAACAGGCCTTAGGGACCGGCTTATATACAGTGCTCCCAAGGGATGCTGGGATCCCTTGGGACTTCAGGGGATGCACTCTCTGGTGGCGGAACATGGGAGTGCATGCTTTACAGATACACAACACAATTGTACCTGATATATTCTGAAATATATTGCAAGGCAAAAATATATGTTGTTCTATATATAACACGCTCCAGCCCGTGGATTATCTTCATATCTGATGCCCGTTACACATTTTAGCAGAAAGCCTTGCTAAAGTGCAGAATGTCAGAATGCTTCCAGTTGGGAGCTGAAGCCAGTGAGTGTAATAGAGCACTCAGCACCTGTTCCCAAGTAGAGCACAAACTCCAGTCTTTCAGTTTGTTAAGGACTGTATTATTCTCTTTGTGACATACTCCAGTTTATGTGTCCTCTGCTCTATCACACACTCTGGTCATTGCATTATCCTCTATGTGGCAACTGATCATTATCCTCTGTATAACTGACTCCATACGGTGCATTATCTGATATGTTTTTTTGTCCAGTCTTACAAACTGCATTTATTAGCCACTTTGTTTGCAAACAGAAATGTTATGGCGTGTACGTATCAGTTAAAGCAGACAATTTACTCACGTCTGCGAGGCCAGTGTCTGAATGTTAATTCCTGCCGACAACAGGCTACAGTTACCACATTGCAGGTTTGAGACTGTTAGCTATATGAAATGCAGCCAGCCACACCTGTCCTATATTGCAGGCTGCAGATCACAGCCTGCCCAGCAGGACAGAGTTCTACACATGGCGGTTATCCCAGAGTTCCGCTCTCCTAGCGGCTTTTATTTTAATGTTAAAAGCAAGGGGCGATAGCTTTTGTTGTCCTGTAGCATTAAACATAACTCTAAGTTGATAACTTGCCTGTTGGTCCACACTGCCTGAACACATTTTAACCCAGCATTGCACTTCACCAGAGTGATACTCCATGGGCAGCCAAGTCCCGGTCATGCAGAATAGACTCCAGGTGGGACCACTTGGTTTCAATGCACTCTGGAGTACAACTGGGCCTGACTCTGGAGTTATGCTGCAACTTTTGTATCAAAGTGCACCCTAAATTGCTTCGCATTGATGAAGGAATGGCAGTATAACTGCAGCCACGGAATTTGTATCCCTCATAAACAGTGTGCATTTCTCATACAAATAGTTACGGTGTATGATGCTTACAAGATAATTAAGGTTTTTAACAGTAGTCACTGCTGTATGTCAGGTTGTTAATTATGGATTGCAAAGACGACAAGATATATCGAATGGCATTATTCATTATACCACTGTCCCTTTTTACAATTAAACAGGCAGGCATATTATAATATATGCAATGTATCCAATGTATTTTCTGTCATTTGCACAGTTAAATGTTGGTGGGAGTTCTGTTGTGGGTCAGGTAAGGCCTCAAGTGTACAGGAGTGAAAGGTAATCTGTTGGGCTTAGGGAGAGCGTATTGGCAGAATTCCCAGGTTTGCCCAGAAATTCCTTCAGATACAGCCCAAATCAGTCCTCGCACGTGGGGTGGAGGGCGAGAGGAAGACTTGCCTGCACTCCCGACTGGAATATGGGATGGAGCAGAAATGGTGGAAATCTGACAGATCTGAGCTCACATTTTCTGTGCTTCTGAAACCTTACAAGGCCAAACAAAAAGCAAACCAAGGTCTCAAAATATAAATCTGAGCTGGGTTGAAAATAGAAATAAATAACTTTTTAACAGCTCATGGGATGGGAATAATTTGATAGCTCTTTCAAAGAGACGGCACAGGCACAATGAGCTGAATGGCCTCCTCTGTGATGTAGGGTTCTATGGTGGGGGGGGGGGGGAAGTTCGGGTCGTTTGTGCTTCCTGTTAGCATCCCGGGGGCCCCTAACGAGGCGCAAATGACGACTGACTGCCGCGTAATACCACGGGAATTCAGCAGTGGCACTAACTGGTAGCACACCGCTCGTAGCGGTAATGCCCCGGGCCGCAGTGCCATTGATTGCAGATCGCGGGGTCCGTGCCGCGATCTTGCAGCCCGGCACCCCGCTGGTGTGCTAGGCTGCTGTCACGGCACCCCGCTCCCGGGCGGTCCAGCAGTGGCCCCGTTTCCCTCCCGCAGAGTCGGCACCTTGGCCCTCCCCTTACCGCCAGCACTACCTGTCCCACCGCGTAGCGCTGGAAGCTTTGCGTCCCTTTGCACCCCGGTCCTGCTCCGCTTCCTCCCGGGGCGGTAAGCCCAATATAGCGGGACGTCTGTGGCTGGCGCAGGAACTCCCGCCTCGCGGCTGTTACCGGCCCGAATTTTCGGCCGCATGACGCTATGACGTCAAACAGAAGTATCCATAAAAGTCACGATTACCCCCAACCTATTACCGATGAGATAAAATCCACCCTTCCTCTTCAAACAACAGCTATGATCAGTCTCTATTGTTTTGACGCCTCAAAAGCTTTTTGACCAAATACCTCTGGTGTTGTCTTTCCCAGTACAGGTGAAAGCCCCATTAGCAGAGTTTCGATGAACAAATTACTGTTGTAGACTAATTAATAGAGATTGATTGCTGTGATTAGTCAACAACTCCATTATCACTGTGTCACGTGACCACCAGGATGGTAGAAGGCAAACTAGTTGGACCTTGGTGTTTTTCCGTCTGCAATTCCTATGTTACTGACGCATCTGAGCAGTCAGCTTCTTCTTAATTGGTATTTCCTTTTGTGACATGGTAGTCATCACATACTTTTACTGCTCCAATGTATTTTGTTTCTCAATTCAATTTGAGGATGTTCAATTAGGAATCCAGTTTCCTTTTGTTTTGTTCATTGCATTCTAACTAGGCTTGCTTTCGTCTCCCTCCCAATGTAGATTGATTGCTTGTTGACAGCCTTGTTACACTTGAGCACTGAAAATCTATTGTATCTTGCAATTATCTCTAGAAGTCACTCAACATCTTAAAAATCTTTGCCTGTACAAATATAATTCTCTTACACATTCAAATTGAAGGATTTTTTGTGTCAAGTTTTAGTTTAATCTCAATCTCTGTTGATTTTCCTGCAGGATTGTGTTTGTTGGTTTGAAGCATGGAAGGCAGGACATTCTTGGCTGTGAATTACTCCAAACTAGCAACAAGTGCTGTCCCTCATCATCAGCATTTGCAGTGATTATCAAGCTGAAGAATGGAATTAATTGATAATTTCACCATAGCATCCATGTTTTCTCCACAAATCTGACAAATTAATAAAGATATTCCTAATAGCTCCCTCCATGCCTCATTCGGTCAAGCTAGTGTGTACATAAGCTATGCAGACCTGAAGGTGGTCACAGGTTTGGTTCCCAGCTTATGAGCTGATCTCAATTGGATTGGCAGTCAAAGCACTACAATTGGCCTTGGTTCCTCTGGGCTAAAGAGGGGGAAAGTAGCCAGGGTTCCCCCCCCCCCCCCGACTGATTGCTATCCTGTGACCCCTGCTGGAAATACACATGTGTGGACATTGGGTGAGAGCAGGCAGACTAGCTTCGGAATAATTCTGGATAAACTTTTATTTGAATAGGTTGACAATACTCACTGACCAGCCTCACAAATGAATGGCCACCCGAGCAAGTTACTCGAGAGTGACAGGCTTCGATGGAATTATAATTCAGGAGAAGAGAAAAATTGACATATAAAAAAAGGACACATTTCCACGCAGTAGGTTTAAAGATCAAATGGCACGCGCCATGCCAGGATAAAAGATAGGAGACAGGTAGCTTAAGCTCAACATAAGAGAAGACACTCAACAACTACAAAAGACTGCAATCAGAAAGCGGAGACGCCAGATAATCAGTGTAGATAGGAGAAAGGGCAAGATAGATGGGCGAAAGGCACTCTGGGGACAAAGAATCAAATACATTGGGAAAATGTAATTTTTGCAGATAATTCTCCCATTGTTCTAGCCAACAATTTTCCCTAAACCGAGACCACCAAAAGTAGATCAATTGGTCTGTTGTTTGTGAGACCTTGCTATGCGTAAATTAACTGTCTCATTTGCTTAGATGAGAACATATCCAAAGCAATTAATTCGCTATGAAACACTTTAGGACATGAAAGTCACCATAAATTTCAATGTCTTTCTCCCTTCTACACTTGGTCTTGTTGCCCCAGGGTTAAGGACGGATACATTTGCTCTGGATTCCTGCTACTGATTGCAGTTATGTGATTGCTGATGGAATATGCAACTATTTGAACAGGTTAGGATCAAGCTCATCTGTGTTACCCTTCAACTATGCAGCTGCATCCTTTGGGCTCACATATAAACAATGGACACTTAAGCAAGGTGCCACAGGGCTACTGGTGCCCATGACACCCACCAGAACGATCTCAGTTGACTCACCTTCCCTCCTAGATGGGGAAAGAAAATGCCCATCTCCATTTGGTATTTTTTCCCCTCATGACCGCTGACAACACAGTGAGGTGGAGAGACAAAAGGAGGCCTGCAGGGCCAGGCTTATCTGCAACTACTCCTAGTCTTGCTTTGTTTCTACAGAAATGTTTTAGTTTAGATTAAATCACCAAATGACTCATTAAATAGGCTGTCGGACAGAGATTTGCAAATTGGCTGGGGTTTTTTTTTAAAAATCTAGGTTTGTAGAATTCCTTATCCAAGCGCAAATTATTTTGGTAAGCTAATTATCAACAAAAATAGAATATTTCATTATCGCAGCTCTTATCTCATTGTCCTGTACACTGTAGCAAATATGAGACTGAGGTTGTTTTTTTTAAGTATTTAGTATTATATTAGTACTGCCAGTCCAGCCTTTTAGCTCATGTTATTGTGCAGGCTCTTAAATAAAACTATAACTGATCGGGAGTGAATACTGAGCATCACTACAGCCAGCCATGCAAATCTGCTTTATAGGTAACTTTTTCTGTCTCTGTTCTGATCTATTCCATAATTTGTTTGATAATCTCATTATACCACACCCAGGGGTCACAACATTCAAGTAGAATGTTTCCACTAACCTTAGATTCATTCTGATTCTAGCAAGAAAGAACAAATTCCCCAATTTGGGCAGGCAAGGTACTGGTGGTAACCAAGAGGCACCAGCACGGTAAGCACATCTTAAAAGTGTGCCAACTCATAGGAGAACTCAGCTCAGGACAATTGTTTCAGCTGTGGCTCAGTGGGTCGCACACTGTCCACTGAGCCAGAAGGTCGTGGGTTCAAGTTCCACTTCCGCAACGTGAGCACATAAATCTAGGCTGACACTCCAGTGCAGTGCTGAGGGAGTGCTGCACTGTCGGAGGTGCTGTCTTTCAGATGAGACGTTAAACATCTGCTCTTCTCAGGTGAACGTAAAAGACCCCATAGCACTATTTCAAAGAAGAGCAGAGGAGTTATCCCAGGTGTCCTGGCTAATATTAATCCCTCAATCAACATGATAAAGACAGATTATTTGGTCATTATCACATTGCTGTTTGTGGGAGCTTGTTGTGCGTAACTAGGCTGCTGTGTTTCCCACATTACAACAGTGACTACAGTCCATAAAGTACTTCATTGGCTAAAGTGCTTTGGGACATCTGGTGGTCTGGAAAGGCGCTATATAAATGCAAGTCTTTCTTCTTTCTTTCTCTCAATCTTGAATTAATTCACGATAAGTGGTGACTTCCCTTCCGATGTAATAGTTCAACAAATTTGTCATCTAGACCTAAAGGGAGCCAAGTGGATCCCAACCTAGATTCTAGATCGAATGTTCCTCTTTTGCAGCAGATATACATTTCTCATTGTAAGAACAATGTAAGGATGGAGATATTTTAATCAGATCTTGGTGCCAAACATTTTCAAATATGAATTACAATAACAATACTTTATTGTGCAAAATGAATGCCTGAATTACATCAAAAATGTTGGCATTTTATTTAGAAATACATTTGTATCTTGGGGCGTTATCTTGGAAGGACTGCAGCTCCATCTTTAAGCTTTCCTTTCTATTCTCTAAATGATAATCTTAAAAGGTAATATTTTGGGTAATGAAAATGATGGAGCTTCTAAAGCCAGCAAAACAATTATCAGAGGGTTCAACATTCTGTTTCCCCCCCCCCCCCACCCTGAGGTTCACAGTTGCAGGCTCTTAGAAACAGACCCCCTGAGAGAATCCACCCAGAGCACCCAGCACACTCAATCAGTTCCCTAAGCTGATTAAGCTAGCTATAAAGAACTCTGTTTTATTGACACAATAAAGGAGAGGATAGAGAGGGACATGGAATGAGAAAATCATCTCCATGCCGACAAATTAAAGGACCAAGAGAGCCCCTTGCAGCTATTCCATTCAATTGGAGAAGCTACTTTATCTCCTGGACTCCTGAACTTGTGACAAGACAAACAAAAGTCAAGCAGACTCTGTATTTTCAATCTAGATTTTCAGATTGATTGCCAAATTACTACCTAAGGAGTCTTGAATACTCAGTTTCAGCTTGATCTTATTTTCTCTCGATCTCACTGTCTCTGCTTAGCTCCCTATATTTGTTTTATCTCTCACACTGTCTGAATTGCTCTCATCGGGATGGAAATTACTATTGCCATTAATCATGGGGAATGATCAACGTTTTTCAGGTATTTTTCTGATTTTTTAATGCCTCTATTAAAACAGTGGATGCAGAAATGACATACAAACATATTGGCCTGGAATTTCTTTCAAGCTGCTCCTGTTCCTCCGCCCTAATTTTGCGGCAGATGCGGCGGAAATCCCTTTAAATGTAAATGGCATTTCTTCCACTCCTCCGGTGAAGTGACATCAGCAACTCGAGGTAAATTCTGGACCCTTAGCATTTGGTCTCAATTAGCACCAACAGCAATTCCTACCCTTTCAGTCCCTCTACAACTAGTTATTTCCATATCTGTTCTTTGTTTCTCTCACTTTCCTGCTCTTTATTTATGCGTCCCTATATCTGCTGTACACTTTTCCCCTTTCTCTCGGTCTTTATATATGTCTCTTTATGCTCTTTAATTATCTTTGTCTAGGCTGAGAGTTACCTATCTTCTCTATTTCTCTACTTGTCTAAGGACCTTTCTCTCTATATTTGTTTATTTACCTTGATCACTTTACCTAACAATACAAGTCTCAGTACTGCTTCTTTCTCCCTCTCTCTCTCTTTCTGTCTCTTTCACCAGTTACAGGCCTCAATTTACAGCAAGACTATTTGCTTGTTTTTCAGTGAAGGATGACACGGTTATAATTCAGACTTTCTTCCAACATTCTTTATCCATGTGCAATGCAATGAGACAGTTTCCTTTTTGCAGATTCTCATCTCCTATAAGCCAACATTTAAGAACTTAGGCATAGAGCTAAAAGTGTTAATGTGGCACAGATGAACAATTACCCTTTTACCAAGTTATTTTGCACTGGAATTCCACATGAGCTGTTTACCACACAGGTCATGGTCTCTTCAATTGATAGAAAAACACCACGCTGAAAGATGATATCGTTCACGCGAGACTAACGGTTGAATTTATTACAAGAAAGAAATTCACGCAAAAGTAAAAATGAATACAGCAGAATATGTTAAACTTCCTCACATCAGCGTGGCTCAGTGGGGGAGCACACTCGCCTCTGAGTCAGTAGGTTGTGGGTTCAAGTCCCCCTCCAGGGACTTGAGCACAAAAATCTAGACTGGCATTCCAGTGCAGTGCTGAGGGAGCCAAATCGAGGCTCTCTCAGGTGGACGTAAAAGATCCCATTGTACTATTTCAAAAAAGAGCAGGGGAGCTTTCCATGGTGTCCTGGCCAATATTTATCCCTCAATCAACATAACAAAACAAATTAATTGGTCATTATCACATTGCTGTTTGTGGGAGCTTGTTGAGCGCACATTGGCTGCCGTGTTTCCCACATTCATCATCATCATCATAGCGAGTCCCTCGAAATCGAGGAAGATTTGCTTCCACTCTAAAAGTGAGTTCTCAGGTGACTGTACAGTCCAATATGGGAATCACAGTCTCTGTCACAGGTGGGGTAGACAGTGGTTGAAGGAAAGGGTGGGTGGGGAGCCTGGTTTGCCCGCACGCTCCTTCTGTTGTCTGCGATTGATTTCTGTATGCTCTCGGTGACAAGACTCGAGGTGCTCAGCGCCCTCCCGGATGCTCTTCTTCCACTTTGGGCAGCCTTGGGCCAGGGATTCCGAGATGCTGGTGGGGATGTTGCACTTTATCAAGGAGGCTTTGAAGGTGTCCTTGAAACATTTCCTCTGCCCACCTGGGGCTCGCTTGCCGTGTAGGAGATCCGAGTAGAACGCTGGCTTTGTGAGTCTTTTGTCGGGCATGCGGACAATGTGGCCTGCCCAGCGGAGCTGATCGAGTGTGGCCAGTGCTTCGATGCTGGGGATGTTGGACTGAGTGAGAACACTGACATTGGTGTGTCTATCATCCCAGTGGATTTGCAGGATCTTGCGGAGGCAGGGCTGGTGGTACTTCTCCAACGTTTTGAGGTGTCTACTGTATATGGTCCATGACTCTGAGCCATATAATGACCCACATTATAACAGTGACTACACTTCAATGGTACTTTATTGGCTGTGATGTCCGCTGGTCGTGAAAGGTGTTATATAAATGCAAGTCTTTCTTTTCTTTGAAGCACTGAGGATGTGAAAGTTGACATTTAAATGCAAGTTATTTCTTGCCTTCTTTTTAGGCTGGCACTGCAGTATTGAGGGAAGACTGGGAAAAGTGTGATACTGTTGGAAGTGCAGTCCTTCGGATGAGATGCTGAACTGAGGCCATGTTTGTCCATTCCACTGGTTCACTTGGATGTTAAGGGTTTTGTGGCATTATTACAAGAAGTGAATAGATTCTTTGTGTCCTTCTTACCTCAACCATACACAAAAAAACCCTGGTTATTGTCTGATTGTAGTTAATGGGAATTCACTGTATGCAAAATGTCTGCTCCATTTACCTGCATGACAGTGACCGCTAATTTATTGTATGTGAAGCACTTTGGGATGTTTCTGAGAGGGTTTATACAAATAAAGAAATATATAAATACAGTGAGTTAGCCACTGGCCTTTCACCTTTGGGAACTGGCTCAAAGCCAGCCTGAATCTGATAGGTTGAAAATCTGCTCTGTCTGCTAGCTGTAAAGCTCCTATGTTAAATGAGTTTGGAGAGTTTCAATCCAGTTCCTAGTGTCCACTGGCCTACAACATAAAACTGTCTCTAATTCAGCACTAATTGGCAATGTCACTCAGATAAGTCTAAGGATGTTTGATGTGAGAAATAGAAAAATGCCACACTGGTGCAGTCCGGGGCTACTTTTATACGGTTGGGGTTCAAACGTTTTCATTCTGCATCGATCCATACTACTTGTGGCATGATCCTTGAATGCTTGCTTGGAGTGCTTGGTGCTGATGTGGATGAGTCCGACTTTTATTCAAACAAGAACATTTCTTTCTCTCATATACAGAGCTTATTTCTTGATGAGGATAACAAATGCTTTAAGATCTGAGTCCATTTTCAGAATCTTTAAACTGAGTTAAGGTTAAGGGCAGATTTAAAGAAAGTTAAGGAAGGTGGTGGAAGCAGACTCTATAGTAACTTTCAAAAGAGAATTGGCTAAATACTTAGAAAGGAAGAATTTCCAGGGCTATGGGGAAAGAGCAGAGGAGTGGGCCTAATTGGATAGCTCTTTCAAAGAGTCAACACAGGCACAATGGGCCAAATGGCCTCCTTTTGTGCTGTATGAGTCTATAGGCAGAATTTGAACATAGAGACGGGATGTGGGGGTGGGGTGGCGGGGGACTGGGGAGGCTGGATTGCGGTCGGGAAACCCACGAGAACGGATTCCCTCAGAATTTAATGGCAAGCCCAGATAAAAAATTTTTCAACAGTCTATTGACTCTGGATCAGTTCCTATGGACTGGAGGGCAGCTAATGTAACACCACTTTTTAAAAAAGGAGGGAGAGAGAAAACGGGTAATTATAGACCAGTTAGCCTGACATCAGTAGTGGGGAAAATGTTGGAATCAATCATTAAGGATGAAATAGCAGCACATTTGGAAAGCAGTGATAGGATCGGTCCAAGTCAGCATGGATTTATGAAAGGGAAATCATGCTTGACAAATCTTCTGGAATTTTTTGAGGATGTAACCAGTAGAGTGGACAGGGGAGAACCAGTGGATGTGGTGTATTTGGACTTTCAAAAGGCTTTTGACAAGGTCCCACACAAGAGATTGCTGTGCAAAATCAAAGCACATGATATTGGGGGTAATGTACTGACATGGATAGAGAACTGGTTGGCAGACAGGAAGCAGAGAGTTGGGATTAACGGGTCCTTTTCAGAATGGCAGGCAGTGACTAGTGGAGTGCCGCAGGGCTTAGTGCTGGGACCCCAGCTCTTTACAATATATAATAATGATTTGGATGATGGAATTGAGTGTAATATCTCCAAGTTTGCAGATGACACTAAGCTGGGTGGCGGTGTGAGCTGTGAGGAGGACGCTAAGAGGCTGCAGGGTGATTTGGACAGGTTAGGCGAGTGGGCAAATACATGGTAGATGCAGTATAATGTGGATAAATGTGCAGTTATCCACTTTGGGGGCAAAAACACAAAGGCAGAATATTATCTGAATGGCGGCAGATTAGGAAAAGGGGAGATGCAGCGAGACCTGGGTGTTATGATTCATCAGTCATTGAAGGTTGGCATGCAGGTACAGCAGGCGGTGAAGAAGGCAAATAGTATGTTGGCCTTCATAACAAGGGGATTTGAGTATAGGAGCAGGGAAGTCTTACTGCAGTTGTACAGGGCCTTGGTGAGGCCCCACCTAGAATATTGTGTTCAGTTTTGGTCTTCTAATCTGAGGAAGGATGTTCTTGCTATTGAGGGAGTGCAGCGAAGGTTCACCAGACTGATTGCTGGGATGGTAGGACTGACATATGAGGAGAGACTGGAGAGACTGGATCGACTGGGCCTGTATTCACTGGAGTTTAGAAGGATGAGAGGGGATCTCATAGAAACATATAAAATTCTGACGGGACTGGACAGGTTAGATGCAGGAAGAATGTTCCCGATGTTGGGGAAGTCCAGAACCAGGGGACATAGTCTTCGGATAAGTGGAAAGCCATTTAGGACTGAGATGAGGAGGAACTTCTTCACTCAGAGAGTTGTTAACCTTTGGAATTCCCTACCGCAGAGAGTTGTTGATGCAAGTTCATTGGATAGATTCAAGAGGGAGTTAGATATGGCCCTTACGGCTAAAGGGATCAAGGGGTATGGAGAGAAAGCAGGAAAGGGGTACTGAAGGAATGATCAGCCATGATCTTATTGAATGGCGGTGCAGGCTCGAAGGGCCGGATGGCCTACTCCTGCACCTATTTTCTATGTTTCTATGTTTCTCTGTTTCCGGCCCACATCCAGCCAGATTGAGGCTGCTATCGGGCCTGCTAAGCGCGGGGGACGGGGTGGGGTGTGGGGGCCGTCAGACGGCCAGGATTGGAGGGGGTTGAAGAGCCAGGGATCGGAGGCCGGGGGGGGGCAGCGGGGGTTGGAGTTCGGGTGCCAGGGATCTTAGGCCGGAGTGGTGGTCAGGGGCTGGGGGCTGGGGATCAAAAAGCCGGTGGGTGGGGTGAGGGTTGGAGGCCTCGTGGGGATTGTCGGGGTCGGGGTGGAGGGAGATCGTAAGGGTTGGGGGGGTTCCGATCGCAGGGGTTGGTGAGGCAGGGTCGCTGGATCTAGTAGGTTGGTGGAAAGGCATTTACCTCCTAGATCCTAGATCCAGCAGTCTTCGCCTTCCGTTTGTTCCCCAAGGCCCATGAAACCCGGCCGCCCAGAGTTAAGTTTAAAATTACAAACCCACCTCCCGGGAGCGGGTTGGCCACTTTCTCCCCCGCCCCCACCCCCTCCCCCCACACCACCCTCATCTTGATTCCTTTAAAAACAGAAGTGGGCGAGTAGAGGTCGGGAATCGGATTTCTGAAACTGTAACCTTCCACTCGACCCAAACCTGCCCGTTGTTTGAGGTTAAAATTCCCCTCTCTGAATCTGTTAAAGATCTCTGACATAGGCACATGTCTCTGTGCCCACAGAGTTCTGACTGACTGGCCTGGAAATCCCTGTCTCCCCGGGTCCTTATGGAGTGTGTACGGATCCGGGAAGGCATCGCAAAAGCCGATTTTTAGCGTGCAATGTGCATGCGCTGAAAAACGTTTTTTCCGATCTGTCAAGCTCCAGATCCTCTGTATCTCGGGAGCAAGGACATTTGCATGGGCAAGCTTACGGTATTTACCCATATCTTGCCCAGCGGATGTCCTTAAAACTCTTGCGCCTGATAAAAGCAGGTGCATAGCCTACTTTTACAGGCGCAAGAGTTTTAAAACACACATGAACGTTATAAAATAACATTTTTAAAACAAATTTTATTGTTAAAAACGCTGCCCACTAAGGTAAGTTAAATTTAGACCATAATTAAAAAACTTTCTAAAAAATCAGAAAAATATATATTTTTTTATGACGAAATTCCTTTAATTTAAATTAATGTTAAGTACGTGGTGCATTTTTTTCTATTTTTTATTAGTGTTTTGGGTGTTTTGGGGGATGTTTCTCAATCATAACAATGAGAACTCCAACTTATGGCGTACCCATTGTTATGAATGAGAAAATACTGTACCTGGATTGGCTGCCCAGTGCCATGTGACTGCAGCTCCAGCTTATGGACATCCAGACGCGCTCGCGCTCCGACGCGCAGTGAGTGGAGGCCTCAGGACCAGGATCCCTCGTGGGCGTAGCAGGAACAGGTAAGTGCGCATCCTTTTTTACTTTTTCAGTCGATTGGGATTTCTAGGCCACTGTAGTGATGTGGAAGTTAGGTTTAACCCAGTAAACTCAACTTCCGCGAGCAGCTGCCCAGATTCAACCCCCTCACTTCCTATGAAATGGAGACGAGCTTCTTTGAAAAATCTCTGATTCCTTCTTATCAGGCCAGTAATTATAATATTAATTATTTCTATCAGCGGAATAAATTGATTCATGAATAGGGGTCCCGTTTCTGTCTGAGGAGGTGCTTACTGGCTCAGGTCTGAAAAAAATAGTCTTTTGGAACTTCCATCTGGCATCACATCCTCTTCGTGGCTGTGGTAATCTTAATCATGAATGAGCTCCGTTTCTTCGAGAGATTCATAGATTATCATTATCATTTCACAGGCCTGAGGAATTTGGTGAGACAATCTTTAGCTGATGGTTGTCTGTTTACAAACAATGACATAAACTGATATGGGCCACCTTCCTTTGAACCTCACCGTTCACTGCAAACAACATGTCTGTGTTGTCACATACACGGGCTCGTGTGTCAAGGCAAACAAAGCTGCTTCATGAGCAGCTGACATTGTGCGAGGCCCCTTGGGGAAGAGTGACCATAATATGGTGGAATTCTACATTCGGGTGGAGAATGAAACAGTTAATTCAGAGACCATGGTCCAGAACTTAAAGAAGGGTAACTTTGAAGGTATGAGGCGTGAATTGGCTAGGATTGATTGGCGAATGATACTTAAGGGGTTGACTGTGGATGGGCAATGGCAGACATTTAAAGACCGCATGGATGAACTACAACAATTGTACATCCCTGTCTGGTGTAAAAATAAAAAAGGGAAGGCGGCTCAACTGTGGCTGTCAAGGGAAATCAGGGATAGTATTAAAGCCAAGGAAGTGGCATACAAATTGGCCAGAAATAGCAGTGAACCCGGGGACTGGGAGAAATTTAGAACTCAGCAGAGGAGGACAAAGGGTTTGATTAGGGCAGGGAAAATGGAGTACGAGAAGAAGCTTGCAGGGAACATTAAGACGGATTGCAAAAGTTTCTATAGATATGTAAAGAGAAAAAGGTTAGTAAAGACAAACGTAGGTCCCCTGCAGTCAGAATCAGGGGAAGTCATAACGGGGAACAAAGAAATGGCAGACTAATTGAACAAGTACTTTGGTTCGGTATTCACTAAGGAGGACACAAACAACATTCCGGATATAAAAGGGGTCAGAGGGTCTAGTAAGGAGGAGGACCTGAGAAAAATCCTTATTAGTCGGGAAATTGTGTTGGGGAAATTGATGGGATTGAGGGTGATAAATCCCCAGGGCCTGATGGACTGCATCCCAGAGTACTTAAGGAGGTGGCCTTGGAAATAGCGGATGCATTGACAGTCATTTTCCAACATTCCATTGACTCTAGATCAGTTCCTATTGAGTGGAGGGCAGCCAATGTAACCCCACTTTTTAAAAAAGGAGGGAGAGAGAAAACAGGGAATTATAGACCAGTCAGCCTGACATCGGTAGTGGGTAAAATGATGGAATCAATTATTAAGGATATCATAGCAGCGCATTTGGAAAGAGGTGACATGAGAGGTCCCAGTCAGCATGGATTTGTGAAAGGGAAATCATGCTTGACAAATCTTCTGGAATTTTTTGAGGATGTTTCCAGTAGAGTGGACAAGGGAGAACCAGTTGATGTGGTATATTTGGACTTTCAGAAGGCTTTCGACAAGGTCCCACACAAGAGATTAATGTGCAAAGTTAAAGCACATGGGATTGGGGGTAGTGTGCTGACATGGATTGAGAACTGGTTGTCAGACAGGAAGCAAAGAGTAGGAGTAAATAGGGACTTTTCAGAATGGCAGGCAGTGACTAGTGGGGTACCGCAAGGTTCTGTGCTGGGGCCCCAGCTGTTTACACTGTACATTAATGATTTAGATGAGGGGATTAAATGTGGTATCTCCAAATTTGCGGATGACACCAAGTTGGGTGGCAGTGTGAGCTGCGAGGAGGATGCTATGAGGCTGCAGAGCAACTTGGATAGGTTAGGTGAGTGGGCAAATGCATGGCAGATGAAGTATAATGTGGATAAATGTGAGGTTATCCACTTTGATGGTAAAAACAGAGAGACAGACTATTATCTGAATATTAACAGATTAGGAAAAGAGGAGGTGCAACGAGACCTGGGTGTCATGGTACATCAGTCATTGAAGGTTGGCATGCAGGTACAGCAGGCGGTTAAGAAAGCAAATGGCATGTTGGCCTTCATAGCGAGGGGATTTGAGTACAGGGGCAGGGAGGTGTTGCTACAGTTGTACAGGGCCTTGGTGAGGCCACACCTGGAGTATTGTGTACAGTTTTGGTCTCCTAACCTGAGGAAGGACATTCTTGCTATTGAGGGAGTGCAGCGAAGGTTCACCAGACTGATTCCCGGGATGGCGGGACTGACCTATCAAGAAAGACTGGATCAACTGGGCTTGTATTCACTGGAGTTCAGAAGAATGAGAGGGGACCTCATAGAAACGTTTAAAATCCTGATGGGTTTAGACAGGTTAGATGCAGGAAGACTGTTCCCAATGTTGGGGAAGTCCAGAACCAGGGGTCACAGTCTAAGGATAAGGGGTAAGCCATTTAGGACCGAGATGAGGAGAAACTTCTTCACCCAGAGAGTGGTGAACCTGTGGAATTCTCTACCACAGAAAGTTGTTGAGGCCAATTCACTAAATATATTCAAAAAGGAGTTAGATGAAGTCCTTACTACTAGGGGGATCAAGGGGTATGGCGAGAAAGCAGGAATGGGGTACTGAAGTTGCATGTTCAGCCATGAACTCATTGAATGGCGGTGCAGGCTCGAAGGGCCAAATGGCCTACTCCTGCACCTATTTTCTATGTTTCTATGTATCTAAGTACTTTGATTCGGTATTCACTAAGGAGGACACAAACAACCTTCCGGATATAAAAGGGGTCAGAGGGTCTAGTAAGAAGGAGGAACTGAGGGAAATCCTTATTAGTCGGGAAATTGTGTTGGGGAAATTGATGGGTTTGAAGGGTGATAAATCCCCAGGGCCTGATGGACTGCATCCCAGAGTACTTAAGGAAGTGGCCTTGGAAATAGCGGATGCATTGACAGTCATTTTCCAACATTCCATAGACTCTGGATCAGTTCCTATGGAGTGGAGGGTAGCCAATGTAACCCCACTTTTAAAAAAAGGAGGGAGAGAGAAAACAGGGAATTATAGACCGGTTAGCCTGACATCGGTAGTGCGTAAAATGATGGAATCAATTCTTAAGGATGTCATAGCAGCGCATTTGGAAAGAGGTGACATGATAGGTCCAAGTCAGCATGGATTTGTGAAAGGGAAATCATGCTTGACAAATCTTCTGGAATTTTTTGAGGATGTTTCCAGTAGAGTGGACAAGGGAGAATTAGTTGATGTGGTGTATTTGGACTTTCAGAAGGCTTTCGACAAGGTCCCACACAAGAGATTAATGTGCAAAGTTAAAGCACATGGGTTTGGGGGTAGTGTGCTGACGTGGATTGAGAACTGGTTGTCTGACAGGAAGCAGAGAGTCGGAGTAAATGGGTACTTTTCAGAATGGCAGGCAGTGACTAGTGGGGTACCGCAATGTTCTATGCTGGGGCCCCAGCTGTTTACATTGTACATTAATGATTTAGACGAGGGGATTAAATGTAGTATCTCCAAATTTGCGGATCACACTAAGTTGGGTGGCAGTGTGAGCTGCGAGGAGGATGCTATGAGGCTGCAGAGTGACTTGGATAGGTTAGGTGAGTGGGCAAATGCATGGCAGATGAAGTATAATGTGGATAAATGTGAGGTTATCCACTTTGGTGGTAAAAACAGAGAGACAGACTATTATCTGAATGGTGACAGATTAGGAAAAGGGGAGGTGCACGAGACCTGGGTGTCATGGTACATCAGTCATTGAAGATTGGCATGCAGGTATAGCAGGCAGTTAAGAAAGCAAATGGCATGTTGACCTTCATAGCAAGGGGATTTGAGTACAGGGGCAGCGAGGTGTTACTACAGTTGTACAGGGCCTTGGTGAGGCCACACCTGGAGTATTGTGTACAGTTTTGGTCTCCTAACTTGAGGAAGAACATTCTTGCTATTGAGGAAGTGCAGCGAAGGTTCACCAGAATGATTCCTGGGATGGCAGGACTGACATATCAAGAAAGACTGGATCAACTGGGCTTGTATTCACTGGAGTTCAGAAGAATGAAAGGGGATCTCATAGAAACGTTTAAAATTCTGACGGGTTTAGGCAGGTTAGATGCAGGAAGAATGTTCCCAATGTTGGGGAAGTCCAGAACCAGGGGTCACAGTCTAAGGATAAGGGGTAAGCCATTTAGGACCGAGATGAGGAGAAACTTCTTCACCCAGAGAGTGGTGAACCTGTGGAATTCTCTACCACAGAAAGTAGTTGAGGCCAATTCACTGAATATATTCAAAAAGGAGTTAGATGTCGTCCTTACTGCTAGGAGTATCAAGAGGTATGGCGAGAAAGCAGGAATGGGGTACTGAAGTTGCATGTTCAACCATGAATTCATTGAATGGCGGTGCAGGCTCGAAGGGCCGAATGGCCTACTCCTGCGCCTATTTTCTATGTTTCTATATTTCTATGACACTGCTTAATTTTAACCTCCACTACAATGGCCAACAATGTCACACAAGCAAGATATAATATTCAAGTCTTTCATGATATGATGTTGGAAAGAGCTCTACAGTAGGATCAGATGACATGAACCTTTACACTGCCCCTTTGGATAACCCACTGAATTGTTTTTTTAAGACTGAAACCTTTTTTTGTGGGTTCATTTACACTATCCAGAGGTTGGAGGAAGGAAAGGACGTTCCAAAGATTCCTTAAACCCAACTGCTGGAGTTACAGAAGAACGTCCAGGGGTACAAATTGTTCTGGTCACTATTCTGGCGAGGTCAGGGCGAAGGAGCGGCAAGAGTTCATCGAGGAATGTGATCGGGGCCCAGAAGAGGCGAGTGCCCAGGGGCAGCACGGGCCAGTCCACACTGCGATATGTGTGCGCACTCGGTCCGTGCAGCAGAGCTGGTCTCCAGTCGTCTTGGGTAATCCTTGCCACTGGACCAAGACCTAGCTCTGTCAAGCCCGTGTGGTGGCTGGTGTGCAATGGGTACCACACGTTAAAAAAAAAACATGCACAGGCATCTTCCACCCTTCAGGGTGTATGAACCCTTTGGGATCTGGAATACTGAGTCCTTCATTGAAACTCCTGTGAATTCATCCCTTTTTGGCGTGGAAACAAGTCATCCTCGTTTCGAGGGACTGTCTATGAAATGATAGGAAGCAACAAGATAAATATATTAATGATGATTTCCGCCATACTATTATATTTCCAGTGAAATTCAAAACTAAACAGGATAAATCTTCAGGAATTAATCTACAATGCAGCTACATATACTGACTACAGTAATTTAATGAATGTTTTTCCATCCCTTCTTCTGAGAAAATATCTGCCTCCCAATTGCAACTGAGATCATGAAGTGACAATGTGGAGTGCAAACAAACATCTCATCAATAGTTAGTTTAATATCACTGGGGCTCCAATGTCCTGCGTTACTGTACCAATTTTTCTCAATTAATCGTCTTTACAATGTCAGCTACAAGTTGTGCCAAATAATACCTTGATAGTGTCTATAGAAGGAAATTTAAACCCCAGCCATAGCAAAATGTCCTCAGCATCAAGCAATGTTTCTAATCAATGTGCTTTAAAAAAAAACTGAAAATTTGCATCATGGCCTGTTCAATTTTTTCTTCTTAGATAGTAATGTATGCCTCTATCTCAGGGCTGTTATTAAGTGAGTCCCTAATTGAGTCAATTTATCTTTCACTTTAGAACATTCAAGGCAAGCCAGAAACTTACATTATATGATAAGTATTTAACTTTAGGTAATAATTAATTACTTGGAATAATAATGGCTGTACGATATTTTAAATGAATACTTCACAATTTTTTATTAAGGAATAAGTAACCGAGGAGAAATTGCAGACATAAAAGTAAACAGCAGGCACAAATAGTTAATGAGCACCTCCACAAATAAGTAGGTGAGTAATGTACACTCACTTGCACAACACATTCAGAAGTAAGTCATCAGTATATGCCCACCTGCTCAAAGTCAGTCACAGGTGTGTGACAGAGGTTGCATCCAGATACAAGTTTCTAAATGTCACTGATCCAAAGCCACTATTGTACCAAGGTTTTCCTCGTGTCGTTTGAATGGAAAATGTAATTCCATCTACCCACTGCCCAGGACACAGGACTCCTGTGTCTTCATAGCAAGACCTTAAACATCTCAATGGCTCGGATTTTCCAGGGCCTATGACCACATACTCGATGCGTTCACGGCCATAAGTGCCCCGCATGTTGCGGGTTTCCACATCTGCTGCGCATGCGCGAAAACTCGGAACTTGTGATCTGTCAGGTTTCAGCTTGACAGATCCCTGGGAAATGGACATTCGCTAGCGGAGAGTTGGCGTGGGCTATTTGCCCAACTACTGCCTCGCGAATGCCCGCGAAACTCTTACACCTGGTAAAAGCAGGCACAGGGTCTTCTTTTACCAACGTAAAAGTTTAAATAAATATTAAAATAACTGAAAAACTGAACTGTCATCTTACTACACATCCCCAGAATGGCTACCAACCAGTTTCATTGTGTGCTTTGCTGTAATCAACTTTCATAATCTGCACAATATTTGGATTGTGAAAGAAAAGAATTGATGAGTATTAGCCTTATAATTGAAAACATGCAGTATGATTCCTCAGCCATTATTATTGAAGTTAGCTTATACAGTTCAATGATCAAATAAACACCAGCAAAAAAGTCATTGATACAATAGGTCATTATTTTGCAGGCACTGTGCCATCTTACTCGGTTAACTGGTCATTTCTGCATTTCATAAATCACAGGGAGTCTCAGCCTTCAATTATTACTAATGGCGAGTTCATAGGCTGAGGTAAAAAATCACAACTTGTCTTTAATCCACAAACAATGCAGCAACAGTTGTACTCAAGGCTGTCATTTTAAAGTGTGAATAAATTTTTACTTCAGCATCATTCACAATATACAAGCTAACCCACTGAATTACTTACAGGAAATACATTGAAATACATCTCTGCAAATACACCCCATCCAGCCACCCAGATACACCCCATAACACTCACCTAAATACACCTCCGTAAACACACCCAAATGCGCCCCAAACACTCACCCAAATGCACGTTGGTTCATGGAAGAGTTCTGTACTTCACAGGCTGTGTGCCTTCTGTACTCAGAGTTTTGAAGAAATAACTACCTTTTTTCATTCAAAATCAACATTATACAGGTATTTATAATATATATTTTAAATACTCCAGAAGCATGTCCTGGGCAACACTGAGCAGGCTTGGTAATGCCATTCTGAATATTAGATTTTAAAGATATCGGTCTTGAAATTACTTTAAGGAATACGAGTGTACAAACACTTAATGCATGCATTCCTTCCTCTGTTATTTTGACAGAGGAATGAACCTATTTATTTCAAACAGGAGAACGTCTCAGCTAAAATATCAGCAGAAGGGATTTCACACACAAGGGGGGTGATTTTCGGCAACGTGCTGAGGCGCTGAAGATCCTGCAAGGTGGCCAAGATGACGTCTTGAGCTGAACTGCCGGTTTCACCCGTGTTTAGCACAAGACGCCATCTTGGTAAAGGAGTTAAAGCGCACGCATGGAATGGCCACCCGGAGGCTCGTTAAGGGGCTGATTTCCACTCCAAATGCCTGCCAGCACTCATTAAGGAGTTCCTAACGCCCGTTCCTAACAGCGATCAGCTGTTTGGGAGCAAACAAGGCGTTGATGTGGATTTCGAGCGCTGCGTAAAGAACCATTTCTTGTTCACTTGCTGATGGAGCTGTGAAGAGGACCTCTGAAACACACCGGGAGACTTTCTGGGACACTTTGTCAAGACTACACCAACACTGTAGCAACATTTATTCTGCAAATTCTCTGAGGACTTCACCTATAAAGATTAAGTGCTGTGCTACTCTACCTTATTAGACACCTTTTAGGAGTCACCAGGGGAAAGGGAGTGCTTGGTCATGGGCATCTTGCTAGTGGTCTGGACAAGGAATGACGGAGGACAGGAGGCCAGGCAGAGCAGCACCAGCTGCTGCAGGAGAGCGGGACAGGAGGGCAAAGTGGCATCCTTCCCCCCTGCGAGTACAGCGGACATCCCTCCTCCTTTGGACCTCCTCCACCAGGGCCTCCAGTGCCACGTCCACGAACCTGTGCGCCCTCTCCCTCTGTCCCTGAGCCATCCTACAATATGCTGCTGTGTGCCAGCCATGCACTCTACACCTTCAGTGGAAGTAGATGCGAGGAGCCCACATATACTGCTCCACGAAAATTGCATCTAATCAGCACATAAGTGCTAAACCTGCAGGTTTCTGGTTAGCGCCTCCAGGCAAATTGAAATTATAGTAATCAGCAATTAGGACCAAAATGATGTGCTAAATCCAGACTTTCAAACGGGTGTTTAGTGCCTGCTTTCACCCTTTGGCCAAAATAACCCCAGGAAGCTTTTATTTGTTAGAGAATAGCACAACAGAATTTGAACAGCACAGATTATCAACATATCTTCCTCATAATTCAATCATTACAAATGAGCTATTATTTTATTCAAATGTCCATTGCTTGGTGCCCATTGTGTTGCGCATTGACAAATGAACTAAAAATTAAATCACTCACTTCCAGAACTTGTACTTAACTTTCACTCCATTCTTTATAACTCCCATGTTTTGTCTTTCTGTCTGTCCTCCATACATTATCTCTCCTTTTCTCAATACGCTTCTCACAGTTTCTCTGATTGTTGTCCATGTATCTGCTTGTTTTCTCCTCTCTTGTTCAGTTGATCCCGCTTTCTGTATTTTGTTTTCTTCTCTCTGTCTCCTGATTCTTATAGATGTCTCCACTTCTCTCACACACTTTGCTTCTGTACATCTTTCTTTTTACCTGGAGCTAGAGAGTTGGAGGGAGCAGGTGGTCAGGGTTTGGAGCTGAGGCTTGGAGGAGTGAGGAACAAAGACCTGGTCTTGGCAATTGTCCCTGTCTCTCTATATCTCTTTCTCCCATTTGATAGCTACTTCCATATGTGTGAAGGGTAATGAAGGATTGGAGCTGGTGTAGGGAGCCATGGGACAGATTCTGAATGTGAAGGAAACAATAGACTCAGGCTGTGGCGAGAAGAAAAATCAACCAGAATTTCTTTTATGCTTATTCACCAGGTAGGGTTCAAGTAGTAATCCTGAAAGTTTCATTTTAATGCTTCAATTTATTCTGCAATAGATTAATTAGATTAAATATGTAAAACATTCTGATCAAGTATATAATACTCTGGTGTCTGTCATTCAGTTATGCTTGTTTCAGATTCTTGTTTTGGCAGCAATTATATGTAGAAACATTACAGCGAAGTGCAGTACTGCTGGGGAGGGAGTGGAACATTGCTGGGGAGGGAGTGCAGCATTGCTGGGCAGGAAATACAGCACTGCTGGGGAGGAAATGCAGCATTGCTGGGGAGGAAATGCAGCAGTGCTGGGCAGGAAATGCAGCACTGCTGGGGAGATAGTGGCTGAGGAGGGAGTGGAGCATTGCTGGAGAGGAAAGCAGAATATTCTGGGGAAAATGAGGACCAATGCGAGAGAGGGAAGCTCTGTTGGGCCAGGAGCGGAGCACTTGATGGGTCCAGAAGACTCAGGCAGGAAATAGTGCGGAGCATTCGGCTTGGAAGGGTGGTGGTGAACTGAACCACTAGAAAATGATAGACGTAAAAACATAGAAACATAGAAAATAGGTGCAGGAGCAGGCCATTTGGCCCTTCGAGCCTGCACCACCAATCAATATGATCATGGCTGATCATGAAACTTCAGTACCCCATTTTTGCTTTCTCTCCATACCCCTTGATCCCTTTAGCCGTAAGGGCCACATCTAACTTCCTTTTGAATATAGCTAACAAACTGGCCTCAACAACTTTCTGTGGCAGAGAATTCCACAGGTTCACAATTCTCTGAGTGAAGAAATTTTTCCTCATCTCGGTCCTAAATGGCTTACCCCTTATCCTTAAACTGTGACCCCTGGTTCTGGACTTCCCCAACATTGGGAACATTCTTCCTGCATCTAATCCCGTCAGAATTTTATAAGTTTCTATGAGATCCCCTCTCATTCTTCTGAATATAAGCCAAGTCAATTCCTCATATGTCAGTCCTGCCATCCTGGGAATCAGTCTGGTGAACCTTCGCTGCACTCCCTCAATAGCAAGAATATCCTTTCTCAGATTAGGAGACCAAAACTGTATACAATATTCAAGGTGTGGCCTCACTAAGGCCCTGTACAACTGCAGTAAGACCTCCCTGCTCCTATACTCAAATCCTCTCGCTATGAAGGCCAACATGCCATTTGCTTTCTTCACCGTCTGCTGTACCTGCATGCCAACTTTCAATGACTGATGTACCATGACACCCAGGTCCCATTGCACTTCCCCTTTTCCTAACCTGTCACCATTCAGATAATATTCTGCCTTCCTGTTTTTTCCACCAAAGTGGATAATCTCACATTTATCCACATTATACTGCATCTGCCATGCATTTGCCCACTCACCTAACCTGTCCAAGTCACCCTGCAGTCTCTTAGCGTCCTCCTCACAGCTCACACTGCCATCCAGCTTAGTGTCATCTGCTAACTTGGAGATCTTACATTCAATTCCTTCATCTAAATTATTAATGTATATTGTAAATAGCTGGGGTCCCAGCACTGAACCTTGCGGTACTCCACTAGTCACTACCTGCCATTCTGAAAAGGACCCATTTATTCCTACTCTTTGCTTCCTGTCTGCCAACCAGTTCTCTATCCACGTCAATACATTACCCCCAGTACCATGTGCTTTAATTTTGCACACTAATCTCTTGTGTGGGACCTTGTCAAAAGCCTTTTGAAAGTCCAAATACACCACATCCACTGGTTCTCCCTTGTCCACTCTACTAGTTACAGCCTCAAAAAATTCTAGAAGATTTTCAAGCATGACTTCCCTTTCATAAATCCATACTGACTTGGACCTATCCTGTCACTGCTTTCCAAATGTGCTGCTTTTGCATCTTTAATAATTGATTCCAACATTTTCCCCATGACCGATGTCAGGCTAATCTATAATTCCCTGTTTACTCTCTCCCTCCTTTTTTAAAAAGTGGGGTTACATTAGCTACCCTCCAATCCATAGGAACTGATCCAG
The DNA here is from genome assembly GCF_044704955.1 of Pristiophorus japonicus. NCBI lineage: Eukaryota > Metazoa > Chordata > Chondrichthyes > Pristiophoridae > Pristiophorus > Pristiophorus japonicus. The sequence continues at coordinate 259,184,106 of NC_091982.1, read as the reverse complement.
AGTCTATAGAATGTTGGAAAATGACCACCAATACATCCACTATTTCTTGAGCCACTCTGGGATAGAGGCTATCAGGTCCTGAGGATTTATCAGTCTTCAATCCCATCAATTTCCCTAACACAATTTCCTGACTAATAAGGATTTCCTTCAGTTCCTCCTTCTTGCTAGACCCTCAGATCCCTAGTATTTCCAGAAAGTTATTTGTGTCTTCCTTAGTGAAGACAGAACCATGAGTGGGCAGTGGAAAGCTGTGTGTGTCTGTGTGAGTGTGTGAGAGAGAGAGAGAGAGAGAGAGAGAGAGAGAGAGGGATGAATAAATTGATTGTACTACATTTAATCTACGTCCTCTGATTTACAAGGTATATGCTTGCTATTGCATTCTTTTTAAAAGTCGAGTAAAAGAACTATCGAGTATTCAGAATTCCTGCGCTGAAGCCTTACTGGGCTGCTTGAGATCACCACTGCAAACCGGCAATATTCATCTCCTAACTGTGTATGAAAGAGATGAGTTACACAGATTGAGTTTCCGAGGGATTAAAGAGATGGACAGTATGGGCTGATTTACTGAAAGATTTTATTTGGGAAATCGACATGGGACCCACAGCACAATAAAGCTGCCGGGATAGTTTTTCACCGAATCAGTGTCGTGTCACATTGCTGAAAGCTGGTCATAGTTCAGCGGCTCTGCATCTGAGACAATGCTGGGAGTCGTGTCTGCATTTACTCCCAAACAGGCAGGCTCTGAAATATATCTCTGCGGACGGGATAGCAGTTCCTGCAAAGCAGTCAAAAAAGAGACAGCAGCAGCAAGATAAATAAAATGTGGCCAGGGTCCACAATGCCTTTTATTAGATTCAGTTAGGAAAATGCTTGAATCAGTTTGAATCGCCAGAAAGTTTAGATATCAAGTGGTCAGACGACCCAGTGTGTTGGTGTTACCAACATGTTGTGTCAAAGAATGGTGGAATCATGGATTAGCTCCTGTCGTTTTTCATATAGCGTGGGATCCATTTCAAACATGTGTCTGGGATGGGTAGGAGGGGCGGGGGCGGTGGTGGGGAGGCGGATAAGGTGCTACCGCTTTAAAATCAGGGGGTGAGTCAACTCACCCTGTTCTCGTGTATCCCCATGTGATCAGTTACACAGGGATTCAGCAAGGCCTGGGAACCGATTGCTTTTTCAATCTCTTGGTCAAGGAAAGATATGTGGAATGACAGATGTGGTGGGGAGAGTAAAAAGATCATTTTTCAAAGGATTCATATATTTTTTTAATCTATGGCGGCTCCTGGATGCATTAACTCTTACTTCGAACTATTAGGGGGAAGGAAAGAAAATCAAAACTGCAATGTAGTGAGTCTAGCTTTTGTTGTTTAATCCGCAGGCCCTCATTCATGCTCACTGTTAATCTCTTAAGACATTATAGAAGGAGCCAACAAAGAAACATGAATACCTCCACTAGTGCCTTGAATGGGAGACGTTTGGGGGAAATCTGGTACAGGCTAAATCTTTTCATTGCAAAGTGACCGCTGAAACCAATTGTACGGGCCCACAGCTGCTGGTGAGCACACAGGCCAGCCGACTAACAGCATGTGCCATGTCTGTCTGGATTTCACTGTACCATAGAGACTGACGGGATCCATCTCTTTTGCAGCCACGGACCTTATTAAAGAGACACTGACCTTTATTTGATGATCAGTATAATCAACACTAAATTCTGTGTGACAGGTTTGGAGTGAGGAATTTTTATTTTTAATCTTAATCCTCTTTTATTTTGGTCAGGGTAAGAACTTCTTTTAGATTTGTTAATTTATTTTAGCTCCGGGGATGACTTGCATCCGATTTTTCTTCCTCCTGTTCCACAGGTAATTGTCTACGCTTCACTCAGTTTTGTGGATTATCGCAGGAACAGACCCTTGTCCCGCCACTATAGGGTGCAACGCACTAGTGCTCAATTGTGCTGCCTCATCCTTCCCCCCTTAATCCTCTCTTTATTTCTATCCAAGTATTCTAACTATGACCCTGCAAACTTGCCCAGTTACTGGGCATAGGTGGGAGTGGGAAGGCTGCCCACGTCCATCTTTAAAGCACAACAATACCACCCCTCCTTCTATGCTGCCTGGAGGCATAACCGATTAATGGAGGACCACTCCTTCAAGACTAGGCTTTGTAATTGGGGATAACTGGACAGAACTCCAATTCTCCAGTGCTGTACCTACCAAGCTGTTCCCTCAAGGCTGATAGTTGAATGCAAGAATCCCGAACTGAGAGCCCAGTGCTCTGCTACTGTATCTCCCCGACTGCTTCCTCAGGACTGGGATTTGAATATGGGGATGTGTAATTGAGAGCACAACTCGCCATGGCTTCTTTGGCAGCACCTCCCAAACCTGCAACCTCTACCTCCTAGAAGGACAAAGGCAGCAGGTGCATGGGAGAACCATCACCTCCAAGTTCCCCTCCAAGTTACACACCGTCCTGACTTAGAAATATATCGCCGTTCCTTCATCGTCACTGGGTCAAAATCCTGGAACTCCCTCCCTAACAGCACTGTGGGAGCACCTTCACCACATGGACTGCAGCGGTTCAAGAAGGTGGCTCCCTACCACCTTCTCAAGGGCAATTAGGGATGGGCAATAAATGCTGGCCTTGCCAACGACGCCCACATCCCGGAACAAATAACAAAACACTTCACCAGTGTGGATAGATACTAGGCTGGTAATAGCCTGTAAAGATGACGATTGACATAAAAATGAGCAGCCAACATGACCGTCATTTCTGAACAGTTTACAAGACCCACATGGCTTTTAAAATGGTTGTTTTATTCCCTAACTTTTATCTTTCTGTCTTTTCAGATTAGAGTCTAACCTGTAGGCTGCAGAATGAATCAATGCTCACTCTGTGAAATGTAATTTCCTTGTAAAATAATAATAAAACAAGTTTAAATTACTTTCAAAAACGTTTGATGCAAGTCTGTGTTTAAACTATGCTCGAACATACTTATTCCTGAATCAATTACACAACTACACTCCCCAAGCAATCCAGTTTCATTTTAAAATTGCTTTAGTGAATCTATCAGTACCCAGGAGGCATTGTAACTCACTGATAAGGTCTGCAGTACCTACTTAAGATCCAGCTGCATTTGTCTCAGAATTCGAAGAGCCTATAGGATTTTCTTTTAGCATTCTGAACAGGACATCCTATTGGATAGTTGGATCAAAAATACACCTTTATGATGTACAACGTTGCTTACGCTGAATGATCTTGTCCAATTCTTGAGGAACAGTGAGTCTGTGCTAATTCTCGACAGCGCAAACCCATTCAGTCAGAACTTTCCGAGGCTAAGAAAAAATGGCCAATTGAAATGAACTCCGGCATTCACCTTTGGCTGTCACTCTAGAGCTCATGGTTTAATGCAGTGTTGTAGCTTCTCCAAACTACTCACCGACCACAAAAAGTGCCAGCACCGTGAGGGCTTTTACTTTTAGTTATGACATCCCTTTCCTGCAGTGTACATTCTTCCTTCTTATTGCTCGCTTAATCAAGGCACACCTTTGTCTTCTTCACTGTGCCATGGCTGCAGCTTTGACCTTTGACTCTTCAAACTGGTCTTGGGCTTCCTGAAGTTTTTTTTTCCGCTGGTTAATAGACTGCTGGCTCCCTTTTCACTCGGAATAGAGGCGGTGGAGAGACATTTAATTGAAAAGGCTGACACAGCTGTTTGCTGAAAGACAAAAATCTGAATTGAAAGGCAGCAGAGTTTAGGCAGGAGGGCATTTATGTTTGACAAGCTTTTCCTTTGGTTCGTGAGCATTTGTGCCCCCTCCCTTCAGCAGAGATAAAGGTAGCTCTAATCCCGTCATTTTCCCAGGACACAAAGAAATAATAATTATTTTGCAGCAATTTCTGACTGGTGATTGACAAATTTGACCATCACCTTATCAAGTTTTTTTTCTTTCTCTTGGGATTTGTTGGTGGGCTGGTAGTGCTTTCAGGTTACAGAGTACTTCCACAATGGAGCAATGGCCTCATTTACACAAATTAGTGACAATGTTCATTGGTTTTTTGGCTATCTATTAACACATGGTTGTTTGTTTATTTTTTCAGATTTCTTGGTGAGGCTGCCGGAGTTAATGTTTCTTTTTAATCAAATTCTTGTCAATTTATCCTGAACCATTGTCTTACTTTCTGCAATCAGAACCATGCCAGGCAGAGATTTTGCTGAATTTGGCACCAAGCGCATTGGCAAAGAGCCATCAAAGAGATCGCTGGACAAGACCCCTGCATCCTGCCTTGTGCCTCGATGGTTTCCATTGCCTTTTCCTGTCACCAAATAACTTTGTTCATAATTTCACTGTATGTGGTACATATATGGTAATATTCTGGTTTCAGCCCGCAGTTTGACAATAGCTACAAACAGTGCTGTCACAAAAGGAAACTGGGGCCTTGAGTCGGAAAACAAGGCAAGAGGCAAGCCACTGGAGAAGGAATCACTTTGTTAAAACTTATATTTCCTTTTTTTTTACTTTTAAGCATAGCTCTCAGGAATCGATTTTCAAAATTCACTGCTGGCACCAAAATAGATTCCACTCTATAAATAACATTCTTGCGTATCTGATATCCATCAGCTTTTTAAAATCTAATTTTCATAAGGATGATGGCCTGTCACAATTATTATTATCGAATAGCATCTAAAGCATTTTTTGCAAGTGATCATTTTATTGAGGCAACAGGCTCAGTATTAGATCAGATGGGATCAACTGTTGTATTTTAGTTGACTCACTGCACTGGGTGATACTCATGCCGTTACTTCGAGAGCCCTCATACTGATTTGTATGGGCAATGGGGTTGCTGTTAGACTCGGTATTCAAGAAAGCAATTTATATATACACATGAAATTACAATGATGTCCATGAACCACATTCACGCCATTACTGCTACCATGAGGTCTATGAATTTAGCTGGAAAAAAATGTTAAACAAAATAAAATAAATAAAAATTAGCAGCCTTAGAAAGAGAGATAGGGAATGGAAGACCAGCAGGAAGAGTAGAGCAAGGAAGGTAGTGCAGGGGTCCCCTGTGGTCATCCCCCTGCAAAACAGATACACCGCTTTGGGTACTGTTGAGGGGAATGACTCATCAGGGGAGGGCAGCAGCAGCCAAGTTCATGGCACCGTGGCTGGCTCTGCTGCACAGGAGGGCAAGAAAAAGAGTGGGAGAGCAATAGTGACAGGGGATTCAATTGTGAGGGGAATAGATAGGCGTTTCTGCGGCCGCAACCGAGACTCCAGGATGGTATGTTGCCTCCCTGGTGCAAGGGTCAAGGATGTCTCGGAGCGGGTGCAGGACATTCTGAAATGGGAGGGAGAACAGCCAGTTGTCGTGGTGCACATTGGTACCAACGACATAGGCAAAAAAAGGGATGAGGTCCTACGAAACGAATTTAAGGAGCTAGGAGCTAAATTAAAAAGTAGGACCTCAAAAGTAGTAATCTCGGGATTGCTACCAGTGCCACGTGATAGTCAGAGTAGGAATCGCAGGATAGCGCAGATGAATACGTGGCTTGAGCAGTGGTGCAGCAGGGAGGGATTCAAATTCCTGGGGCATTGGGACCGGTTCTGGGGGAGGTGGGACCAGTACAAACCGGACGGTCTGCACCTGGGCAGGACTGGAACCAATGTCCTAGGGGGAGTGTTTGCTAGTGCTGTTGGGGAGGATTTAAACTAATATGGCAGGGGGATGGGAACCAATGCAGGGAGACAGAGGGAAACAAAAAGGAGACAAAAGCAAAAGACAGAAAGGAGATGAGGAAAGGTGGAGGGCAGAGAAACCCAAGGCAAAAAACAAAAAGGGCCACTGTACAGCAAAATTCTAAAAGGACAAAGGGTGTTAATAAAACAAGCCTGAAGGCTTTGTGTCTGAATGCAAGGAGTATCCGCAATAAGGTGGATGAATTAATTGTGCAAATAGATGTTAACAAATATGATGTGATTGGGATTACGGAGACGTGGCTCCAGGATGATCAGGGCTGGGAACTCAACATTCAGGGGTATTCAACATTCAGGAAGGATAGAATAAAAGGAAAAGGAGGTGGGGTAGCATTGCTGGTTAAAGAGGAGATTAATGCAATAGTTAGGAAAGACATTAGCTTGGATGATGTGGAATCTATATGGGTAGAGCTGCAGAACACCAAAGGGCAAAAAACGTTAGTAGGAGTTGTGTACAGACCTCCAAACAGTAATAGGGATGTTGGGGAGGGCATCAAACAGGAAATTAGGGGTGCATGCAATAAAGGTGTAGCAGTTATAATGGGTGACTTTAATATGCACATAGATTGGGCTAGCCAAACTGGAAGCAATACGGTGGAGGAGGATTTCCTGGAGTGCATAAGGGATGGTTTTCTAGACCAATATGTTGAGGAACCAACTAGGGGGGAGGCCATCTTAGACTGGGTGTTGTGTAATGAGAGAGGATTAATTAGCAATCTCATTGTGCGAGGCCCCTTGGGGAAGAGTGACCATAATATGGTGGAATTCTGCATTAGGATGGAGAATGAAACAGTAATTTCAGAGACCATGGTCCAGAACTTAAAGAAGGGTAACTTTGAAGGTATGAGGCGTGAATTGGCTAGGATAGATTGGCGAATGATACTTAGGGGGTTGACTGTGGATGGGCAATGGCAGACATTTAGAGACCGCATGGATGAAGTACAACAATTGTACATTCCTGTCTGGCGTAAAAATAAAAAGGGGAAGGTGGCTCAACCGTGGCTATCTAGGGAAATCAGGGATAGTATTAAAGCCAAGGAAGTGGCATACAAATTGGCCAGAAATAGCAGCGAACCTGGGGACTGGGAGAAATTTAGAACTCAGCAGAGGAGGACAAAGGGTTTGATTAGGACAGGGAAAATGGAGTACGAGAAGAAGCTTGCAGGGAACATTAAGGCGGATTGCAAAAGTTTCTATAGGTATGTAAAGAGAAAAAGGTTGGTGAAGACAAACGTAGGTCCACTGCAGTCAGAATCAGGGGAAGTCATAACGGGGAACAAAGAAATGGCGGACCAATTGAACAAGTACTTTGGTTCGGTATTCACTAAGGAGGATACAAACAACCTTCCGGATATAAAAGGGGTCAGAGGGTCTAGTAAGGAGGGGGAACTGAGGGAAATCTTTATTAGTCGGGAAATTGTTTTGGGGAAATTGATGGGATTGAAGGCCGATAAATCCCCAGGGCCTGATGGATTGCATCCTAGAGTACTTAAGGAGGTGGCCTTGGAAATAGCGGATGCATTGACAGTCATTTTCCAACATTCCATTGACTCTGGATCAGTTCCTATGGAGTGGAGGGTAGCCAATGTAACCCCACTTTTTAAAAAAGGAGGGAGAGAGAAAACAGGGAATTATAGACCGGTCAGCCTGACCTCAGTAGTGGGTAAAATGATGGAATCAATTATTAAGGATGTCATAGCAGTGCATCTGGAAAATGGTGACATGATAGGTCCAAGTCAGCATGGATTTGTGAAAGGGAAATCATGCTTGACAAATCTTCTGGAATTTTTTGAGGATGTTTCCAGTAAAGTGGACAAAGGAGAACCAGTTGATGTGGTATATTTGGACTTTCAGAAGGCTTTCGACAAGGTCCCACACAAGAGATTAATGTGCAAAGTTAAAGCACATGGGATTGGGGGTAGTGTGCTGATGTGGATTGAGAACTGGTTGTCAGACAGGAAGCAAAGAGTAGGAGTAAACGGGTACTTTTCAGAATGGCAGGCAGTGACTAGTGGAGTGCCGCAAGGTTCTGTGCTGGGGCCCCAGCTGTTTACATTGTACATTAATGATTTAGACGAGGGGATTAAATGCAGTATCTCCAAATTTGCAGATGATACTAAGTTGGGTGGCAGTGTGAGCTGCGAGGAGGATGCTATTAGGCTGCAGAGTGACTTGGATAGGTTAGGTGAGTGGGCAAATGCATGGCAGATGAAGTATAATGTGGATAAATGTGAGGTTATCCACTTTGGTGGTAAAAACAGAGAGACAGACTATTATCTGAATGGTGACAGATTAGGAAAAGGGAAGGTGCAACGAGACCTGGGTGTCATGGTACATCAGTCATTGAAGGTTGGCATGCAGGTACAGCAGGCGGTTAAGAAAGCAAATGGCATGTTGGCCTTCATAGCGAGGGGATTTGAATACAGGGGCAGGGAGGTGTTGCTACAGTTGTACAGGGCCTTGGTGAGGCCACACCTGGAGTATTGTGTACAGTTTTGGTCTCCTAACTTGAGGAAGGACATTCTTGCTATTGAGGGAGTGCAGCGAAGGTTCACCAGACTGATTCCCGGGATGGCGGGACTGACCTATCAAGAAAGATTGGATCAACTGGGCTTGTATTCACTGGAGTTCAGAAGAATGAGAGGGGATCTCATAGAAACGTTTAAAATTCTGATGGGTTTAGACAGGTTAGATGCAGAAAGAATGTTCCCAATGTTGGGGAAGTCCAGAACCAGGGGTCACAGTCTGAGGATAAGGGGTAAGCCATTTAGGACCGAGATGAGGAGAAACTTCTTCACCCAGAGAGTGGTGAACCTGTGGAATTCTCTACCACAGAAAGTAGTTGAGGCCAATTCACTAAATATATTCAAAAGGGAGTTAGATGAAGTCCTTACTACTCGGGGGATCAAGGGTTATGGCGAGAAAGCAGGAAGGGGGTACTGAAGTTTCATGTTCAGCCATGAACTCATTGAATGGCGGTGCAGGCTAGAAGGGCTGAATGGCCTACTCCTGCACCTATTTTCTATGTTTCTATGTTTCTAGAACAGTGAAACAGAGTTATGGCTTACTCTGCACTAGTTGTGAACTGCTGTTAGACCGGGTCCAAGCAAACTATAGGCTTTAGGGTGAATTTACTGATCCCACGATCGCAGCAGAGAGGCATACTGAAAAGGAGCATAGGTCAGAGATAGGGTTACAACACTGTAGCCATGATTTTCTGACCCATGCTCCCCTTGACTGCGGCTTGCTGTTGAGAGCATGGGATCATCGCGTTTACTCTTATTTTTACACTTGTCCTCAGGGCGCAGTTGCTTCACACAAGTAGATAAAAGTCCTTAAATCTGTACTGTGTTTGGGGGGCTGGGGAAAGAGACGTGTTCCAACACATCGACTGCTATCATTTGAAACATCGTCATCAAAACGAAAGGAGGCAGGATGTGGTCGGTCCACAAAGATTTTGAAAACAACATGAACTGTCAGCTTGGCTCAGTGTAATGTATCAACTCGGCTCAATGGTAGTCCTCTCACCACCGGGACAAAAGGATGAGGGTTCAAGCTCCATGGCAGGACTTGAGCACATAATCTAGACTGCCACAACAGTGCACTACTTAGGGAATGTTGCATTGTCAGAGGTACTATCTTTGGGATGAGATATTAAACTGAGGCCTCATCTGCCTTTTCAGGTACACATAAATGATCCCATGACATTTTTAGAAGTGCAAGTGAGTTCTTCCATGTCCTGACCAAAATTTGACTCTCAACAACACTATCAAAACAGATTATCTGGTCATTTATCCCATTGCCATTTGTGGAACCTTGCAGTGTGCAAATTGTCTACTTCATTTGCAAAACAGCAGTGACTACACTTCAAAAATAATGAATTGATTGTGAAGTGCCCTGGGACATCTTGAGGATGTGAAAGGTGCTATATAAATGTAAGTTATTTCTTTGTTCTAAGCAAATGGGTGCAACAGCTATATTGATATTTTTCTCATTAAATACACATTTGTGAAGGGATAAAATCTTTATGCAAAAGGTATCTACAACCCAACTGCTTGTATTGTTTTCTTTTTGCTGCAAATTGTTTATTCTCCCTGCAAATCTTCTTAAAAGTATGCAAGTTTTCCGGGCCAATAAAATCTGCAGTCATAATACATGTCCTAATTTTGCTACTGTATATCAAAGGTTACAGGGTAAAAAAAAGTGAGTACAGGGTATTACCAAACTACTTTACAGGATGCCTGGTGACATTGAGGTAGATCTTGACTTTTTTTGCGACACTGTAAAACGAGTCGGCAGCCCCTTTTACATTTCTTCCAATTTTATTTCCATTGAAATCCTACGTACCCATCCACTCCTGTTCTCAATGACCTATGTTGGCTGCTGGTCCACCTGTGCCCCAAATTTAAAATTCTCATCCTCCATGTTTAACCCTATTTCTGTAACTTCTTCCAGCTCTACAACAGCAACCATCACTCGCCTCTCACCACCCCTCCGCTGCCCCTCCCCCCCCCCCCAACTTTCCGTTCTTCCGACTTTGGCCTTTTGTCCATCTCCCCTTCCCTTTGTGCCACTATTAGTGGATGTGCCTTTAACCGCCAGAGTCCCATATTCTGGAATTCTCTCTCTAAGTCCCTCCACTACTCGACCTCTCCCTATCCTGTAAGACCATCTTTAGAAGACTGCTATTCGATCGAGCCTGTGGTCACCCCTCTTAATTTCTCCTTCTTTAGCTCGGCATTCATTTTTTTTCTTTTACATCTCTGTGAATTGCCTTGGGGCATTTTTTCTATATAAATGGTGCCATATAAGTTGTTGTCATTGTTGTTTCTGTTGATGATGATGATGATGACGAGGATGATGATAAGAACAGTGGCTGAACATCAGTAGTCCCACAAAACGTGTCTCACAGGAGTAAAGGTTAGTTGGCAGTAGGGTGGAGAGGGGAAGAGATTTAGGCATTATTCAAAAATTGCAATGCTATTCAAAAAGGTGACATGTTACGCAAATGCATAATGAAATGTGCAGTATATCAACAAATGATCCAATCAACCCCTTCTGACTTTTGGCTGCATTAACTACAATTTCAAACTCAGTCACCAACCATTTCTGACATTCTGCCATGGCTGCAGTCCATGTTGTGAGATGTGACCGGGCAGTGCTGCAATTATACAAATGCAATTCAATGTATTTTGTTTTCCCTCTTTAGTTGGGGGAGGCAGGCTTGCTTAGAAAGTACATATTGTACCTTCTGAAATATGTTGACAATTCTGAATGATCTCTTATTATTGTGTATTATTAAAATAAATCCTGCCAGAATAAATGCTTCAACAGCTGAAACTCAGATTATTTATATTGGCAATCAGAGTAATAACTCACCATTTCTGTATTATTAAAGTAGAGAAATTTATCAAGACATTATTGAAAAGTTGTTAACGCGCTTTCCCTTGTGGCCCACCAGCACAGTATCACAATGTACCCCCAACACAGTGATCATCGATCACCCAGTTCTCCAGATGGCCCATCATCTTTATCACTCCCAGGTTGGTGACATCACCTGTTCTCCCATCTGAAATTGATGATGAAAGCAAACAGATCTATCTTGCTTACATTTATCAAATCAATTTAATTTTACAGGCCCCAGTGTTGGTGGCATATTGACAGTTTGTGTTAATGGCATCTACTGTGTTTAGTGCCTGGAAGAGCCCTCTTTGAATATCAACTTTGCATAATGTGGCATTTCATAATAAATTTTTTACGACATATTTACTTAATGGAAAGAATTATGGCTCCCTGTCAGAGCAGCAATTAAACATATCGAGGACTTTTGGAGTTCTTATCTTTCTTCCTCCTCCTTTAGACCAAAATATATTTATCTCTCCTCTTCCTCCCTTGGGACTAGTGTCTCATAACTGCTCTAAGTGCATTGAAGTAAAGTTACCATAAATTAAAGCATCTATAAAAAATTTTAAAAAGTCATTTTCATTCCTGGGATAGTGAGTTATAAGCAAAGTAATAGGATGACAGCTCGCCACTAAACACTTTGAGATATTTGCTAAAGCAAGCGCGGAGTAAAAACGCTGGCATGCGCATATTGATACTTTTGTATTTAAAGACCAGTCCAGTTATATCAAGGTAGAAATTCTCTTTGGCAAATAAGGATTTTATTAAAACCCCAATGGATTTCCTATGTTGTACTCACATGATAAAATCAGACGATATGCTGCTTCACAATGACAGGAGTGTTGTACTATGAAACTTTAATGTTAATCAGCAGTTTATTTTAAAGTGCTGATGTTACCTCCGTCAACCTGTCTCAGATTGAAGGAACTTTCCAGTTGGTTAATGTTGAGCAGCTTATACACTTGGTATGTATTCCGTTTAATGGCAATTTAATCCTAATTTGAAACCATGTGGGTGAGTTGAGCACTTTCAGATTCAACTAGCTGCAAACTTCACCCTTTCTGTCTCTCTCTCTGTTATCCACAGTGTGCACTCCACCACTTTAAATAAACTTATATAAACTATACAACACTGAAACAGGTTATTCGGCCCAACCAGTCCATACCGATGTTTATGCTCCATTCAAGCCTCCTCCCATCCTTCCTCATCTAACTGTCAACATAACCTTCTAGTCACTTCTCCCTCATATGCTTATCTAGCTTCTCCTTTAAATGCATCTATACTATTCGCCTCAACTATTCTCGGTGGTAGTGAGTTCCACATTCTCACTACTCTCTGGGTAAAGAAGTCTTGTACTTGAATTTTGCAAATCGGGGTCCTACTACTGGCTGTAGGATCACGATTTGCATATTTAAACAGCCGGATGCCTGTTTTAGGTAGGTGTTTGATCATTTACATATGGCATAAAGTGGATCTTGGGTGTCAAGAAGATGGCTGTGATGTCCCGCCATTTTGATGACTGCCTGATTTTCAGGTGCTCTGCCTTTGTGTCTCTCTTTCTGTGTCTGTCTTTGTGTTTCTCTCTCTTTCTCTCTCTCTCTCTCTCTCCCTCACTTTTTCTGCAAAATATTCACTTCACAATAGTTTTTCTGTCAAAATGCACCTCAGAAAAGTGCTAAATGTTATGCCTGACCTTGCTTTGATGTCTTTCGGAAATACAAACACATCGGGGTAGAGGTTCACCTTGGGCGGCAGAGCAGAACGAGTGCTGTCACTTCGGTCACCTGTTACACGCCTGCCCGATATTCATTTCCATCGACTTTGGTGGAAATGAATACTGGGTGCCATGTATAACATGCGGCCAATACAATACCGCCTGTTTTGCACCTCCGCCCAACACGAATCTTCTACCTCATAATTATTGTTGTAGTCCAGCTGTAATCACATTTTGGATACTGCACAGATTGCCTGCAGAGAATCATACTGATGTATGCTGTGTTTTAATAAAACAAATACAGACAGCAATGTTCAGACCATCAATAAATCCATGACATAGGATTAACCTCAAAAGGTCAGTAATGTTCCTATACTTCAGACATTATGACACCCACTTTGGCACTTCTGTAACCAGCAGGTCAGTAGTTAGAAATGAACCCTCCAACTCCCACAGGCAGTACCTACACCCCAATTAATATTGTGATATAAAAATGATTTCAATAATTTTTGACAACGTGGAACCATAGAAATTTCCAGCTTAGAAGGCTTCAAATATTTATCCACTTTTACTGTAAAAGATGCAATGGTTTCTGCCCCAACCACACCCATATTCCATGCTCCAACAAATCTCTGTGTAAAATAAATCTCTTAACCTTTCTCCTCAAACTCTTAGTGCCAATTTTTAAAGATGAACCCTTGTTACTGATTCCCCAACCGGGAGAAATAGACTTTCTGGATCATAATTTGAAAAGCTTCTATTAAATCTCCTCATCCTTTTTTGCCCCATTGGAAATAGTTCCCATATCTCAAGTTTCTCCTCAGAATAACGATAGATGGCGATTTTGAGGGTCTGGCAGGAACACGAAGGTAGTGCCCAGAAAATCGTGGCACAGTACATATTGCCTCACTCTTGCTCCCGATTTGTGGGACCATGCAGTTTGCATGTTGGTTGCTGAGCCTCCCTATAGTACAACAGTAACAATACCTCCCAAAATGTATTGCCTAACACTTATCTATGCTAAATTGTATCTTCCACCTGTTTGCCCATTCTGCCAGCCTGTTCACATCTTCCTGAAATCTTTTCCAGTCCTCACTCTTTGCCGAACCTCCTAGCTTTATGTTTTCAGGAAATTTCAAGTTTGGGTTCCCTATAACCATGTGAAAATCGTGCATATATATGGATGGCTAAACTGGATCCAACACTGTCCCCTGGGGTACACCACTTCCTCACCTTCTCGAATCTGAGCAACACCCATTTACCCTAACACTTTGTTTTGTCCGTCAAACAACTGTCTATCCATGCTGCTACATTTCCTCTTACACTGTATGTCTGCATTTTTCTAACAAGCCTCTTGGGACAGACCTTATCAAAGGCTTTCTGAAAATCTATATCAACTATATCTACTTCATTCTCTTTATCTATCTAACCTGTCATTTTAAAAATAGATATATTAAATTGGTGAATTGCAACTTGTCTTTATCGCATCCATGCTGCCTGTCTTTGCTTAAGCCTGGCGTTTTTGAAAGCTTACCAATTTTACATTGTCTATCAGCTTTGCGATTAGTGATGGATCGTAAGAGATGATCTTTCGAAGTGAATTTGCTGCATTGTAGTGAAATTCTAGAAGCAGTAATACACAAGGTAGTTCCTGGACAGCTTCACTAGACAACATTCCTGCAGACACCTTATCATATGGACCTGCCCCACAGAAAAGACAATCTCACACCCCTTCGTGTTTGACATTATATGGTTAGAACTTCAGTGGTGTGTCAAATGTAGTTATGGAGCCCTTATCCAGAATTTACTTAAATTTGTTGCACGTTAAGATGCTCTCAAAATGTTTAAAACTTCATGTCCAGGAGCAAAGCTCTGCGCATGTGTTTAAGTACCTTTCCGCAGAGCTCTCCCCTGACCTGGGAAATTCTAACTAGAGCAAGGCTTGAACCAGGCATTATAAACAAGGTGCTGCCTAGATGGAGCCTGTGCCAGTAGGTGTGGGACTGATATCTGAAATATAAATGCATCCCAAGAGATAACAATATTTCATAAATATTTGTGTTTTATTTGTTTTTATAAACTGCTTAAGTGTCGTCTCCCTTTTGATGTTGCTTAAAATAAATCACTTAAGACGATAAATTGAAGCCTTTTGCCAATCCCCCTCTGTCACCATTTGCCACATTTCCCCAGACATCTCGGAGATTGTGAACTTATCATATGGACAAGGATGAGTACGAACCCATTTTCAACAACTATGTGGGGCTGTGTGCTGGCACCAAGCACGTGTGCACCTATTGCCTCAATATTGAAGGGGTTAGAATGCATAGAATTGGCAACAGGGCAAAAGATGGGATCGATCAATGCAGAGGGTAAGAGTTGAGCTAAGATTGGAATTGCTCATGGATACTAAAGACATTATGGAGAACTGCGACCTGTCACAAGATTGTGCAATGTGTCTTGTCAGCAGTGACTGAAATCTGAGTTTCTTTTAAAATGAGCTTAGTAGATAAACAAGCCACTAAGTTTATTGGAAGGCGTTTTTCCCCTCTCGCTGATTAAGCTGTGGTCGATTCCTTTTCTTCACAATCACTGCTCCACTGGGCCAAACTGCACATCTGGACTGGGACCTCAGCACGTTCACAGTAAACCCCTGGTGACAAACTGCAAAAAGGTTTGACCTTTGCTCTTGTCCTGTGACCCCCCTTGTTCGATTTGTACTTCAGCTAACCAATATCTGATTAGATAATGCTTCGTGCCGGCCTTAAAAATGAGATAAAAGCTTCAATTTATGACTGGAGTCGAGAATAGGGCGAGTGCACTCTAATCACATTCAACGGATTCCCTGTCCGGTCATATTTCCCATTTTCAAACTTCAGTCTCTCTTTCGCACATTTAATTTACTCTTTGCCATTCCTGCTGCTCGTCTCAAGCAACTTTCTTTTCAGAGTTTTGATTTCTGGTCCAATCAAGTAATGAGATAACTTCGATTGTGCAACTAGATGTAGTAACAAAGCAACTTAAACATTGCAACCTGCCTTCTGGTTGGGTCAGTGCAGTCAGACATGGATTCGGACAATTGATATTCGGATATACTGAAGTCATGTAACTAACAGAACAAGGTTGTGCACTTTGTGACTAAAGAAACTCTCCTCCCCCAGGCCTATATAATCAATTTTGTACATTTTCATTGCCTTTTCTGAGGAGAAATGGTGAGTTTCGCTGAATGAAATAGATAAAAAAATAATTGTTTACATAATAATAGATTATAAAAACCCAAATGCTGCCAATTGGTATTATTTTTTTACAAATTATCATTTGATTTCAGATTGGACCCGAGTGTTGGTTTCGTGTGGAACTTTCAATTGCGATTATTTTTACCCTTTCAAAGTACAGATTTAAATTCCCAGAGAAATTAAATGATTCATAATCCCACTGTGATTTCTGCAGCAGTTCCATCCTAATCGTAATTATTTAAAGAGGTATCAGTAACAGCGAAGGTTATTGATGTACCTTTTTTGCCAATACACCATGCAATGATCTGCATCACATCATCATGTAATTAGAGAACATCACATTGTGAAAATGGTACTATTTTGCTTTCACATTATTACATCCTTGCAATGTAAAATGACGCACATCATTTCTTGGCTGTTTTGCTCTTTGAAATAGTCACAATGACCCTGAATGTTTTCATCACAATGTGCGTGCCAAACCTTTTTATTATTTGGTTTCAAATGCATGATGCGATGGTGCACATCATGGTGAGCTGTACTATGTCACTCGCGTGCAAGATCATTGTTACAAAATAACACATGGCTCTTCTCCCTTGAAGGTAAGTGACACTAATGTGGAACAAGGCAAATGGCCCGCGTTTTGCCATTGGTATAGCGGCATACTCTCAGAGTTTGAAATGAACACCAAGGCCGGAATTTTGCTGGCACTCAGAAGGCGGGTTTAGAGGCGGGTCCGCTGTCAAAATATAAATGATTGACAGCGGGTCAGGAGCCCGCTGTCAACCTGCCTCCATGTCAGTTTTCCAAGTGCCGGGTCTGACTGTGCTTTACACACCCACACCCAAGTGGTGGAGGAGCCAATTGACATAGTTAAGAGCATGTTAAAAGGTACTAAATAGCATTTTACCATGTACTTACAATTTTTACAGCTTTTTCACGAGGTTCACGGTGCTTGGGGATCACGTCAGGTAAGTAGGTCAGGTTTTCAATGACTCTCCATTGCTCTGAATAGATAACAGCTGTAAAAGTGATATTAAAAGCTACCATTTCACAGCTGTTCACTTTGCAATATTAGAAGTTGGAGCCTTCACGGTTTGGAATACACTTTTCAGCTGTATGCAGGTTGGAAGTGTTTGGAGCAAACTCTCTTTCCACTGTCATCTCCTTGGAGCAACCTTTCTCACCATTGACAGATCGTTTCTGTCATCTCAACTTCAGCTGTCATCTATTCCAGTAGCATCGGTGTCCTTGAAAAAATATTACCTTGGTCCTCAAAATCCCAGCATGATCAGCCCCAAAACTAGCATCCCCAGGCACACCAGCATCACCAACAACAACACCAACCTTCTCCGCAATCACCTGATGCTGCACAGGACACAGGGTATCAGCACCTGACCAAATTGCTGCCTGGGACACCAGAGATGGCCTCACCATGGATAGATTTACTTCACTTGATGTTGTACACCCTGGCTGCCACATGATGCACCAGGTTGGCACCATCCCACTCCAGGCCATTCCTTTCACACTCATCACTATTGTGGGGTGTACCCTTATGTGTCACCATTCACTACAACTCACTAAGTCACTTCTAAAGGTGCACACAAATCTGCCCAAGAAGGCATCGTGTTGAAAATAATGATTTCAATATTTGACAACACATGAACAGAAACTTTACATGAACATTGGCTAAAAGACCCAAGTCCCTACCCTTGTGTGTTGTTAGTTGGTATAATTGGACAAGGTTGAGAGTGAGTGTGAGATGTGGCTAGTGAGATGGGGATAAAGTAGATAGAGAGGGAGGGGTGAGTGGAGGTACAAGGTAAGTTGGTGTGAGTAACGATGTGCAAGATTAGGGTAGGGAAGGCAGAGTGATGGGGATGTGATGAGTGGCACAGCAGGATGAGGTTGAGCGCGGCTTTGCAGTAACGTTTCGTGATCATTGAAAGGTTTGCGCCACTGCAGCCAGGTTCTCTTGACGACATCCATGCTAGTGTCCTATGCAATGTGCAACCAGGCTGCGTTGGTGTCCTGGGGAGGTCTCCTCTGCCTATTGGAAGGGAAGAAAACCTCCCTGCATGCTGTGACTCCCTCCATAAGCAGATTTACAACTGTTAAAATGAAGGTGGACATGGTCCCTTTAAGGAAACTGACCGATGGTGCATCATCAAATGATGCTATCAGACCCGCTTCCTTTTAATTGGTCGGGAACATTGCAGGGCGGGCTTAACAAGCCCCATCAGCGGAAAATTATTTTCCCATAGTGGGATGGAGCCGGGAGCGGGGTCACAACCCGTCATCTACCTTGGCCACACTGAGCCTGCCTCGGTAGGCAAAATCACGCCCAAGTTTGGGATTTGGGCTTGCGCAATTCCGGAATTGCGATCGGTCAAGTTCCGACTCGAGAGATGATCCGCACTGACATGAAAATCCTAATTGCTGTCGCAGAGTTGGGCTAATTGCCCACCAACTGTCCAGCAATTACGCCTGAAAATTTTACGCCGGTGCAAACAAGCGCAGCAACCAGTTTCACAGTGGAAGGCGATACCCATTAATAAAAAAATCTTCATTTTGATGAAAATCCATGCCTTTAATGGTGATTAGCTGTCCGTAGACTTTGACACTCAAACAGGATTTAGAAAAAGAAATCAGTTCAGCAATGATTATTATTGCATTATATAATAGTATTGTTTTATTGTTGAGGGCTCCGTTACAATTTTACTTTCTCCCTTTTTCCAAACTGGAACCAGCTGGCCACGAACCACCTACAGCCAAGAGGATAGACAAGTGACTTGCTCCCTGGCCTTTCTCCATAGCCACTCCATTTGAGTCACTGGAAGGCGTACAATCTGATTGGAGCATCAGCCCATGTGATCCCAAGTACGCTTCCGCACACAGTGCGCCCCTGGGATCCATGGGCCACTATGCCGTGGTCAACTCTGCAGCGTCTGACAGCAACTTTTTGTTTGGGGCTCGCATCAGTTAAGTGTACATTCCGTTCGGATGCCAGCAGCGAAATCCTTAATTATGCTGACAACCGCAAAATCCGGGCCAATGTATTTTAGGACACTATTACTTTTTGCCCTTGCATTGCTTCTTTCAGTTATGAAGATTCATTTGTCTGCACTGTCCCTCCGACGTCAGCTCACAGGAGCTGCTATACTATTGTTGGAGATGTGACAGTTTTTCTGTTGTGAAGGCTCCTCAAGCACTCCTGAATCGCTGACACCTTGCCACTAATTGAAGCAGCACTGTGCTGATCTGGTATGTACTCAGCAATCAGTCGGAATACATATTTAAAATGAAACCTTTTTTTTTTCTTCCTGGGTTTATTTTCCATGAGCATTTTCAGAAATGCTGTAAAGTTTTATCTAGCATTTATACCTTTACAAGATTAAATTCACTAACCTCACTGAAATGTAGTGTAGAAATTGTGATCGTTTGGAATGGCAGGAATGTGGTGTGCCGGAACACATTACAGTTCTGGCAGCACATTCTCTAACATGTATGGCCAGACTCTATAATCATTGCCCAATCTGGCACTTTCACACGTGAAATGTTCACTCCTCTGATACTTCATCGTATTTATAGAAGTTGCTGTGCAGTTGCTATTTTGCTGGCAAAACTCTGAAATATGTACAGGTAGATATGTGGATGTTTGGGGAGATGTCATTTACTTGATACCTTATAGCCTTGAGAAGGATATTTAGGTGGTTTATAAGTCTTCAATGAAATTACTGCCATCTACACATTATAATATCTATTTTTTATATATTTACTACAGTCTTCAAAATAATAACTGCTAAAAGCTAAAATTGCTCTTGGCATCATTGCTGAGTAATAGTGTTGCAAGATTGACAGGAAAATATAACAATGAAATTAATTTGCAGCATTATAGGAGAAATATTAGGAACCTGGGGAATTTTACCCCTTGTGTTTATGATGTGTTAGCGACATCGTAAACATAGTGGGACGTCATCATCTGGGTGTAAAGCTGGAGTTGTGGATTCACCGCCCATTATAGAACCCGCACGGAAATGAAAGTCAGACAGTTTTTATAATAGGTGAACAGTTTTATGCCTTAGCGGCAAGTTGAAAATCTACCTTGTAGGATTCCAAATTTGTTCTTTTTAAAATGGGTTTCTAGTTTTGCTAGAAATAATTATGCTAAATTTTTGTGCTACAATGACAATGTTGGTAACACATAATGACCAGGGAAGATCCCCTCCCACACCCCGCTCGTGTATGTTGCATTGCTATACAGCTACATTCCACATGTGCTTGTGCTCCATGTGTAGGCTGTCAGTTATATCTGGCGGCATTATTATGACATAACCGATTATTAACCAGTCACAGTACACAAACTGTGAACACTCCCACTGCCGTAATACCACAAATTCAGATGGTTGCTATACTACTGTATAATTGCTGTCATAAAATGATTCATTCACCAATAATTCTGCACCAATCATCTGCCAATATTTAGGTTTCTGATCAGATAACACTTACAGCAGGTAGTATTTTGGGTAAAAAAACACTAAATACAAACAAGATAAATATAACAAGAAAGAAATATGTTGAAATAAATTGTGTTGCAGCAGATCCAGTAGCTACCAAGGCACCACCTTACCACTGCTGTGAACAGGATTTTGTGACAGCAGAGTTTCTGGAGTGGGCAAGTTCCAAGAATTATTGCTACCAGGAAGCTCTCACCAAGGGTAGAAAAGAACCCATTACACCAGCGCTCATTGGGGTAGATCTTCAACTTGCCACCTGGGTATAAAAGTGGCGTTACGGATCAGCTGCCTGTTATGGAAACCGCCCGACTAGAATCGAAGGGGCAGCCCATTCACAATGTTAGTCCTACACCTGGGTGGTGGGTTGAAAATCTGCCCCACTATATCAAAAGCCTGACAACTCTACTTACCATCAAAGCATCAACTTCAAGTTTTGCTTTGTCTGCGATGGGACACGACTAGCCATTTGGTACACCAAGAGAATGAACACATTCAAAAGCTAAACACTTCTTGATGGTTTTTTTAAATCCACATGAAAAGGAGTTGATCATAGTCCAAACCAGAAGCTTTTCCAAATAACACAACCATCTCCCCACAAACAACAGACATTTGAAACATAGAAATTAAGATATGTGCTTACTTCCCAGCCATGAGAAGGATCCTTCAAGCTTGATAGCTCTTCTCCAACATAAGGGCCAAGTTTTTCACCTACTTCAATCGTTCTTTTAGTCCATATTCCTAATCCGGCGCCTGGAATGCTTGACTCACGGAGTTCAAATTCGGATGGAATGGGAATATCATCAGGAATATATATGGGAGCTTTGTAGGGGGAGCCCTCCTTTGGTGTGAAGTCATCATTAGATGTGGCAGGTGAGGAAAGATCATGTGCACTGAGGGACAGAGGCCCGGTCTCATCATCAGCATTGGGCTCCTCTTCTGGTGCAATCGCAGAGTATCCATCATACAGGCTGTCATCACCTAATTACAAAAATAAATCGGAAATGAAAGAGTTGAAGACTGCAAACCAAAGATCATGGTGAAAATTATGATTGATATTTCATTGAATCCGGAGCGAAGTGAGGGTATCGCAGTCAATCTAGAGACTAGTGGTAATCTCAAGCAACATTAAAGAATTGAGGTCACTCTGAATATCAATAGAAACCCGGGACTGAAGTGAAAAATTGGGGTCATTCAGGGTAGCAGAGGAAACCTGGGATAAAGGGAGAGAATTGAAATTACTCTGGGTGCCAACAGCCATCGACAGTGAAACATGACCGAGTCACTTTGGGAATCTTAACAGGGGGAAATGGCAATAGAAACTTGATGTAAAATTGACCAAGATTGCCAGCAGCAGCAGAAAAAAGGAAGAAAAAAGTCTGGCCTGTCATGTTTCAGATTAATTACTGAATAATCATTCATAAAATATTAATGAACTCCACACTATAACATTCTAAGCTTTAATATATATATTATAAAAGCATGTATTATTTATCCGCAAAATAAGTGAGTCCCATACTGGCAGCGCCAATGTTATGTTGACAGCATCTCCCGATAACCGACTGAGTAAAAAGCTCAAATATTTCCTCCTTAATTGAACCAGTTTGTAAAGTAACAGGCTAACTAATCTAGGAAAGAGCTTATTAAAGCACACAAAATCACAACTTGAATAAATGTGTCAGAGGTAATAATTCTCTTGTTGCTTTCCTGTGCCCCTGTACAGCAAGTGCTAATCAGCTCCCAAAGAATCTTTTTACAGAAGACTACTCACACCTGGGGTTTCAAACAGTACTGGATTAAAATTACTTACTTTGTAAGATCCCACTGTTTAATATTATTAAACATCATTGAGACCCTGTTAGATTTGGTACAAATACAATGCAAGCATTATAATTTTCCCTATCAAACGGAACTTTTTTGAATCTGATGCATTGCCATTTGATTTTTTTACATGAGGTGGCCAAGGCCTTGTTTTGGAAGGGGGCAGTTTCTCTGCCAGTTGAGCTGCTAAAAATGCCACGGTCAGCCCTCTTACATATTCCACCCAATTTCAGCTCTGAGCACAGCAGACATAAATCTTTTCTACTAGACACCCGGTTGGTCTGGATCCTGACAGTGAAGATATAGAAATCAGTGCAAGTCATCATCGCTGTCACGGTGTCATCAATGACCCCTGTGACCCACAAGTGCTATCAGCTGCTGCTCCCAATGTATAATTTAAAGGTCTAAATTCATAGTTCTATTCCCAGGACGAAAGTCCTCCTACCACTTCCATCCTCCATGTGACAATGCAGCTAAGTTTCATTTATCCCAACATCCCTCTGAAACTCTGCTTTAAAACAGTAGGAGGCTCATCGGGGAATGATTTTCACTGTGCACTGGCCGCAGCAAAATTAGAAACTCATTTATAAGGAATGGGGTTATGATTTCATTACAGCGAATGCACAAAGATCACCCTCCCTCTTGTCAGGATTCAAGACCATTCTAGTGACAATACGTAAAGCTCCAATTAACTGCAATAATTTTTATACAGATTGTATCAGACTGATAGCTTCCTTATTTATAATTTATTGCCCCTATACTTTGTTTCAGTTTAAGGTCCCCTTGTCCAACCCTGGTTTTCTGCCATGACGCCAGTCAGGATGGTGATATGATCAATACAACACATAACGTTGGGCTGGGGCTTTTGGGGCCGGTTTCGACAGGACGCGGAGCATTACCGCCCGGAAGAGGTAAGCTGGTGTGCTACGCCCCTAGTTGCGACACCGGCTCGATTTTTGAGTCCCGCCCAGCCCGTAGTGCCATGCAGCGTGCCCTGCTGGGACCGCCTGTGAAAGCAGGTGATCGAACCCATACCGGCCACAGTGAGGTAAGTAATGTCCATCTTAGGTAAGTGTGATTGTTTTTTCTTTTATTTTCATTTACGATTTATGTTGTGGTGGCGTGGGCTATGTATTGGGAATGTTTTTGGTGGGTTTTTTTGAGGGTTTTTTTTTTTCTCCCCAGGCCTCTCAGAGTGTTTCCAGTCCGGCTGTTTAGCTCGGGATTTTCGCATGCTCAGCCAGCTTAGCGCCATAAGAGAGGTGTACAACACTTCCCTTAGCGCTCTGCCCCACACTCAGGGCCCAGCTGGCCAATTTTGCTGACTGAGGTGCAAACTTTACCGCCCCGCTGACATTACCGCCCCGAAATCAGCAAAGCCGAAAATCCAGTCCGTTTAACATCTTCACCCTGGGAATAGATTTCCTTCACCACTTTACCCCATCCATGAAATCAAACATTCCACTTCTAAAGAATGCTCAATCCAGCAGTTCAGTCAAGAAACAGTGAGATTCATTCAATACGGACAGTTGCAGATGGCAAACAGGATCATTGCCTGTCCTCTTCTACTGAGCCCAGTTACCAACCAACTCTGTTATACCAGCCTTGAACATCAGTTAAAAGCAACTCTGCAGCCCACACTGTATTAAACTACTTGGACACCAGTCTTGCATGCCAGACTATGACAGGAGAGTTTAAATATCAGTCGAGAATGATTTCATCCCACCAATGTTAAGAAATATTTAGTGCAGATAAGTTTCCAAAACATTACTGCTCCCTTTACTTGTTTATAATAAGATCATCTCCGACAAATAAAAAGAAAGAGTTTCTTTTTAGATGCTCTGGAACTGGTAACCATAAGGAGACATTGACTCATGAAAAAATGTTTGGCAAGCTCCAGTTGTTTTGAGAGAGAAAAGCCAAGTGCATGTTGTCACACCAAGTGATGTGGTGAAGTGCTTCAACACAACTTACATCGTCGGATCATGTGGTTTAAACAAGCTAACAAAAATATCAAAAATCTTTTTCATGAGTGCACCCCAGTTACACTGAGGTAGCAGTGGAAAACCCAGGACCTGGTGACTGCTGTTAAGCGTTGAGCGCTGGGGACTGATTTTTCAAGCTCACGCTTTCACTCTCCTGCCAGGGGTGCACATTGGATAATCACGCACATTGGACCTCCTGAATTTCCTAGCGTTTAAATGAATGATTGGAATATGGTGCGTAGCCCACCCTTGGTTTTCCAATGTGCAATCTTGTCAGGCGAAGTGATCTGCTGCGAGAAGTTGGAAAATTCCCCCGTGAGCTCCACCTTAAAAGCTCATTGGTAAAGGCTATCAAAGTGATCTATAATTAATATCTTGCAATGCACAGTCCAGTGACTTTGGTTCCCGAGTATTTTTTCTTTCTTTTATCCCCCTCCTGTCCCGAACATGGTGACTCACGCTAGGTTATGATTATGTGAGTGTTGGTCATGACAGGAAATTTGTACAAATGTACCAAGTACATATTTGCACAAATTTCCAGGGGCATTGATTCAAGTTCCTACAGTTAAATTTCTTCAAATCTTGCAAAGTTTGTACGATCACTTATGTAGGTTTCCTGCTACCATGGTACCTCGCAAATATCTCATTCAATTAGCTATTCATACATGAGACTTAATAGTGAGTTTCACTGGGTTATTCAACCATGATGGGCATCACAGCCAAGCCTGATCCTGTTCTCACCTGATGTCCCCACATACACACATTCTCCAGCAGGAGTTTATGACTACCGCTACGCTGGAATTTCTTTCTCCTCCTTAGTGGGGTGCTGAAGCCAATGACAGCATTGTTGCAGCCGCCCCAGCTAAGATCAGGCAACTCAGCAGGGATCAAACCGGGAACCTTTAGAGCGTGTGTGGCTCAGTACACTGGGCGGTTTGTTTACCCCCTAAGGCATTGGGGGAGAGCTCACCCTGAATATTTGAAGAACTGACATGATATAATTTATATTCGTGCTGTTGTGAGTTGGTCTAATGGCAGTGTGATTGTTATGTAAAATCCAAAATTATCCCTAAGCATTCTGGTGTTGCAAGGCATCCTTCTGCTTTCTGTGAAAAATTTACATTGAAAAATAGAACACTTAATAATTAAATTGATATAGATATAGTATAGTGTGTGTGTAGGGGTGGGGGGATACCATTTCAGTTTTCATAAACAGGATCAGCTATATGCCAACAAATGTGATTTATGGATTATTCTAGGGACTGAATATAAACTGACATTATGCCTTTCCAATACAATACAGAGAAAGATGTATCAGCACTAAGTGTTTCTAAGTGTCCCTAAGCTTTACATATCAGCCATTGTGGGTGAATTAAGAGCTCCCTCCAACAATCGAAACCTTAGTTGTGTTCAATGAAGGGTTTCTATGATTCATTTTGAATAGCATAAACACTGACAAGTGTTGGCCAACAGAGATGCTTCACCTTTAATTCCAACCAGCAATGAGAAAACAGTTCATGCAGCGTTTTCACCTTAAAAAGGTGACTAGAGATCAGGGGCATTTCTGTGACGATGAGCGATGTGGGAAGACTAATGCATCCCGAACCCCACATGACATGTCAGAACAGATCACTTTAATACACAGCTCTGCTGGCGAAGTTTAAAACTTCTCAGTGGGAGCTTCCTCTAGATGGCAAGAGGCACGCTGGCAGAAAATGCACCGTTAGCACGCAAGAGCGAGCAGGGCCTCCCTCTCGAGGGGTAATTAGTCCAGAAGAGGATGGGTGCTGGTGGTGGAACCCGGCAACTCATCCTCAGCAGGTAGCGTCTGGCAACATCCGTTCCAGTCTCCGGCACCACAGGAAGCAGAAGGCTTCCAACTGACCAGAATGATGTTATCAAGCTGCAGAACTCAGGACTGTAGATCAGAGAATACAAATCATTAATCCTTCCTGACACTGGCATCTTGGACAAGCCCTTGGAGAGGTTTTTTGACTTGGAGTTCTGGCTGATTTCCACAGAACAACTGTACCAACGCTTCATCAGAAACAAAGGGGTTTCTCCAACGCAATTTGTTACATGCAAGACTTTTTGCTGTGCCAATTTTTTTTGCAATGCCACTACATAAAGAGCCAACGTGATTTGAGAGTGTTGTAAATGTGGAAATATTTGGAATAGTGCGGCAGATGGAATGGTTGGGAGGGAATTTCAAAACAATCCGGGCACTCAAAGTGATTGGCAAGTGCAGCGAGCTAAGAAAGGAAATAGAAATAAACAAAAATGATAACGGGAGAGGAAGAAATGAGGAAGGATAGTAAAGGAGGAAAAAAAACAGTGGTGAACGAGAGAATGGGAAAATGGCAGAGGTCGAAAAATAAAGGAAAATATTTGGTTGTTATGAAATCTGTTGCAAATCACATTATTTGTTGAAAGTTTGAAACACACGGCTGGAGGAACACTGAAAGATGCATTTTATGCTGAAATTTCTGAATTTTCTGTGTTTTGTTTTGCCTTATTTCAGACACACATTGTCGCAACAGACCCAATTTTGGCCAACCCATTTTTTTGGCGTACTTACTCTTTATGCGTTGTTTTTGTGTGCTGGAAATGGCGCCAGAAAAAAATGGCCCCATCTTGGCCGTTCTGAAGAGTCTGGTGCAGCACAGATTAAACAGTGGGGGGGGGGGCGGAGCTACAGCCCTGCGCCAAATCAGTGCCGGCAGCGTTGCGCATTCGCAGTGGCGTCGGATTCGGAGTTTGCGCATGCGCAGTAGCGCTGAAACTTGCAGCAGTGTCCTGCCAGTGTTCGGTTGCCCCCCTCGATACCTCCTCCCCTACCCTCCCCCCCCCCCGCCGCCCCCCATCGATGCCACGTTCGGTCGCCCCCCCCCCCCCCGATATGAAGGTCAGCCCTCTCCCTCTCTCCCCTCCTCCCCTGCCCCCCCATCGATGCCACGTTCGGTCGCCCCCCCCACCCCCCGATATGAAGGTCAGCCAACAGCCCTCTCCCTCTCTCCCTCTCTCCCCCCCCGCCCCCCACCGATGCCACGTTCGGTCGCCCCCCCCACCCCCCGATATGAAGGTCAGCCAACAGCCCTCTCCCTCTCTCCCTCTCTCCCCCCCCGCCCCCCACCGATGCCACGTTCGGTCACCACCCCCCCCCCCCCCGATATGAAGGTCAGCCAACAGCTCTCTCCCTCTCTCCCCCTCTCCCCCTCCTCCCCCCCCGCCCCCCACCGATACCGCGTTCGGTCGCTCTGCTCCGCACGCCGCCCCCACCCCCCACCCCACAGTCCTGGCCGAAGGGCTTGCCGGTGCATGCCAGCCCAGCCCAGCCTCTCCTCCCCCTCCCTTCAGCCTCCCGATGCGTCTTTGCTGGACGCCCCTTTTCCAGGCCGAATGGCCTCCCGTACAGGCTGGCCCGCTGCCTTCAAGTCGAGTTCAAGTCAAGGTAGGATTTACTACAATTCTTTGTTTGTTATTCAATTGTTTACCTGAGTTCTTTATTTTTAATGAGTTATTTAAACTTTTATTTGCAATGTTTGGTGCTTGAGTGCAGGTCCTTACTTACTTACCTGTGCCGATTTCTTAATTGCCCGTTCAGTTTAAGGTCGGATTTGATGCAGTACTTTTAATTGTTACTTTAATTATTTACTTCACTTCTTTATTTTTTATTGAATTGTTATTACTGCTTGTGCTTTGCTTGATGGTGCTTTAAATGTAATTACTTGCGCCGATTCCTTAACTGTAAGTAAGGTCTTTCTGTGCGGACAAAAGTGGACACATATGCTGCCCTAAGTTAGTTTAGTTCAACTTTTTTCTGGCCAAATTGGCATAAATGGTGTAAGTGGCTGGGAACGCCCCCTTTTGAAAAAAAAAACGACCTAACAAAAAACCTAACTAACTCCCTGACACTGGCGCAAATTAAATGGCCATATTTGCAACAAAAAAGATACACCGGAGAAATCAAGTTACACCAAAAAAAGTGGTGCAACTCATGGGGAAATTTGGGCCCAACATGTGTAGTAATAAATGATCTTGTTCCTGAAATATATCAGCAACAGCAGACATTGAGTTCGAGGATTTAGGACTGTGGGAAGTGTCCCTCAAATCCAATTAGACTACACTGACAAACGGCACCTGACATATTCTATATTTTCTACCTCTTCAGGATGTTTAACTGTGGTCTGTTCTCAGAAGTTTTTGCACACTGTTAAGGCTCTGAAATCCTACATATCAATTTGTATAACGATCTTGTCTAAACTTAATCATTTCAATAACATGAAATCTGGCATCGCCCACACAAGATTATTTTAGTTTCATTCCAAGTTCAAATATTAAATAAATCGCATCTTTGAGACAAGTGGTTGGGCAGTTTAAATCTGGTTCTCCAGCTTACATCACCGTGAGAATAAGTAGAATCTATTTGTGTGCTCTGGGATTGTTCTAAAAATTCCCAATGTCATGTATCTATCGAGTGTTATATTATAATTCCATTATTCAGTTCATATCTAGTAGCACCCATACTCCATTAAATATTTATTGACTGAATAATCACTGCCTAATAGCTCCTGCTCTTCGATTGCCAGTTTCTTCTCTGGAGAATGTGCTTGTGTTTAACTCTCCAGGGATCAGGTCAAAGTAAGGGTAGCTTGTAGTTTAGTGACACAAAGAATTCTAAAATAAGGGCTTTATTAGCAATGATAGCCATCCTTATATTTCAAAGATGCCTGAGATCAGTGTCTCAGTTTCCAATATTCGTGTACGAACACTTGGGTGCATTTACAGCACAGGTTTAGCAGCAGTAAACATACGTAGTCTAAATTAGGTGTCAAGACCCGAACGGACACTGAAATAAAACTTAGCAACATTTCCTTTTCCAGGGAGTCTCAGTCTGCTCCACGCCAGTGTTAATTTAGGTTCCGACCCCAGATTCAAGAAACTGCTTTGCACTGATGCTATAGTTGTAGTGTAAATGCATCCTTAAAACACATATTATTTATTTATTATTCTAAATATATGAAAAGCTAGTACAATTTCGTGCTTATAAAAATGAGGAATGCTAGTGATGGGAAATGGGGATTGGAACATCATTCCTCTTGTGATCCTCAGTGTCTGCAACAAGCGCGTGCAGGTCAGGTATAGCTTGGATCAGATCCAAGCAAAAGCTCTTTCTATTTCATTCCAATGACTGGCCATTCACAGAAGAACACTTCTACTACATCACTTTGACATTTCATTTCCCACAACAGCTACTCTTGGCGGGGGGGAGGGGAAGATTTCCTCTGTTCACAATTTGTCGTAAAATTATAAACTAGTGCTTGAAGACCACGCATTTGCGAATTCACGACAAATAGTGAACAGAATATATCTGTAGCTGTGCAGCTTCTCTGAATAGAATTGTCAATCAGAGCGCTTTGTGGCCAGTGTGAAATCACATTCACTGATACCTGGATTGAGACGACTCAAAATTAATTTCAATTAGGATCCTCACGGCCATTGGTGGAAGGAAATTTTCACCCCATTAGTCTGGGCAGGATTTGAACTCAGTCCCAAAACTGACAAAGATTGGAAAATGGCATAGATGCCTCTAGGAATTTATCACTAACAACACAATTGTAACTGTCACAATGTAGGCATTAGTCCACTACCCCAGAGTCTTGTATCTGGTACAATGCCAACCTGTTACTCCTGGATTCGGTGGGGAACTGACATAACCAGATCTCTGCCTTTTCCCATCAAGCTGATTAGATTCTAATACGGGACCTCAATGTTTTAATTTACTGTGTTTCTGGTCCTGCAATTGTTTTGCTTAAATTTCAATCCTTGTTAATATAATCGGGCCTCAGAAGAATAATCTCAGAAAAAATATACGTGGTGATTCTGAAAAGGGGCGAGATCCTGGCGGGGACACTGGGATAATGCCTGTTGATGCCCTTCAGCACCAGAGGTTATATCGCCAATGCTGTCTCCGCAAAATCCTACAAATCCCCTGGGAGGATGGACGCGCCAACATCAGTGTTCTCGATCAGGCCAACATCCCCAGCATCGAAGCACTGACCACACTCGACCAGCTCCGTTGGGCAGGCCACATCGTCTGCGTGCCTGACACAAGACTGCCAAAGCAAGTGCTCTACTCGGAGCTCCTACACGGCAGGTGATCCCCACGTGGGCAGAGGAAATATGTTTCAAGGACACTCTCAAAGCCACCTTGATAAAGTGCAACATCCCCACCGATACATGGGTGTCCCTGGCCCAAGACCGCCCTAAGTGGAGGAAGAGCATCCAGGAGGGCGCTGAGCACCTCGAGTCTCGTCGCCAAGAGCACGCGTAAAAAAAAGCACAGGCAGCGGAAGGAGCGTGCGGCAAACCAGACTCCCCATCCACCCTTTCCTTCAACCACTGTCTGTACCACCTGTAATAGAGCCTGTAATTCCTGTATTGGACTGTACAGTCACCTGAGAATTTTTAGAGTGGAAGCAAGTCTTCCTCGATTTCGAGGGACTGCCTGTGATGATTATTGGGTGGGATCAAGTTGCATTTGCATGGGGCTGGCGGGTGCCTGAATTACATGGCCACATCACTGGTGTCTGTCCAATTCAGCTGGAAAATTGTCACCTGCCCACCACTGGGAAAGAGGGGTGCATGGGCTCCCTTCCCAAAAGAATCCCCTTCAGTTCCCTACCTCACACTGTGCAAGGGAGCAAATACAAATTTTTATAAAGAAAATGTTATTCCTTCTTCAATGTGTCTGTTCCCTCCCCTCACCTTGATCCCTTCCCCCCAGCATCCATTTGGAGCTGGTACAACTCGTCTCTCTTGGCCTACCAGCCTCCAGGTCCCAGGAATTCCCAGCATAAGGAGCTCCCACTCTCTGGTTTCACCTCCTTGGCATCACTGGCCTTATAAAGGAGCAGATGAAGACAATGCCAACCGGTTACTCCTGGATTCGGTGGGGAATTGGCATGACCAGATCCCTGCCTTTTCCCAGTGGATTCTGCTGAACAACCTTCAAGTAAATTCAGGCAATGCATCTTGGAAAATTGCCCATGATCTTCCACCCAAGGAAAATTGTGAGCTCTACAGCTGTGATTTCCCTAGCCAGCTCTCCACTGGAAATGCTGGATTATGGTCAACCCAGAAGATTTATCTCCGGGCTAAGAGATTCAAAAATAACAGAATGGAATCAGGCATTAGTCATAGATCAAACTGGTTGTGCCTGTGATACTTGAGTGTAAAGAAACCCTTAAGTTACATTAAAGATGCTTTTACGTTGTGAGGGGACTGCGCTGGTCCCACTGGCTCCTGACATATGGCTATCACCCAGTCCTCAGTGACCACAAAGTAAATTTGCCAGATTCGCTGGGGCCAGTAGCCCGGAATACCTTTTGTTTGCCAGATCTTCCTGGTGGCCAGTATCAGTGCAACCAGCAAGTTTACTTTGTGGTTGTTATTGGCTGTATGAAACCTCAGTATCAGGAGTCAAAGGGACTGGCATTTGGTCTTCGGCAACACAACTTCAGCTTATAAGAGGCTTGTTTATCTCAGTTTCTGTACTGGTGAAGGATCTGAAACATTAACCTATCTTTTCTCTTCGCAGGTGCTGATGGATCTGCTGTTGCTTGCCAGAATTCTCTAGTTTTATTAAATTCACATTAAATAGAGATGACTGCAAAGTGGAAGGGTTACATTTTAAGCACGGATTTTTATCTCCACCGTTGGCTTTTGGACTTTGAGCTCTAATGTGTAGTTAGAATGTCTGCGTATTTCTATCGGACAGGCATGATCAAATCAAATTATAAATAAAACACTGTTGTGATTTTAAATCATACAAATGTATCAGTTGAGATTTTTTTCCTGTCAGTTATATTAATGACATTTTTTCTCCCACACCAATAGTCAAGACAATAGGCTTAGAACCTATTCCCAGTCTTTGACCAATGCTCCATCATCATCATAGGCAGTTCCTCGAACGAGGGTGACTTGCTTCCATACCTAAAGGGATGAGTTCACAGATGTTTCAATGAAGGACCGATATTCCAGTCCTGAACTCCAATTGAGGGGATAGAAGATGCCTGTGCGTGGATTTCTTTTGCCGTAGCTGACTAGCAGGCATTCTGTTCGAGTGACTGGGTATGGCTGGTTGTCCTTTAGCATGGGGCTAGTGTCTGACTGCCATTCCACAACTCCCCAGAACTCCACAATGACATTAGGAACTCACCTTGCCTCCATTTGTAGGCAGTATTTGGAGAAACTACTGTTGTCCTCATTACGATGCTCAGGGCAGGCAACAATGAAGCTTTCATTCCGATCAGCGTTCATCTTTTCAAGGTTTCAGATCCTCTACTGGCTGAAGTGGAACTTCAAACCAGACCTTGTTAACATAAGTTACTGGTATGGTTACAATGAGGGGCTTGTTATCTCAAGGGGGTTGGAATTCAACAGTGAAGAAGTGATCCTTCAGTTGTACAGTGCCTTGAGTGTCAGATCCCAGCTGGAATACTGCATTTAGTCTTAGGCACCAAATCTCAGGAAAGATATATTGGCCTTGGAAGGGATATGATGCCAATTCACCAGAATGATGCCAGGTCTTAAAGGTTCAAATTATGAGGACCTGTTACATAAACTTGGTTTGTGTTCCCTTGAGTTTAGACGGTTATGGGGTGATCTAATTGCAGTCTTAAAAGTGATTTTAAAAAGATTTGACAAGGTAGATACAGAGAAACTATTTCCTCTGGTGGGGGAAATCAAGAGGGCAAAATTTTAAACTTAGAATTAAATGATTTATGAATGAAATCAGAAAACACTTTTTCACACAAAGGATAGTGGAAAACTGAAACTCTCGCCCCCAAAAGGCTGTGGATGTTGGATCAATTGACATTTCTAAGACAGATCGATAACATTTGGTGAGGTAAGGGTATCAAGGGATTTGGAGTAATGGCAAGTAAATAGAGTTGAGGTACAGGTCATACATAATCTAACTGAATGGTGGAACAGGTTTGAGGGACTGAATGGCCTATTCCTGTTCCTACGTAATCGGAGAGTTTGTTATCGTGAGTAATAAGAGTTTCTTATATTGAGGTGGTTGTAACAAGAGAGTTTGTTGTAATGAGAGATTTGTAAACACAATTTGTTATTCTGAGGTATAGATGTCAGCATTGGCTCAGTGGTACCACTCTCACCACTAAACAGCACTAAGACAACATCACTAAACAAACAGATTATCAGGTCATTTGTCTCATTGCTGTTTGTGGGAGCTTGCTGTTTGCATTTTTGCTGCCATTTTTCCCTACATTACAACAGTGACTACACTTCAAAAGTACTTCATTGGCTGTGAAGCACTTTGGGACATCCTGATGTCCTGAAAAACGCTATATAAATGCAAATTCTTTCTTAACAAGGTTTGAACGGAAGTCTAGAGAGGCTTCAGAATACTGATGTCTCACCCAGTCTGTTTGCTGGGGTTTAGAACGAACAGAGAATACAAAAGTGTGCTGAAAGGAATCACAGGGTTTGGTAAATCAATTGTGGATGATAAGTGTTTTCTGGGTCTTTCTCCTCACAATCTAAGTCAACGACCATCACAGATTTTAATTGAAATACTAAAATTCCTGAAACTTGGAGCAGGGATCCTTTACGTGCCTGTGTATGATTCTGTACTGAAGGAATTTTTAAGATAAAGATTAATGCCTTTATATTCCCCTAGGCCCTATTGGATTCATGCCCCTGTAGACGTGCGTCTAGGCTGAAGGAATACACCTGAGGTTAGTTCACTCATTAGGAAGCATTACTTAACTTTGCATGAAGTATGCTTACATGGTTTGGCAGCTCGAGATTATTAGTCAAGACCGACATCAAACTGTAGGCAATTTAGAAAAGTGATTTGAGGATTGTGTTTTGAGATGCCAAATACAAAGAGTAGCTTACAAAAGGTTTCACAACAACTGTTTTTCTGTGAGTAGTTTTTAAAAAAATCTTGAGAGATGCAGTAACCAATTTGCCAGCACCATTACTTTCTGGTGAAAGATGAGACACATCATCACAACCTGAAACATCAACACAAATACTGATTACCCTCTTGTTCTGCCAAGAGGTATTAGTGCTGTTGTTCTTCTGTGCCTATTGAATCACCATCAACATTATATTATTGTACTGATATATGACTAATATATTAGTAGTGTTCCTGCTTTTTTTTCTATGTTACAGCAAATTAGAATGATCTTGTTGCACTGCTTTCTATTATTTGTGATTATTTCCTGTATCTGTCCGTGGTGTGTCGATTATTTAAAAAAATTATTTTGATTCATGTTATAGCTAAGCCCACAATAAAGATGTATGCTTGGGACTATTAGAGTCAATTTCAGGGTCTACCAATCCAATAAGGTTTTTCCCTACAATCACTGATCCTTGAGTTCGCCCTAATTAATGGTCTTGTCACTGCATGCAAAAGGTCAGCTAAAGTGTGAAAACTTCGGTTCCTTAGCAACACAACCCTTGCCAGGATGCCAGGATGCCAGGATGCCAATGCAAAGCTGCAACAATGCCAAGACTTTCGCAGAGCGACTAGCCAAGGTCGCTCCAAAGCTCAGTTTTGCATCGTTTTCTAACACAGCCTCTCTGTGCTAAATTATGTAATTTTCGCTCAGTGTTTCCATCCACACGTACCATGCGGCAAAGTTGAAATTTACTGGGGTTTCAATGAAACATAAAAAAGGTATCTAGCCTGATTTTTACATTTAGCAGCATTAACAATTTTACATGTCAAAAAGTTTACCTTTCCTGTGATGATATTAATAACATGTTGATGCAAATGTTTTGAGTAGAATGACAGACGTTATTTGAAGTACAGTCTCAGCTTTATTTTTTTTCAATGAAGGCAGGAACTGACTTCTGCGCATAGAATAAATATAAATGTGCTTAGATGAGTGTTGAGTTGGAGGATGGACGTGATACTCTTCTCTTGTTTTTCAGATCATGTGAAATGCTCCAGAGAGTCTTCTCTACATGTGCTGTTTTGAAGATGGACACTTCCATTCATTTGATTGTGCTGTCATTTTTATTTGATTCTCAGAAGACTCATGTCGCTCTGGTGTTCATATGCAACGGAAACAGTGCAGTTACTGTGAAGCACTGTACTTCTGGGTAACTCTCGAGTTGTCGCTGCTTTAGATTTCATTCGGAGCTGACAAGCAGATTCTAAGTTTGCACACAACACTCTCGTTATTTTATTAAATCTATCCCTACTCCTGATGTACATGTTCATTGTGGCCTAATTATTCTGCACTGAATTGCCAAAGATTTTAGTGAGCAGCAGAGCTACAAATAGAACTGGAACACTAACAGAAATGTTTTTTCTATATTTTATACTCATCATTTTTACCTCATTCCTTCCTTCTGTATATCCTCTTTACATCCTCTTCGAGAACAGACCCCCATTCCTTTACCAAGAGGTTGAGTAGATGACTTGATCTCAGGGCTAAATGTTCCCAATGCTGCTTTTGAACGACACCACTGGAAAATGCAGAAGACAAGCAGCAGTGTGCACAATATAGTTGATTTCCGTAACCCCCCCGACTTCAAAAAGGGAAGAAAATCAACCAGCACTTCACGCTGCTAGCTGTAATTTAGCAACCACTGCTGGTTGTGCAGGGTGAAGAAACAAGAAGATCATTCTATGAAGGTCCTCATGATCCAATGGTTAGACACACTGTCCAATATATTACATAAAAATTGAATAGTTGGGCAAGTCTCTAGAGGGCTATTAGAGCCCATCCAATTGTACCCTAGCACTAGTCATGGCCTTCAGACGAGGAGAATTAAGGGTTCAGTCACACTGCAGCTGCAGGCCAACATCCCCAGCATTGAAGCACTGACCACACCTGATCAGCTCCGCTGGGCAGGCCACATAATTCGCATGCCAGACACGAGACTCCCAAAGCAAGCGCTCTACTCGGAACTCGTCCACGGCAAACGAGCCAAAGGCGGGCAGAGGAAATGTTACAAGGCCACCCTCAAAGCCTCCCTTATAAAGTGCACTGACACCTGGGAGTCCCTGGTCATAGACCACCCTAAGTGGAGGAAGTGCATTCGGGAGGGCACTGAGCTCCTCGAGTATCGTCGCCGAGAGCATGCAGAAATCAAGCGCAGGCAGCAGAAGGAGCGTGCAGAAAACCAATCCCACCCACCCCTTCCCTCAACGACTATCTGTCCCACCTGTGACAGAGTCTGTGGTTCTCGTATTGGACTGTACCAGCCACCTAAGAAGTCATGCTAAGAGTGGAAGTAAGTCTTCCTCGATTCCGAGGGACTGCCTATGATGATGATGATTGCCCCACAGCAGTTCAATCATTTCAGTATAACTCCAGAGCTGC
Organism: Pristiophorus japonicus; assembly: GCF_044704955.1. Lineage (NCBI taxonomy): Eukaryota > Metazoa > Chordata > Chondrichthyes > Pristiophoridae > Pristiophorus > Pristiophorus japonicus. The sequence continues at coordinate 259,147,306 of NC_091982.1, read as the reverse complement.
ATTCTGATCTAGCTCCAGGGAGAATGGTATCAAACATCATGCAGAAGGCTGTCTCACACCACTTCAGATAGACATTACATGGAATGTGTAGTAAATCCAGATTTAAAATGTGCTCATGGGACTGTTGGTTGCATCAAACACTTTATAAATTGCAGCAGAACTTACATAAATGTTTAGAGAGTGTAGACACTCCCTCCCAAGCTCTCAAAGCTATTCAAATGTATTGGCCAGGTGTAATCCTCTGAGCTCATATGTATGCATACATAATGTCATTCTGTACTTATCAACCTGAGATCGGTAGCTTGAGTATAACTACAAGGGGAGAAAATCAGAGCAGTAAATAATGTATATTTTGTCAAATTGGGTTCAGTTTTTGAATAATATGAATTAAATATTGGGCATTGATGACATCATTGGGAGAAACCCGTCTTTGAAGAGTTACCCTGCCAGTGTGGGAAGTTAATTCAAAATCAAGAAAGATACAATAATTGACTCGAGAATATAATTTCAACTACATGTTAAGCAGCTCTATTGCACTGCAAGTTTCAATAATGTTTAGCATTTGACTTTCCAGGTTTGCCTATTTGTCCATGCACTAAAGCCTGTTGATGAGTCCTGTCGGGTCTCAGAAGTCCTGAGATGCGGGCCAACTTGTGGCCCTTAGGTAGCACCTCAATGCTGCACCAAGTTAGCTTCATGCACAGAGAGGTACCGGGGTAGGGATGATGGTAATAATAAGCACTTGCTGTAAATATAGGTGCGCAGTAAAACTACTTTCTGACATGACATTCTGGAGTAAGTCTGTTCTGTTATGTCCATTAAACATTCCGATGGTGTGGCAATGCAATGGCAGGCTATATTCAATTTATTTTGGAACATTGATTGCTGGATATATTAACCGGTATCAAGAGGAGAGCTTTTTTTTTTTAAACAATATGCTTGCTCCATCAGGGGTCCCTTCAGTATTCAATTAACAATATTCAAGTACAGTACATATGATCTTTGCTTTTTGTGTTGAAAGGATGTTTGGAGGTCAGTTTGCAATGCAGAGTTCCTTCTATGTCTCCTCAATGAATTATTGCAACCTCAAGCAAGCCTCATCATGGGAGCAGCGTAGACTGTGGACTGTCACGGAAGTGGTCCTCTCCTTGGATGGAGCCTTATCCTGCGTGCCAATCTCATTACCTCTTCTCCTGGTCCTGTTCTGTCTCCATTAGAAGGACATATATAAGAATGGCTAACATGAACCCCAAGGTAAGGGCTCCATGAAGGCTGGGAAGCAAATGATTCCCTTGCCTGAAACTACTAAATGGTACCTTTGCAGAATCCTTTCTTAGTTGCACAATTGAAAAAAAGATTTTTTTTCAAATTGCTTCAGTCAAAGCTGATGTTTCAAAGTTTATGGACATTTAAAGGTTGTTAACTCAACACTTCCTGCTTTGACAAGTCACAATGTTAATTTAACCCTCTTTTCCATAGGCTTAACTTAAGTCAGGTGCAATTCTAATGTAAATGGCGACATTTCTGGGACCGCAGCTTTTGCTCTCATTGTCTTGCTATTTGCAAACATCCATCATTTCAGGGGCAGGCACATCTTCTGCCAGCAGCCTCTTCTACCAGCCTAGCTGGTATTTTAGAATGGGTGTAACTTTGGCGCATTTGATTTACACCCCAAATTCCGATCACCTAAGCCACACCACTTTGCAACAGAAACACTTGGAATTTTGGGGGCTACAAGATGAGTTGGTATAATGTTAACTATCCCAAACAGAAGGACAAGATCCAAGTATAGCTCCATAATATAAATATTGACTGATATTCCTTGAGTAATTACATAAGTAAAAAAAATTACATGTTGATCACCCTTTACATGATCAAAAAGAATTAACATAAGCCTGTATATCTCTCTTCCTCTGACTCGTCCCTTCGTGTTAGTCTGTTTGCTTCTCTGTATCCATCTTTCATTCACTTTGTTCATCCAATCTTTCATATTCTTTTTGCACTCTTCCCCTTTATTCTAAAGGTTTTGCACTCCTGGTACAATATTGTTGCACAGGTGCCAGTGTCCATCCAGTGCCAGTATCACTCAAGTGGTTATTCTCCAAGTATTAACCTATATAGTAATCAGCACACTATCTAACCATGGGAAGTGGAGGTGGGAGGGGAGGGATGAAGAATGCATCATAACTGAGACTGATTCTTCCCTTATTAAATATCCATAGCCAGCACTTCTATCACGGGTCACTGGATAGGATTGGGAGTGGCAATACTAGCTGATTTTCCCTGCTCTAGTCTCAGTTTAGTGAGTGTACTGTTGCCCCAGCGTAGATCAGCTAACTCAGCACCAAGTGTCGATGGTGGATGGAACCTTCATCATCTGTATGGTTCAGCAACTTACTGGATAAACTTCCTATGCTATTGGGCAACATCTTTTTTCAGTCTCCATCTCTGTTTTTTTTTTAACCTCCTATTGCTTTCTTTTCTTTTTATTTATTGTTTCACTCACATTTGTTCTTTACTTTTTCTTTCTGCTCCTCTGCCATTCTACCTGTTGTAATCAGAAACCCAACCCACCTACTATAATCAGCATAAGAACATAAGAAATAGAAGCAAGAGAAGGCAATTTGGTCCACCATTCAATAAGATCATAGCTGATCTTATACCTCAACTCCACCTTCCTGCACTATCCCCATATCTCTTGATTCACTTAGTATCCAAAAATCTATCGATCTCTGTCTTGAATATACTCAATGACTGAGCATCCACAGCCCTTTAGAAATATAGACATAGAAACATAGAAATTAGGTGCAGGAGCAGACCATTCGGCCCTTCAAGCCTGCACTGCCACTCAATAAGATCATAGCTGATCATTCAACCTCAGTACCCATTTCCTGCTTTCTCTTCATACCCCTTGATCCCTTGGGTCATAAGGGCCATATCTAATTCCCTTTTGAATATATCTAACGAACTGGCCTCAACAACTCTCTGCGGTAGAGAATTCCACAGGTTAACCACTCGCTGAGTGAAGAAGTTTCTCCTCACCTCGGTCCTAAATGGCTTACCCCTTATTCTTAGACTGTGACCCCTGGTTCTGGAACTCCCCAGCAACGGGAACATTCTTCCTGCCTCTAACCTGTCCAATCCCGTCAGAATTTTATATGTTTCTACGAGATCCCCTCTCATTTTTCTAAACTCCAGTGGATACAATCCCAGTTGTTCCAATCTCTCCTCATATGTCAGTCCTGCCATACTGGGAATCATTCTGGTGAACCTTCGCTGTACTCCCTCAATAGCAAGAACGTCCTTCCTCAGATTAGGAGACCAAAACTGAACGCAATATTCTAGGTGTGGCCTCACCAAGGCTCTGTACAACTGCAGTAAGACCTCCCTGCTCCTATACTCAAATCCTCTAGATATGAAAACCAACATGCCATTTGCCTTCTTCACCGCCTGCTGTACCTGCATGCCAACCTTCAATGACTGATGTGCCATTTGGGATAGAGAATGCCAAAGATTCACAACCCTTTGAGTGAAGAAATTTCTCCTCATCTCAGTCCTAAATGGCTGACCCCTTATTCTGAGACTGTGACCCCTAGTTCTAGACTCCCCCGCCAGGGGAAATATCCTCTCAGCATCTACCCTGTCAAGCCCCTTAGGAATTTGAATGAGATCACCTCCTTGGTGAAGGGGTGAATTATGAGGGAGCATAGTTTTAAGGTGGTTGGTGGAAGGTTCAGAGGGGATTTGAGGGGAGGCTTCTTCACGCAGAGGATTGTGGGGGTCTGGAACTCACGGCCTGGAAGGGTGGTGGGTGCAGAAACCCTCACCACATTTAAAAGGTGCTTGGATGGGCACTTGAAGTGCCGTAACCTGCAGGGTTACGGACCTAGAGCTGGTAAATAGGATTAGACTTTATAACCTCTTGTTGGCTGGCGCAGATACTGTTATGTATTTAACCCCTTGTAACTTGTATCACAACTGACCACCAGAGGGTCTACCTGTTGGAGTCCCAAGGGATCCCAGCATCCCTTTGGAGCACAGTATATAAGTAGGCCATCCACGAGGTACCTGCACTCTGCAACTGCAATAAAGGAGCTCAGGTCATACTTGTCATTACACACAGTACTCGGTCTGATAATTTATTATGAGTATAACAATTGGCGACGAGGTAATGAACCGCACGAAAATGCAAAGAACAGTCGGCATCCTGGAGAAGTTCTCAGAGGGGGACAATTGGGAGGCCTTTGTGGAGAGACTCGATCAATACTTCATAGCCAACGAGCTGGAAGAGGACAAGAACGCGACCAAACGAAGGGTGATCCTCCTAACTCTCTGTGGGGTAACAGCCTTTGGCCTCATGAAGAATCTCCTGGCCCCGGCTAAACCAACAGAGAAATCCTACAAAGAACTGTGTACGCTGGTCCGGGAGCACCTAAATCCTAAGGAAAGCTTTTTGATGGTGAGATATCGGTTCTACACGTGTCAACGATCGGAGGGCCAGGAAGTGGCGAGCTATGTCGCCGAACTAAGGTGCCTTACAGGACATTGTGAGTTTGAGGGATTCCTAAAACAAATGCTCAGAGACTTTTTTTGTACTGGGCATCGGACAGGAGACAAACTTTCACAAACTGTTGACTGTAGAAACTCCGAATCTGAGTAAAGCCATAACGATAGCCCAGGCATTTGTGTCCAACAGCGACAACACCAAGCAGATTTCGTAGAACAAAGCAGCTTCGGCCAGTTCTGTGCATAAAGTAACGTCGGTTTTGAGCAGAAATGTACAGGGCAGAACGTACACGCTGGCTGCTGTGGCCCAACCTCAATTGACTCAGAGTCCGCCATCATCTGTGAATGTGAGGCAGTTAACACTCTGTTGGTGCTGCGGGGGTGATCATCGGCCCCATCAATGCCGCTTTAAGCACTATGCGTACAATGGTTGCAGGACAATGGGACACCTCCAACGAATGTGCAGGCGAGCTGCAAACCCTGCAAACCACTACGTTGCAGAGGAACATCAGTCCACGGTGGATTAGACGGAAGTGGAGACCCGTAGGGGGGAGGCAGAGGTGTATGGGGTACACACATTCACTATGAAATGCCCACCAATAATGTTGAAAGTTGAACTGAACGGTATTCCAGTATCTATGGAGCTGGACACAGGGGCAAGTCAATCCATAATGAGTAAAACGGCCTTCGACAGGCTGTGGGGGAAGAAGGCACACAGGCCCAAGCTCAGCCCCATTCACACCAAACTAAGGACTTACACAAAGGAACTAATCCCTGTAATTGGCATTGGCAGTGCTGAAGTCAAAGTCTCCTATGACGGACCAGTACACGAACTCCCGTTGTGGATTGTGCCAAGGGATGGCCCGACGTTGTTTGGCAGAAGCTGGCTGGGGAAAATCTGCTGGAACTGGGATGACATCCGAGCACTCTCGTCAGTCGACGACACCGCATGTGCCCAGGTTCTAAGAAAGTTCCCTTCGTTATTCGAGCCAGGCATTGGAAGCTTCTCGGGGGCGAAAGTGCAGATCCATTTGGTTCCCGGTACGCAACCATCCACCACAAGGCTCAGGCGGTACCGTACATGATGCGTGAAAAAGTGGAAATTGAGCTGGACAGGCTGCAATGTGAAGGCATCATCGCGCTGGTGGAATTCAATGACTGGGCCAGTCCGATTGTTCCGGTACTCAAGGAGGACGGTACGGTTAGAATTTGCGGGGACTATAAAGTAACGATTAACCGTTTTTCGCTGCAGGCCCAGTACCCGCTACCCAAGGCAGATGACCTATTCGCGACTCTGGCTGGAGGGAAGACATTCATCAAGCTGGACCTGACCTCGGCCTACATGACGCAGGAGCTGGAGGAGTCTTCGAAAGGCCTCACCTGCATCAACACGCCCAAAGGTCCGTTTATTTACAACCGGTGCCCGTTCGGGATTCAGTCGGCTGCGGCGATCTTCCAGCGGAACATGGAAAGCCTGTTAAAGTCGGTTCCTTGCACAATGGTCTTCCAGGATGATATATTGGTTACAGGTCGGGACAGCATGGAGCACTTGAAGAATCTGGAGGAGGTTCTTAGTCGGTTGGACCGCGTGGGGCTCAGGTTGAAACGCTCGAAGTGTGTTTTCCTGGCACAGGACGTCGAATTCTTGGGAAGGAGAATCGCAGCAGACGGCATCAGACCCACCGAGGCCAAGACGGAGGCCATCAAGAACGCGCCGCGACCACAGAACGTGACGGAGCTCCGGTCGTTCCTGGGACTCCTTAACTACTTCGGTAATTTCCTACCTGGGTTAAGCACCCTGCTAGAACCCCTGCATGCGCTACTACGCAAGGGAGACAACTGGGTATGGGGGAATTCACAAGAGGCTGGCATTAAGAAAGCCAGAAATTTACTGTGTTCTAACAAACTACTTGTTTTGTATAACCCATGTAAACGATTAGTGTTAGCTTGCGATGCGTCGTCATACGGGGTCGGGTGTGTGTTACAACAGGCTAATGAATCGGGAATTTTGCAACCAGTTGCGTATGCATCCAAGAATTTGTCCAAGGCCGAAAGGGCCTACAGCATGGTTGAAAAAGAGGCTCTGACATGCATTTACGGGGTAAAGAAAATGCACCGGTACTTGTTTGGCCTCAATTTCGAGTTGAAACTGACCACAAACTGCTCATATCGCTATTCTCGGAGAACAAAGGGATTAATACCAATGCCTCTGCCCGCATCCATAGATGGGCGCTCACGCTGTCGGCATACAACTATGTAATCCACAGAGACCGGGCACAGAGAACTGCGCAGATGCTCTCAGTCGGCTACCATTGCCCACCATCGGGGTGGAAATGGCACTGCCAGCGGACTTGCTCATGGTCATGGAGGCATTTGAGAATGAGAAATCCCCCGTTACGGCCCGCCAGATCAGGACCTGGACCAGCCAGGATCCTTTACTGTCCCTGGTAAAAAAAATTGTGTCCTCCATGAGAGCTGGTCCAGAATCCCAGTGGAGATGCAGGAAGCGATTAAGCCATTCCATAGATGGAAAGATGAGCTGTCCCTGCAGGCAGACTGTCTTTTGTGGGGCAATCACGTAGTCTTGCCCAAGAAAGGCAGAGACACGTTCATAGAAACATACAAATATAGAAAAATAATGCAGGAGTAGGCCATTTGGCCCTTCAAGCCTGCACCACCATTCAATTTGCAAACTGCACATCACCCACCCAGGCATCGTGATGATGAAAGCCATAACCAGATCCCACGTGTGGTGGCCGGGCGTCGACTCAGATTTAGAGTCATGTGTGCGCCAGTGCAACACTTGCTCTCAGTTGAGCAATGCACCCAGAGAGGCACCACTAAGTTTGTGGGCCTGGCCATCCAAACCGTGGTCGAGGATCCATGTAGACTATGCGGGCCCATTCCTAGGCAAAATGTTTTTGGTTGTCGTGGACGCTTACTCAAAGTGGATTGAATGTGCAATAATGTCTGTAAACACATCCACGGCCACTATTGAAAGTCTATGAGCTATGTTTGCCACGCACGGCCTGCCTGATGTCCTAGTCAGTGACAACGGGCCGTGCTTCACCAGTGCCGAATTCAAAGAATTCATGACCCGCAACGGGATCAAACATGTCACATCTGCGCCGTTCAAGCCCGCATCCAACGGCCAGGCAGAACGGGCAGTTCAGGCCCTCAAGCAAAGCTTGAAACGCGTGTCGGAAGGCTCCCTGAAGACTCGGTTTTCCTGAGTACTGCTCAGTGACCGCACCAGACCCCACTCGCTCACCGGGATTCTCCCAGCCGAGCTACTCATGAAAAGGATGCTTAAAACAAGGCTCTCTCTGGTCCACCCTGATCTACATGATCACGTGGAGGGCAAGTGGCATCAACAAAGTATGTACCATGACCGCGCAAACTTGTCACGCGATATTGAGATCAATGATCCTGTGTTTGTGCTCAGTTATGGGCATGGTCCCAAATGGCTCACTGGCATGGCCACAGCCAAAGAGGGGAATAGGGTATTTCAGGTCAAACTGACCAATGGACAAACGCACAGAAAACACTTGGACCAAATTAAACTGCGGTTCACCAACACTTACACACAACCTGAAGAGGACACCACCAACTTTGACCTTCCAACACACACACAAGTGGCAACTGACATCACAGCTGACCACAAAACAGAACTCATCATCCCCAGCAGTCCGGCAAGGCCGCCTGCCCAACAGCCCAGTGAAGAACTGACCAACCCAACCACACCAACATTTGTACCGAGACGATTGACAAGGGAGCACAAAACCCCAGATCGCCTCACCTTGTAAATAAGTGTAGTGTTGACTTCACAGGGGAGTGAGGTTATGTATTTAATCCCTTTGTAACCTGCATCACACCTGTCCACCAGAGGGCCTATCTGTTGGAGTCTCAAGGGATCTCAGTATCCCTTGGGAGCACATTATATAAGAAGGCCACCCACAAGTTCCTGCACTCTGGAACTACAATAAAGGAGCTAAGGTCACACTTGCTCATTACACACAGTATTCAGTCTGACCATTTCTGATGAGTATAACAATTCTGCAGCAAATCAAATACGGCCAGAGCGATCTCCTGGACTAGTTTCGATCACCCGGATGGGTCGGAGAGGAATTTTCCCAGATTTTTTCCCCCAATTGGCCTGGGTTTTTAACCTGGTTTTTGCCTCTCCCAGGAGATCACATGGCTTCGGTTGGGGTGGAGTGTAGAATGTTTTGCTGCAAGGGGTGTTGCAGTTGTGTGGGGCAGACTGGTTGGTCTGGGTGCTCTTTACCGTTCCGCCATTGTTCATTATAAACCTATGAACATGTAACCTTCAGGGCTGCTGACCGAGGGCCGTGTGGCTCTTTGTCGGCCGGTGCGGCCGTCATGGGCCGAAATAGCCTCCTTCCGCGCTGTAGATTTCTATGTTTCCATGCTCAACTTTCATTCTTCTAAACTCGAGGGAATCTCAGCCTGGAGTACTCAATTGAGAAATATCAGCCACATCAAGAAAAATATGTGGGGAAATATCAGCACTAGAATGCAAAGCAACTCCGTTAAACTGAGTAGATTAATTAATTTTAATTAAATCTATCTGATTTCTAGTGGAGCTACATAGATATTTTTGTTGTCTGGTAGGAAAGGGTTAATTTCAACTTCTTTCCTGAAAATATTTTGTTTTATAACTTCAAAGTTGGGTTTCTCTAATGAAGAAATTGTAACTCATTTTGAAATAATATTCAATAATCACCTCTTCCCAGAAAGAGTTCGTCTGTAAACACAACGAAGAACCAAATAATTCTCAGCCTCTCATACGTTTCAGTAACTGTAGTGCTGAATATGAGGGAAATGAGGCATGTTTTGGCCCAAATGTGATGACTGTGTCAAATAGCAGGCTAGGCTTGGCTCATACAGAAGCTATTGCTGGGATGAGTATCAACATTTTTAAAAAATCCTCAATAGCTAAATCCACCAAAAAAATGTCCCCAAAACGAAAAGGCCCCGGGCCCAAATTGAACAGAATCAATCTCTGGTTAATCAATTTGCCAGTTGGTTACGAGCTGCACATACATCACATTAAAGTTGAGTTTGTAAAAAACAGAAGTCAAGTTATTCCATCTCTCTGTCTCCTCCTTCCCCTTCTATCTCTCTCTCTCTGGTACTTCTCCAACACTGAATAAAGATCACACCCCTCCATTTTCCAGTTACAAGGGCTTGCACCTCTATTTGCTTCATATTGTGTGACTGTCCAAGATTGACCATTTGTTTCCTACTGGTCTCGATCGATTTACTTTCCCCTTTGGTTCTTTTGTTATTGAGTGAACAGAGCAGACGGAAAGATTTATAACAAACGTCTAATACCAATCATGTGATAACAGGTCCTCTTACTGAAAGTGATTCAAGTAGAGCAATTCCCAGTGTCTGGTTTGAGGAACATAAATAACTCAGATGCAAATAACATTAGTTATTTTTTTCTGAAATATGTCTTTTAGTAGATAAGGACTGATGGAAGGTGACTTTTCAATGGAGCAAAATAAATACAAAAACTTCCGACGACAAAAATGAGAGATTAAAGGGTTCAACGGCATAATTGGAATTCAGCAAATCTTTAGAACTAACTTCAAACATGTTTTGAGTTTAATCTTTTTGATGCCACTTTTTACTGATGTCACTGTTATTTAGATTTAAGTGGTTTGAGACCGTGTACACGAAAAACATGAATAAGAATTTGTTTTTTTTATTCTTTGTGATCTAAGTTTTTTGGGAGATTTTTTTTTGGAGGGTGGAGGAAGAGAGAGGTTTGGACTAAACCTGGGCTGAATTTTCTAGTGGGCGTCAGTATACTACAGGTACATATTTTCCTGTGGGATTTATCTGACAATAATATTGTCCAGCAGGTAATAGCTTTTTCCTGCTGGTCTCCACTCTTGTAACAGTGAGCCTCTGTTAGCATGGTTGGAAAAGATTGTCCTCAATTAGAGAGGAGAAATCAAAAGAATTACCAACCCTTAACCCAATTTTAAGAATCTCTGGTGTTAATGCCAATAGCAGGCTATCTGCAACAGCGCACTGCTGATCTCATTTTTAAATGGCTCGCCTATAAGCCTTAATACCGAGGTCATGCCTTTAGTAGGCCAGAATTCCAGCCATGTATTCACACAGCATTGTGAGGAGAGGTTATAGCATTTAACAATTGCAGACAGATGTGGCCCAGCTAGCAATACTGCAAAAAAAAAATGCAGATATTCTTTTCCATTTTCAAGGCATTTGACTTCTTTTGGTTGATGAGCACCAGGCTCCCTCGTGTTTTATTCAATTATCAGCAGGCTATTCGCACAGGGCCACCACAGTCAAGTGTGATCTTGTCCTCATCCAATGTCCACAAACGTGCACTTACAGACGACTTTCCTGGCCGATTTTCCCCTCTGTAACCCAGGGGCGCTAAATTGTAGGACCTTGGTTGGATCCCAAACTATTCCTTTGCACCAATTAACACAGACATTGGTAAAATACGAGGGCCTGGCTTTTCCACAGAATTTCAAGCGCAAATTATGTCTGGCGCAAATCGAGTTTGCGTAATTATTTTGCGCTCGTTTAAAATACATCGTACTAGAAGCTGGCGCCTTGAACAAAACTGGCCATGCCCCAGATCGAATTAATCACCATGGCAAGTCTCCGTTATTTCCGGGCCTTCGAGGTAGCGCTTAAAATTACATTTTTTTTTTTTAGGCACAAGGACACAAGTTTTAAAAACTTTTAAATATTTTTTTTAATTTGCGAAGAAACTGACTACTGTACAGCAATATAACTAGCAAATGGTCCTGTATTGTTTTTAAAAGTCATTTTCAGTTATTTTAAATCGGGTTACTCACATGTGGCGGACTAGACGCTCTGACTAAAAATGCCTATTTTTTGTGATAAACCCATTTTCAGCCGTATTAATCAAACTGCACCTGCACCTCAAGTTACCCAGTCTTAAACATATCAAGGAATACTTTTTAAAAGTAGAATTTTTTTTTTTAAAAACAAAATTGCATTCTAAAACACAGCCCGATTGTGCTGGTTCATTGGCAGATCTTACGTATGGTGATATGCAAATGAGCTTTGAGTGGAAACTTGAGGGGGAAAAAACACTTCTGAAAACTAGCGAAATTTTGGGCACAATTTGTGCCCGGATCGCCAATTGGGTCCAATGCGGAAACTCCAGGCCAACATGTTTATCCTGAGCATACTGTTCATGTGGCTCAACCTTTGGAGAGACTGGGATCTAAACTGCTCACAATTGGAATCTGCAACTATAAAAGTACAACCAGGACAATCTAATCAGGCATTTCATTAACCTTTGATTCATGCTCCAAATACCAATCAGAAATGAGTTTCAAGAGACCAGCATATACATTACAGGTGCTATTAATATCTTGTTATTGTGTCATTTTTGTTTTTTTGCTGTTGCTAGCTACTTTCGAATCTGCCTGTGATATTTGGTGGTGGACTCTATATATCCATTGAGAATTCTCCTCCCTCTCTGCGGTGTGAGCACATGGCATCCACCCACCAGTACTCCCACACCAGAGTATATAATGGGAGGCACTCCAACCTGCATTTGACCCAGAAGCAATGCCAGCAAAGGCTTTGTATTGCAAAGGAAACTGGCACAGAGTTACGTCACATGCTGCCACCATATGCACTGCTCTGCCAATGGCTGATAATGCCACAGCCACCCTTATCGTCTAAACCACAGGGGGAGGCCAAAAGTTAGCACCGCTGGAAAGCTGACTTTTTGGGGCCATTACTGCTGAGATTTTCTCACCGGTGGCCCGCTCCATATTCAGCTCAAAAAGTTGAAAAATGGATTCCAGCGCTAAGGAGGCCTTCCAAAGTGCAGTTTCTAGTGGTGTGGCTGTCGTAATTGGAGCGGAATTACCACAGAGAAATTCATCATGCAGGGAAGTGTTTGTAACGAGCCAACTGCTCCCTGGCCAAAAAGGCCAGGGTTTGCAGCTCGGCCCTGAGGAAGGAGGAGTTGGGCTCAAGGATAGCTGGTGTCCGAGCAGGAAGGAGGGCGAACCGCTTTACAGATTTGGAGTTGGACACCCTCATGCAAGGAGCGGAGGACAGAAGGAGACTGATGTTTCCAGACGTGGGGAGAGCAAGCAGGCAGGTGATCAATAATGCATGGATGGAGATTGCACAGGAGGTGTCAGGCGCCTCCATCTATCAGTGCAGTGCAGGAAGAGATTCCACGATATCATCTGGCTTATGAAAGTGTGTCCACCCACTGTTGACCTTGCATCTGCGAGCCTCTCCTTCAACATGCTCTTATTTCCTATACTCACTGTTTAGATACTCAAGCACCAGCCATTTCATTGTTCACACCTCTATACATATATGTGTGTGTTCTCGCACTGGAGGCTCCCTTTCGTCTCACACTTTCAGCTGCATGTCATGTTCAAACACTTGTGCACTCATTTCTGATGTGTCATCACAGTGGTACTCACCAACCATGCTTTCTTGTCCAGGCTAAACTGACTCACAATAGAGCTGAGCAAAGGAGGACCAGGGGCAGCAACGCAGACATACAGGTGCCCACACCTTCACAGGAGAGGACTCAGGCACTGGTCGGCAGCCATGCTGCATTCACTGTGGGCGAGGGTACTGCTGACACTGATGTGGGCAAGTGAAGGCCCTCCTTTAATGTGCTCGCTCCTTCAATGCGCCAACGCCTATTGTTCCTTTCCTTCATGGAAGTCTGCTAATTGCATCCTCCGTGTCTTCATCCCCCACCTCCCCCTCACTGCAGCCCTTCTCTCATTTATGCTTGCAGATGACATGCCGCCCTATGGGCACCGGAACTGGCAACACCGATGTGGGCAGCATGAGTAAGTGAGGCCATCGTTGAATGTGCTCGCTACTTGAATGCACCAGCAACTACTGTGCTTTTCTGTCCAAAAGTGTGCTAGTTGCAGGCTCCATGCGGCAATCCCCCACCTCCCCCCTCACGGCGGCCCGTCTCCCATTTATGCTTGCAGATGAGAGGCTGAGTGGCAGCACAGGAGAAAGAGAGCCACCACCTGTGAGACGAGCTGGAGGCTTGCAGCACAGCCCGGTGGACAGAAGCCCTCCAATTTCCACTCGCAGCAGTGATGAAATTGGAGGTCTCAAGCCCTGATGGGACCATCGACAGCACTCGCCGGCTCATCCATACCACTGATGAGGAAGAGGAGGAGGAGGATACAGATGGCACAAGCGTGTCACTTCTTCCACCCACACGCGCCAGCTCAGATACTGGTGGGAGTGCGCGGTTTGACATAGTTGATGTGGTAGGTGGGGTGGCACGGGGTGTTGCACCGGGGCCTAGCGGGCTGCAGCATGGTGATGGGGCTAGGCAACCTCAGATGCCACCTCTCCAGGGGGGGGGGTGGGGGCAAGTCCGCAACAGAGTTCTGCCAACGAGGACGCAGACAATGTGATCGATGTCGTGGCTTACCAGAGAAGGGTGGAGGCCATTCATTCCCGGATGTTTGGGGCACCGACAAGGTTACCAGAGAGGCTGTCTGAAGTTGTGGAGTGTGGAGGAGTCCGCCTCCCGAATAGTCGACAGCTCTGCACACACCATCGAGCCCACCATTGCCAGTGTGCGGGCGATGGTGGACTCCCAGAGTGTCCGTGAAGATCCACCTATGATGCCGCAACCTTCAGGTGATGTTGCAGCTGCCATTTTGGCAAAGGCGTGAGCAAACGAGCGCATCGGTGCTGGATTGGAGAGGATGGCCATGGCCCTGGAAGCTCAGAATGCTCGTGTTCTCTGGGCAACAGGCCATGGAACGCCATCTCTGGTGGATTTGAGACCCTGGCTGCTCTCATGCCGTCTCAGCTCGATGCCACCCGACACCCGAGTGCTGCGTTTGCAGCTGCGTCCTCCACGGTCCATGGAGGACCTTCCGGTGTCGCGCCACAGCACCGGCCTGACCTCCCTCGGCTTGGCGGTGGTGGTAATGTGCCGTTCCCGGGGAGTGGTGCAGGCTCCTCGGGCCAGGGTCCTGATAATGTGCTCACTCAGGATCACAACATTCCTGGCCCCAGACCTCCCACCCCGCCAGTGCCTTCATGCATGGTCCCACCCGAGCCAAGCCTCCCAGGAGGGTGCTGGCCAGTCTGCACCCGACCCTTCCAGGCCCAAAGGTGTTCGAGGGCGTCCTAGGACATCTGTAGCTCCCACACAACAACCACAGCAACCTTCCCAGACCCATGATACAGCCACATGTAGTAGGGTAGGCACGCATAAGAGGTGTTATAAGAACATGCACAGGGGTAAGAAATGATTATTGATGTTAGTTCATGGTAGTCTTTTTGTGTATGTTGTATTTTTGCACTGAATTGGATATTTTGATAAATCTTTATTTTTGGCACATGTATCTGGCCATGTGTTTCATTTGAGAGTGGGCAATTGAGCATGAAGGCACTCATTACAATGGCCACTGAAGGTGGGAGCTGAAGGGTCATGTGGGATTATCTGAAACGAGCAGCTATGAGGCGCAGGGTTGCCATGGAGACAACGCCTTCGAGCTTGGTGGCAACGAGGATCCTCCTCCTCCTCATCAGGTGGTACTGCTGGCTCGACCTCCAGCGGCTGTCCCCTCATGATGTCCAGGTTGTGCAGTATGCAGCGATGACCATGATGAATATGGAGACCTGTGGAGGAGAGTACTGCAAGGCACCACCAGAGTGGTCCAGGCACCGGAACCTCTGCTTATGGCCGCCTATGCACTGCTCGATGATGCACCTGGTGACACAATGAGCGTCATTGTTGGCATGCTCTGGCGCTGTCCTGGGGTTCCGCAGTGGAGTGGGCAGCAAAGTGGACAGGGGATATCCTGATTTGGGCGGGCACACTGGTCTGGCGCAGAATGAAGTAATCGTGGCTGCTGCCAGGGTACCTGGCATCAACTGCCAGGATCCGACGCTGGTGGTCACACACGAGCTGCACATTCAGCGACTGGAACCCCTCGCGGTTCACAAAGATCTCGGGGTGATGTTGTGGCGAACCTCAGCCCAACATACGTGCAGTCGGTGGCACCCTGCACTCGCGGGAAACCTGCAATTCGGGCAAATCCGGCCTGCCGCTCCACCTGTTTGCCCCTCGTCATGGGGAAGGAGATGTACTGCACCCTTCTCCAGCAGAGTCCATCGGTGACCTGCCGGATGCACCGATATGCGGAGAATTGCGAGATGTTGCCAATGTCTGCAGTGGCAGTCTGCAAAGACCCCATTGCATAGAAATTCACTGCGCTGATAACCTTGGTCTCTGCGGTCAGTGCGGTCCTGAGCCTTGTGTGGCGCTGGAGATCTTCGCACAGGACATTGCAGAGCTTCCCCGAGTACATCCTTCCGAAATCTGAGCCTTCGCAGGCATTGCTCATCACTGAGCTGGAAGGAAGGAATATTGAGGTCTGTAGACCCTTGGAGGTAGGGCTTCCTTCCCCCACCTCTGCATTGGTCACCTTCCCTGGCAGCTGGATGATGCCCATCTCCCTGGTCCTCCTCATTGTCGAGCGCCTCTGGAGGCTGCTGCTGGCAAGGCTCCTGGCCCAGTATGTGGTGGTGGCGGGGGGGGGGGTGAGGGGTGGTGGTCAGCATGCCTCACCCTCCTCCTGACGCTATCTCCCTCCTGGCCACCCTCTCTAGGCGCAGGTCTGCGCACATCTGCAGGCCCTTCTCGTTGTTGGGCAGCCATGGCTGCCGCCTCCCTTGCCCGTTGCCTCGTTAGACATTGCTGACGAGGCAACGTCTTCGCCTGCATGCCGCCCTGCGTCTGCCCAGGTGTACAGATGTTCCCCTTGCCAACACTGAGCCCATTCTTTTTCAGTCTGCAGCCTGCCAAGCAGGCCTCTGGAGCACAGAATGAGGCCCTACAGGCCTCCACTGGAGACTGAGCTGAAAAAGTGCTCAAAACTCTCTCCAAACCTCTAAACAGCACTCAGCAGGTTCAATACAGGCAAAAAACAGAAGCAAAGCTTTTCTCCAAAAAATACCCCCGATCGCGGGAGTGGTCCATTGTCCTCGTCCAGCAGTGTCGCGTTCCATGGCAAAGTGGACCGACACAAAAACATGGCGGGGTCACTGCCGAAAAAAAAACCCTCTCTTTTTATAGCTGAATATGGGTGGCGTGGCCGCGTAGCAGCGGTGCGCACCCTCATGACATCACCACAGCTGAAATCCCTTTACTGCTGATTCACCCGGCCGACTCCGGCAGAAGCCCTCACCGCTGGAAACTCCCCCGAGCGGAAAACGCGTTTGGGGGGGGGGGGGGGGGGGGGGGGAGGGGCCAATAAAATGGAATGCGGTGGCCGAATAATTTTTCCGATTGGCCGCTGAAAACGAGCATTACCGATGCCTCCCCGGACATTGAATTTCGTCCCGAGAGTCTTTCCAAGTTGCTTCATTATGGCAAGTTTGTTTTTAAAACTGTCTCAAATACAGAACTTCACGGTTTAGGCAGTACCAGATGAAAGAGTACATGCCGGGGATACCAGAAAGCAGCACTCACCTTTGGGTGGTTGCATCCCTTTAACTTGCTTCAGGGTCCCTTAAAGGTCCGAGCCAGTATCTGTGAGGAATGTTTTCTAATCATTTAAATGACTTGACCTTGCAAACTCAGGTGAGGTAAGGTCACCACACTACAGTCCTCACCACTTAAGTTACACAGGTTAAATGGGCAATTGTTTGAATTGACCAAAGAAAGCACCAATGTTTTCCATTTTCATTATAGTCAATTACAAAGTTGCCACTTACAGCGAGTTAAGCGCTGCGTGTATTTCAGACAGAAACAAGTGTTTACTCAATAGTTGACTGCTTCAATAAATAAGCTTGACTAAATATTACAAATCGATGAAGCGTTGACTGTGATTAATTAATAATGATATTCTTTGATGACCTTGACTAGTTATTGTTTGATAGTTGTCAGTTTCTCACGTCTTGGGTCTCTTTCCCTTCTCCTGGATCTGAATCTTCATCAATTGGTTCAATCACCCCTACACTCCCAGAACAGCTGTGGCTTCCTTCCCTCTGAGGATGCCCCTGATCGCCAGACACAGCAGTGTTTCCCTTGAAACCATCCAACGCGTGTAGCGGGAAAATTGGGTTAGCCCCAACGTAGCTGATGGGGACTGAATTTATGCATTATGTGCGCAAGGTCAAAGTGTAATGCTTCTACAATCACTATGATGCACAACCGACTCCATATTTTATACTCTATTGGATCAGCCATGATCTAATTGAATTCAGAACAGGCTCGAGGGGTTGAATGACCTACTCATGTTCCTATGGGTTTCATGGGCCTGGAGGTTTGCAAAGAAAGGTCTGTTTTCAGGACCACTCCTTCAATGCTGGACAAATCCTAACTCCACAAATGAGGGAGCAATCTGAGATCAGTCCATTCCACATGACCAGCCTTGCAATATCCAAAATGGGGAAAGCATGGAAGTTAGAAATGTAAACAGCCACCAATGCAGAGAGCAGCATCCTCAAAAATCTGGTTGTGCCTTTAGGATTTATATCGCATTGCAGAATAGCATGTGTAGACCCCTGTTAAGCAGAGGCATCTATAAATACAGCAACATTCATGGGAATGAGGTCCATTGAGAGGAGTGTACTTCCAAACACACAAAACGCATAAGTAAAAATAAAGAGCAGACAAACTCGTTGTTTTTGAGATTCTCCTTTCATATGAGAACAGAATCTGTGAACTAGTGAAATAGTTACATAAGCTCTGCTTATTTTTTGGTTTGTTCAGTTTTAGTATTACTCTTCGTGGTACATACCAGTATATGTAGACAAACCTCTGCCAATAGCTATAACTTACATGAATGGACAGAAAAATGTTTGATGTTGAAGATTAAGTAAGGCAGAAGACACAAGTAGAAAGTTTATAAGCTGCTAAAAAAATTACCCCACGTCCCAGAATTTTATATCTGCTTGGACCAGATTCCCAGAGAAGATAGTTGATTTGGGGTCAATAGAATCTTTTGAAGGGAGCTGATTGATAGCTGTTAAGAAGGGGGATTGAGGATTACAGAGATAGATTCATGTTTTCAGGGTAGGAAGAGGAAGGAACTTGAGGATAATTTTACAAATTTGCATTCTTGGCACAGAGCTTCATTGCCAGGAATGTATATTGGGAATCAGGCATTCAAGCTCGGAGGGCAGCAGAATTTTCCATCCACAATGGGCAGATGATCTTCTTGCAGTGTCCTTTTATCTCCATGCACAAACTCCTGATGTGAGCTCCCAGCACTGCACCACCAACATACATTTGTACAATGTACCGTTCAGTATTACATACAGTAGGGAATCAAGAGGTGTATCTGACTGGCTACAAAAAATTGGGAGATTTCCCCAATGCCCCCATGAATCGTGCCATAGTTCAATAGAGCTGCAGTATCGGCAGCCCTTTTTCTGTGAGAATCTGATACCTATTCAGCGAGACCTGGTGCCATGATGATGGTGGTGGTGCTGGTGGGAGCAATTCCATTGGAGAATAATCATGCATAGCTTCTGGACAGAGCAGGCTTGATGAGCTGAATGGTCTTATTCCTGTTCTGGACTTTCCGATGTTTTCTCAGTTGACAGATGTACCCAGACTCAATTTCTTTTGAAGGACTTTCCAAAGGAGTAGTAGAAATGTCGTTTGTTCACAGGAATTCACTAAAAATATTCCAGATCTCAAATAATTTTGCTTCCGGGTGAGAAACTTTCCATTTTCTAAATACAATTTCTTTTTTTTTTAAATAGTGCAAAATGTAATAATTTTACTGCAGAAGTTGTACCTTGTAACAATGATTTGAAAGCATTTTGATGAGTTAAAACCAATTTTCCCATTGAAATTTATTTCTAAAAATTGAGAAGTCAGACTGACACCAGAATACCAGGATCGACCAAATCACCAGCACCAAACCGGGGAGATTTATCTTTGAATTTTAAATCAATTCCAAAACTTTGTCCCTTTTTAGAAAAGGATTCCCATTTCATTTTTTTTATTTAAAAAGTGCTATTGCAAAACAAGTTCTTCTGTCTGGCATTGCCGCATTCAATAAGGCATATTTCTAAAGACACTGCAATATGTGCCTGTTGGAGAGGCATGGAAGGTGAACCTGTAAATGCCACTAGGCACTAAAGGGCCTGTCCCTACTCCATTCTCGGTTACTGCCTCACTCACTCGACTCCTGAGAAATATTCATTAATTTTTATTAACAGCGAAAACATTTGTTCCCGTGATAATATTTGCATCGTTGAAATGATTTTCACCTCTGCCACAAGGTGTACTATCAGCTCATACATCACCCGATTACTTGGAGAGCAGAAAGACCCTTAGTCATTAGTGAGTGAATTAGGGATGATCTAAAGCACTATTAATCACGGTGACAAAAGCCTTAATGTTTCTGTGACCCCAGCGGAGTCTGGGGACCTGAGTGGAGGCGGAGGGAGAAAATGGAAACATATGTTTTTTACCGAAATAGTCCACCTCAGGAATTGTGCTGGGAGAATTCCCTTAAATATTGTCCAGCATTTCAATGCACTGCCAGCAATGTCTGTGAAATTGCCCTTCAAGCAATTATTTCTGCTGTTTCCTTCTCTGTTATATCTATGAAATAACCGATTTATTTTATATCTATAATTTACATGCATATAAAATGTATTTTTATGAAACAATAAATATTGATTTTTTTAACTAAGAGACTGCTTTTATGAGAAAGGAGAAATTGTGCTCAATTAGTGACCTTCTTGAGTCGAGACTCTTAATTTTACTGTTATTTTAATTTTTTTTTAAAAATTGTGTGGAATTCCCTTTGTTTTGCTATTTATTTAATTCATGAATGGCACACAAATGTGCATTTTGATTCACTGAACCAGAAGCAAGATCATAAGCGTAGAATCAAATATACTTTCTCAAAAGGAATAATGTTTGCTAACTTCTTATACAACATAGTGTATTGGATTTGAACAGTTTGCTCATTTATTTTATATCATTTGTAATCCGCTTCATATCTTGGAGTTCATTCTTATTTTGTATTATTAAACATTCCATATAAGATATTGCTTTCACCTGTTTTATGAAGGACTGTTTATTGATTGAGGCTGGTCGCTTACTAAACATTAATCACACTTGCTCAGAGTTCTACCTTTGAGTCATAAGCCTTAAGGTCCTGAATGAACTAGACATTTTGTATGATAAATCTCTCCAAAATATCTCAACCATAACACAGGTCCTCATTAACTGCTCATTTACCCAAGATGCACTCTGGTACGTAAACGTTGACAAATGTGCGGGAAAGCCGGGGTTATTTTTTACACTGACTCCTGAGCCCCTCACCTCAGATTATTCATTTATTAAAGCAATCATAAAGGTCTAGATGCTCAATATTGCTCTCACCAAATATGAAAATGATCTACTTGCCTATTCCATGGTTCCTCTTAGGGCAAGTAATTCATCATCAACTGAGGATAAATGGGCCACTTCATTAGAGCCATAATTTATGAGATGTAAGTAAGCTCCACACAGCAGCCACGCCTTGATGCTAACACTTGTAATCCTGAAACCACTGAGATCCTTCACAGCCATTGACATTTAGAGACTAAAGTTAAACCCCACCCCCTCAAACAAAATCCACAATTTATCGTATCAACTCTGTGAGCTTTACACTACTTAAACCTCAAATAACATTCCACCATGCAGATCACATGAGCTCACAGTCCATACTTACGCTACCATCCCCTATCACTGACCTCTGAATTCAGTTTTCATCATTCTTCTTCTCGCTGAACGGGATCCTTGCAGAGTCTGTTCCGGTCTAGTTATGTGCGAATGGTGATCTCGTTTCCACTAAACCATAGCTGGAGATTTGCATCTGCTATATACATTTAATGGCCTGACACTAATCTCTTGTTTTATAGGCTGTGCAAATACTAACAGTGCAGCGGTGGGGGTTTCTACAGAGATGAGAATTAATAGTCTGAAATCATTTATTTGTTACTACGTTGCGCTTTACCCCACCCCAATGAAGAAACATCTCCCTATTGCATGGTACTCTGCCCAACAGCCCAGTGAGAAATAATTAAAGTCAATGCACCAAGGTAGATTTGCTACAGTTGAGACATGGATGTTTTTTTTTAAAGACGTCTTTAATCATGTCCAACAAGTATCAAATAATGGGCATTCACAAAACACAATTAATCAAATCTCACACATTCCAGTGACGGCAACTCAACAATCACAACTGTCAACTCGAAACGTAAGCACTCAGCTGCCTGAATTACTACACCACCATTGGATCTACTATCATCATGTTTATCTATACTTTTTGATGGATACTTATGGTCATCAGATGAGGAATGACTGTCCTCAGCAGTGAAACATTTCACCACTTTTTAGCAGCCTGTGTCATTAGTAAACCTTCCCAGCAGAAGGCGAGTTGCAACATAGACAAGGTGCTACCATGTCCCGACATTGTGCCTTCACCCAAATCTCAACTAGCAGCTCCTTCTCCTTCCTCTCCAGCCATCAGTACTGCAGCAGTGCGAATGTTTCCATTTCCTGCATAAGTCATCTTTATGGGTTGTCGGAGTAAAACACACTGCCAATTTGTGCCAAGCTATGACCACTTTTGGGCATAAATCCATTGTGAGCAGAGTTGGACCTTTCAACTTATGATTAGATTCAAACTCAAATCCTAAAAGTAAATGAACTACATGCTAACCTGCTGTGCCACCATATCATCCAATTACAATTATATTTCTGTATAACATTGCAGTCTTACACCTCTCCATTAACATAAGGCTCAGTTATAACTCCACCTTACTTGGACAATGGGCCTTCAATAAAATGCTCTCACCTATAGTGCATACGCTCTTCTTGAATAAAACACTGTGTGATGGCACATTCACTATAAGTGGTTCAGACCAGCTGGGCCAAATGGCCTGTTGAGGGAGTGCAGCGAACATTCACCAGACTGATTCCTGGGATGGCAGGACTGACATATGAAAAAAGACTGGATCGACTGGGCTTATATTCACTGAAATTTAGAGGAATGAGAGGGGATCTCATAGAAACATATAAAATTCTGACGGGATTGGACAGGTTAGATGCAGGAAGTGTGTTCCCGATGTTGGGGAAGTCCAGAACCAGGGGTCACAGTCTAAGGATAAGGGGTAAGCCATTTAAGACCGAGATGAGGAGAAACTTCTTCACTCAGAGTATTGTGAACCTGTGGAATTCTCTACCACAGAAAGTTGTTGAGGCCAGTTTGTTAGATATATTCAAAAGGGAGTTAGATGTGGCCCTTATGGCTAAAGGGATCAAGGGGTATGGAGAGAAAGGGGTACTGAAAGGGGTACTGAAGTTACATGATCTGCCATGATCATATTGAATGGTGTTGCAGGCTCGAAGGGCCGAATGGCCTACTCCTGCACCTACTTTCTATGTTTCTGTGCTGTAAATTCTATGTTATTCTATGTATTAACACACATTCCATTGTAACAAACCATGAAGATTGTGTTAGTGAAGAACAGTGTATTACACATACACACACTCACACAAACCATGTTATAATGAGGATAGAATGTAATGCACATGCTCCCAGGGACACAGTGCTATAATGAGAATGACTATATTAATCTTCGATACTATTTAAGATCCAGTGATAATATTTTAATAACCTTATTGCATCAGTGAACATTTTTAAATGTTGTGTATTTATCAATGAGAGTAAGTAGATTTTCATTAGTACCTAGCAGACAAAGCTCAGCCTGGAGTGTAATTTGTAATTTAAACTGAAGGTCACCAATAGATTTAAGGGGGGGGGGGGGGTCACTTAGCATATACTCTGCTGTTTATGTGCTCTGTGAAATATGGATATCATTTACATATTTAAATATATATTCATTTACTTGAGAACTCTTATGACTTGTGCCACCCCTCCCCCATTACCATTCTTCTTGTTACTACAACGGTGAAATAATATCGCTCTGTAACTAGAAAACTGGCATAAAACAATCTGGAATTACAACTAAACTGGACTAGTAAAATGACATTGGAGTTATTGTAACATTCTTTGAAGATCTCTGGTTGGAAAGTGAAGTTTATGAAGCATTTCTAATATTCCAGGCTCTGGCCCCCCAAAATGAATAGGAGACATGCAAAGAAAGATGTTGAGAGGCACAGGTGCAGTGTTAGGATTCCTAAAGCCCCCGGTCCTATTGCTAGAGCCGTATAGCCTGCAGGTGAGATAAATGGTCCCCTGCTGCTGTTAGGCATGCCATGAATGATACCTCCAGCAAGGCCCTGTGACTAGAAACTAGTCAGCCTTGAAATTAACATCCTGAGGAAAACCTCTTTCCCCCCTCCAGACAACAGCGGCTTAAGATAAAAACAACAGATGACAAAGGAGGTTCGGGCAGACAGTGGGGAAGTCACATTCTGCGTTAAAGGAAGTGTTTGTTTTTCTATCACACAGATATCGCACTGTGCTACCAGAAGCAGATAATGGCTGCTGCCAATGGGGGCGATCCCATTGCTTCCTGTAACACACGCACAGCTGAAAGTACAATAAAGGATGGTGACCTTTGACACCTCAAAGAGCCTTCAATTCAGAGCTCTGGCTGCAATTAAATGTGCTGAATTATTCACCTTAATGCAACGATGTCTGTAGGTAAATCTGATAAAGGGAGACTGTATACTCACCCCACACATCGGAGGGAAACCACAACAACATTCCTCGGAATATTTTCCAACATAAAACATGGCCTAAAACACCTCCCATGTTATGCAACCAAAATATTCATAGTGGGCACTAGTCCAAAACGGTAGCTGATGTGATCTCTCACATAAATCACACTGGAATTATTTTAGTGGGGAGCTGCAGTTCATTACTCTCCAGTTTTCCATGCTAGATAAGATTTGGAAATTAAGTTGATTAGTTGCATTCGCAGAAACAAAAGTTATGCAGGTTTATTATTCAAAGGTATGCAGATGGTACAGATATAAACAGGCCTGACCTTTATATCATTATGCCTGAGCACAGTAGAGCTTATTGTCCTACTTAAGGAATCATTTTACTTCACCAATCTTAACACATATGATAAAAGCTTTTCCCAAAGCTTTTTGTCACTGGACTGACCTTGTACATTTCCTATAGTCAAATTAGAGTACTGCTCTTGGCTCCACGGAGGAATTTTCACTCAATGTGATATTGACACGAATAATAACAACAACTTGTCTTTATATTAGCGCCCCTAACGTAGTAAAATGTCCCAAGGCGCTTCGCAGGAGTGTTATAAGACATAAGGAGAAATTAGGGCAGATGACCAATGGTCAAAGATGTAGGTTTTAAGGAGTGTCTTAAATATAGAAAGAAAGAATGACTTGCATTTAAATAGCACCTTTTATGACCACCGGATGTCCCAACATGCTTTTGCAGCCAATTCAGTACTTTTTTGAAGTGTAGTCACTGTTGTAATGTAGGAAACGTGACAGCCAATTTGTGCAAAACAAACTTCCACAAACAGTAATGTGATAATGACCTGATAATCTATTGTTAGTGACATTGATTGAGGGATAAATATTGGCTCGGACACCAGGGATAACTCCCCTGCTCTTCTTCGAAATAGTACCATGGGATCTTTTACGTCCAGCTGAAAGAGCAAATGGAGCCTCGGTTTAACGCCGCATCAGAAAGAAAGTACCTCCGACAGTGCAGCACTCCCTGGATGTCAGCCTGGATTTCTGTGCTCAAGTCTTTGGAGTGGGACTTCAACCCACAACCTTCTGTCTCAGAGGCGAGAGTCACAAGTATAGTCACTGTTGTGCTGTCGGAAACGCGACAGCGAAAATGTGCACAGCCAGGTCCCATAAACAGCAATCAGATAGATGACCAAATACCTAAGGACAGTGAAGTGTTTCCTACTGACCAATTCTTAGACCAGCTTCAAAACTGCAAGAGAACTGAAATTGATGTTTGATTCCAATTTAGCATTGCTATCCCTCGCAACAACAGTAAGTCACAACACTTTTCCTGACTTTTTTTCTTTAGTCTGCTCCATAGCACAGTTCCTTTTGGAGGTGAGACCGACAGCAAAACAAAGTGTTCTCTTGTTAGCTGAAACGTGATTACCAGAAGTGCAGAACTGACATGGTTGCCTCATGAACATAAGCACGTTAGATTTTGCCGTGTTGTAGTGACATATCAGGAAATGCAGGATGTGTTTCTTATCTGTGATGCCGGCAATCTAATTGCACCTCTAGAAGGAAACTATTTGTCTGTGATACTCTTGACGACTAAGGCATTGAAATTCTGCTCCTGTGCACCAGCACTGCAGGCACTGCTGGGCACAGAACCAGTCGAAAACCGGAATCAGACTCCAAATGCCTGAATTGAGGGTGCCCTGGGATTTCCAATGCGATTGCACCAGGGGTGCAAGAGGTTTATGTTTTGCCGTGACATGAGCCTCATTAATGCATTTCGTTATCGTTTTGGGGGTGGAGGAGGGTAACGTTGCTGCCCAGGAATTCCAATGCATTGCATCAATGGTGCAATATTTGTGAAATCTGGAACACAGCACTCCTGCAGGCCCACAACCACCAGAACAAACATGCAGCCTAACCGTTTGGTGTGATTAGTCTTGTTTTTGTACTGCTATTGATTTTGTTTTGCTTCTATTATTGGCCATTTCTTTGGATTGGATCTTTATTTATTCCATTTGGTTTGGTTTCAACTTCATTGCCTTTCAAGACACTTCCAAGTAATTACTTTTGAAGTGTAGTCAGTGTTGTTTTGTAGGTAAACGCAGCAGCCACTTTGTATACAGCAAGCTCCCATCAACAACTCTGCGATAATGACCAGTTAATCTACTTTTGATGGTGTTGACGGAGGGATAAATTTTGGCCAGGACACCAGGATTGCTATTCTGGGAATAGTGCCATGGGATCTTCTACATCCACCTGAGAATATAGATGGAGAACCACTAACAATTCATCTAAAACATAGCACCACTAACGCTGCCACAATCTCTGTACTGCACTGAAGTATCAGCTGACATTATGCACTCAACTCCTGGAGTAGGGCTTGAACCCACAACCATTAGGCAAAGAGGCGAGAACAGGAAGTGCAAGTGTCACTTTAGAGGCAGCACCAGTACAGTTATGCTCCTGCCCAGGAAATCCAACATCCCTACCACCCCCACAAACCTCGTGCTCCCTGTGTGTGATGCAAATTACATTAAGAATGCACCAGCTGAATTTAAATGCGAGGACAATGAAAAACCTGTGGAGCTACCCTCAATTCACCAGGAACACCAGTGCAAATGTACTTCTGCTGCTGGTGCGTCCACTGCGGAAGGCTCTTGGCTCTGTAGTATAAGACAGCACCACATCTGGGATTCTGAAACTTGAACCCCATTTGGATTTCCATATTCATTTTCAGTAGTCCTACACTGGATTTACAGAGTCAAAGTGGAGAATGTTGCTGTAATAGGAACATCTGTTGGATTGGAACTAAGCACGCGTGGCAGTTCTCCTTCAGCTTTGAAGCTGTTCCAAGGAATGCCCAATAGAAATGGTTTGCCTCTCTACAAGTGTGGATGGGTGTGTGTTTGCGTGTGTTTGCGTGTGTATGCGTGTGTATGCGTGTGTATGCGTGTGTATGCGTGTGTATGCGTGTGTATGCGTGTGTATGCGTGTGTATGCGTGTGTATGCGTGTGTATGCGTGTGTATGCGTGTGTATGCGTGTGTATGCGTGTGTATGCGTGTGTATGCGTGTGTATGCGTGTGTATGCGTGTGTATGCGTGTGTATGCGTGTGTATGCGTGTGTATGCGTGTGTATGCGTGTGTATGCGTGTGTATGCGTGTGTATGCGTGTGTGCTTGCTTGAACATGAGTTGAAATGCTTTCTGTAGCTTGGATAGAAATGATAAACTCCCGCTCCTGACCACCAGTTGATGTGGTGTAATTTGACAAACTGAACTTCACATATTTGGCTAGTGTTGAGTGAATTCAGCCAACCATGCAACAGAAGATCGTGGAACTGGTTGCTTTTTCATAAGACTTCATGGATAGTGACGAGTTTAGTGTAGGAGTGTCAGGTAGGCAAACTGAAGAGAGTGAGATCATTCATGTATGTGATGTTGCTGGTGTCAGGAGAGCCCATTTATGACCTTGGGCTGAGAGATGTGTTAAAATCTCCCACGGATTGAGCCTGGAGGAGCACAAAGCACATTCTCTTCTATAATGCTCAGCTACTGAAGTTTATAGATAGTTTAAATAACTGACTGAAATCAACCTTTGCTGCAGTAATTTATAGAGTGTTGTATTTATAATTATGCAGGATCCAAAGGGATTCTTATCAATAACAAAAAAAATTTACAGAAAAATCTAAACTCCTCAAAGGCAAACAATATAGCTTTTAGATATTAGTGAATGCAAATCTCAGGACAATCCAATTAGATTGTTTCTGGTGAGGAATATGTCCATTTTGCAAAAAGGATTGTAATGTTCTTTGAAAGAAGATTGAGAGGGAATATATCATTGAGCTCTGTAAAATGCTGAACAGAATGGATAATCTGGATGTAAGTAAATCATTTAATTTAAACTGTAATTATAGAATGAGAGGGCACAAGTACAAATTGCCCAGTCTCAAGTGGCACTCGAAATTAGAAGAATATTTTTGCCATATTTTACCAACAAAAGCTGCTAATGCTCCACTAATTAACTCAGTTAAAAAGATGAGTGAATATTTGGCTAAGAAGGGGATTTAAGCTTAAGTATGGTCACAGATGATCAAATAGTCTGCAGAAAATTATGGCCCTAAAATTCTTTGGGCTGGTGAGAGCAGAATGCATGATTAACATGATTGGGCTGTAATTGTCCCTTTGATGTAGTTGCATAGTCTACTGACACTCACTATCAAGGCTCACACGTGAATAATGTCTACTTGGGCAAAGTGTTGGATGGCAACTAACATCTGTTGGTATTTCATAGAATCGTAGAAATTTACAGCACAGAAGGAGGCCATTTCGGCCCATCGTGTCGGCACCGGCCAACCAAGAGCTATCCAGCCTAATCCCACTTTCCAGCTCTTGGTCTGTAGCCCTGTAGGTTATGGCACTTTACGTGCACATCCAAGTATCTTTTAAATGCAGTGAGGGTTCCTGCCTCTACCGCCCTTGCAGGCAGTGAGTTCCAGACCCCCATCACCCTCTGGGTGAAGACATTTCCCCTCCCATCTCCTTAAACCTCCCCCCAATTACTTTAATTCTATGCCCCCTGGTTGTTGACCCTTCCGCCAAGAAAAACAGGTCCTTCCTATTCACTCTATCCAGGACCCTCATAATTTTATACACGTCAATTAGGTCTCCCTTACCCTCCCCGTTCCAAAAAAAACAGACCCAGCATCTCCAATCTTTCCTCATAGCCAAAATTCCCCATTCTAGACAACATTCTTGCAAATCTCCTCTGCACTCTTTCCAGTACAATCACATCTTTCCTGTAATGTGGTGACCAGAACTGCGCACAGTACTCCAGTTGCAGCCGATCCAGTGTTTCATACAGTTCAAGCATAACCTCCTTGCTCTTTTATTCCATGCCTCGACTAATAAAGGCAAGTGTTCCATATGCCTTCTTACCCACCTTATCTACCAGGCCTACTACCTTCAGGGATCTGTGGACCTGCAATACAAGGTCCCTTTTTTCCTCTACACTTTTCAATGTCGTACCATTTAAGGTGTATTCCATTGCCTCCTTAGACCTCCCCAAATGCATTACCTCATACATATCTGGATTGAATTCCATTTGCCACTATTCTGTCCACCTGACCAGTACATTGATATCTTCTTGCAGTCCGCAGGATTTGTACCCCAACAAGAAATCAATGGGGTGAAATTCAACTTCGGAAGCAGCATGCTAAATGGGTGCCAGCAAATGAGCCACCGTTATACACCCCGCTTGATTTTCCTTTCCATTCAATGGCCAAACCTCCTGATTCCCCCAAACTTCTTGACTGCCTACAAGGCACAAGTCAGGAGTGTGATGGAATACTCACCACTTGCCTTCATGGGTACAGCTGCAACAACAGTCAAAAAGCTCAACACAATCCAGGACAGTCCGCTTGATCGGTACTTCACCCATTAGCCCAAATTGTGTACTGCATTGCAACAACTCGCCATGGCTTCTTTGGCAGCATCACCCAAACCTGCAACCTCCAGCACACAGAAGGACGAGGGCAGCAGGTTCACGGGAACACCATCACCTCAAAGTCCCCCCCTCGCCCCCACCCCACCCCACGTCACACCTTCCTTACTTGGACATATATTGCCGTTCCTTCATGGACACCGAGTCAAAATCCTGGATTTCACACTAAGCAGCATTGTGAAAGCACTATTACCAGATGGACTGCAATGGTTCAAGAAGGCCCACCACCAATTTCGCAAGGGCAACCGGGGATGGACAATAAATGCCAACCTTGCCAGTGACACCCACATCCCAAGAATGAACAAAATAAAATGAGAGAAAATGAATTAATTAGCCAGTCCATACAAGTTACATCTTAAACGAGATCCAAATCTGAAGCAAACCTTTTGATGCCAGAATATAATTAAACAGAAATAGCAGTGTATTCAAGTAGATTCTTCTAAGGTTAGTCATATGAAATACATTTTTAAAAAGTTGACTGCATGCAATATATTATGAATAAATATCAGTGAAATAAAATATTCAAAAAGCAGTAAGTCAATAAAAGAAAATAAAAATAACCCATAAAGGTTTCATTTCCTCTGATTCACTGACAAGATTTATGTCAAAGCAGATTCTCTGAATCTTATTCCCAGAGCTAGTGTAATAAAGGGCCTGTTTTTATAAAACGATTGTGACTTCTCAAAGCAATTTGTGGGGTAGTTTTTTTTTACAAATTATCCTTGCACAGTTCTATTTGTGGCTTATTTTACAGCATTGGGTTAGCAGACCATAAGGGACTTGGCTGTTTTTTTAATCCAAGATGGTGGAATGCAGAAACATCACCGTTGGTAAAACAATGATAAACCTTGTGCCGCTCTGCCTTATGACATAACACAGGACCAGGTATCGAGGCCTCGAGTTTCTCTTGGCAAAAGCTGATGCAATAAAAGAGTCTACGTTCTCTCCTGCACAAATTCCCACGTATCATTATTCAAATCCTCAACTCACTCCCAGTGGCTGTGAAACCATTTTAAGATGCTTGTCCTCCAAATCCCTCCACAGCCTCACCCACCCGACTTGGGAAATTTCAGTCATATATTTCATCCTGTACCCATTGTTTTTCTGGGATACAAATTGGTACGTGTTGGTAAGTAAAGCCAGCACAAAGCACATCAATTTAGCCATGGGAAGGCTTATGCCCAATCTGCACAGGCATTGGACTTAATTCATTAGGTCCATATTTTAGGTGCTCTGGGCAGCCGCCTAAAACAGGCATTAGGCTGCCTGACTAAATTAATGAGAAGCTTAAGGCCTGTTGAATGTCTCCTGTACATATGAGTGGGCCACGCCTGCAGGATTCTTCAGTGGCCTCAGCAACTGAAAGTAAGTTTGTTCATATTTTTTTGAAAAACCTTGTCGTGGAGCCAGGAGGAGCAGGAGTGCTCTCCCCGACTCTTCACATAGAAACATAGAAAAATAGAAAATAGGTGCAGGAGTAGGCCATTCGGCCCTTTGAGCCTGCACCACTATTCAATAAGATCATGGCTGGTCATTCACCTCAGTATCCCTTTCCTGCTTTCTCTCCATACCCCATGATCCCTTTAGCCATAAGGGCCATATCTAACTCCCTCTTGAATATATCCAACGAACTGACATCAACAACTCTCTGCAGTAGAGAATTCTACAGGTTAACAACTCTCTGAGCGAAGAAGTTTCTCCTCATCTCAGTCCTAAATTGCTTACCCCTTATCCTTAGACTGTGTCCCCTGATTCTGGACTTCCCCAACATCGGGAACATTGTTCCTGCATCTAACCTGTCCAGTCCCGTCAGAATTTTATATGTTTCTATACTGTCATGTATATTACATTATTATATATAACTGTATCCTAACATGCTATACATGACTGTAATAAGATATGACCTGAAACCACCAGCATACCTTACCACCAGGGGTGCACTTGCAAGCGACAGGTATATAAGGGCAGGTCTCAGGCAAGTGCAGCATTCCAGAGCTGTGAAATAAAGGTGCAGGTCCAGAGTGACCTTGACTTCACTATATGCCTCGTGTGAATCTGTACTGAGGGGACAGGACTTTACATATACGATCCCCTCTCATCCTTCTAAACTCCAGTGAATAAAGACCCAGTTGATCCAGTCTCTCCTCATATGTCAGTCCCGCCATCCCAGGAATCAGTCTGGTGACCCTTTGCTGCACTCCCTCAATAGCAAGAACGTCCTTCCTCAGATTAGGAGACCAAAACTGAACACAATATTCCAGGTAAGGCCTCACAAGGCCCTGTACAACTGCAGTAAGACCTCCCTGCTCCTATATTCAAATCCCCTAGCTATGAAGGCCAACATACCATTTGCCTTCTTCACCGCCTGCTGTACCTGCATGCCAACTTTCAACCACTGATGTACCATGGCACCCAGGTCTCGTTGCACCTCCCCTTTTCCTAATCTGCCACCATTCAGATAATATTCTGCCTTTGTGTTTTTGCCACCAAAGTGGATAACCTCACATTTATCCACATTGTACTGCATCTGCCATGCATTTGCCCACTCATCTAACCTGTCCAAGTCACCCTGCAGCCTTTTAGCATCCTCCTCACAGCTCACACCGCCATCCAGTTTAGTGTCATCTGCAAACTTGGAGATATTACACTCAATTCCTTCATCTAAATCATTGATGTATATTGTAAATATCTGGGGTCCCAGCACTGAGCACTGCGACACCCCACTAGTCACTGCCTGCCATTCTGAAAAGGACCCGTTTATCCTGACTTTCTGCTTCCTGTCTGCCAACCAGTTTTCTATCCATGTCAGTACATTACCCCCAATATCATGTGCTTTAATTTTGCACACCAATCTCTTGTGTGGGACCTTGTCAAAAGCCTTTTGAAAGTCCAAATACACCACATCCACTGGTTCTCCCTTGTCCACTCTACTAGTTACATCCTCAAGAAACTCTAGAAGATTTGTCAAGCTTGATTTCCCTTTCATAAATCCATGCTGACTTGGACCGATCCTGTCACTGCTTTCCAAATGCGCTATTTTATCTTTAATAATTGATTCCAACATTTTCCCCACCACTGATGTCATGCTAACCGGTCTATAATTACCTGTTTTCTCTCTCCCTCCTTTTTAAAAAAGTGGTGTTACATTAGTTACCCTCTAGTCCATAGGAACTGATCCAGAGTCGATAGAAGAGACACTTCTTTAAGTACTTTGGGATGCAGGCTATCAGGCCCCTGGGATTTATTGGCCTTCAATCCCATCAATATCCCTAACACAATTTCCCGCCTAATAAGGATTTCCTTCAGTTCCTCCTTCTCTGTAGTCCATCGGTCCCTTAGTATTTCCGGAAGGTTATTTGTGTCTTCCTTTGTGAAAACAGAACCAAAGTATTTGTTCAACTGGGCTGCCATTTCTTTGTTCCCCATTATAAATTCATCTGATTCTGACTGCAAGGGACCTACATTTGTCTTCACTAAGCTTTTTCTCTTCACATATCTATAGAAGCTTTTTCAGTCAGTTTTTATGTTCCCAGCAAGCTTCCTCTCATACTCTATTTTCCACCTCCTAATTAAACCCATTGTGCTCCTCTGCTGAATTCTAAATTTCTCCCAGTCCTCAGGTTTGCTGCTTTTTTGGCCAATTTATATGTCTCTTCCTTGGATTTAACACTATCCTTAATTTCCCTTGTTAGCCACGGTTGAGCCACCTTCCCTGTTTTATTTTTACTCCAGACAGGGATGTACAATTGTTGAAGCTATTCCACATGATCTTTAAATGTTTGCCACTGCCTATCCACCATCAACCCTTTAAGTATCATTTGCCAGTCTACTCTAGCCAATTCATGTCTCCTACCATCGAAGTTACCTTTCCTTAAGTTCAGGACCCTAGTCTCTGAATTAACTGTGTCACTCTCCAACTTAATAAAGAATTCTACCATATTATGGTCAGTCTTCCCCAAGGGGCCTCGCACAACAGGATTGCTAATTAGTCCTTTCTCATTACACATTACCCAGTCTAGGATGGCCAGCCCTCTAGTTGGTTCCTCGACATATTGGTCCAGAAATCCAGCCCTAATACACTCCAGGAAATCCTCCTCCACCGTATTGCTACCAGTTTGGTTAGCCCAATCTATATGTAGATTAAAGTCACCCATGATAACTGCTGTATCTTTATTGCACGCATCCCTAACTTCTTGTTTGATGCTGTCCCCAACCTCGCTACTACTGTTTGGTGGTCTGTACACAACTCCCACTCGCATTTTCTGCCCTTTGGTATTCCGCAGCTCCACCCATACAGATTCCACATCATCCAAGCTAATGTCCTTCCTTACTATTGCGTTAATTTTCTCTTTAACCAGCAATGTTACCCCACCTCCTTTTCCTTTCTGTCTATCCTACCTGAATGTTGAATACCCCTGAATGCTGAGTTCCCAGCCTTGATCACCCTGGAGCCATGTCTCCGTGATGCCTATTATATCATATTCGTTAATTGCTACCTGCGCAGTTAATTCGTCCACCTTATTACGAATACTCCTTGCATTGAGGCACAGAGCCTTCAGGCTTGTCTTTTTAACACACTTTGCCCCTTTAGAATTTTGCTGCAATGTGTCCCTTTTTGATTTTTACCTTGGGTTTCTCTGCCCTCCACTTTTACTTTTCTTTTTTCTATCTTTTGCTTCTGCCCCCATTCTACTTCCCTCTGTCTCCCTGCATAGGTTCTCATCCCCCGCCATATTAGTTTAACTCCTCCCCAACAGCACTTGCAAACACTCCCCCGAGGACATTGGTTCCGGTCCTGCCCAGGTGCAGACCGTCCGGTTTGTACTGGTCCCACCTCCCCCAGAACCGGTTCCAATGTCCCAGGAATTTGAATCCCTCTCTTCTGCACCACTCCTCAAGCCATGTATTCATCTGCGCTATCCTGTCATTCCTACTCTGACTAGCACGTGGCACTAGTAGCAATCCTGAGATTACTATCTTTGAGGTCCTACTTTTTAATTTAACTCCTAGCTCCCTAAATTCAGTTTATAGAACCTCATCCCGTTTTTTACCTATATTGTTGGTACCTATATGCACCATGACAACTGGCTGTTCACCCTCCCCCTCCAAAATGTCTTGCAACCATTTCGAGACATCCTTGACCCTTGCACCAGGGAGGCAACATACGATCCTGGAGTCTCCATTGCGGCCGCAGAAACGTCTATCTATTCCCCTTACAATTGAATCCCCTATCACTATCGCTCTCCCACTCTTTTTCCTGCCCTCCTGTGCAGCAGAGCCACCCACGGTGCCATGAACTTGGCTGCTGCTACCCTCCCCTGATGAGTCACCCACCGCAACAATACACAAAGTGGTATATCTGTTTTGGAGGGGGATGGCCGCAGGGGAAACCCTACATTACCTTCCTTCCACTGCTCTTCATGTTGGTCATGCATCCCCTGTCTGTGTAACCTTTACCTTTGGTATGACCAACTCACTAAACGTGGTATTCACGACATCCTCAGCATCCTCAGAGTGAATCCACCCGCAGCTCCAGTGCCACAATGTGGTCTGTCAGGAGCTGCAGCAGGATACACTTCCCGCACATGTAGTCATCAGGGACACTGGAAGCGTCCCTGAGTTCCCACACAGCATGCCATGGAGGAGCATGACATGTGTCCGAGTTCTCCTACCATGACTTAACCCTTAGATTAACCTAATTTGGCAACAATGATAAAGGTTACCTACTGATAATGAAATAAAAAGAAGAAAAAATATTAAATACTCACCAATCCACCAGCCAATCACTTACCCACTTGGCTGTGACATCACCTTTTGATTTCTTTCTACTCCTTTTTTACCTTCTGCCCCTGCACCTGCTGGCTCCCGACTGCCGCTGCTCGAACTCCCGCTTGGGCCTTTTATAGGCCTCTCCGACTCCCCGAACTCCCGCTCCAGGCTGCCAGTCCTCGTGATCGGCCTCACCTGTTTCCCGCTCTAATCCTCCTCCCAGAACTTACCTGATGACTGCTGCCAGCAAGGCTGGTGAACCAAAATTCATTTTTCTCAATGGATGAGCTGCCTGTGAAGGCTCACCCTAAATATTCAAATGAAGACCAAGCACCAATTCGTGCCGTTTCTTAGGCCTCTTGGCTCACGCTCGGGTTAAACTCACAGCGCTGCGTCTATGAAAGTTCATCCCTCGGAGTCTGAACTATTGTTTGCTTCTACAAATATGTGCAGAGAAAAAGATGAGTGAAGACAAACGTAAGTCCCTTGCAGTTGGATTCAGGTTAATTTATAATGGCGAACAAAAAATGGCAGACCAATTGAACCAATACTTTGGTTCTGTCTTCACGAAGGAAGACACAAATAACCTTCCGAATGTTCTAGGGGACAGTGGGTCCAGTGAGAAGGAGGAACTGAAGGATATCCTTATTAGGCAAGAAATTGTGTTGGGAAAATTGATGGGATTGAAGGCCGATAAATCTCTGGGCCTGATAGCCTGCATCCCAGAGTACTTAAGGAAGTGGCCCTAGAAATAGTGGATGCATTGGTGATCATTTTCCAACAGTCTATCGACTCTGGATCAGTTCCTATGGACTGGAGGGTAGCTAATGTAACACCACTTTTGAAAAAAGGAGGGAGAGAGAAAACAGGTACCGGTAATTATAGACCGGTTAGCCTGACATCAGTAGTGGGGAAAATGTTGGAATCAATCATCAATCATTTCACCCAAAGAGTGGTGAACCTGTGGAATTCTCTACCACAGAAAGTTGTTGAGGCCAATTCACTAAATATATTCAAAAAGGAGTTAGATGACGTCCTTACTACTAGGGGGATCAAGGGGTATGGCGAGAAAGCAGGAATGGGGTACGGAAGTTGAATGTTCAGCCATGAACTCATTGAATGGCGGTGCAGGCTAGAAGGGCCGAATTGCCTACTCCTGCACCTATTTTCTATGTTTCTATGAAATAACAGCTCATTTGGAAAGCAGTGACAGGATCGGACCAAGTCAACATGGATTTATGAAAGGGAAATCATGCTTGACAAATCTTCTGGAATTTTTTGAGGATGTAACTAGCAGAGTGGACAAGGGAGAGCCAGTGGATGTGGTGTATTTGGACTTTCAAAAGGCTTTTGTTAAGGTCTCGCACAAGAAATTGGTGTGCAAAATCAAAGCGCATGGTATTGGGCGTACTGTACTCACGTGGATAGAAAACTAGTTGGCAGATAGGAAGCAGAGAGTCGGGATAAGCGGGTCCTTTTCAGAATGGCAGGCAGTGACTAGTGGAGTGCCGCAGGGCTCAGTGCTGGGACCCCAGCTCTTTACAATATACATTCATGATTTAGTTGAAGGAATTGCGTGTAATATCTCCAAATTTGCGAATGACACTAAACTGGGTGGCAGTGAGAGCTGTGAGGAGCACGCTGAGAGGTTGCAGGGTGACTTGGACAGGTTAGGCGAGTGGGCAAATGCATGGCAGATGCAGTATAATGTGGATAAATGAGAGGTTATCCATTTTGGGGCCAAAACACGAAGGCAGAATATTATCTGAATGGCGGCAGATTAGGAAAAGAGGAGATGCAACGAGACCTGGGTGTCATGGTTCATCAGTCATTGAAAGCTGGCATGCAGGTACAGCAGGTGGTGAAGAAGGCAAATGGTATGTTGGCCTTCATAGCTAGGGGATTTGAGTATAGGAACAGGGAGGTCTTACTGCAGTTGTACAGGGCCTTGGTGAGGCCTCACCTGGAATATTGTGTTCAGTTTTGGTCTCCTAATCTGAGGAAGGACGTTCTTACTATTGAGGGAGCGCGGCGAAGGTTCACCAGACTGATTCCCGGGATGGCTGGACTGACACATGAGGAGAGACTGGATTGACTGGGCCTTCATATACTGGAGTTTAGAAGGATGAGAGGGGATCTCATAGAAACATATAAAATTCTTATGGGACTGGACAGGTTAGATGCAGGAAGAATGTTCCCGATGTTGGGGAAGTCCAGAACCAGGGGACATAGTCTTAGGATAAGGGGTAGGCCATTTAGGACTGAGATGAGGAGAAACTTCTTCACTCAGAGAGTTGTTAACCTGTGGAATTCCCTGCCGCAGAGAGTTGTTGATGCCAGTTCATTGGATATATTCAAGAGGGACTTTTATATGGCCCTTACGGCTAAGGGGATCAAGGGGTATGGAGAGAAAGCAGGTACGGGGTACTGAGGGAATGATCAGCCATATCTTATTGAATGGCGGTGCAGGCTCGAAGGGCCTACTCCTACACCTAGTTTCTATGTTTCTATTGCTTTACCATCAGAGGTCCCGCTTTCAACAATTACACACCTGTCCTCTGGAATTTACTTCCAAAGTCACGTTTCCTCACCGCCTCTCACTCCTGTCTTCAAAAGTCTCCAAAATTCAACTGTGCCTTTGTTACTCCTCACCTCTATGTGCTTAAAATTGGCTCTCACTCCTGTAAGGTACTCGGAGAT
Organism: Pristiophorus japonicus; assembly: GCF_044704955.1. Lineage (NCBI taxonomy): Eukaryota > Metazoa > Chordata > Chondrichthyes > Pristiophoridae > Pristiophorus > Pristiophorus japonicus. The sequence goes on along the minus strand of NC_091982.1, from coordinate 259,109,098 downwards.
GTTCGTTTGTGTGCCGAGTGTTATATAAATACAAATATTGTTGTCGCGTAAATGAGTGTGCCCGTTTTCCCCTGTACACAATAGATCACTAATGAAATGGCAGGAATGGGCAGGAATGTGTGATTTCCGAAGATGTGCTTTCATGAGCAGGTCATTCCTTATGGAGAAGACATTCTCATGTTTTTCACTGAAAGAGGCATTTCACTCCAAGGTTACTGTCGGATTTTTTTTTTAAACTGGAGGGTGAGCTACCAATAGATTCTGTTTTCCTCACATGTTTTAACTCCAGTGATCAGGAGGAGCAGCAGAAATACTGATCTGTCGCTCAATTGTCAATTTTGTTTTATGATGCCAGCAGAAATTACAGCTGGAAGTTCGTCTTAGTCTTCACTTTGAGATGCTTTTCTGGGATGGGCCTACATTATTCAGGCCTCTTGGCTCATGCTGTATCAGACACAACTGGAGGCAAGTTTTCAGGAAGGAGACAATTGAACTTCAGCCATGTGATCAGAGAATTTTAGGGGTGGCAGCAACATTTTTTTGCAGTTTGAAACTGTTCCCCAGCCTCTAAATATCGTTACATTCAGTTTAAGCCATCTGAACTCCCCTTTCCCCAACCAAATTGAATCACAACTTCGATATTACCCCCTTATTACTCTATATAAAAACAGTCTGAACCCTTGATTTACATTAAAGCCTATTAGTCAAGGCCCAGTGGTCTATCAGGGCCTATATAAGCCATCAGAACCCTGTGATTTGCTTATGGACTGCTCCCAGGTTTCCATTATTCTATATATAACAGCTTGAACTGAGAAGCCTTGAAATTCCCAGGGCAGGATGGGGTTGAAAGCTTGATTTCCACCCAAGGGAGCTTGGAATTTTGGGAAGGACCTGGTTATGTCAAAACTCCACCCTATTCAGACCGGCCCTTTTGAACTCTAATAGGGCAGTCTGCAGATGGATTTTCAGTCTGCCTCAACCCCTCCTGCCCTCAACACATCCCCCCCCCACACCCCAGGCCCCTCTCCTTCCCCGGCACATCAAGGGGAATTCTGCCTTTTACACCCGTGAAGGGCCACAGCAGAACTCACACCGATTGAGAGCTGGCATGAGTCCCTTTCAGGCCTTCTGAAATGCCCCAAACCTTACACAGAGAGAATCAGTTATCTTGTTTGGGTGGCCTCAGAACAACTCAGGGCTGCTATTTCTTGGAAGGGCACTCACTGATGTGCAAGTGTAAGCATGCAAGGCCTGCTCTAGTCATGCAAATAACCGCATCCCTGAAATTTGGACTTAGATCCTTGGCCTGGAGATAAGAATACAAGAAAGTATGGATAAAGAAGAGGCTATTTTACCCACTGAGCTGGCTCCTGCCACAAACCATACACAACCCGTCTATGGTAGAATTCTACCCCACTTATTTATGAGAAAGCATGGAACTAGTTTCTACATAAAACCATGTAAGACTCTCAATTTAAAAATCACCTCTAACTGACTCCCATTAAGGCATCATTTACTATGGCGGTGAATCCCTCAATTGAACTACAGCTCAGAACTGTTTATTGTTCTCTATGGAAACAGTCTGAATTCACCAGTGGGATTATTCCCATATTTTACTCCAAAATCCCCTCTGTTCCCTGAATTAATTGGTAAACCCTTCACACAAAGGTTGGTAGAAGTTTTGAACTCTCCCATAAAAAGCAGTTAATGTTAGCTCAATTAATAAATTTAAATCAGAGATCGATAGATTTCTGTTAGCCAAGGGTATTAACGGATATGGAGCCAAGGGCGGGTGGATGGAGTTAGGGCACAGATCAGCCATGATCTCACTGAATAGCGGGTCAGGCCGAAAAGCCTACTCATTTTCCGATGTTTCTAAATAAACCGTTGTGATTGAATGACAACAGGGTTGATTAGATGTTTAGAATTTAGCACTGCCGGTCACTGGTCACAAGAAATGATTTGTAGAAGTTATGCTAACTTGCCTACCGGCCTCTCTATATAATTTCTCAAAGTTATTCTGTCATCCCTGAAACCTCCAGGATCAAATCTGTGATACATCTGCCCTCATTACTGTTGTTCCCATCTGCAACCTACTGTCATGCCAGCTAATATACAAAGAACAAAATCAATTCTGAACTCTGATTAGATTGCACACTTGTTACCACTCTAATATCTATTATTCTTCGTGTATATCACAGATGTCCCTGTTGTTTGATATAAGAAATAGGAGCAGGAGTAGGCCATTTGGCCCCTCGAGCCTGCTCTGCCATTCAATGAGATCATGGCTGATCTTCTATCTCAACTCCATTTTTCTGCACTATCTCCATATCCCTGGATTCCCTTAATATCCCCAAATCTATCAATCTCTGTCTTGAATATGCTCAATGACTGAGCCTCCACAGCCCTCTGGGTGAGAGAATTACAAAGATTTACAACCCTCAGTGAAGAAATTTCTCCTCATCTCAGTCCTTAATGGCCGACCTCTTATTCTGAGACTGTGACCCCTGGTTCTCGACTCGCCGGCCAGGGGAAACATCCTCCCTGCATCTACCCTATTAAGCCCTGTAAGAATTTTGTATGTTTCAGTGAGGTCATCTCTCATTCTTCTAAACTCTAGAGAATATACGCCTAGTCTACTCAATGGGCTGGATTTTCCGGTCCATTGCGCTCCGGGTTTTGCCACGGAGCGATGTGCAAGGCGGTGTTCAGGTCTCCTGCGCCCCTTCACGATCCTCTGGTCCGTTTTTGCGGTGGCACTGAGCAGCACCATCAGGAAGGGTGTGCAATGCCTCTCGTTGCGACACTGTCCGAGTTTTGACTCAAACCCGACCCGTCCGCCTGGAATCGTGCCTCGCAATGACCGCCTGGGAAATCAATGCAGTCCAACCATGCCGGCGGCGGTGATCAAGGTAAAGTGCTGTACAAGTAAGTGCGAGTGTTTGTTCTTTTAGTTATTTTTAGCGATTTGTGTTGTTGTTGGGGCGTGGGCAATGTTTTGGGAATGTTTTTGTAGTTTTCTTTTAAGGTTCCCCCCCCACCCCCCCAGGCCTCTCTCGGAACGCACACGGCCCAGCACTTTAGTTCACGAGTTTCCCATTTCTGCGTCTCAAAGTGTACAACATCTCCCTTCGCGCTGCACCCGCTGATGGTGAAAATTCCTTACCCAAGTGCAGACTATTCCCGGCCGGTAACTTTCCCTCCCCACCTCCATTTTCACCCCAAAAACACGTTTCTTTTACCATTGAAGTCACTAGCAAAACAAGCTGCCGATTTACTATTGTCCATTGTGCAACTGGCCAAAACGGATTAACACCACTCTATTTCATATAGCCCTGACTCACTTAATTTTCCAAAAAAGTAAACTATCCGATTCACTCTCGGCATAAAATTATGAATTTGGATTAGTATTACCTGTAGAAATTGAGTTAGGGTTAAGAATTCCTGTGGCTGGGTCCAGGGACTTGGAGAGAGGCATCAGCTGGGACAGTAGACGGGAGCACAGGCTGAGGTTGGGGCTAAGATTAGGGCTAAAAGTAGAGAATGGCATGACGTGGTATTGAGACTGAGAATTGGAACATTCTGAGTCCAGAATACCAATAGGTAGATAGAAGTAATTAATAGTGTGTAAACCATATTGCAAGTTACATGCATGGATACATTTGGTTGGCTGGGAGCGGAGAACTTCAGAATTGATGGGATTTAGGCAACTGAGGCAGAGGAGCAGATATAGCAAATTGTGGTTTCAACAGACTCTGGCATTGACTTTATTGCAATTCCATTGTTTTAGCAGTGGACATTTTAATAAGAGGCGAGAGGTCTAAAATACAAGAACAGCTTCTTTCCCCCTCCCTTTCCCATTTTGCCATTGCCCTTCTCTCTCTACCTCTAATCCCTCTCACCTTCACTCGGATATCATGTCTGAGGCCTGTACAAACCTCTTTTGGTCAGGAAAGGGTCAATTCTGTGCAAACTAATCGACTCCCTCCTAGCAGTTTGTTAAAATGCAAAGAAACACGCAGCTCTGGATCTTTGCAGTAAGTTAATTAACAGTAGTTGTGATTAATAATCAGTCTCGTTTATTAGTAAATTTCTGCCTGCGATGGCTGTGTGACAGAACAAAAGCCTTCAGAGAGAAGGCAGCTATATTTATCCTGATTGTGTTTTGGGAACTTTAACATGTTTTGTGTGGGTCTGACAAATGGGCTATTAATTATCTAATGTTGTCTGACAAGAGCCAGTTGATAAAGATGTATGTTGTTGAATCAGAGGATGAAAACTGCAGGAGAAGAACCCCACAGGGAAAGATCTGTCCTCGTCTGGGATGCTGGCCACAAAGACATCAGTAGCCAGTCTGTTTTGGCTTGTGTCACAGTCTCTGGTAAATGAAATATGGTGTGACATTAAGGACATTTTTTTTGAAAATTTGTTCTGTAAATTCTGATTAGCAAAAAGTAAAGTAGGCCTTCACTAAATTGGGGTTAAGCCATAATCAATAACATATATGGAGCGTCTAGCCTGCTTTGCATAGCTGTGGGTGAAAATGGCAGTTCATTATCATTAAGTATTCTATAAACACGGGAGGCAAATGGCAGGACATCTCCACTTTCTCATCTCTTTATTTGAGAGTTTACCTTGCAGTTAAAAGATAGAGCTGCAAATTGTCCTTCTCACTTCCCAAAGTATTATCCTGAGATTCATCTTGTCAATTCAAGCCAACTTTACATTTGTGCCAGTTGTGAAACAACCGAATCAAATACTTGTAAGCAAATGTTCTTACTTTTTATTTTACTTTTAATAAAAAGTCCAAATCTTTACTTTTGATGATTATTGTAAATATTAGAACTGTTGATTTAAAATCTCTATGCAGGACGATCAATGGATTAAAGTTAGTTTTAACCCAGATTTTCAAGGGCAAGGTTTTAATGATAGATTACTGCTCCTCCACCCCAGGCATTTTTCGATGATGTGAGGGTGGGGGAATACCCTCAATGGCCAAAGTTCCATTTCTTGAAAAAAAGGAGTGTCAGAGCCCCGGAACACTTTCACGGTCTCAGATGCACCACTAAGGGAAGGTGATCACTCAGGTTACAGGAAAGGAGGAAGATTACAATCAGAGGGTAAATCAACCTAAATCTGCTCACATTCATCTAATGACTGTTTAGAGCTTCTCACAGAGGCTTTCGAGCTGGTGGCTTATGAGACCTCTCAGTCAGGGTATGGCACATGGACTAAACAGACTTGGAGGGGAACGAGACCAAAAAGAATTGTTTATTCCTGCCCACCAAATGTTTGTCCCAGTACAAGGCATATATTTCAGTGTATAACTGTTAACATTGAAGTACTATGTGACTACACATGTTGTGCCCTCAAAATAATTTGTTCACACAACCAATTTGTAATTTTTACATTAATAAAATCCTTTTAAAACAATAAAAAAATTAAAGCAGCTTCAACCTCAACGCTCAACTAGGCAAATGCTTTATTTTATTGCCGTCGTACCATTCATGACAAACCTGCCCAGTGGTCCGTTTTCATTCATGCTCATTTATTTAAATGCTGCTTTAATAACTACACCCCTCCAATGCACTTTGCCACATGGTGCAGTAATCACGGTTCAGTGTGCTCGTAGAGTACAGATCAATTGATAAGGAAAAAGGTCATATCAACCCTTCAAGTCATTGTTGGATTGGACAGTTGATTCCAGATAAACCATCTTTCCTGCCTGTGAAAGTTTCCCAAACCCTTTTTTAAAGAAATGGGACCCTGGCCACTGTGCGTAGACGTTCAGGGACAGCGAACAATCAGTAGCTGATGTTGGGTTGTTTGCTGTAGTATGGTTTACATTCTGGGACACTGGTACCCACATACAATTCTTTCAAGTTTCTCTATGCTCACCGCACTTAATGGGGTAAACTCCCGAGACATGGTCCTTGTTACAGTTGTGTTTGGTTGCACCCTGTTACTCTGCTAAATATGTGCAGACAAAAAAAAGAATGCATACTTGTTCCAAGCATAAAATTCAAATGGACCAAGCAACCTGCCATTTACTCACATTGTTGAAAATTATAAGGGACCAAACCCTTTCCTCTTTTTGATCCAAGTACACATCTTGAATTCCCAATCCAAGCATAAAGTGTTCCCCAGTTCCTTGGTTTTTAAGTCCCAGGGACCAAATATTGTTCCTTACTTCATGAGTACCTTTTCTCTCGAAGTGGCAGCATATTTTTGAAGTAGAATCACTCATCTGCTGCTGTACTTTTTCTGTTTTTGTTTTCACTGATTAAATGAATAAATGGACAGAGGGAAAGAGACTTACCAATTCTCTATTTTATCTGAATTAATTTAAATCAAATTTCTAGTGTAATCCCAATTCAAGCGTAAAATATTCTGGCAAAGTATTTGGTGTCATTCAGGATCAAAGTAATGCTGAAAGTAGTGCCACATTCCCAAAATTGGAAGAGTTGTCTATCTATGTATTGATATTTTTTTCCTGACCAATTTTCTTGCCTCTTCTTCTCTCTTGCTGGGATATGGCCCATGGGTGCTGGCTACCTCCAGTACCTTGTCAAGATGGGCATTATTCATGTATGAGCCTTGGCAGTGAGTACCAGCATACTAATCAGCCTTCCGATACCACCATAGCCACGTTCAATACTACTCTCATTCGAGGCCCACTTTTAGCTGGTTACTAGATTGGCAATCAGGAATGAGAAATCTGACGGACTTTCCCTTTCCTGACCCACAACAACAACTTGCATTTATATAGCACCTTTCTTTAATGTAGTAAAATGTCTGAAGGCGCTTCACAAGAGCGTTATCAAACACATAGAAATATTAGGACAGATGACCAAAAGCTTGGTCAAAGAGGAAGGTTTTAAGGAATGTCCTAAAGGAGGAGAGAGAGGCAGAGAGGTTAAAGGAGGGAATTCCAGAACTTACGGTCTAGACAGCTGAAGGCATGACCGCCAATGGTGGAGCAATGAAAATTGGGAATGCACAAGAGACCAGAATTGGAGGAGCACAGAGATCTTGGAGGATTATAGGGCTGGAGGAGATTACAGAGATAGAGAGGAGTGATAAATGAGTGTTAGCCCCTTTACTGCAATGCATCTCAGATCAGATAATTCAGCATTGATGATGGTTCCTTCCTAATCTGTATGGCTCACCAACTCAATGGATAAACATACTGAGCCACTGGGGGAGTGAATTGTCTATTTGTTTAGCCAAAAATTTCACTCCAGCTGGAAAACTAAAGAGGACTAATGTTCCCAGAACTATCATGGCATCAAACTAAACTAAAAAAGATCTTTCTTTCAATATTTTGAATACTATTAGTAACTAAATGTGTCACAGCCAGTAGCAATATATGATATATACATCCACAATTGAGTTATAGTCAAGCCTAGTAACTGGAAGTATTTATCATATCTCATTGAAAGTCATGACATCTTCTATTTATGCCACACATTTAAAATATGAGTTTTAAAATGGATATAAGATATTCAAATTCTGAAAATATGTATATTTCTTCCACAGACCCCATGTGTGATAAAAAATCAATGTGCTCTTCACTTGTTTGCTAATAAATAGTTATCAGCATTTCCCTGTTGTAAACCTTGTACATTTAACAATTGTTTCACCAGTTTGTGTCAATCCCAAAGTATAAGAACCATCCTGCAATAAAGAGGCAACTGTTGCTAAGGCAACCCCACCTGCCATAAACTTGCAAAGAATGAGTTGTATAAATACTTATTTTAAAATGTACAATTTTTACCAATTCAGTCTTCTAATTCTCTCAGTGCTAGTGATTTGCGGCCATGCATTCATCTGCCTGGGCCCTAAGCTCTGGAATTCCTTCCTAAATCTCTCTGTCTCGCTACCTCTCAGTCCTCCTTTAAGATGGTCCTTAAAACCTACCTCTTTGACCAAGCTTTTGATCACCTGTCCCAATAGCTTCTTATGTGGTTTGTTGTAACATTTTGTTTGATAAGGGTCCTATGAATTGCCTTGGGACCTTTTATTATGTTAAAGATGCTATATAAATACAAGTTGTTGGTGTAGTTAGTCCTACAGACAACCACCAATTTCTTGTATAGATCTTGAGAGCTTGATATGAACTTACAAGTTTTGCTTTCCTGAACCAATATTCAGCCATTTACAAGGTAAGCAAAGTATGATACGATAGAATCCCTCTGATTAAGTGCCTAACTTAGATCTTGTGATGGTGTCGTTTTGCAGTGTAGCATCTTGTGATTAGACACCCTTGGCCAAAATTCAGGGTGTTATGCCTCAGGAATGGCTTTTTAAACAGCAATTGTCACTGTTCAAGATTGCATAAATAGAAGTGGAGCCCAAGACAGTAAAAATGGTTGAATTACTAATTTCAGCTGGCCATCGTATGGTTTCGATTTCAGTTTGAGGTCTTTACTATCAACTGCTATAGAACTATTTCTAATCATCTACTTTGATAACCTGCGGAATTCCATTTTGCAAACTCCACCCCTCACATGGACTGTCATGGTATTAAACAACCTTATTGATAACATAAATCGTGTTATATTAGTGTGTATAAGGATTTTCACAACCAAATAATCCCCCCTTCCCAAATTCTACCATCTGTGTCACTGCCCATGAAGATAATAGGATAATCAGAACTACCGGAGGAAAGCATTCAGGTATTTTTTTTCCCCCAGTAATAAAATTGATAGTGCTACGTGTTTAATGCTAATTGATTTATTAGCTGCTTAAGCAAGTCCGAAGCAATAGCATTGGCAGGCTTAGACTTAAAGCAAATGATTTACAAGATAATGTTTGACTCTAGTAAAGGGTAATCAGATCCAGACAATGGATGATAGGATAATTGAGAAGAAATAAAAGAGGATAAATTGCAGCCTGCTAATGAGCTTACAGGGCCTAATGGGGAGGACATCAGTTTTTAACACTAGGGTTACTAGCCGGGTCTAAGGGTTTTTCTGTTTCCAGAAAGCAGTGTTGGTGCAAATGAAGATTTATAGCAATTCCACTTAATTACTCCCTCATTTTATCACACCTACATTATATTCTACTGCTTAAAGTGTACATTTTCTAAGTTCCTCTCTTTTAAATCCGCATGCTCACATTATGAATTCTGCACGTGTCATTAAGCTCAGTACTAGAAAAATGTTTCCAAAGTTATTCAATACTTGCTAAGTGGGACATTTTACAAACTCACCTAAATTAACTTTTCACTGGTCAAAAATAGTCACTTGAACTTTAACCAAAGGAAATCAATTGTTAAAAGGAATATAAAATGCACCGTCGGTATAGTGAAGGAGCTTGCCAGTGGAATAAGCAAGAGCTTTAACAGGATACAAAGGATTAGCTGCAACAGGGAACACAAAGAAACAATGAAAGACAGAATTAATTGCAAGCTAGTGACTTGTTTTATTTTTCAACCTCACCTGGAAATTATCCTTGCCAGCTCTATGGAAAGTAATGCTCTGCGGTCCTGATGCAAGTAATGCAACAGTCATATTGCAACTTTTTTCACCAGACCAAAGTGGTTTCAGGAGCCCATTGACGTAAAAGTTGTAGTATAAGTTGGGAATCAGATCCTCATCAAATTCCCCAAATCACTAAAGCCAGGCAGTGTGAGATCCCCCTCCATGTGTATAACTCCTGTCTGATGTGAAGTCAGGTTTAAAAGGTGTTCAGGCAGTCTTTTGGATTGTCTAGACACTTTCAAAGAAAGACTTGAATTTATATAGCACTTTTCATGATCTCAGAATGTCCTAAAGTGCTTTACAGCCTATTAAATACTTTTGGAGTGTAGTCACTGTTGCAACGTAGGAAATGCGGCAGCCAATTTGCACACAGCAAGCTCCCACAAACAGCAATGTGATAATGACCAGATAATCTGCTTTTTTTATATGTTGTTGGTTGAGGGATAAATATTGGCCAGGACACCAGAGGACCCCTGCTCCTCTTTGAATAATGCCATACGATCTTTTAGGTCCACCTGAGAGAGCAGACAGCGCCTCGGTTTAACATCTCTTCCAAAATATGGCACCTCCGACAGTGCAGCGCTCCCTCAGCACTGCACTGGAGTGTCAGTCTAGGTTTTGTGCACAAATCCCTGGAGTGGGGCTTGAACCCACAACCTCTCACTTAGCAGCGAGAGTGCAACCACTGAGCCACGGCTGACACACATAACTACACTGACTTGGATCCAACTGCCTGTGTTCTAGCATTATATAATAGCTGCTGAGGATGCATCGTTCTGTGTTTGCATGTAAGCTTCATATTGGCAGTCAGAATGTGTATAACTTTCAGTAAAATTCAGATTTTGTTAGCTCCACTTCACATTCGACAACTACAGGTCACAGACAGGTAGTACAGTATAACTGTAATCTATGTGACATCGTGAGTAATGAGTGTTATAAGCAGTGAACTTGTCTCAGTTCTTATATTGGGATGGCATTAGCCTTCCTTGGCTTATTACCAACACTCTGCTTCCCTGCACACAATACAGCATCTATGCCAACAACATATTTTATATTTAAAAGGTTTATTTATTTATTATGACAGTACATGCACAGGATGACCCAGTAGTATAAACATTAACTTTTAAGGCACTTAATAAATATGCAAAGACTGTGTATAGAATAAACTCGAGACACAATCCAGTAACGGCCAAGACAATAAAATTGCACAAACTCATGTTATACAGCAGCAAATTCATCAGGAAACATCTTTATTCTTCAAACCTATCATTATGCAGAACGTGTAACTATGTCCTGCAACCCTGTAACCATATGAGGCTGGAATTTCTGTGCACTTGTAGTGATGTTGCATTCTGAATGGCATGTTCTTCAAAGCTTTTTTTTTTGCTGTGCACACCAAGCTAAATTAGTGATGGAGAATGGGGGACCTCGCTTCCTTTCACATATGATGTTAATGTCAAGAGTCAGCTATAGCACGGTCCTGGTGCAGAATAAAATTATCTCTGCTCTGTCTCAACAATGTACCTTATCTCAACCTTGGAAACGCACTCCTACTGCACTGGTGCACCATTTCATTTTCTTGCACAGCCATCTTTGTGACCTTGCTAGATAAAATTGGCACTTAGTGTTAAATTACACTGTGCCGTGCTGTGGATTTGTACACACTGTGGACTGAGGCTGCCTAAACTAATTATACTTGGGACCCTCAGGAGCAGGAGAGGAAACTCTTATTCCAAAAATGTGAGCTCGGTCTGAAACAACAATGGCAGAGGTGAAATGAGAGGGAGATTGTACAGCCCAGGATCCAACTAGTGAGCCTTCAAGTATTCTTGGAGTCTTGGATCTACTCACTGGGGCAGTCGCGATTGTAACATTACAACATAAGTTGTTGCCACTGCTCCTATTATTACTACAGGATTATTTCACATAGACTTTAAAGTATACATAGTTAGAAGTTACTGAGCAAACAATTAAAAAATGTGACTGAGTACTGAGGCAAATTTCCAAGCCAATTTTCTTAACCTCATACACAGATTATTTGAAATGATTCCAGATAGATAAAGTCCCATCAGGTCTACTTAAAAAAAAAAGATAGGGTAAAGAAAAAAGCTGTGGAAAATTTAAACTGTGAATATGGAGGGACTTCAATGCACAGAGAAAATGCATTTAGAATTGTAACGCCAAATAACATAGCTATCCTTCTATATTACACCTGTCTCGAAAGTAACAGAAAAGCATACTTTAGAGAAAGCAAGGCCAATGTTCTTATTTTGAGATTTGTTGCTGAATTATCAATGGATCATAGTAATTCATCACATTTTATTGCATTAAAATGAAAAATAAAATATATTTACATGCACACACATTCTAAAAAGGGTTATGCATTCTTGGTCTAAGTCACATCCCTCAAACCTTGCGTAGAAACCTTTGATCTTTCCCCCAGTGTTTAAACATCACAGGTGCCAATGACCCACCAATGAAACTTGTACAGCCTTGCTTGACTGCTTTTTCTATCTTAGTGCCAGCAGCAAGATAAATGAAACACTGCTTTATTTGAGCGCTGCTGTTTTGGGGGCTATTGATTTTTGGTCCTTTCTGTTTAAAACTGAGATCTAAAAAGTTGACAGTGGGTCATTAATTTCATCATATTCTCGTTGTCTCATCCATAACCAATCACAGCCAGGAGTTTGCTTGTCAGTCTATGTTTGCAGTTTATTTGTTTGCTTTTGTGGGGCCTTTTTTCCCCGCAATGCTCCAGCAGTCATTTCCTTTTTTTTTATCCTTCAGCTCTTTTAACTCACTGAAACTCCTTATCGTTGAACCCCTCATAAATAACACTTTCCTAGGTCGCCTGCTTTTTAAAAGTCCATCAAGTCCCTGATCTGACCTTTATATTAAACATTAAATGTTAATGATGTGGTAATAACGAGGCAGCATTTTAATTTTGGCCTGTTGCATTGAATCTTTTTTTTGGATATAAGCCTATATCTTTGAGTTACAAGCTACCTTTACTACCATGGGAACCTTGAACAATTCAGCATTTAATCCTGCAGCTGCCTGACCACTGAAAGCCTGAGCTACTTTAGAACTAATTCCCAACAGTTAATGCAATGTTGTTTGTTATGTTACAGCCTAGCATCAACAGATTAAAATATTTAAATGAAAAATCGTTTATAAAAGAAAATTATAAAATGGCTAATTGCCTTTCAACAATTCAGTGGTTAATTATGAACTTATGCTATCTGCAATCCCAAATAAAATTAAAGTAAAACATTCAGCAATTGATGACTTTTTCATCTCTGCTTTATGGAATCGATTCAGGTAATCATAATTGAATGCAGTAACACGTTTTGTAAAGAAGGAGAAATCATAGTTAGACCCTTTACATGTATTCATGAAGTATTTAAGTCCAACAGAAACAGTTGAAGGTTGTTAATTGGGATACTCTTGTGTAGATGAAATACTCTATTAATTTGATTGTCTCTATTTAGCCCAACCTATCATCATAAATACTTTGAGAATCAATTGATGTCTGAGCCTGGATGATGACCCCCATAAAAGAGATGTCCCAATTAACCACATCACGGTTAGCCAATTCCAACTGCACCCACTTATGCAACCCACTATTCTGATCAAGCCTCTAAATTGCAATCATTCAACGGTTGAGCCCAGCCAGCAGGCTGCTGAATAAAAGCATTTGAGCCCATTCACAGCTCCAGTCTCGAATACGGGTAAAGTGGCGATGTGGCTTAGTGCCACGTTTTTTTTTCCCTTCAACCTTCTTCCTCTAATCTAATTATGCCTTGAAGTTGTCTGCATTTGAGAAATTAATACTTCAATGAAATATCTTGCTGATTCCATAAGTAGCACAGGGAATGTAGGGAAACATATTTATAATATTAACTCTGCCAGTCTCTAAGCTCTATGGGACCTCCTGGGCACACTGGCAGACCACTAATAAAATGAAATGATAGCATATGTGCTTTGTTTAATTTTGATGTCTTCATAATGTATTACACAATTAGATTGATTTGACAATTTCCATTATGCTTGATAAAATATTTATTGAGCCCCTACGATGATAACTCTTATCTAACCACCATTTGTTCTAGAGATGTGACATATTTAATATATAAGTAACATCACTCAGATCTATGTTCCAGTTAGCCCATTACATTTTATTTGCAGAGTACAGTGTAAAGTCATCAATAACAGTTTGATAGATCCCTGTCTGCTGGGTGTCTGACAGGTGTGGAGAGCGCTTGCTCACATTTACCAGCAGTGTCACATCAATCATGGGCAAGAAATTTACTGTGTGAAATTGGCCTCATCTGTCTCAATGTTTGATGCAGATAGAGTTTGTTCTTCTGATAGAGGGGTCGTTAGTCACCTCGGCCCACACCTCCCCTGGTACTTATGCCCCATCTAGGCACTGTCTACCGTAAGACAAGAAGCTGAAGAGAAGTTTCGGGGCTGATTGAAATGGCGGCGGAAGATGCATTTGGTGCTGCGCAGCCTTCCCGCACAGACAATGACAGTCGCCTGCGAATGACACGTCCCCCCTTGCAGACATAATTAAGGTGTATTATTTGTCAAGGGGGTCAACGGTGAATAAATGTCCTAGCAAAGTGAGGCTGAAGGAAAGGGAAGGGGGAGATAATGAAATTCATGGATGACAAATGGCTTTCAGCCTGACATTGTGGCATCTGACTCCGGGAGAGAGAGAGAGAGAGAGAGAGAGAGAAAGAGAGACAGAGAAAGAAACGTTCACAGTGGCTGCAAGTTGGACTCAGTGCGCAAGGGTGTTTGACATGTTTCTCTTCTGATTCCTTTAATTTAAGAGTTATGCAATACTAGCTGCCCCATCCAAAAATGAATCTCAGCTGTTTGTTTCACAGGAACTAATCTTGATGTTTATTTCTGATTTTTATTGAGTGAAGAATGCCATGCATCAGCCAATATTTTATTTATATCAGTGATTTGTTTTTTAAAGTAACTGCACTGTTTCAGAAAAAAAGCAACTAGTTTGGTTAGGAATGTGAGAGGGTTCAGTTCCTAATTTCATGGGCATGATCAATGTCATTGTTTAGTTATTGACTTGCTTAGGCAGTGTAAGATGGTTCCTCTCTCTCTCTGTCCCTTACAGTTTCCCCTTGATGCGGCCTTGAAGCCAGAAAACCTCCTCCTCTCAGGTCAGAAAGAAACCCAGGTATGAATTTTAGCACAGATCTGGATTTAATGCTGGTCGGATTCCCATCCTGCAGAGTTTTAACTATCAGGCCACGTTTTGAGGAGAAAGCAAACAACGGGGGTGACCTTCAACTCGAGCGGGGACACAAAGCGGGCAGTACTGTATCTGCAGCCAGTTACCCACCCAGCGCGACATTGAGCTCTATTGGCATCAAAGGAAATGAATATTGAATGGGTCCTATACTGGGCAGCAGATGTGATACTGTGCACGATTGCTGCCGCCCAAGGTGAATTTCTCCCCAAACATCTTGTTTGTTTATTATTGGTGGACTTAACCACAATCTCTGTTCTTTGTTTGCCAAACTGTGCCACCAATAGAGTTGTTTTCACAGATAATTAGGGCTAAATCAATGGTTAAATTACAGCCCAAATTAACCTGACAGCCATTTTTATCAGTCCTGTTCCAAAGAAAATTAAGCTCCATCACATAAACTATTAATGTGGCTTACCCACTGAGAAACCTTAAAAGGGAAATTAAAAATATCTGAAAACTCTGTTCTCAAATGTATGTAAATAATCACTAACCATACATGTGCACAGCATATGAAGCAGTTTGTTGTTGCTTCTCCCTCTCTTTATATCTCTTGCCATGTTTGATGTTGCCAACTCGAGCATTTTCTGTCTTAATGCACGCCCTGTTATTAGTCCACCCACTGGAAAACTCAGTTTTCAGATCCACATTACCACACAGCATCATCGAACATCAAACTCCGTCATCTCCTTCTTCCCTCTCAATATCTAAGTCATGGGAGATGCTGCCAATATTGTCTGTTAGTCACCTCTGCTGGAACAGTGCAGGCAGGAGCTTCTGCCCAACTCCATGACAGTTTGTGTTTACTTCAACAAACTACTGCTACCAAGTTAAAGATTAATTGGATACCCCCCTCCCCCAAATCCCCAGGATATATATCACCCAGACGATGATTTAAATTGCTATATAGACCACAATAGACCTAACTTTTGAAGGGAGAATTAAGAGACAGCGGCCTTTCTTTTAGGGAGGCCATAATATTATAATAATGTGAGTGCTAATGTGTTAGTAATTGTGTTGAATAACTGGGTAAAAGATAGGAAAAATGAGTGATTTTTAATGAATATTAATAAGTGTGGTTTTCATAAACATTTCAATGTGTTTTAGGCTGGGATAAGGGACAGAGAGCTGATTAACATATGAGTTACATCTGAATGCTATCATCTGCTCGGGTTTTCCTGCTCCAGAATAAACTAGGCTGGAATATCAGTGGCAAGTAACCAATGATAATAAAACTTTTTAAATAATAGTTTCAAAGTTAAATACTCGGGTATGCATTTCTCCATTTGATGTTAGCAAATCGTCACCATGAGAATAAAGCAGAAAATGCTGGAAATACTCAATAGGTCAGATATTAACCTGAAACGTTAACTCTGTTTCTCTTTCCACAGATGCTCCCTGGCCCGCTGAGTATTTCCAGCATTTTCTGCTTTTATTTCAGATTTCCAGCATCTGCAGTATTGTGCTTTTTGTTTTGTTGAGAATAAAGCAGGTTGAATGTTCAGTGCTTTTGCTGAAGTATATGTAGCACAAAGTAAACGGCTCTGTGACTGGCAGTAACGCAACATCACAAAGGGCTAATGCTTCAAATGTGATACAGTAATAGGCTCATTTGGAACAGAGGCTTTTGGCTCAGACAGCTCCCATTAACACTGAGCAATCAAGTCTAAATACTAGTACAAATTAAATGACTCAAATTTGCAGTGTTTTTAAAAATGTTTTTTTTAAAGATTTAAGCACTGGGGAGGTCATTTAACTTTTGGCGATAGGGTACAACAGCCGATATTGGATTAGCTGCCTGGTATACATCTCTCCCGAATTGGAAAGGAAAATCAGGAGAGGTCTTAAAATGGGCAGCCGATCCAATACTGCCCATTTTACACTATCACCAAAAGTTAAAATTACCTCCAAAGATTTGAAAAGCCAAACTGCATGAGCACACACTGAAAAGCCAAGAGTATATAGGGTAGATTTTCTTGTCTTTTTCCCTCTACCATGCCCTGCCAATCCCCGTGTCCCCAGCTCCAAAAGTTTGCTGCTCCTGTCCAAGCGCAGTAGGAATACTGCACTTTCCTTTCCCGGGCCATTAACTTGACCTCAGGACACCCCTAGCACAGATCTATTCCCAAGCAGAGCCTAACGCTGATAGGAGCAGCGGGAAATTCAAGCACGGCTGCAGGTCTCTCAGGCGAGCAGCTGTGTGTTGGGCTCAGAGATCGGAGCCTTCTGGTTGTTGATGGAAATCAGCAGCCAGAAGGTCCTGATGTGCAAGTATCCTGGGAGAAGGGAGTTAATACTTAGAAAAGTAACTTCAGCCTGTGGAGCCTCTGGTTGACAGGAGTCCAGAGCAAACTACAGTGCTATGTTTTTCTTTATATCGGCCTACCTTTCTATCTAGGTACTAATTTCTATCTGTGAGCAAGAGAAACAATAAATGCAGCAGAGATATTGTTTTCATCACATTACTTGGAAGGACAGTGTTCTAGTCCAATACACTTCACAATTATTTACCACTATTGGATTTTAATGTCCAATTCATTATTAATTTTAAAAATGTATAAATTTATTAAAATTAATATCTAAATACAAAGCTAAGCATGAATACCTCAGTATGAATGTAAAACAAGAGATAGCCTGCGATGGTATGTAAGTTATTTGTGAAACTGGACCATTTTTCTTGAATGTTTATTCCAGGTGAGTTACCATGTTCGAGAAAGAAAATCTCTAATCTCAAATTGAGTCACTATGTTTAATTTTCTCCTGTGCTGTCTTGTATTCTCTCCTTGTATGGGATGGAAATGTGCTATGTGATATTAGTATAAGGATGCTTAAAATTGTGGTCAAATACATTAAGCTAATATCACCCAAGTAGCTTTTTAGTCTGAGCTCAGGCCCTTGATTTGTTTAAGAGCGATCATTATAATGGATTATAGTCGCTGTATTTTCACTCTTTGTACTTACAGCTCTCGGGCCAGACTGTTGGGTTAGTTGCCAAATTCAAGGACACAGCTGAATATGGTCTCATGCCACCTCAGAATACAGTGAGACTATAGAACCATGTGGCACTTAACATCCAATCAAATTCAATTAACATCAGGCAAATCAGATATAGTTGGGAAAATCCAAATACCCTTATTTACATCAACCATGGATTTCCAGAGGCTGGAGCTCTCTCTTACTTTGATCAACCTTGATTTTCCACACTGACTGCAGCACTGGTCTATCTGACAGAGATACTCTGTTTCACATCAGAAAAGGAAGGAGTAAACATGCACAAGTGATCCGTATCTCAGTCGCATTCTGACCCCAGCCACGTTCCCCATTTCAGATCATCACCATCTGAATTGGGATCACTTCGCCACTGGTGAGAGATTGGGGAAATTCCATTCATTCGGATCAGTTGTATGTACAGATAAAGAGCTTCACCTGCCTGTCTGCAGCATTGTGCAGAACTTTTATTTAAAGAATAACTGTCCTTTTTTCTAATAGATTGAAGAATTCATGCTGTGGAAAAAAGAGATTCCACAATGCTTATTGGGGGAATAAAGTCATTTGTATGGTGCAGTGTCCTTCACAAGCCACTAAATTAAGCCTTCAGCTCTTTCAGAAAATAATGGATAATGATAATGTGAAGAAACCAACAAAGTACAGTATAGGAGAAACCATATGAAGAGCATCTCAAAGACATAAACATTGTTACCACCTAAATGTATTGGAAGAGGAGCGTGAATAAGCATTATTAACCTCTGAATGACCATGTGAAAATTCCTTACAAGAAAGTTGTAAATGAAAATTATTTTTGGAAGTGGAACCAGATTTACCTAATAGCTTGGATCATACTGTCACAGTGCTTTTATATATCTGACTGCACCATTAAAACAAACTCCCTTCAACAGAGGTATTCATTCATTTTTGAATTTCCACACAGAAATAGGAATTTTCATCATTGGGTTAAGACAGAAGTGTGTAGCTGTAAAACAGAAGTCCTTGAGCTTCACTATAAAAATCTTGATAAAATGCAACATCCCCACCAGCACCTGGGAGTCCCTGGCCCAAGACCGCCCTAAGTGGAGGAAGAGCATCCGGGAAGGCACTGAGCACGTCGAGTCTCGTTGCTGAGAGCATGAGAGAAGCGCAGGCAGCGGAAGGAGCATCCGGCAAACCAGTCCCACCCACCCTTTCCTTTAACCACTGTCTGTCGCACCTGTGAGGAGACTGTAATTCCCATATTGGACTGCACAGTCACCTGAGAACTCACTTTAAGAATGGAAGCAAGTCTTCCTCAAGGGAGTGCCGATGATGATGATGAAAAATCCCAATTTATACTCAAAATAGTGTTCAGATATCAATGCACTCTTAATGCAATCCTGGCACATTTGTCCTGGTGTAAACCTTACTGAGTAACTAATGCTACTCTGGAACCTCAGGCAGTGCAAACTGCTCAGGAAAGGGATATCATTTTACTTGCTCTGATGATTAAAACTACATGCCTGCCTTTGGCCATCAGAAGCCTCTGCATCAAACTGAGAAGCTATGGTGAAGCTGAGAGGGTACATCATTATGTACAAGCGTGTGAGGGTCCAGGATCAGTGTACATGCCAAGTTTACATGGTGTTTGTAAATTGTGTTCAAATGTTTCTAAATTTCGCATATCCAATTCCATCTCTTGGGGAGTCTTATGCACATGTGAAAACCACTGAGCCAAGTTTTGGCAGCATAACACTGAATGTGATCATTTGATTAATATAGTTACAATCGAGAAATTTAAACTATAGGACCAGCCATTAACCTATCTGCAATTGATGCAGGCATTGTGGAGCTATATGGATGTGTTTGTGATTTTGCCTTAAAACAGATAAAAATGGGAGAATCAAATGATAATTCAATATTTTGACGTTTTCAATGACATCCAACAATGTTTGGCCAATAGTGGTCTAACTGATATAGGATTTGACAAGAGTGTCACTGGAATACATATTGCTGAGATTTATCAGTCATTAGCAGAGCTATAAATAATCACAGAAAGTCTCTAATTGGCTTGATCTTCGTGTTCCTTTTACAACATAAGGTAACTGCAATGAAGAGGAAGAAAAAAAAAAGAAACCTGATTATTTGTTGAAAGAAAAGTGTGATATGTGCTTGCATCCAGGAGCCCCCACACTGCTTAGCTCCAATCTTAGCAGCACTGCTATGAGGGAAAGTAATTTAATTGGAATACTACTGCCAGCCAACTCTTGCACATCTTAGCAATTGATTTTGCATTGCATTAGCAGAAAACTGGAGCAGGTTGCTTGCCAACCAGGAAAGGGGAGAAAAATAATTCTATGATTCAACCCCTCACAGAACAAAAAGAAAAAGGAGACCTACTGAAATCTGAACTCCAACCGTGGTCCGTTTCTACTTGAATAACAGGAAACCACATACCAAATGTCGTGCATGATTTTCTTTGTCTTCTCTGACTGAGTAATCACGGAAAGCTGTGATGTACACCTACTGGTGCATCAATTACTAAGAGGCACGGTTAGTGTTGTATAAAGAGATGAGCTGCTGTTCACATTCTGAAAAACCAAGCTGTAATGAGTATGCTCATTGGTTTGTAGAGTTGTTGCATTGTGAGTGGCTTAGCCAGTCACGTGATGGTCACAAGACTCAATAAAACTCCAGTCAGTTGAGTCTTGGTCATCCACAATGAGGTATGCAGTTGTGAGCCTAGTGGATGAACTGGTAATGTGCAGTTTGATTGTGAAACCTTTGTTAATAAACCAACTAATTCGTAATAGAAATGTGTTGCTATGAATTCTTAAGCAAAGAACTCATGAAGCAAATACATTACACAAGCTATTTCACTTTCATCACAACTGCTCATCTCATCAAATTAAATATATCCTTAGTCCTATCTGTAAATCCATTATAATTAGTAGAAGATCTCAAAACTTGTCAGGCCCCAAGAGTTTATAAATAACAGCATGGAAGTACCGTAGAATCAAACTGTGCAGATGCCAGTCTTGTATAGAAGCATGGCAGTGTCTTAGAAATAAGTGGCACAGACACTTGAGATGAATGGCAGCATGGCAATGTCCTAGAGGCAAGCTGCAAGAATGCCCAGCATGGCTGGTAGAATAGCAATGATCTAGTGACCAGATATCAAGGATGGCCAGGAGCATGGCAATCACTTAGAGACAAACTGCACAAATGCTTAGGATAGGAGTATGGCAATGTCTTAAAGAGAAGCTGCATAAACCCAAGATAGATTGTGGCTTATCATCACCGAAGAGGACCATTTGCACCAAGGTCCAAGATGAATAACAACATGGCAATGTCCTGGTGACATGCTGTACAAATGTCCAGGATAGGTGACAGCATAGTCATAATCTAAAGACCAGATACACAGATATCCAGGATTGATGGCAAGGTCCTGCAGACCAGCTGCTCAAATATCCACGGTGGACGGAAGCCGACTGACATGCAAGACAGAGCTCCAGAGTAGGTTTGAGTTAAATGCTTTTTATATCAACTTTCTTGGTACGGAGATATACTAATCAGTCCTGATGAGCACACTTCCACACTGTGTTGTGCTTTTAACAAAACAAAAACAGCCATGAAGAAAACCAGGTTGGGAATGTGAATTTTTGGGTGATGGGTTTGAATGACCAGAATATGTTCTTTTCTAATGTTGTTACAACATTGCACTGGTCAGCTCACCCACCACCCTTCATTAGATAGCGATCAGAAGCACAGAAAGCATATCTAAAATATCACTCTGAGGCAGAGTCCACTGTACACACAACGGGACGGATTTGAGAGGTTTGCGACGGGGTTTTCGCCACAATTTGACCCTCTGCAGCAAAAACCCAATCACAAAGCCCGGGCGGGATCCTCGGGTACCTGTTTGTGGCGGCGATGGGACGTAACGCCAGGGAGAGGAGCACCGATGTGCAACACCGATTGCATTTGCATCCAACTTTCAGCTCTCTCACAACCAGTACGCTGTGCCCAGAATACTGACAGGTCAAACCAGTCATAAGAACATAAGAAATAGGAACACGATTAGGCCATACAGCCCCTCGAGCCTGCTCCGCCATTTAATACGATCATGACTGATCCGATCATGAACTCAGGTTCACTTTCCTGCCCGCTCCTCATAACCCCTTATTGTTTAAGAAACTGTCTATCTCTGTCTTAAATTTATTCAATGTCCCAGCTTCCACAGCTCTCTGCGGCAGCGAATTCCACAGAATTACAACCTTCTGAGAGAAAAAATTCCTCCTCATCTCAGTTTTAAATGGATGGCCCCTTATTCGAAGATTATGCCCCCTAGTTCTAGTCTCCCTCATCAGTGGAAACATCCTCTCTGCATCCACCTTGTCAAGCCTCCTCATAATCTTATACATTTCAATAAGATCACCTCTCGATCTTCTGAATTCCAATGAGTAGAGGCCCAACCTACTCAACCTTTTCTCACAAGTAAACCCCCTCATCTCTGGAATCAACCTAGTGAACCTTCTCTGAACTGCCTCCAAAGTATATCCTTTCGTAAATTTGGAAACCAAAACTGCACGCAGTACTCCAGGTGTGGCCTCACCAATACCCTGTATAACTTTAGCAAGATTTCCCTGCTTTTATACTCCATCAACTTTGCAATAAAGGCCAAGATTCCATTGGCCTTCCTGATCACTTGCTGTACTTGCATACTAACTTTTTGTGTTTCATGCACAAGTACCCCCAGGTCTCGCTGTACTGCAGCACTTTGCAATCTTTCTCCATTTAAATAATAACTTGCTCTTTGATTTTTTTTCTGCCAAAGTGCATGACCTCACACTTTCCAACATTATACTCCATCTGTTGGTGCAGCCCTGCCAGCAGTGGTAAGTATTTAAACCTGAAAAAAAAGGTAAGTTCAAGTTTTTATTTTTTTATTTATTTTTCAGCGAGTTGCTAGCTAAGGGTTTTGTGAATGTTTTTGGAATGTTTTTTGCAAATTTTTTCCCCCTCCTCCCAAGGCCTCTCTCGCAGCGCTCCTGGCCCCGGACAAAATTTGGCAAAGCTCGCGTTTTTGCGCCGCGAATCCTCGTGCAACGCCCCCCCTTAACGATGCCACAGATATAAAACCCAAAAGTTTGGCCTAAAAACAGCAGCACAGCGAAAACGGTAAGTTTCACCTAGCGCTACAGTTTTCGTGGAAAAAACCCAAAAGCCAAAAATCCGGTCCAAGATGATCATATTGATATCGAACATTTTGCTGCCATTTTATATCTTTGCTCCAGTATAATAGCAGGAGAAGTGTTTTACATTAGTGAGTGGAAGTGGAGGACAGGTCCGTGTCTTAAGTTGAAGTCATGCACTGTTGAACAGACAGAGCTATGATACTGCGGTTACAACATACAACATACCTCCACTGGTCAACTCTGTCTATAGATACTGTTGGAAGTCAACAGTTTGAAACAGTTAATCATTAATTTCTACACAACAACGGAGGTGTGCCCACAGGATAAACTGTCACCTGCTTATCCCATTCTACTACTGAATAACAAGCAAGGTTTGTTGAATTGTAGGACAGAGCAAGGTAGTGCAATGCAGTGTTCAGGCACTGACGTGTAGTTTAGATAAAGATATCCAGGGGAGTGCTGCTGACTGTGACTGTGATGGAAATAAGGTGTGAAGGGGTTAGAATGATGGTGAGGTAGATCGTAAAATACTTTGAACACAAGATGAATGAGCAGAACATGACAATAACATGTGGTTGAATTAGAAATGAGGACAAAAACAAGATAGCAGGACCTGGAGTCATTGCTGAAATTATATGATATTGAAGGTTTAAAACTGACTTTCAGCATCACAATGATTCCTCCCTAATGGAAAAAAATAACCAGCAGATAAACCTAATAAAAACCAGAGTCTGGAAACGCCAGGCAAGCACATAAAAGGCTGCTGAATAAAGTCGGTCATCACACTGTTTATAGTCGTGTCTCATACAATGATTTTGCATCACCAGTCATGCGTATTGGAATGAATCTTTATAATAAAATATACCTTTCTGTTCAAAACTGTTAAATAAGGATGGTGCTGAAGTGAACACAACAGCTCTGTATTAGATTTTGTCTGCTGCTGCATAGTTGGTGGATTTAACACCAGCTCATGGAGCTGGCTGTTCCGGCAACTGCATGTTCCTGTGAAACTTTTCTGTCTTCAACTTAATTATACTGGAGTGATGATCTGTATGCAGACCTTGCATATCCAGGTAGATCGCATATACCCCACTAAATGTTTGAAGTATCGGTATGTACACAACCGATGCTTTCTTGGTTAGCGTGCTAAGCCCATGACTCAGCAGTCAGTGCTTGTATTGCAAGATACCACAATCTAATAATGAATTTATCATTGCACCTATTGAACACTGAAACAGTTCAACCCACTCATTGAGTGTCACACTTCATATCACATTTCCCTTCGTTTAACTGTAATTACATACAATGTTCTAATCTCATCCCAAATCTTTCAAATCTGTTCACTATCTTAAAAGGCCCAAAAATACAGTGATATATATATTTTTTAAAGAAAAAAAAAGTACTTGCATTTATGTAGAACCTTTCACGATGTCAGGATACCTGAAAATGTTTTACAGCCAATTTTGAGGTGTAGTGACTATTGTGATGTAGGAAACGCGGCAGCCAATTTGCGCACATCCAGCTCCTTCAAACAGCAATGTGATAATGACCAGATAAACTGTTTTAATGATTTGGTTGGGAGTTACAGTACCAAATAGCACAGTAAACTGATGTGTGACAAGACATGGCTTTGGCTTCCAGGGTGAGCCACCTGAGTGCACTCTCACGTACTTCTTAGTGGCTTAGTGTTAGCCACGGCTCTGTGGTAGCACTGTTACCTCGGAGTCAGAAGGGTTGTGGGTTCAAGACCCCTGGAGAGACTTGAGCATCAAACTGCGGCACTCCAGTACAGTATTAAGGGAGCACTGCACTGGTGAAGATGTCATCTTTCAGAGTAGACGATAAACCAAGGCCCAGCCTGCCCTCTCAGGTGGAGGTAAAAGATTCCATGGCACCATTTTGAAAAAGAGCAGGGGAGTTCTCCTTGGCAGCCTGGCCAATAGTTATCCCTCAATTAACATCGCTGAAACAGATTATCTGGACATTATAACATTGTTGTTCGTGGGACCTTGCTGTGGACAAATTGTCTGCCGTGTTTCCTACATTACAAAAGTGACTACACTTCAAAAATTCTTCATTGGCTGTGAAACACTTCAGGACGTGAAAGTCACTATATAAATCCAAGTCTTTTTGAGGTTATCAAAGGCACTATATAAAAGCAAATTGTTCTTCCTTGAAAGATTACAGAATGGCATTGGCAAAGTTCTAGTGGTGGCTCTCCCGCTTGTTTCCTTGAGCCAAGGGGTGGTGCTTGGCAGACAAAATGCACAATGAAAAGGTGGAAAACATATTACAAAGGGGGCAAAAATGTTGGAGCCGATTTTAACCCCCCGCGCTCAGTGCGAACAATACCTGGACAGGGTTATAATTGGTCGAGTTCACTTTACCACTTGGTGACATTTTAGCTTTGCTAACCGTGATGTGAGCCAAATCTCTCACTGCAGGCAGGCTGGGGAATAATTGAAATCTAACAGTTGCAGCCCAGAGGCAGGTGTGGGGGGGGGGGGGCGGGGAAACGGAGGTTTGCCTGCCGTCCAACCCGCTAGTGAAACCTGGAAGGAATCCTTGTACCTCCTCTGCCCCGACCCTCCCTCTACTTATCCATATCGGGAATATCTCCCACAGCACTTACCTTACACCACGGACCATTCCTTTGGGTCCCACTCCAATTCCTGCTCCCGCTTGTCAACCTTGAGGTCATTCCTGCCAGCTTCAGGTGGGAGACCGAATTCAAATATTAAAATATGGCCCGGCCGTCAAAATTAGCTTCCTTCAGAACTTCTGGGTACGCTGCCCACATTGAGCCTTCTACTACCAATTCCGCCCTTCCGTTAAACTCTCCCCATTAAATAAATATAAAGGCTCAAGCCCATAACTGCTCCTGCTTATTGTCAAAATTATTGAAAGACACCTTTCAAGGGCAAAGAGCAGAGATCATCAATGCCTGCTGCAAAAATCTAAATCTTCAAATCAGCACAGGGAAGAATGGGGTTAACAGGTCAATTCCTTTTAGTTCCGACCTAGATTTGGCACAACTGTGCAGGAGGATGGCTTTAAGCATTCAAGAACATGTTCGAATAGGATCCCTTCACATGCAAAATAAATTAGGGTTTTCCCTTCTAATAATTTCAAAATACATTTTTATATTTTTTAATTAATTTGAAACGGAATGTTAACTGTTGAAGAGGATCATTACATTCTAGCTTCAAGAAGGCAGAGATTAGGTACTTTGGGAAATGAGAATAACACTTGAAGCCAGAACTGAGAAGTGACTGATGAAACTTCAAATCGACTAAAACAATTCAGCAGAGAAACTGGCTGTTGTGTTAAGAGATTGTCAAAAGGGAAACAAATAGAAAGTTGAGAATCAGTGTTTAACCCAGTGCAGTCAGTGCTGTTAATTGCATCTTGGCTGCCAGTTGTTCACTTTAAGAAACCATAAAGAAGATTTGTATTCAAAAACAGCAGCCTTTATCATGGTTCCAATTGGTGCTCAATTGGTAAACTCGTTGTTAGACTAATAGAACAAAGGTAGTTTGTATTCATGCCCTCCCCCCAGCCCAACCCACAATTTTTTTTAAAAATAATCTGTAAATTCATTTATTTTTCGTGGTAATAAATGCTTACTAGTCAAAAGCACTAAAGGCTTCATGAAATATGATTACTTGAAATAAAGTGGCAGAACTCAAAGTGGAGAAGTCACCAGACCCTTTTGGTGCATACCCAAAACGACCAAAAGAAGTCAAAAGGCTGACAGCACAGGCTCTGTTCACAATGTTTCAATGCTTGTTAAATATGTAAATTGTCCCGTTGAGTTGCAGAGTAGGCAATGTAACACCTTTGATCAAGAAGGGGAGAAAGAGACATTGGGTAACTGTAGATCAGTTAGTCATACCTCAGCCATGGGAAAACTCTGAGAATGCATAATCCGAGATCAAAACTATAAGCATTTAGAAATATATGGATTAATCAAGGGCAGCCAGTACAGATTTGTTAAAAGCAAGTCATGTTTGACAAATTTTATAGAAATGTTTTGAAGAAATAAGCAAATGGATTGATAAGGGGAATACATGAGATATAGTTCATCTAGATTATGAGTTCAAATCCCTCCATAGCAAGTTGTGCAATTGAATTCAATAAATCTGGTCATCTGTGGCTGGCACCAGCAAACATCATCATGATCATCATAGGCAGTCCCTTGAAATCGAGGAAGACTTGCTTCCACTCTAAAAATGATTTTGCAGGTGACTGTACAATCCAATATGGAAATTACAGTCTCTGTCACACGTGTTCAGGCAGTGGTTGAAGGAAGGGGTGGGTGGGGAGTCTGGTTTGCCGCACGCTCCTTCCGCTGCCTGCGCTTGATTTCTGCATGCTCTCGGCGAAGAGACTCGAGGTGCTCAACGCCCTCCCGGATGCTCTTCCTCCACTTAGGGCGGTCTTGGGCCAGAGATTCTCGGGTGCCGGTGGGGATGTTGCACTTTATCAAGGAGGCTTTGAGGGTGTCCTTGAAATGTTTCCTCTGCCCACCTGGGGCTCACTTGCCATATAAGAGTTCGGAGTAGAGTGCTTGCTTTGGGAGTCTTGTGTCAGGCATGCGGATGACGTGGCCCGCCCAACGGAGCTAGTCGACTATGAACAGTGCTTCGATGCTGGGGATGTTGGCCTGGGCGAGAAAACTGACATTGGTTTGTCTATCCTCCAAGATTTGAATTCCTGGTCTTCAAACAAGGAGAAATTGGGTAACTGTAGATCAGTTAGTCTAACCTCAGCCATGTGAGGTCATCCACCTTGGGAAAATAAACAGTAAAAGGGAATATTATTTAAATAGGGAGAAATTACAACATGCTGCGGTGCAGAGGGACCTGGGGGTCCTTGTGCATGAATCCCAAAAAGTTAGTTTGCAGGTGCAGCAGGTAATCAGGAAGGCGAATGGAATGTTGGCCTTCATTGCGAGAGGGATGGAGTACAAAAGCAGGGAGGTCCTGCTGTAACTGTACAGGGGTATTAGTGAGGCCGCACCTGGAGTACTGCATGCAGTTTTGGTCACCTTACTTAAGGAAGGATATACTAGCCTTGGAGGGGGTACAGAGACGATTCACTAGGCTGATTCCGGAGATGAGGGGGTTACCTTTATGATGATAGATTGAGTAGACTGGAGTTCAGAAGGATGAGGGGTGATCTTACAGAAACATTTAAAATAATGAAAGGGATAGACAAGATAGAGGCAGAGAGGTTGTATCCACTGGTCGGGGAGACTAGAACTAGGGGGCACAGCCTCAAAATACGGGGGAGCCAATTTAAAACCGAGTTGAGAAGGAATTTCTTCTCCCAGAGGGTTGTGAATCTGTGGAATTCTCTGCCCAAGGAAGCAGTTGAGGCTAGCTCATTGAATGTATGCAAATCACAGATAGATAGATTTTTAATAAGGGAATTAAGGGTTGTGGGGAGCGGGTGGGTAAGTGGAGCTGAGTCCACGGCCAGATCAGCCATGATCTTTTTGAATGGCGGAGCAGACTCGAGGGGCTAGATGGCCTACTCCTGTTCCTAATTCTTATGTTCTTATGTATGTGAACATTCCAAGAATGCATAATCCGAGATCAAAACTATAAGCATTTAGAAATATATGGATTAATCAAGGGCTGCCAGTACAGATGAGTTAAAGGCAAGTCATGTTTGACAAATTTAATAGAAATGTTTTGAAGAAATAAGCAAATGTATTGATAAGGGGAATACACTCGATATAGTTGATTCAGATTATGAGTTCAAATCCCACTTTTGCAAGTTGTGCAATTGAATTCAATAAATCTGGTCACCTGGGGGTTGCACGAGCAAACATTACCTGGAAAGCCACTAGATTGTTGTAAAAACCCAACTGATTCACTAATGTCCTTTGCCTACATATGGAATCACAAAATCAAAGCATGGTAACAGCATGGAAGGCGGCCATTCGCCCATCAAGCCCATGCTGGCTCTCTGCAAGAGCACCTCAGCTAGTTCCACTCCCCTACCCTCTCCCTGTAGCCCTGCAAATTATTTTCCTTCATGTACTTGTCCAACTCCCTTCTGAAAGCCTTGTCCCCTTTGGTTCTTTTGCCAATCACTTTAAATGTATGTCCGCTGCTTCTGCCAATGGGAACAGTTTCTCTCGATCTACTCTGTTCAGATCCCTCATGATTTTGAACACCTCCATCAAAACTTCTCAGTCTTCTCTGCTCTAAGGAGAACAAACCCAACTTCTCCACAAAACTAAAGTCCCGAATCCCGGAAATCATTCTCGTAATAATGCTTAAAGGGTTGATGGTGGATAGGTAATGGCAAACATTGAAAAATCACATGGATGAACTTCAGCAATTGTGCATCCCTATCTGGAGCAAAAATAAAATGGGAAGGTGGCTCAACCGTGGCTAACAAGGGAAATTAAGGATAATGTTAAATCTAAGGAAGAGGAATATGAATTGGCTAGAAAAAGCAGCAAACCTGAGGACTGGGAGAAATTAAGAATTCAGCAGAGGAGGACAAAGGGTTTAATTAAGGGGGGAAAATAGAGTACGAGAAGAAGGTTGCCGGGAACATAAAAACTGACTGCAAAAGCTACTATAGATATGTGAAGAGAAAAAGATTAGTGAAGACAAACGTAGGTCCCTTGCAGTCGGATTCAGGTGAATTTATAATAGGGAACAAAGAAATGGCAGACCAATTGAACAAATACTTTGGTTCTGTCTTCACGAAGGAAGACAGAAATAACCTTCCGAAAGTACTAGGGGAACGAGGGTCTAGTGAGAAAGAGGAACTGAAGGATATCCTTATTAGGTGGGAATTGTGTTCGGGAAATTGATGGATTGATGGCCGATAAATCCTCGGGGCCTGATAGTCTGCATCCCAGAGTACTTAAGGAAGTGGCCCTAGAAATAGTGGATGCATTGGTGGTCATTTTCCAACAGTCTATCAAAATCGGGATCAGTTCCTATGGACTGGAGGGTAGCTAATGTAACACCACTTTTTAAAAAGGGAGGGAGAGAAAAATCAGGTAATTATAGACCAGTTAGCCTGACATCAGTGGTGGGGAAAATGTTGGAATCAATTATTAAGGATGAAATAGCAGCGCATTTGGAAAGCAGTGACAGGATCGGTCCAAGTCAGCATGGATTTATGAAAGGGAAATCATGCTTGACAAATCTTCTGAAATTTTTTGAGGATGTAACTAGTAGAGTGGACAAGGGAGAACCAGTAGATGTGGTGTATTTGGACTTTCAAAAGGCTTTTGACAAGATCCCACACAAGAGATTGGTGTGCAAAATTAAGGCACATGGGATTGGGGGTAATGTACTGACGTGGATAGAGAACTGGTTGGCAGACAGGAAGCAGAGAGTCGGGATAAATGGGTCCTTTTCAGAATGACAGGCAGTGACTAGTGGAGTGCCGCAGGGCTCAGTGCTGGGACCCTAGCTCTTTACAATATACATCAATGATTTGGATGAAGGAATTGAGAGGGCAGGGAAGTGTTACTACAGTTGTACAGGGCCTTGGTGAGGCCACACCTGGAGTATTGTGTACAGTTTTGGTCTCCTAACTTGAGGAAGGACATTCTTGCTATTGAGGGAGTGCAGCGAAGGTTCACCAGACTGATTCCCGAGATGGTGGGACTAACATATCAAGAAAGACTGGATCAACTGGGCTTGTATTCACTGGAGTTCAGAAGAATGAGAGGGGACCTCATAGAAACGTTTAAAATTCTGATGGGTTTAGACAGGTTAGATGCAGGAAGAATGTTCCCGATGTTGGGGAAGTCCAGAACCAGGGGTCACAGTCTAAGGATAAGGGGTAAGCCATTTAGGACCGAGATGAGGAGAAACTTCTTCACCCAGAGAGTGGTGAACCTGTGGAATTCTCTACCACAGGAAGTTGTTGAGGCCAATTCACTAAATATATTCAAAAAGGAATTAGATGAAGTCCTTACTACTAGGGGGATCAAGGGGTATGGCGAGAAAGCAGGAATGGGGTACTGAAGTTGCATGTTCAGCCATGAACTCATTGAATGGCGGTGCAGGCTCGAAGGGCCGAATGGCCTACTCCTGCACCTATTTTCTATGTTTCTATGTAAATCTTTTCTGCACCCTCTCCAAGGCCTTCACATCCTTCCTAAAGTGCGGTACATCATAATTTCCACGCTTTTGTACTCTAAACCTCTGTTCATGAAGCCCAGGATCTTGTAGGCTTTTTTAATTGCTTACTGAATCTGCCCTGCCACCTTCAACAATTTGTGCACAAATACCCCTAAGTCTTTCTGTTCATGCACCCCCTTTAGGATTGTACCCTTTAGTTTATATTTCCTCTCCTCATTCTTCCTAACAAAATGTATCACTTTGCAAATTTCTGCCTTAAATTTCATCTGTCATATGTCCGCCCATTCCACCAGACTGTCTATGTTCTCTTGAAGTCTATCACTATCTTCCTCACCATGCTTTCAAGTTTTGTGTCATCTGCAAATTTTGAAATTGTGCCCCGTACACACATATCCAAGTCATCAACACATATCAAGAAAAACAGTGGTCCTAGAACCAATCCCTGGGGAACACTACTCTAGCCCTTCCTCCAGTCCAAAAAACAACCATTTACCACTACTCTCTGTTTCCTGTCACTTAACCCATTTCATATCCATGCTGCCATTGTTCCTTTTATTCCATGGGCTACAACTTTGCTGGCAAGCCTATTGTGTGGCACTTTGTCAAATGCCTTTTGGAAGTCCATGTACAACAGGTCAACCACATCGCCCTCATTAACCTTCTGTGTTACCTCATCAAAAAACTTGATCAAGTTGGTTAAACACAATTTACCTTTAACAAATCCATGTTGGCTTTCCTTAATTAATTCACCTTTGTCCAAGTGACTGTTAATTTTGTCCCTGATTATTGTTTCTAAAAGCTTCCCCATTACCGAGGTTAAACTGACTGGCGTGTAGTTGCTGCGTTTATCTTTACCCCCCTTTTTGAACAAGGGTATAATATTTGCAATTCTCCAGTCCTCTGCCAACACCCCTGTTTTTAAGGAGGATTGGAAGAAGATACAAGGCTATGAACAGAGCAGTGAAATGAATTCTTGATGGCTCTGACAAGAGTTGGCAGAAACACCATGGCACAAATGGCCTCCTTCGGTGCTGTTAATGCCTATGGTTATAATTCATGAGAAATTCCTAAACAGAATTAGAACTTAACATTTTAAAATGGGTAGTTGGGAATGATTAGCTCTATTTAAAATTTAGATCATTTTTCTCACTTTATGTTGTTGGCACATGATTATTTCAAGGTGTTTTTGTTTCTCTCTTGGACCCTGATGAAATACTAAATTGCAACATTTGGGGGAGACGTTATGTGTATTTCTTGAAACTTGTGCATTTCTGCTTTGAGGTGTGAACAAATACCTTTCAGTGACATGCAATGGTATTAGTCCGTTCAATGAAGACTTTTATAAGATAACAGGTCTCAATAGAATTCTTTGAGGAGGTGACAGATATGGTGGATGGGAGCAATGCATTGGATATATTTTACATGGACTTTCAGAAAGCCTTTGACAAGATTACACATGGGAGACTATTGAAAAAGATTAAGGGGTATGGAATTGGGGTAAGGATAGAAAATTGGACTAAAAACTGATTATAAGGGAGGAAGCAGGTCATGGAATCCTATGGGCTTCTGATCTGGGACGACTTCTGTTCACTGTATATAGCAATAATTTGGAAAAAGGGCTAGAATGGATGGTGTCCACATTTGCAGATAATATAAAAATAAGAAACACAGTAAATCATTTTGATAAACAAAGAAAGCTCAAGGCGATATTGATTACATGGTGGAATGGGCAAAGAAAAGTGGCAGATGGAATTCCAATGTCAGGAAATGTGAAGTGCTATACTTAGGTTTAAAATAAAAAGGAAGTAATAATTATACTTTGAATGGGAAAAGTCGAGTGATGTGGAAGAGCAGAGAGATTTAGGGGTTTAGGTCCACGAAACATTAAAAACACCAATGCAAAGTGCATAAAGCCATAAAAAAAACTAATGGAATACTGGATTTTATGGTAAGCGGTATGGAATATAAAAGTTGAAATGTAATGGTGAATCTGTATAAAACCTAAGTATGACCACAGTTGGAGTACTGTGTGCAGTTTCTGGCTCCACATTATAGGAAGGAGGTTGAGGCAATAGAGAGGAAACAGTGCAGATTCACTAGGATGGATCACATGGATGAACTTCAGCAATTGTACATCCCTGTCTGGAGTAAAAAATAAAACGGGGAAGGTGGCTCAACCATGGCTAACAAGGAAAATTAAGGATAGTGTTAAAGCCAAGGAAGAGGCATATAATTTGGCTAGAAAAAGCAACAAACCTGAGGACTGGGAGAAATTTACAATTCAACAGAGGAAGACTAAGGGTTTAATTAAGAGGGGGAAAATAGATTACGAGAGGAAGCTTGCAGGGAACATAAAAACTGACTGCAAAAGCTTCTATAAATATGTGAAGCGAAAAAGATTAGTGAAGACAAATGTAGGTCCCTTGCAGTCGGATTCAGGTGAATTTATAACGGGGGACAAAGAAATCGCAGACCAATTGAACAAATACTTCAGTTCTGTCTTCACGAAGGATATCCTTATTAGGCAGGAAATTGTGTTAGGGAAATTGATGGGATTGAAGGCCGATAATTCCTCGGGGCCTGATAGTCTGCATCCCAGAGTACTTAAGGAAGTTGCCATAGAAATAGTGGATGCATTGGTGATCATTTTCCAACAGTCTATTGACTCTGGATCAGTTCCTATGGACTGGAGGGTAGCTAATGTAACACTACTTTTTAAAAAAAGGAGGAAGAGAGAAAACGGGTAATTATAGACCGGTTAACCAGACATCAGTAGTGGGTAAAATGTTGGAATCAATTATTAAGGATGAAATAGCAGCACATTTTGAAAAGCAGTGACAGGATCAGACCAAGTCAGCATGGATTTATCAGCATTCGTCAGCATGCTTAACGAATCTTCTAGAATTTTTTGTGGATGTAACTAGCAGAGTGGACAAGGGAAAACCAGTGGATGTGGTGTATTTGGACTTTCAAAAGGCTTTTTGACAAGGACCTGCACAAGAGATTGGTGTGCAAAATCAAAGCACATGGTATTGGGGGCAATGTACTGGCGTGGATAGAGAACTGGTTGGCAGACAGGAAGCAGAGAGTCGGAATAAATGGGTCCTTTTCAGAATGGCAGGCAGTGATTAGTGGAGTGCCGCAGGGCTCAGTGCTGGTACCCCAGCTCTTTACAATATACATTAACGATTTAGATGAAAGAATTGAGTGTAATATCTCCAAGTTTGTGGATGACACTAAAAACTGGGTGGCGGTGTGAGCTATGAAGAGGACGCTAAGAGGCTGTAGGGTGACTTGGACAGGTTAGGTGAGTGAGCAAATGCCTGGCAGATGCAGTATAATGTGGATAAATGAGAGGTTATCCATTTTGGGGGCAAAAACACGAAGGCAGAATATTATCTGGATGGCGGCAGATTAGGAAAAGGGGAGGTGAAATGAGACCTGGGTGTCATGGTTCATCAGTCACTGAAAGTGGGCATGCAGGTAAAGCAGGCGGTGAAGGCGGCAAATGGTATGTTGGCCTTCATAGCTAAGGGATTTGAGTATAGGAACAGGGAGGTCTTACTGCAGTTGTACAGGGCCTTAGTGAGGCCTCACCTGGAATATTATGTTCAGTTTTGATCTCCTAATCTGAGGAAGGACGTTCTTGCTATTGAGGGAGTGCAGCGAAGGTTCACCAGACTGATTCCAGGGATGGCTGGACTGTCATATGAGGAGAGACTGGATCGACTGGGCCTGTATTCACTGGAGTTTAGAAGGATGAGAGGGGATCTCATAGAAATGTATAAGATTCTGATGGGACTGGACAGGTTAGATGCGGGAAGAATGTTCCCGATGTTGGGGAAGTCCAGAACCAGGGGACATAGTCTTAGGATAAAGGGTAGGCCATTTAGGACTGAGATGAGGAGAAACTTCTTCACCCAGAGAGTTGTTAACCTGTGGAATTCCCTGCCGCAGAGAGTTGTTGATGCCAGTTCATTGGATATATTCAAGAGGGAGTTAGATATGGCCCTTACGGCTAAGGGGATCAAGGGGTATGGAGAGAAAGCAGGAAAGGGATACTGAGGGAATGATCAGCTATGATCTTATTGAATGGCGGTGCAGGCTCGAAGGGCCGAATGGCCTACTCCTGCACCTATTTTCTATGTTTCCATGGTGCAATACGATACAAATACAAATAAATACTTGAAAATTTGGGGCTGTTTTCATTGGAACAGAGTTGATTATGAGGTAATTTGATAGCTGTTTAAAATTACCAAAGGATAGCACAGACAGTTTCAGTCGTTGAGGTGTCCAGAACAAGGGAACATAGATATAACATTAAATGCAAGAGATTTAGGACAGAGAACAGGAGAGACATGTTTGCACCTCGGATTGTGAGGCTGTGGAATGCACTACCAAAGTTAATGATTGAATCAGAGGCCGGTGAACATTTAAAAATAGGTAAGATGATTAAGTTAAGGAAAGGAGGTAAAAGGAATATGGGAACTAGGTGGGCAGATGGGATTAGGTCTACTGTTCATGTGGAAGATAAATACCAACACGGACTGGTAAGGACAAATGGCCTGCTTCCGTATTGTAATTTCTATTTATTCCACATCCTGAGATGACCAGCTTTGACAATACTGAAAACTTAAAGCACTCTACAATCCTCAGGATAGAAACCCAGATACATTATCTGAAGGCGCTTTTTTTGGGGAAAAAAAGCACCAGATGCATGGTGCTGCTCTAATTTATGGTGCTTTACTCTAAATGACCTGATGCTATTGGAGAGTCAACTTTCCGTCAGTGGTGGCACTCTAGCGCCTTAGTCAAAGGATTGTGGGTCCATGTCCTATTCTCGGACTTGAGCAACTAATCAAGGCTGATACTTCAGAAGGAAATGTGAATCTCTGACCTCCAATGGACCTTGATTGAAGCAGTGCCAGAAGCAAGAAAATAAGGCAGAAGAGAGGTTGGGGTTCATGGATGTTCATTGAGTACTTTGCCCAGAATCCTTACAACAATGTACAACTGCCATCATTCTGAGATTAAGAGGTTAGCCATTTGCAAATTCCATTTAAAAGAATAAACACCAAAAAAAACCTCTGCTTTATAAACGCAAAATGAGCTACTGCCTGCTGTGACTGGGATACGGGGCTAGGGAGCGATAACAG
Organism: Pristiophorus japonicus; assembly: GCF_044704955.1. Classification (NCBI taxonomy): domain Eukaryota; kingdom Metazoa; phylum Chordata; class Chondrichthyes; family Pristiophoridae; genus Pristiophorus; species Pristiophorus japonicus. The sequence continues at coordinate 259,072,885 of NC_091982.1, read as the reverse complement.
AATTCTTAAAATATTAACTAGATATGCTCTACATCTTATATTTTTCCTTGTGAGATAATGGGATGTTTTCAATATAATAAATGCTGTCCGAGTTTACTCTGATCATTCTGCAGAGGGAACAAATATTGTGACGGATACATTGTCCCAGTTACCACCTCAATACTATTGGTTTAGGATCTCAGTGCTGACTACTGAGACATAATTTATCTGCACTAATGTTTAAATAAATTACTGAAGCTCATTCATAAAGTTTTATGGCTGTTTGGAAAGGAACTGACTGACTATGTATCCATTATGCTTTACTGTCAAAATGTGGCTTTTGGATAGAGAGGAAAAAAAACTGTAAATGCTGGAAATGTGAAATAAAAAGTGAGAACACTTGGAAATACATCGCAGGTCCATCAGCATCTGAATAAAGACATGTTAATGTTTCAGGTAGAGCTAGAGATTTGAAGATATGCCAAGCCCTTCTAAGTCTGAACAAAACAAAATGGGTGTGGACCAGAGGTAAAAATCATGAGTAAGGTATGCAGTTTCATGACTTTTTCCTGAAATTCTTCCCTACCCTATTTGTCATTTCCCATCCTGTAAGGAGACTTGATTACCTTTCAATTCTGTCCAAGGTTCTACAACTGAAATTTTAAAACTATTTTTCCTCTTTTGACATCCTGATCGATATGCTGTGCATTTCCAGTATTTACTTTTTCATATCTTCTTCTGAGGCAGACCCCCGGGATCGAGGATGACTTGCTTCCACACTAATATACGAGTTCTAAAGTGACTGATGAGACCAATGTGAGATCTACAGACTCTGTCACAGGTGGGGCAGACGGTGGTTGAAGGGACGGGTGGATGAGGTGCTTGGTTTGTCGTACGCTCCTTCCACTGTTTGTACTTGACTTCCACATGCTCCCGGCGAAGAGACTCAAAATGTTTGGCGTCTTCCTGAAGGCTTCTTCTCCATTTTGAACAGTCTTGGACCAGGGATTCCCAAGAATTGGTGGAGATGTTAAATTTTTTCAAGGAGCCTTTTAGGGTTTCCTGAACCGTTTTCTTTGCCCTCCTGGGATTCGCTTGCCGTGACGTAGCTCGGTGTAGGGCGCTTGTTTCAGGAGTCTGGAATCGGGCATGCGGCCAATGTGGCCTGTCCATCGGAGCTGATCGAGTATGGTCAATGCTTCGATGCTGGGGATGTTGGCCTGAGAGAAAACACTGACATTGGTACGCCTATCCTGCCAATGGATTTGCAGGATTTTGCGGAGGCACTGTTGGTGATACTTCTCCAGTGCTTTGCGGTGCCTACTGCACATTGTCCATTTCTCTGAAGCATATAGGAGGGCGGTTTTCACTACTGCTTTGTAGACCATGAGCTTGGTGCCGGATTTAAGATCTTGGTCTTCGAAAACTCTTTTCTGAAGGCGACCCAAGGCTGCACTGGCACACTGAATGCTGTGTTGGATTTCATCATCGCTATCTGCCCTCACTGACAGAAGGCTCCCAAGGTATGGAAAGTGGCCCACGCTGTCTAAGGTCTTGTCATGGATCTTCATAATTGGGGGGCAGTACTGCGTGGTGGGGGCAGGTTGGTAGAGAGCCTTTGTCTTACGGATGTTTAAAGTAAGGCCCAGTCTCTCGCATGCTTGAGTGAAGGTTTTAACGATGGTTTGGAGTTTGGCCTCTGTGTGCAGAAATGCAAGCGTCGACTGCATACTGTAGTTCAATGACAGAGGTTGGAACAGCCTTGGTTCTGGACTGGAGGCGATGGAGGTTGAACAATTTCCCATAGATTAGCTCATTCCAGCAGTGAGCGTTGGTGCAATGACCCAGCCTTGTTTGACCCCAGTCTGCACTTGTATTGGGTCTGTTGGTAAGGATAACGGCTTGCATGTCATCGTGAAGCAGGCAGAGGATGGTGACAAATATTTGAGGACTGCTGAATTTGAGAAAGGCACTCCATAATCCCTCTTGGTTGACAGAGTGGAAGCCCTTTGTGAGGTCAAAGAAGGCCATGTACAGAGGTTGATGCTGCTCCCTACATTTTTCTTGGATTTGTTACGCGGTGAAAATCATGTCCCATGTGCCTCTTAGTGGGCAGAATCCGCACTGCTACTCTGGGAGGAGCTCTTCAGCCATTGGGAGGAGACGATTGAGGAGGATTCTTGGGATAATTTTCCCAGTGGCAGACAGCAAGGAAACTCCTCTATAATTACGACAATCGGATTTGTCACTTTTCTTGAAGATGGTCATGATTATGGCGTCTTTGAAATCTCCTGGCATGCTTTCCTCCTTCCAGATGAGAGAGATGAGGTTCTGGATTCACGCCAAGAGTACTTCTCCGCCATGCTTTAGTACTTCAGCAGGGATTCCATCTGCTGCTGAGGCCTTGTTATTTTTCAGTTGTCGGAGGACCTTTTCAACCTCATGCTGGGCTGGTATTGTGCCGAGATGGTGGCAGGTAGCATGCTGTGGGATGGAGTCAAGGACACTCACTTCAAAGACAGAGTCTCCTTTATGGAGATCTTCGAAGTGCTCCTTCCAGCGGGCACCGACTGCCTCTCTGTACTTCATGAGCAGCTCTCCGTTCTTAGCTCTCAGTGGGATAAGACCTTGAGTGCTTGACCTGTAGTAGTCTTGACTGCGCTAAAAAATTCATGCACATCATGATTGTTGGCTAGTTGCTGGATCACCTGCTCTTTCCACCCACCTTCTTTGTTGGACCTCAGTTGTCTGGAGGTCTTTTCTCTTTCTCTTGAGTTGTGATGATGCTTCCAATTCAAGAATGTCTTGCGTTTGCGGTTTCTTAGCTCCTGGATCTCCTGGTTATTTTCATCGAACCAGTCTTGATGTTTTCTGGTAGAGTAACCAAGCGTCTCTTCACAGGTGCTAGTTATGTTGGACTTGAGAGCAGACCAGGCACTATGGACACTCTGCGGCTTCGGTTCATTGGAGGTTGCACATTGACTATGAGGCGTTGACTGAATAGGGCTTTCTTTGCAGGGTCTTTGAGTGCTTCAGTGTTGATGTTTCTGTGGCAGCTGCCACTTTGAGGCTACGTGGATGGACAGAACGGATTAGGCGGTGGTCAGTCCAGCAGTCATCAGCACCTGTCATGATGACGTGGTCTAACAGATGCCAGTGCCTGGAGCGACGGTGTTGCCATGAGGCCTTACACTGGTCTCTCTGACGAAACAAGGTGTTCGTTATGACAAGACCATGTTCTAAGCATTTTGTCAGGAGGAGGATACTATTGGAGTTGTTTTTTTCTACCCTTTCCCTGCCTATCACACCTCTCCAGAGGTTTGTGTCCTTTCAAACTCTGGTATTAAAGTCACCAAGGAGAATCAACTTCTCGCCCGTTGGGACTCGCGACAGGGATTGTTCAAGGCTGGAGTATAATTCCTCTTTGACCTTGTCCGTAGCTTCCAGGGTTGGGGCGTACACACTGATGGCTGTAGTGCACTGGTTCCGGGTTAGAGTGAGCCGAAGGGTCATGAGGCATTTGTTTATCCTGTAGGAGTTCATTTTTGATGGCAAAGCCAACCCCACAGAGACGGCGTTCTCCTTCTGGTTTGCCTTTCCAGAAGACGACGTATCCACCACCTTGTTCCTTGAGCTGGCCTTCTCCTGCCTGCCGTGCCTCGCTCAGGGCGGCGATGTCAATGTCGAAGCGTCTGAATTTCCGGGCAATGATAGCAGTGCGACATTCCGGTCTGTCGCTGTTGGGGTTGTCCATGAGAGTCCTGACGTTCCAGGTCCAGAACTTAATTTTAGAGGGTGGAAGATGCCTGTGAATGAATTCTTTTAATGTGGGGGGACTGTTGCACACCAGCTACCACATGAACTTGTCAGAGCAAGGTCTTGGTCCAATGACAAGGGGACCCAAGATGACTGGAGACCAGGCTCTACTGCATGGGCCTGGCACACACACACACATATTCGCACTAACCCCCTCCCTCCCTTCCCCAGGTCCTCTCTCCCTGGTTTTCAGAGATTGCAGTGTAGGTGAGCACATTAATCTTGGGGTAGCTTGTGAGTTTGTCCATAAAATACTGACACTGTGCTCCAGGCCCGGCTGAAACCCTCCCTGGTGGCCCAGTGGTTGAAGCTAAAAAATGCTCGAGTCTCTCCGCTTTAACAGAGGGGAGAAAGTGTGGTGATGCACACGCACTGTGATGTCACCACTGCGCGGAGTTTCCATCCCGCCCAACTTCCGCCCCTCAGGCTGACTTACCATCGCACATCCACCCCAACTATGTTCAACTTCCAATCCAATGTTAAAAAACGTACTAAGTGCCGAAAACCGATCGAGAGGCCACCTCAACACTCCCGGCACAAAAAACTCCCCAAAAAAGGTAGGGCGCCCTGAATTCCGGCCCCTTAGATTAACAGCAGAATAAAGGCATTAGACCTGTTTCCATCGGTATATTAACTGGTGCAGTACGGTACAGCATTTCACCAAAATCTTCCATTTTTTTTCTCTCCACAAAACTCTCTTTGAATGAACAGCAAAACAAAGTTTCAGCCTCAAAGTTTAAGAAAGAAAAGAAACACTTGTATTTATATAATCCTTTTCAAGACCACTGGATGTCCCAAAGGACTTTACAGCCAATGAAGTACATTTTTGAAGTGGTCACTTGATAGAGAATTCAAGCTCTGCAGTTTTGAAAGAACACAGACCACATTGCATTAAGTCATCAATCAACTTGACATTTTAGGACCTTGGGTAGCGAGCCAATTAAAGGTTAACAGACTATCAATTGAGCCAATAAGGTCAAAAAAGGCAAGTTCTTTTCTGTAAATTGAACCAGGTATAAGTACAGCCATTTTGGCCATGTGGTCTCAGAAGGACAAAGGCCTGGCTTAAAGCCAAGAGCGTGTTGCTGCTGCCAGAATAAAATTACGTTAAAACTACAACCGGAGTTCGTATTTCATTGGAAATTAAGAGATCTAACATCACTTTTGTGATGTGGGAAACGTTGCAGCCAATTGGCGCACAGCAAGCTCCCACAAACAGCAATGTGAAAATGGCCAGATAATCTGTTTTAGTGATGTTGATTGAGGGATAAATATTGGTCAGGACACCTTAGTTCCAATGTTACACTAGCCTTATGGAAGGCTAGATCCATGAAACCTGTATATGGTTCCAGGGATATGCTTTGAATGTTTTGGAGGAAACAGCAGATGACGATGGATGGTAATATTGGTCAGGTTTCTGTGCACTAGGAGCAACTCGAATAACAGCGTGGCACATTTCACATTTATACGAAGCACCACAGCATTATGGCTATTGTCAAAACATAATTACCTCCACAAAGCAAGTCACTTTGCTTGTGGTAGATGTTAACTAAGTGAGACATCTGAAGTACAGGATTTTCCATGTTTCAAAAGCTGCCAATGAAATATATTATTGTCTCATAACCTCCTCATTTACTTGTGATAGAACATCCCACGGCTTCCAACCCTCCTGCTGTTGTGCCTAATATATTTGTAAGAGACAGTGACCTTTCCCAGGTTTTTAATAAACTTGTTTGAAGCCCTCCAAATTTAAAAGGTCATTATATCATGGTTCGGCGCATCAACTAGAGAGAACATGACAATTTTTTTTTTCCATTGCTATACGTGGTGATAGCAGTTCTCAGCAGGCATCCCATCGCTAGGAGCATATCACAAGATTCTGATGATATAATGTAGGAAAGCTTTGCTTCTGCTGTTCTCTCCCGAGTGCTTGAGCTTTGCCAACAGGTTGAGAAAGTGAGACTTGTACTTTGATGCTGGTAAATATAGTTTGACTGGGGCTGTGCCATTGGACTTGGTGAGGTGGTATCATGTGACAGAAAGGGAGACGGAGTGTTAGATTTGCTAATGTGCTAAGTAGGATTTTCAGCACTTTGCACAAGTTGTAAGCTTTTCCCCTTTCTGCACTTACAGTAAATGTTTCCATTAGCTGGTGTAATTATGTGCTGTGGGGGTGGAGGTAGAATGTCGTGCTGTGGGGGTGGAGTGGTAGAATGCAGGCTGCTGCCCAGTTATAAGTGGTGAGTCCCCAGTGTGAACCGAGCAATAGAGGAAAATACTGAATACAACAACAACAACTTGCATATGTATAGCACCTTCAACGTGATAAAATGTCCCAAGGCGTTTATGCACAGGAGAGCTGGGAAGTGGATAAAATCAACCCCACCACCCTTGAATTACATTACTGGTTGTAGAACAGACTGTTTGATTTCCCAATCTATTCAAAACTGTCATTTGTCCCGGGAAGATGGGAGAGGAAAGTGAAGCTATAATAAGAGCAGAAAGGAAGATGAAAAATGATCAACTAGGGAGAAAATAACCTATAATGAAGGAGATAATAAAAACACAGATAAATGAAGATCAGTTATTGATATGGACAACTTGTGACACATGGTAACATCAAAGAATGACAGGTCAACATCATCCCTTGTCACTTGTTAACAGTCATGGCCTATTAACTACAATTAAACCCAAGCATGCCAATGTTTTAGCAGTCAGCTTTCAAATTCATAACAGCTTAAACGTAATTTTTTTTTTAAATCTGGATTTTCCAATCCTCGTGTCAGATCCCAGTTCAGGGAAAATGGCTGCTTAATGCACCTGCCTTAAACTGGCAGGGGCTTCATTCAAATATTTAACTGAAGCTGTGAATATCTTGCATGCAATTTATGGATATCTGTGCTTATAGGATGCACAATTATGTTTATCCCTCTGAATAATGGGTAGCCAGAGTTGTTAGGGAATCACTTATGAGCATTACTTAAAAGGCACAGTAATTAAATTGATTCTGTATTTTTAAAATCATTCCTTGGCAACTTGTCTTCATTCTCTTCTGCTGCCAAGCAGGTTCTCATGAGCCTTCATGCCAGTTGTTGTGGAGGAAAAAGAGGCGAGTCAGGCTGTGCCAGAGATGTTCTGTGCCTACCTGCCAGTGCCTACGTACCCACATCTGGAGACAGAGACACACATCCCTCACTTTGCCAGATAATTAGTGCATCTGGAGTCTCCTGTTACCTAAGGAAGCTGAGATAGCAGCCCAAATAAGATTTGTGAATAGTTGACTAACCCTAATGCTGGCTCCATTCTTGGAAGCACAGTATACCACACTTTCAGCAGTAATAGATGGAAGAAGGCATGCCAGAGTGGTCAACAGCTAGCATAGCCTGATAGCCCATATCTACAATCCCAGCTGACAGTGATCAGTTTAGCCTGTACTGGATTGCATCAGTGCAAATCAAATGATACATCAAAATTTACACCAGTCACTATCCTAATCTTGCTGACCGATACTTACGGAAAACCTTCCCGCTAATCTAATTAGCCGGAACATAAAAACTGGCATAAACACACGGAAATCAGTGTAAACAATCTGGGCCTGAGGAAAGCACAGAACTTAAGTCATGTTTGATGTTCCCTGTAATGTTTCTTTTCCCATGCGCGGTCTCTTTAACTTTCAATTCAAATTTCCACACATGTGCAGTGCTTTCCATTGAAACACCGGTGAGTAGCCTTTAAGGGACTACAGACTGCTCAGTTTAGGCGAACGTTGGCCATGTTCCTTCTTTAAGTCCCTATTTATCCATGAAAATTTAAGTTTGAAGCGATCCAACCATCATTTATGCACATTAAGCGCAGCATGTTCAGCAAAATGCAATGGTGGAAGCTTTTCAATTTTTAATGTTACACTTTCTGATGCCATAAAAAAAAAAGCATTCAAAGATACAGAAAATACTGAGCAGGTCTCAGTAAGAAGAAATAAATAACAACATTTTAAAAAAATGATGTAAATGGTGACTTTGTTCCTGCTGTGCCTACATTTTTTGGCTTAAATCTATGCCTGCAGAAAACTAGCGTAAATGCAGGAAATGTATGTGAGCAGCTCTTTTGCATGGGACTATGTTAACGAGCATCAGTAGGTTTCAACAGAAGTTTTGCAGAATTGGTTAAAAAGATCGAGGAAACTTGGGCGTAGCACAAAGACCGGCGTAAGTCATGCCAGAATTTCGTCAATCTATTGCGTTGAAAATTGTCATTACGCTGTACCTAAAGCCAGTGTTTTGGTGCAAGTTTCCAGGATATTTTGGGCAATATGTTTTACTTGTATAGTCACTGCCTTGTGTATATAATACAGGTGAGATCCCATAGCTTGCAGCATAATATATTTATACACCAAGTGGAACTGAGCTGCAAATCTATGTGTATTTTTTTCCTTGTCAAATTTTTAAAGATGTAACCTTAGGCTATCTTCTTAAAAAGAATGATAAATGACAAAAAATTGTCAGAATTTGTATGTGTATTGTAAGTTTTAGTGCTGAGCGTTCATTTCGATGGATGTGGAGCAGCACTGTATGAGGCAGAATCCAAATGATGGCATGTTGCTATCCTGCGTTACTAAGACTTATTACCCCTCTTTCCCCGAAGTGCGGTTTGGTTTCACATTAGAGATGTTGCATGAAATAGAGACTAATTTCAGTCTCAGATTGTGTGCTCGACAGGAAAGCTCTCCAAACTCCCCTGTCGGGACCACCGATGATGCAGGCAGTAGGTTCGCCTAAATTCTTTTAGAAATGTGTTTCAAGTGACTTGTCTTCTTGTTGCTCCCCTTTTCCTGTGTGTGCGCTGTGCCGTGGCACAGTCTCAGGCCGGCACATAGCATGCTGTTCTTGATTCAAGATACGGGGATGCGAGTGAAAACCGTCTGGGAGGCTATTCTCCCTCGCACTGTACCCTCCCACACTAAAATAAAATCCCTGGCACTGCCAAGGTTAGAAACTGAGAGATCAGGTGAGAGCCCATACCCTAACACTCTGGCACAGTGCTTTGGGGTGCCAATGCAATATGCCATCCTAATAATATGGTATTAAATTTGTAATTGCCCGGTTATGTTTAAATCCTGTGTTCTTAGTTCATATTTCACTGGAATACGAGAACTACCTCCTACATTGCAACAGTGACTACACTTCAAAAGTACTTCATTGACTATAAAGGACTTTGGGTCATCCGGAGCTCATGAAATACACTATATAAATACAAGTCTTTCTTCTTACCTGCCATTATAGTTAAAAACATTTAACGGTGATGAAACCTACACACTGCACTCAGTACGTTTGATGATCATTCATTCAGTGCGAGCTCCTGCAGCAAACCTACCCACGGTCATGAGTACAATTTTGCAAAGTGAAGTAAATCAATATTAATTAAAATTACATCACTAAGACAAGCTGCGGTGCAGCGCAAAGAGAAGTCAATCTCTGAGGTAACGGACTGGTCGTTAAATAAGTTTGGGAAAGAAAAAAACCCCTTAGGTTATTAGCTTCTATTTAAAAATGAAATCAACACATTTGGGATCCCTGGGGGGAGAGTTGGGGGTGGGGGGTGGGCAGGGAGGGAGGAGGACATTAATGCCCCTTTACCTCTGTTGAGCATGCTCACATCAAAGTGGAACTGCATGGGGTATCAGACACTCTGTGATATGTCAGCCTTTCAGGCAACTGTATTAAAACATTGCTAAATTAAACTCTTAAGGTTTCAATTTATTAATCAATTATTAGCAGAGTGGATGCTCGTTTCATGGAGTGTAACAGTTTGCATATTAAGGCCTCTGTGAGTCTCATGTTCATTAACATGAAGGTGGAATTTGCATTTCTTGATCGACTGTTACAGTTTTAATATCCTTTTTTCTTGTTTTACATCAATCACCGAAAGCAGTGCCACCACAGGCCATCATTAACCTTCCAAATCTCCCGCTAAACAAATACTACAAGAACTCACTAATTTGTAGATCAAACAGCCACTTGCCCGTTATATAATTGAAATGAAAGGCAGAATGTTACGGTTCTGAAGAGTAAAGTAATTACTAGCTGTTAATTGCTCACTTGTGGTGGCTCCCTTTTAATTAAAAGGAACAGCTAGTTGCATGCCGATAAGCTGCAGCCAGAGACTATGGGTTTTAATCAACAAATCTGTGGGGAGAAAAAAAAACATTTCTTTCGGCAGCGGCGGCGGCAGCACCTGAACCAAAATCCTCAGGTCCCTTCGAGATGAAGAAGAAAGGAAGCTGTACCAGTCAGATTTTATTTTAACGAAGGAAATGGCGATTTGAAGTCTTCCTGTGTGAGTGTCTCTCCACCATCCCCACCGGTGCTGGGGGGACTAATCACATTCTGATGGTTGTGATCACTCAAGTAAAGAAATTTAGCTACTTTCCTCTTGACTTCATCATTCCGGGTAATTGGCCTGTCTCAGATAAGCAGTCCTTTCTTAACAGCTCTTTAAAGTCTGGAAGGCCCACAGACTGTGAGCTTAATTACTGGCCATATTTCACAGCACTAAGGAGAATTGCAAGGCAGAGCGAGTTTTATCTACCCCCTCCTCCCCCGCCAACAACCTGTCCCCAATTCTATTGTGAAAGACCATTCTACTCCTCACAGTTGCAATTTAAATACACCTGTCATCTCATTTGAATCACAAACAAATTACATAATTATTCACATCATTGGTGCTCTGTCGAGATTGCATTTTACTGGGGATAACTTTGGTTCAGGATGATTCCGTTCGCTATTTGTATATTTTCAAATCTTCCCTCTTCACAGCAGTTCAGATTTTGGATGACACACGCTGGCCAATTCAGGTAAGTACGGCTTCAGCTTTTTTTTTAAACAAAAAACATGCATGTAAATGGTTCTGGAAAGATCAGAAATGGCACAGGAAAAATAAATAACAATATTGAGGAATCCAAAGTTTAGATTTATAGAATAGGCAAACAGGAGCTCTGAGGTCAAAGGTCAGATTCTGTTTAATCAGGAAAGAAGGCCTGACATTGGCAAATGACATCATTTGCAACATGGGAACAGCAGAGAGAATGCAAAAGTCACCTTTGGTAAATCTGAGGCTGGATTTGATACTGGTGGTGTCATTTTTTAATCTTTGGGGGTATTTATTGGAACCATCCCGAGCTAGGGGGAGAGCAGACATGGGTGCAGTTAAGACAAAAGATTTGAGGGTAGATTTTTCAATTGGATACCTGCAAATGCAAAGTTTGGAAAGATGGGTGGTGACTCATTATTCTAGACGTCTGCCCATTTAATGACCCATTAGTTTCCAGTTTTCCAATTGGGTTTTGTACTGGTGCTGGTAATGCCTTGCAGTTAATCGTACTGAATTTAGCCCTCTCAGCCACATTTATAGACAGGGTTGACCTACCTGGCAACGACTGTGAAGATCTGGCTACATAGGCTCCAGATCATCAGGGGGCCATATGGAGATCTGTGCCATCTGTTGCAAGGACACCGGCGGCTAATGTACCATAGAGTTGGTACAGGTAGTAACTATAATTGACAGTTGCACGCTCAAGGACTCTTCCGCCATATACTCCTTATTCATGCCACCCTGGATGACAAAGCTGTGATGACTATGATGACTTTGAAGACTTTGCGATGTCATAAGAACATAAGAATTAGGAACAGGAGTAGGCCATCTAGCCCCTCGAGCCTGCTCCGCCATTCAACAAGATCATGGCTGATCTGGCCGTGGACTCAGCTCCACTTACCCGCCCACTCCCCGTAACCCTTAATTCCCTTATTGGTTAAAAATCTATCTATCTGTGACTTGAATACATTCAATGAGCTAGCCTCAACTGCTTCCTTGGGCAGAGAATTCCACAGATTCACAACCCTCTGGGAGAAGAAATTCCTTCTCAACTTGGTTTTAAATTGGCTCCCCCGTATTTTGAGGCTGTGCCCCCCTAGTTCTAGTCTCCCCGACAAGTGGAAACAACCTCTCTGCCTCTATCTTGTCTATCCCTTTCATTATTTTAAATGTTTCCATAAGATCCCCCCTCATCCTTCTGAACTCCAACGAGTAAAGACCCAGTCTACTCAATCTATCATCATAAGGTAACCCCCTCATCTCCAGAATCAGCCTAGTGAATCGTCTCTGTACCCCCTCCAAAGCTAGTATATCCTTCCTTAAGTAAGGTGACTAAAACTGCACGCAGTACTCCAGGTGCGGCCTCACCAATACCCTGTACAGTTGCAGCAGGACCTCCCTGCTTTTGTACTCCATCCCTCTCACAATGAAGGCCAACATCCCATTCGCCTTCCTGATTACCTGCTGCACCTGCAAACTAACTTTTCGGGATTCATGCACAAGGAGGACCTGCTCGATGGCGGAGGAGCGGGCTGGATGGCGCCAGACACGCTGGCGCGGTGCCTAAATTCTGCCAACGTCCGCCATGCGGCCGATGCCATCGAGTCGCTAAAAACAGCTCTGGGCCCTGACTCCATTAGGTGCATCGAGGAGGCTCAAGCACGTGGGGAGATCCCATCCGAACTGACCCCCGTCTGGACGGAATTCCTCATCGGCGCCAAACCCCGGAACCTCCCTCGGGGGCCGGCGCCTCACAACTTGAGCCGCCTCGGGGAAATCCCCTCCGTGCCTTTCAGTTCCGCGCGGAGGGGTTTCCTGTACGGGCTGCTCCTGCACACCCTCAACTTTGCCATCCTCGCCGGCCGTCCGGACACGCCATGGCGTACCATCTTGCCGTCCGGAGGAGGCGGGGGTCCCCGATGGAGGGCACTCTACGCAGGGGTCCTCCCACTATTCATCGGGGACTTGGCCTGGAGGGTGGTGCACGGAGCAGTGCCGTGCAACAAATTTTTAAGCCGGTTCACGGACTCCCAGGCCGCCTGCAATTTCTGCGGTCTGGAGGAGTCCGTGTTCCATGTTTTTATGGAGTGCACAAGGTTGCAGCCCCTGTTCCACTATTTGAAGGGGCTGCTCCTGAAATTCTGGCTGCACTTCAGTCCCACTCTCCTGATCTTTGGGCACCCTGTGCGGAGGGGAGCGGGTAGGTCCGAAGGCCTCCTCGTAGGACTGCTCCTGGGCACGGCCAAGGGTGCCATCAGCCGGTCCAGGCAGCGGGCGGTCGAGGGGGTCGTTCAACCTGACTGCCTGCCTCTCTTCCGCTCTTACATCCGGTCCAGGGTGTCCTTGGAGATGGAGCACGCGGTGTCCACCGGTACGCTCGCGGCCTTCCGCGAGAGGTGGGCACCGGAGGGACTGGAGTGCATCATCACGCCCGGCAACCAAATTTTAATTTGATTTTACGTTTTAAAGTTAATTTGTTTTAATTGCCGGTGCTTTTAGTGTCCCCTTCCCTTTTATAGGGGGCACTGGGGAAAAATTGTGATTTTAGTGCCCAAAAAAAAAAAAAAAAACAAAAAAAAAGAAAAAACAAAAAAAAAAAAACACAAAAAAGGGGGGAAAAAAAAAATGGGCCTTGTAAATGTCTGGAGTGTCACCCAGGTCGGGTGGCACAGTTTAATGTTTATGTTTTCGCAGGTAGACTCTAAAAGAGTTTCATGCACAAGGAGGACCTGCTCGATGGCGGAGGAGCGGGCTGGATGGCGCCAGACACGCTGGCGCGGTGCCTAAATTCTGCCAACGTCCGCCATGCGGCCGATGCCATCGAGTCGCTAAAAACAGCTCTGGGCCCTGACTCCATTAGGTGCATCGAGGAGGCTCAAGCACGTGGGGAGATCCCATCCGAACTGACCCCCGTCTGGACGGAATTCCTCATCGGCGCCAAACCCCGGAACCTCCCTCGGGGGCCGGCGCCTCACAACTTGAGCCGCCTCGGGGAAATCCCCTCCGTGCCTTTCAGTTCCGCGCGGAGGGGTTTCCTGTACGGGCTGCTCCTGCACACCCTCAACTTTGCCATCCTCGCCGGCCGTCCGGACACGCCATGGCGTACCATCTTGCCGTCCGGAGGAGGCGGGGGTCCCCGATGGAGGGCACTCTACGCAGGGGTCCTCCCACTATTCATCGGGGACTTGGCCTGGAGGGTGGTGCACGGAGCAGTGCCGTGCAACAAATTTTTAAGCCGGTTCACGGACTCCCAGGCCGCCTGCAATTTCTGCGGTCTGGAGGAGTCCGTGTTCCATGTTTTTATGGAGTGCACAAGGTTGCAGCCCCTGTTCCACTATTTGAAGGGGCTGCTCCTGAAATTCTGGCTGCACTTCAGTCCCACTCTCCTGATCTTTGGGCACCCTGTGCGGAGGGGAGCGGGTAGGTCCGAAGGCCTCCTCGTAGGACTGCTCCTGGGCACGGCCAAGGGTGCCATCAGCCGGTCCAGGCAGCGGGCGGTCGAGGGGGTCGTTCAACCTGACTGCCTGCCTCTCTTCCGCTCTTACATCCGGTCCAGGGTGTCCTTGGAGATGGAGCACGCGGTGTCCACCGGTACGCTCGCGGCCTTCCGCGAGAGGTGGGCACCGGAGGGACTGGAGTGCATCATCACGCCCGGCAACCAAATTTTAATTTGATTTTACGTTTTAAAGTTTAATTTGTTTTAATTGCCGGTGCTTTTAGTGTCCCCCTTCCCTTTTATAGGGGGCACTGGGGAAAATTGTGATTTTAGTGCCCAAAAAAAAAACCAAAAAAAAAAGAAAAACACAAAAAAAAAAACAAAAAAAAAAAGGGGGGAAAAAAAGGGCCTTGAAAATGTCTGGAGTGTCACCCAGGTCGGGTGGCACCGTTTATTGTTTTTATGTTTTCACAGGTGAACTCAAAAGAGTTTCATGCACAAGGAGGACCTGCTCGATGGCGGAGGAGCGGGCTGGATGGCGCCAGACACGCTGGCGCGGTGCCTAAATTCTGCCAACGTCCGCCATGCGGCCGATGCCATCGAGTCGCTAAAAACAGCTCTGGGCCCTGACTCCATTAGGTGCATCGAGGAGGCTCAAGCACGTGGGGAGATCCCATCCGAACTGACCCCCGTCTGGACGGAATTCCTCATCGGCGCCAAACCCCGGAACCTCCCTCGGGGGCCGGCGCCTCACAACTTGAGCCGCCTCGGGGAAATCCCCTCCGTGCCTTTCAGTTCCGCGCGGAGGGGTTTCCTGTACGGGCTGCTCCTGCACACCCTCAACTTTGCCATCCTCGCCGGCCGTCCGGACACGCCATGGCGTACCATCTTGCCGTCCGGAGGAGGCGGGGGTCCCCGATGGAGGGCACTCTACGCAGGGGTCCTCCCACTATTCATCGGGGACTTGGCCTGGAGGGTGGTGCACGGAGCAGTGCCGTGCAACAAATTTTTAAGCCGGTTCACGGACTCCCAGGCCGCCTGCAATTTCTGCGGTCTGGAGGAGTCCGTGTTCCATGTTTTTATGGAGTGCACAAGGTTGCAGCCCCTGTTCCACTATTTGAAGGGGCTGCTCCTGAAATTCTGGCTGCACTTCAGTCCCACTCTCCTGATCTTTGGGCACCCTGTGCGGAGGGGAGCGGGTAGGTCCGAAGGCCTCCTCGTAGGACTGCTCCTGGGCACGGCCAAGGGTGCCATCAGCCGGTCCAGGCAGCGGGCGGTCGAGGGGGTCGTTCAACCTGACTGCCTGCCTCTCTTCCGCTCTTACATCCGGTCCAGGGTGTCCTTGGAGATGGAGCACGCGGTGTCCACCGGTACGCTCGCGGCCTTCCGCGAGAGGTGGGCACCGGAGGGACTGGAGTGCATCATCACGCCCGGCAACCAAATTTTAATTTGATTTTACGTTTTAAAGTTAATTTGTTTTAATTGCCGGTGCTTTTAGTGTCCCCTTCCCTTTTATAGGGGGCACTGGGGAAAAATTGTGATTTTAGTGCCCAAAAAAAAAAAAAAAAACAAAAAAAAAGAAAAAACAAAAAAAAAAAAACACAAAAAAGGGGGGAAAAAAAAAATGGGCCTTGTAAATGTCTGGAGTGTCACCCAGGTCGGGTGGCACAGTTTAATGTTTATGTTTTCGCAGGTAGACTCTAAAAGAGTTTCATGCACAAGGAGGACCTGCTCGATGGCGGAGGAGCGGGCTGGATGGCGCCAGACACGCTGGCGCGGTGCCTAAATTCTGCCAACGTCCGCCATGCGGCCGATGCCATCGAGTCGCTAAAAACAGCTCTGGGCCCTGACTCCATTAGGTGCATCGAGGAGGCTCAAGCACGTGGGGAGATCCCATCCGAACTGACCCCCGTCTGGACGGAATTCCTCATCGGCGCCAAACCCCGGAACCTCCCTCGGGGGCCGGCGCCTCACAACTTGAGCCGCCTCGGGGAAATCCCCTCCGTGCCTTTCAGTTCCGCGCGGAGGGGTTTCCTGTACGGGCTGCTCCTGCACACCCTCAACTTTGCCATCCTCGCCGGCCGTCCGGACACGCCATGGCGTACCATCTTGCCGTCCGGAGGAGGCGGGGGTCCCCGATGGAGGGCACTCTACGCAGGGGTCCTCCCACTATTCATCGGGGACTTGGCCTGGAGGGTGGTGCACGGAGCAGTGCCGTGCAACAAATTTTTAAGCCGGTTCACGGACTCCCAGGCCGCCTGCAATTTCTGCGGTCTGGAGGAGTCCGTGTTCCATGTTTTTATGGAGTGCACAAGGTTGCAGCCCCTGTTCCACTATTTGAAGGGGCTGCTCCTGAAATTCTGGCTGCACTTCAGTCCCACTCTCCTGATCTTTGGGCACCCTGTGCGGAGGGGAGCGGGTAGGTCCGAAGGCCTCCTCGTAGGACTGCTCCTGGGCACGGCCAAGGGTGCCATCAGCCGGTCCAGGCAGCGGGCGGTCGAGGGGGTCGTTCAACCTGACTGCCTGCCTCTCTTCCGCTCTTACATCCGGTCCAGGGTGTCCTTGGAGATGGAGCACGCGGTGTCCACCGGTACGCTCGCGGCCTTCCGCGAGAGGTGGGCACCGGAGGGACTGGAGTGCATCATCACGCCCGGCAACCAAATTTTAATTTGATTTTACGTTTTAAAGTTTAATTTGTTTTAATTGCCGGTGCTTTTAGTGTCCCCCTTCCCTTTTATAGGGGGCACTGGGGAAAATTGTGATTTTAGTGCCCAAAAAAAAAACCAAAAAAAAAAGAAAAACACAAAAAAAAAAACAAAAAAAAAAAGGGGGGAAAAAAAGGGCCTTGAAAATGTCTGGAGTGTCACCCAGGTCGGGTGGCACCGTTTATTGTTTTTATGTTTTCACAGGTGAACTCAAAAGAGTTTCATGCACAAGGAGGACCTGCTCGATGGCGGAGGAGCGGGCTGGATGGCGCCAGACACGCTGGCGCGGTGCCTAAATTCTGCCAACGTCCGCCATGCGGCCGATGCCATCGAGTCGCTAAAAACAGCTCTGGGCCCTGACTCCATTAGGTGCATCGAGGAGGCTCAAGCACGTGGGGAGATCCCATCCGAACTGACCCCCGTCTGGACGGAATTCCTCATCGGCGCCAAACCCCGGAACCTCCCTCGGGGGCCGGCGCCTCACAACTTGAGCCGCCTCGGGGAAATCCCCTCCGTGCCTTTCAGTTCCGCGCGGAGGGGTTTCCTGTACGGGCTGCTCCTGCACACCCTCAACTTTGCCATCCTCGCCGGCCGTCCGGACATGCCATGGCGTACCATCTTGCCGTCCGGAGGAGGCGGGGGTCCCCGATGGAGGGCACTCTACGCAGGGGTCCTCCCACTATTCATCGGGGACTTGGCCTGGAGGGTGGTGCACGGAGCAGTGCCGTGCAACAAATTTTTAAGCCGGTTCACGGACTCCCAGGCCGCCTACAATTTCTGCGGTCTGGAGGAGTCCGTGTTCCATGTTTTTATGGAGTGCACAAGGTTGCAGCCCCTGTTCCACTATTTGAAGGGGCTGCTCCTGAAATTCTGGCTGCACTTCAGTCCCACTCTCCTGATCTTTGGGCACCCTGTGCGGAGGGGAGCGGGTAGGTCCGAAGGCCTCCTCGTAGGACTGCTCCTGGGCACGGCCAAGGGTGCCATCAGCCGGTCCAGGCAGCGGGCGGTCGAGGGGGTCGTTCAGCCTGACTGCCTGCCTCTCTTCCGCTCTTACATCCGGTCCAGGGTGTCCTTGGAGATGGAGCACGCGGTGTCCACCGGTACGCTCGCGGCCTTCCGCGAGAGGTGGGCACCGGAGGGACTGGAGTGCATCATCACGCCCGGCAACCAAATTTTAATTTGATTTTACGTTTTTTAAGTTTAATTTGTTTTAATTGCCGGTGCTTTTAGTGTCCCCCTTCCCTTTTATAGGGGGCACTGGGGAAAATTGTGAATTTAGTGCCCAAAAAAAAAAACCCAAAAAAAGAAAAACACAAAAAAAAAAAGGGGGGAAAAAAAAAAAAGGGTCTTGTAAATGTCTGGAGTGTCACCCAGGTCGGGTGGCACCGTTTAATGTTTTTTATGTTTTGCAGGTAAACTCAAGAGTTTCATGCACAAGGAGGACCTGCTCGATGGCGGAGGAGCGGGCTGGATGGCGCCAGACACGCTGGCGCGGTGCCTAAATTCTGCCAACGTCCGCCATGCGGCCGATGCCATCGAGTCGCTAAAAACAGCTCTGGGCCCTGACTCCATTAGGTGCATCGAGGAGGCTCAAGCACGTGGGGAGATCCCATCCGAACTGACCCCCGTCTGGACGGAATTCCTCATCGGCGCCAAACCCCGGAACCTCCCTCGGGGGCCGGCGCCTCACAACTTGAGCCGCCTCGGGGAAATCCCCTCCGTGCCTTTCAGTTCCGCGCGGAGGGGTTTCCTGTACGGGCTGCTCCTGCACACCCTCAACTTTGCCATCCTCGCCGGCCGTCCGGACACGCCATGGCGTACCATCTTGCCGTCCGGAGGAAGCGGGGGTCCCCGATGGAGGGCACTCTACGCAGGGGTCGTCCCACTATTCATCGGGGACTTGGCCTGGAGGGTGGTGCACGGAGCAGTGCCGTGCAACAAATTTTTAAGCCGGTTCACGGACTCCCAGGCCGCCTGCAATTTCTGCGGTCTGGAGGAGTCCGTGTTCCATGTTTTTATTGAATGCACAAGGTTGCAGCCCCTGTTCCACTATTTGAAGGGGCTGCTCCTGAAATTCTGGCTGCACTTCAGTCCCACTCTCCTGATCTTTGGGCACCCTGTGCGGAGGGGAGCGGGTAGGTCCGAAGGCCTCCTCGTAGGACTGCTCCTGGGCACGGCCAAGGGTGCCATCAGCCGGTCCAGGCAGCGGGCGGTCGAGGGGGTCGTTCAACCTGACTGCCTGCCTCTCTTCCGCTCCTACATCCGGTCCAGGGTGTCCTTGGAGATGGAGCACGCGGTGTCCACCGGTACGCTCGCGGCCTTCCGCGAGAGGTGGGCACCGGAGGGACTGGAGTGCATCATCACGCCCGGCAACCAAATTTTAATTTGATTTTACGTTTTAAAGTTTAATTTGTTTTAATTGCCGGTGCTTTTAGTGTCCCCTTCCCTTTTATAGGGGGCACCGGAGAAATTGTGATTTTAGTGCCCAAAAAAAAACAAACAAAAAAAAAAACACAAAAAAAAAACCCAAAAAAAAAGGGAAAAAAAAGGGGCCTTGAAAATGTCTGCTGTGTCACCCAGGCGGGTGGCACGGTTTAATGTTTGTTTATTTTCAGGTAAACTCAAAAGAGTTTCATGCACAAGGACCCCCAGGTCCCTCTGCACCGCAGCATGTTGTAATTTCTCCCCATTCAAATAATGATGTCACTTGATCTGCTCAGACATCTGGTGTACTGCTTCAAGATGATATGAATATGTTCACTAAATGAAACCCGTGGCTGCCTGGTCTCCCTATCTGTGCTTTATTGCTCTTCATGGCCTTCTCAGAATTAGGGTAGAAAAGTGTATCCAAGGATTCCTAGAGCTGCCCTTGTAGTTAGCTTTTTCCATCAAATAATTGGGCATGGTGGACTGCCTTTAAATAAAATGCACCATAACTGTGAATCCATCATGTATTTATGTTATCCTATGTTGACGGTTACAGAGAAGTTGTACATGGAAATAATGGGGGCCCATGTGATTATGAAATTCATGGAATTGTATAGATGCCATCTTGGGCTTTGGGGAACTTACCCTCCACAAAAACTTCACAGCCCTCTCATTGTGCTGCCTGATGCCCATGAGAAAAATGTTTTGCCCTGCTGAGAAATGCATTGTTACCTATTTGATAGATCTGTGTGCTGGAATGAAGCAGACACAGAAAAGTTCAAAGCTGTGGTAACCTTGACAATGGCAGTGCTGTCTCTATGATGGAGATTGACTGAAAGCCAGATTCTCGGAGAGATGGCACAACTCTGACACTCCCTTCCTTACAAAGCAGAGCCTGCAATGATAAATTGCCTCAGACTATCTAAGGTAGGAGTCCTTCAACAAACAATCTGCCTTTGATGTAGAAAGACCTGCCAAATATCCCTCCTTTCATTTTCATCATTGTCTAAATAACACAAAAATTGAGACAGCCCATCGAAATGCCCTTTGTTAAAAATATAATTGCAGCAACTGAAAACCTGGTAGACAAAACACTTCAGAAAAAAACCTGACAAAAATTTATACTGAACATTACAAAACTGAAGATAAATTCCACTTTCAAATATTTGTTCTAAAAACCTCCTCCATTTAAACGCTGACTTCCTGTCAGCCCAGACCATGCCTACCCCATTGCCTGTTTTCTACACTTACAAAGCGATCCAAGTTAGAAACAGTGTCTGCCTTCAGACCCAATTGGATGGAGAGCCACGAGATCAACCGATCTGATTTTCGGGCTGCTCTCCCTGTGTTCATTCCACTCCAGTGCCATTTGAAGATAATGACCAGAAATGTACCCCCATATTGCTTTATATCATGAGTGCAAGAACTGATCATGGAGGATGTTGGTTCGAGGAGCAGTAACATTGGTATTTTCTGATTCATTACCGCTAACATTCTTCCATGTTCAATCTCCTGTTTTCCCCTGAGAACAATCTTGCATCACTTTGGCACTAGTATTGACAACAGAAATCTGGCCAATCCCAATTAATCTCTGATAAACCACTTCAGAAGTGTGAAAGTGGCATTAACAGTTACTTAGCTATTAAATGTAACAACCCACGACGATAAACCAGCTTTGGCTCGCATTGACTCAATCCAAATTCAGGTTCGGCCTCATTTAAATGGTCAGTTGTGGGAGGGCAGGAAGTCGACCAGCTCTCACCTTGAGCCGGGCATTTACAAGCCTGTCTGAATATGGCATCAGTCAGGCTTTGTGTGTTGAAGGGGTGGCTAAGGTGGCCCACTCCCTTGCCCCCTCAGTTTCAGTTGCTGGCCATCCATTTTTCAGGTTCAAAACAGCTGATGAGAGTTGAATTTAATCCCCATGATCTTCATTCTACCATCCAATCTCTTCACAGGTGGAGGCTCCACAAACCCAATCATTGGCCCTGATAGTACTCAGTTTCATCCTTTATTATGAGTGTGTGTACAATGAGCAAATGTGACCTTAGCTCGTTTAATAAGACTCCAAAGTGCAGGTACCTCGTGGGTGGCCTGCTTATATACTGTGCTCCTAAGGGATGCTGGGATCCCTTGGGACTCCAACAGGTGGGCCCTCTGGTGGTCAGCTGCCATGCAGGTTACAAGGGGTTAAATACATAACATCACTCCCCCATGAAGTCAACAGTACTCTTATTTACAAGGTGAGACGATCTGGGGCTTTATGTTCCCATGTCGATTGTCTCGGTACAAATGAGGGTGTGGGTGGGTTGGTCAGTTCTTCACCGAGCTATTGGGCAGCCGGCCTTGCCAGGCTGCTGGGGATGGTGAGTTTGGCCTCGTGGTCAACCATGATGTCAGTTGCCACTTGTGTGTGTATTGGAGGGTCAAAGTTGGTGGTGCCTTCTTCGGGTTGTTCGTAGCTGTTGGTGAACCGCAATTTGATTTGGTCCAAATGTTTTCTGTGCTTTTGTCCATTGGTCAGTTTGACCTGAAACACCCTACTCTCCTCTTTGGCTGTGACTGTGCCGGCGAGCCATTTGGGACCATGTAAATAATTGAGCACAAACACGGGATCATTGATCTCGATATCGCGTGACAAATTTGCGTGGTCATGGTATACATTTTGTTGATGCCGCTTGCCCTCATTGTGATCATGGAGATCAGGGTGGACAACAGAGAACCTTGTTTTAAGCGGCTTTTTCATTAGCAGTTTGGCTGGGGAAACCCGGTGAGTGAATGGGGTCTGGTGCGGTAGCTGAGCAGCACTCGGGACAACCGGGTCTGCAGAAAGCCTTCCGACACACGTTTCAAGCTTTGCTTGATGGTCTGAACTGCCCGCTGTGCCTGGCCATTGGATGCGGGCTTGAACGGGGCAGATGTGATGTGTTTGATCCCATTGCGGGTCATGAATTTCTTGAATTCAGTACTTGTGAAGCACAGTCCATTGTCGCTGACTAGGACATCAGGCAAGCTGTGCGTGGCAAACATGACTCATAGACTTTCAATAGTGGCCGTGGACATGCTTACAGACATTATTGCATATTCAATCCATTTTGAGTAAGCGTCCACGACAACCAAAAACATTTTGCTTAGAAATGGGCCCGCATAGTCCACGTGGATCCTCGACCACGGTTTGGAGGGCCACGACCACAAACTTAGCGGTGCCTCTCTGGGTGCATTGCTCAGCTGAGAGCAAGTGTTGCACTGGTGCACACATGACTCTAAATCTGTGTCAATGCCGGGCCATCACACGTGGGATCTGGCTATGGCTTTCATCATTACGATGCCTGCGTGGGTGCTGAGCAGTTCACATATGAATGTATCTCTGCCTTTCTTGGGCAAGATCACACGATTGCCCCACAATAGACAGTTCGCCTGCAGGGACAACTCGTCTTTGCATCTGTGGAACGGCTGAATCGCCTCCTGCATCTCCGCTAGGACACCGGAGCAGCTCCCATGGAGGACACAGTTTTTTTTACCAAGGACAGTAAAGGATCCTGGCTGGTCCAGGTCCTGATCTGATGGGCTGTAACGGGGGACTTCTCGTTCTCGAATTCCTCCATGACCATGAGCAAGTCCACTGGCTGTGCCATTTCCACCCCGGTGGTGGGCAATGGCAGCCGACTGAGAGCATCTGCGCAGTTCTCTGTGCCCGGTCTGTGGCGGATTACATAGTTGTATGCCGACAGCGTGAGCGCCCATCTTTGGATGTGGGCAGAGACATTGGTATTAATCCCTTTGCTCTCAGAGAACAGCGATATGAGCGGCTTGTGGTCAGTTTCAAGTTCAAACTTGAGGCCAAATAAATACTGGTGCATTTTTTCCATCCCATAAACGCAAGCCAGAGCCTCTTTCTCAATCATGCTGTAGACCCTTTCGGCCTTGGACAAACTCCTGGATGCATAAGCGACCAGTCGCAAAATTCCTGATTCATTAGCCTGTTGTAACACACACCCGACCCCGTATGACGACGCATCGCAAGCTATCACTAATCGTTTACAAGGGTTATACAGGATGAACTGTTTGTTTGAACACAACAGATTCCTGGCTTTCTTAAAGGCAGCCTCTTGTGAATTCCCCCGTCTCCCTTGCGCAGTAGCGCATGTAGGGGTTCTAGCAGGGTACTTAACCCAGATAGGAAATTAACAAAATAGTTAAGGAGTCCCAGGAACGACCGCAGCTCCGTCATGTTCTGTGGTCGTGGCGTGTTCTTGATGGCCTCTGTCTTGGCGTCGGTGGGTCTGTTGCCGTCTGCTGCTATTCTTCTTCCCAAGCACTCGACGTCCTGTGCCAGGAAAACACACTTCGAGCGTTTCAACCTGAGCCCCACGCGATCCAACTGACTAAGAACCCCTTCCAGATTGTTCAAGTGCTCCATGGTGTCCCGACCTGTAACCAATATGTCGTCCTGGAAAACCACGGTGCAAGGAACCGACTTTAGCAGGCTCTCCATGTTCCGCTGGAAGATAGCCGCGGCTGATCGTATCCCGAACGGGCACCGGTTGTAGATGAACAGACCTTTGTACATGTTGATGCAGATGAGGCCTTTCGAAGACTCCTCCAGATCCTGTGTCATGTAGGCCGAGGTCAGGTCCAGCTTGGTGAATGTCTTCCCTCCAGCCAGGATCATAAATAGGTCGTCTGTCTTGGGTAGCGGGTACTGGGGTCCTACAGCGAAAAACGGTTAATCATTACTTTATAGTCCCCACAAATTCTAACCGTGCCATCCTCCTTAAGTACTGGGACAATTGGACTGGCCCAGTCGTTGAATTCCATTGGCACGATGATGCCTTCTCAGTGTAGCCTGTCCAGCTCAATTTCCACTTTTTCACGCATCATGTACGGTACCGCCTGTGCCTTGTGGTGGATGGGTCGCATACCGGGAACCAAATGGATCTGCACTTTCGCCCCCAAGAAGCTTCCAATGTCTGGCTTGAACAACGATGGGAACTTGCTCAGAACCTGGGTACATGAGGCGTCGTCGACAGATGAAAACGCTCGGATGTCATCCCAGTTCAGCGGATTTTTCCCAGCCAACTTCTGCCAAACAACGTGGGGCCATCCCCTGGCACAATCCACAGCGGGAGTTCGTGTACTGCTCCATCATAGGAGACTTTGACTTCTGCACTGCCAGTTACAGGGATTAGTTCCTTGGTGTAAGTCCTTAGTTTGGTGTGAATGGGGCTGAGCTTGGGCCTGTGTGCCTTTTTGCCCCACAGCCTGGCGAAGGACTTTTTATTCATTATGGACTGACTTGCTCCCGTGTCCAGTTCCATAGATACTGGAATACCGTTCAGTTCAACTTTCAACATTATTGGTGGGCATTTCGTAGTGAATGTGTGTACCCCATACACTTCTGCCTCCTTGGTACGAGTCTCCAATTCAGCCTGATTCACAGTGGATCGATCTTCCTCTGTAACATGGTGGTTTGCAGGGTTTGCAGCTCGCCTGCACATTCACTGGAGGTGTCCCATTGTTCTGTAACCATTGCACGCATAGTGCTTGAAGCAGCATTGTTGGGACCAATGATCACCTCCACAACGCCAACAGGGTGTTAACTGCCTCGCATTAACAATTGATGGTGGACTCTGGGTCAACTGAGGTCAGGCCACAGCAGCCGGCGTGTACGTTCTGCCATGTACATTTCTGCTCGAGACGGATGTTACTTTATGCACAGTTCTGGCCGAAACTTCTTTGTTCTGCAAAATCTGTTTGGTGTTGTTACCGGTGGACATAACTGCCTGGGCTATCATTATGGCTTTACTTAGATTCAGAGTTTCTACAGTCAGCAGTTTGCGAAGGATTGTCTCATGTCCAATGCCCAGTACAAAAAAGTCTGCGCATTTGTTCTGGGAATCCCTCAAACTCACAATGTCCTACGAGGCACCTTAGTTCAGCGACATAGCTCGTCACTTCCTGGCCCTCCGACCGTTGATACGTGTAGAACCGATATCTCGCTATCAAAACACTTTCCTTAGGATTTAGTTGCTCCCAGACCAGCGTACACAATTCTTCGTAGGATTTCTCTGTTGGTTTTGCCGGGGCCAGGAGATTCTTCATGAGGCCGTAGGTTGTTGTCCCACAGACAGTTAGGAGGATCGGTCTTCGTTTGGTAGCATTCTCGTCCCCTTCCAGCTCGTTGGCCACGAAGTATTGGTCGAGTCTCTCCACGAAGATCTCCCAATCGTCCCCTTCTGAGAACTCCTCCAGGATGCCGACTGTTCTTTGCATTTTTGTGCGGTTGTTCGGTACCTCATCGCCAATTGTTACACTTATAATAAAGGATGAAACTGAGCACTGTGTACAATGAGCAAGTGTGACCTTAGCTCCTTTAATAAGACTCCAGAGTGCAGGTACCTCATCGGTGGCCTGCTTATATACTGTGCTCCCAAGGGACGCTGGGATCCCTCGGGACTCCAACAGGTGGGCCCTCTGGTGGTCAGGTGTCATGCAGGTTACAAAGGGTTAAGTACATAACAGGCCCAACTAGGAACATGGAAGAACGTAGCAGGAGTTGGGTATTTCTCACCCCCATCACACACCCGCCCCCGCCCCCCCCCACCTCAATATAATTTAGCAGCATGAGTCACAGCATATGAAGCTACACAATGGCCGGAATTTTCTTCAGGTCGGCGGGTTGGGGTCAGATGAGGAGAGGCAGGAAATCCGGGAGGCTGGGTTTCCCGCAGGCCCAGTCGATTACCAGCAGGGTCTAATTTGAATGTGAGGCCTTGGTTTCCTGCCCATAGCCACCCATCTTGCTTGAGAGGCTGGCTCGCTGCGAGCAGGTCGGCCTCAGTAGAGAGGGGTCAGTTTGGCGGAGGTGGATCGGGGATCGTCGGGGGCGGAGGCGGCAATTGGGGGGGGGTGGGGGAAGAAGAGAATCATCTAGGCTGTTGCAGGATCGGCAGGGGATCGGCAGGCGATGGTGGGGTGTCGGGGATCGTGGGGGGGGGGGGAGGAAATTGGGGATAGTGAGAGGGCGGCCAGGGATCGGGGTGGGGGAGAACTGGAGATTGGGGGAAGGCTGGGAATGTGATCAGAGGCCTGGTGGGTTGGGGGGGGATCTGCGATAACAGGGATTGGGTTAGTTAGGGACCCTGGATCCAGGAGCTGGGTATAAAAGGCCTTTGACACTGTCAACCGTGAGGGTCTATGGAGCGTCCTCCTCCATTTCGGCTGCGGCAAAAGTTCATCACCATTCCCCGCCTGCTCCACGGCGACATGCAAGCGTGATCCTTACCAACGGATCCGTTACAGACCCAATCCATGTCCGGACCGGGGTCAAACAGCTGCGTCATTGCCCCCACCCTCTTCTCAATCTTTCTCACTGCCATGCCCCACCTCATAATCAACAAGCTCCCCGCTGGAGTGGAACTAAACTACAGAATCAGTAGGAACCTGTTCAACCTTCGTCGTCTCCAGGTCAGATCCAAGACCACCCCAATCTCTGTCGTCGAGCTACAGTAAGCGGACCACGCCTGTGTCTGCGCACATTCAGAGGCTGAACTCGAAATCATAGTTAACACCTTCGCTGAGGCGTACGAAAAGATGGGCCTCACACTAAACATCCGTAAGACAAAGGTCCTCCACCAGCCTGTCCCCGCCGCGCAGCACTGCCCCCCAGTCATCAAGATCCACGGGACAATGTGGACCATTTCCCATACCTCGGGAGATTCTTATCAACAAGGGCGGCCATTGACGACGAGTTTCAACACCGCCTCCAGTGCGCCAGTGCAGCCTTTGGCCGCCTTCAGTAAAGAGTATTCGAAGATCAGGCCCTCAAATCTGCCACCAAACTCATAGTCTACAGGGCTGTATTAATACCCGCCCTGCCGTATGGCTCAGAGACATGGACCATATACGGTAGACACCTCAAATCGCTGGAGAAATACCACCAACGAAGATGTCTCTGCAAGATCCTGCAAGTCCCCTGGGAGGACAGATGCACCAACGTTAGCGTCCTCGACCAGACCAACATCCCCAGCATCGAAGCACTGACCACACTCGACCAGCTCCGCTGGGCAGGCCACATTGTTCGCATGCCTGACACAAGACTCCCAAAGCATGCGCTCTACTCGGAACTCCTTCACGGCAAACGAGCCAAGGGTAGGCAGAGGAAACGTTTCAAGGACACCCTCAAAGCCTCCTTGATAAAATGCAACATCCCCACCGACACCTGGGAGTCCCTGGCCAAAGACTAACCTGTGTGGAGGAAGTGCATCCGGGAGGGCGCTGAGCGCTTCGAGTCTCATCGCCGAGTGCATGCAGAAACTAAGCGCAAGCAGCGGAAAAAGCGTGCGGCAAACCTGTCCCACCCACCCCTTCCCTCAACGGCTGTCTGTCCCACCTGTGACAGGGACTCTTGTTCTTGTATTGGACTGTTCAGTCACCTAAGGACTCATTTTTAGAGCGGAAGCAAGTCTTCCTCGATTTCGAGGGACTGTCTATGATGATGATGGATAAAATATAAAACCACTTACCGCCTGGATGCAGCAGTCTCCGTCTCGGTTTAACTGCTGAGTTTCATCAAATTGTGTGAAACTCGTCCACAGACAGTTAAAACAAAACGGAAGGGAAAATAGAGGCCTCCAGCCTCATTGCGATATTTAAATTTGAGGTAGCGCCCCCCCCTGCGAGCGGGTTGGCTGCCTGGCCCCCTGTCCTGTCCCCATCCCGACTCTGGCAAAAACAAAATTGGGCGGGTTGGAGGCGGGATCAGGTCAGGATTCACATTTTTAATAATTTAACTGCACCCATGCTCCAAACCCACCTGTTTTTTTTTAAATGGGAAAATTCCAGCCAATGATTCAGTTAATGGAAGGTAGCAACACTCATGGTCATGGGTTATTTCCAGAGGAGGCTTCATGAGTCTTCAGAGACTTGACGATATTGAGTTGACGGCTAGCCACTGAACCCGCTCAACAAACCTCTTCAAGCAGAGGATGCTGGAAATACCTCATATGCCATACACCCATCATTCACACCTAATCATAATACACCTGCCCATATTATATACCTGTGTAAAATAAGGGAATTGGCAGGGGTGAGTGGGGAGTTGGTGGAGTGGCTCTGAAGAACATCTAATGCATTGCGCTCAAGTATACTGAGAAGTAATTTGAGTGGAATATCTCAGGCACCATCGATATATTAAGGGAGTGAAACCCCCCCCTTTGATATATTTATACTATAGCATTGCTGGACTATGCCTGAATAGCAACACGAGTACAACAGATTATTTATTGAACCCTAGGTGAACGTACAAGTTGCTATAAACCCTAATGCTTCTGGAAATGCAGGTGCTGCTGTATGCCAATACTAATGAGCTTGGCCAAACAACAAATCAGTAACCTATTTCATTGCTCTGTGAACCAAATAGCGACTCATCTCATGATGCTCCCTTCTGTGGCCTGGAGCTACTACTGACATAGAAATTGAGAGCTGTTGTTATCTTAACTACCCTAGGAGGACAGTGCCGATTCAAGTCATCCCCTGCAGCTTGCCATTCAGGATGTGGTCAAAGTCGGTAGCATCTCCCCGGAAGACCGTGGCATTAGCACACACTGCTTCTGTTGGGGATAGGCAGCTGCTTCTTGGCCTGTACATACAGCCAAGGGTGTAGTAGTTGCAGATTGGCTCGAGCGTTTTATGAAGCCTTCACTGCTGCTCTGCC
The DNA here is from genome assembly GCF_044704955.1 of Pristiophorus japonicus. Classification (NCBI taxonomy): domain Eukaryota; kingdom Metazoa; phylum Chordata; class Chondrichthyes; family Pristiophoridae; genus Pristiophorus; species Pristiophorus japonicus. Next base: position 259,043,940 of record NC_091982.1, on the reverse strand, counting down.
CTTTGTCTTGTACAACAATACAAGACCTCGCATATTGATGCTGTAATACAGCAACACCTGCAATACCAGAAGCATTTCTAGCTACATGTGAGGCCAACGACGGTTCAGGAAAGAATCCATTATGCTAGCTGCTATTGAGGCACAGATCCATAATGCCATGATAATGCATATCTTCCCATTGAACTCCCTCCCCCAAACTCTCTGTTCCTCTGACTCTGGCCTTTTGTTATCCACCCTCCCTTCATTCCACCATTGGCGGCAATGCCTTCAGCTGTCTAAACCCCATTCTTTGGAAATCTCTCGCTAAATCCTTCCGTCTCTCCAGCTCCCTTTCTTCCTTTTAAGGACCTCCTCTTTGACCAAGTCTTTGGTCACCCATCCTAATATTTCCGTCTTTGTCACAGTGTCCAATTTTTTCTGATTATGCCTTTGTGAGGCACCTTGGGACATTTTTCTATGTTAAAGGTACTACATAATTGCAATTGCTATAATTCTCACTATCACATCCACCTATACTACATTCTCTAATTTAGGCTAGCAACAGGCAGCAGTGAGAATGTATTGCACCCAATGTTATGCAGCACTAACTAGTATTAACAACTATTAAAAAAAAACATGAATTTACATTAATAATCTTTGGGCTTTAAAATAACATCAAAATATTAGCAATAATTGTGTTTTCACAGAATGGAAAATACGGAATAGCATTAAAATTGCAGCTGAGCCTATCAACAATTTTTTCATGGTTTTCTGTCCCGATGAACTTTGACCTATATGGTTAATCACAGCGTGAAAACAAAGCCTTGTTCATTTTCCCTACAATATATGGATATGCCCGCTCTCTGGTCAGTGCTCCCATCCAGGAACCACACAGGGCAACGTTTTCTGACCACAAATGGGTGACTAGTTTTCTGTAACAATCACTATGATGTAAACATGCCCAACATCAGAATAATGGGCATGGAAATTTGTAATCACAAAAAAAATTCCGTCTGAAGTCAAAATTGTAAGAACACAAACTTTGTTAAAAGATTTTAAAAGCAGACGCATGAAAGCATAGGATTTTCAAAATATCAGTGCAAATAAACAAGTGCTTCTTAAAGTTTCCTCATCTAGTTAGTTACACCATTTATAAAGCACCAAGCTCAACTGGACCTTGGCCCTGTTTTCTTAAACCAAACAAAAACCTTTTGCTCAGCCAAGCTATTTGATTACTCATCCTCCATTCATTTTATTGATAAAGCATTTTTCTTTGGAAGTCATTCTTTCTGGACTTCCCGTTCCTGATCGTCAGTCAGCACCTGTTACTTCACTCTGGCCTTTCACAGTCTTCGTTCAGACTGCTTTGCCTTCTTTCCAACTTTAAAAAAAAGTTTATCAGAGGAAACACTTGCACTCACAAGGATAGCCTCCACACAGTGACAGATTAATCCACACTGAGTGCACTTCCTTCAGAGAGAGGACACTAATTATTAAGAAGGCACTTAGAACACAATGTGAGCTGACATCTGACAGACTACTCTCTGCCAGCTTTGCATTGTCTTACTGTCAGACTCTGTCAGTTCCCAGGCTTAATTACATCCTGTTTACAAACATTAGGCCTGGTTTCAGATGAGGCCTTTCTGGAGGTTGTCAAAGGTCAGGGTCATGTCACAAGAATGATGTTATCTGTCTGAGGCGACTTGTCCAAAAAATGGGGTAATGGTATTTGACCAATTTTGTTGAATCTGTCAGCTTTATGACATGCTATTAATAGTCAATGACCAATAAAATCAGGAGCTATTGCAATCATATGGTATTAATTGGCATCTATTTCCACACATCAAAGTTTTTTTTAAACATTGTTCTCTAGATGTATCTGTTTTAGAATGCTAATAGGTTCTGTATTTCTGTCTCAAGAATTAAACACAGCGAAGGACTCAATCAGTAACACCAAGAACTGAAAGTGCTTTTTGGCTGCAACATGTAAGAGCATTAATATTGCTTTATCTCTGACACGACCATGATATTCAAGAAAGATTCTCAGTACTGTGATGTTACCTGATTTCAAACAATAGTATGTCCAGGTTCTGTCATTGAGACAAATGCTGAGCAGCAGGAACTAGAAGTCTTCAGACAGCCACATTTCCTGAAGTAGCAGAAGACTGTGGCTGTGTTCGGATCTGAGAGGCTGAACATTTTATTCGTACAATGGGACGTTTACCGAGAAATAAATTGCGTGTTAAAATCATAGAACTGTACAGAGACAACTTGACTGCACCAACTCTCGAAGAGAACTGTTCACTTAATCCCATTCCCCTGCCCTTTCACCAAATACCCTTTTAAAGTTATCTTTTTCAAATATTTATCTACTTCCCTTTTAAAAGCTATTGTGGGTGCTACTTCCGCCATTGCTTCTGGTAGGACAGTCCATGTCCTGCCTGAAATAAATCTCCTAACCGCTCTCATCATTCCTCTCGTGATAATATTACATTTGTGCCCTCTAGTTGCTGATTCATACCATCTTAGTCTTTCTAATGCCTTTTTGTTTCCATTCTATTTTCTATGCTCCACTTTATTTTCTTTGATATTAGCCCAAGATATCATATACCCCTTTTTAAGTCTCTTTGATTTGAATTTCTCTACTTCTCCAAGGATCCTTAGCTTTTGCATCACTCTTATATTTCTTGTGGGACTATGTCTAGTTTCTACTCTTGTTTGAACATTTCTCACTGTTTGCCTACTGTCTTATCTGGCAATTTTTGTTTCCAACTATTCTGGGCTAGTTCCCTTTTTATCTCATTGAAACAGGTATATTTCTCGTGAAACAATTATATTTTTAACTGTTTCATCACCTATAAAATGATGATCTACATTGAAAATCACTTAATGAGTGCACTGAATGTTAGACTTCTTGAACTGAATTTTCACTAAACTGTAGCATTGATGAGATAATGTTAGTTCACAATGACAGTAAGAAGCTGTATCACAAATCTAGAGTCGATACCCGACCAGAGTTCAGAGTGAAGGTGCGTAAGATTCTCTGGAGAAGGGAGTCTCACACGAGGCTCCAAAGTCAAATCAGGCCTGGACTTCAGATTTACACTACAGTTTCTTAGCATCAGTGAAATCACGTTGCAACCTTGGGCCCCAAGTTTCCACATGATTTGCCCCTGATTTTTAGGAGCAACTGGTGTAGAACGGAGTATCTTAGAAATCGGAATTCTCGTCATTTAGTTTGCTCCAGTTCTAGTCAGTTAGAACAGTTTCACTTTGGAACAGAATTTTTTTTTCAAAAGGGGGCGTGTCCGGCCACTTACGCCTGGTTTCAAAGTTTCGGCAGTGAAAACTTACTCCAAACTAACTTAGAATGGAGTAAGTGAAGATTTTTGTACGCTCGAAAAAACCTTGTCTACACTTTAGAAAATCAGGCTTAGGTTACAAATCAGGCGTAGGGAATGGGGGGGGGGGGGGATTTAAAGGGAAGTTTACAAACATTAAACACTTCAGTTTTACAAATAAAGAGCCATCATCAATAATAAATGATAAATACATCAATAAATCAACCAATAAATCAATCAAAAAAAATTAATAAGAAATAATTTTTTTTTTTAAATCAATAAATAAAACATTTTCTACTTACCGACTGCAGCACCGGGAGCCCTCCAACAGCATGCTGGGATGCCCCCCCAGTGTGTCTCTGTCAGTGTCTCTATCTCTCTGTCTGTCTGTGTGTCTCTCATTCTCTATCTGTCAGTGTCTGTGTTTCTGACAGCGAGGGGAGGGGGAGAAGGGGGGTAGAGGGAGAGAGGGGGGAGGGAAGGGGGAGAAGGGGAGAAGGATGATGGAGAAAGGGGGATGAAGGGGAGGGAAAGGAGATGGGGGGAAAGGAGATGGGGGGAGGAGATTATGGGGGTGGGGGGGAAGGCGATGCGGGGGGGAAGGAGATGGGAGGGAACGAGAGGGCGGGATGGGGAAGGAGATGCGGGGGGGAAAGGAGATGGGGGGGAACGAGAGGGGGGATGGGGAAGGAGATGGGGGGGAACGAGAGGGGGGATGGGGAAGGAGATGCGGGGGGGAAGGAGAGGGAGAGGGGGGGATGGAGAGGGAGAGGGAGAGGGGGGGATGGGGAAGGAGAGGGGGGGAAGGAGAGGGGGGGAAGGAGAGGGGGGGAAGGAGAGGGGGGGAAGGAGAGGGGGGAAGGAGAGGGGGGGAGGGGGAAGGAGATGGGGGGAGGGGGAAGGAGAGGGGGGGATGGGGAAGGAGAGGGGGGGATGGGGAAGGAGAGGGGGGATGGGGAAGGAGAGGGGGGAAGGAGATGGGGTGATGGGGAAGGAGATGGGGTGATGGGGAAGGAGATGGGGGGGAGGGAGATGGGGGGTGAAGGAGATGGGGGGGGGAAGGAGATGGGGGGAAGGAGATGGGGGGGGAAGGGGATGGGGAAGGAGAGGGGGGATGGGGAAGGAGAGGGGGGAAGGAGATGGGGTGATGGGGAAGGAGATGGGGTGATGGGGAAGGAGATGGGGAGGAGGGAGATGGGGGTGAAGGAGATGGGGGGGGAAGGAGATGGGGGGGAAGGAGATGGGGGGGGAAGGAGATGGGGGGGGGAAGGAGATGGGGGGGGGAAGGAGATGGGGGGGAAGGAGATGGGGGGGGAAGGAGAAGGGGGGGAGGAAGGAGGAAGGAGAAGGGGGAGGGAGGCTAAACGGGCCGGGCCCATCCCCAGCACCAGATTTACAGGTAGGTGGCGTTGGGTCGGGTCGGGGGGAGCGGGGGGTGGGGCGTGTGGTGGGAGGGAGGTCGGTTCGGGTCGGGGGGAGGGAGGGAGGGAGGGAGAGGGAGGTCAGGTCGGGGGGAGGGAGGTCAGGTCGGATCCAGTCCCGGGGGGTGTGCGGGGAAGCGGGAGTCGGGTCGGGTCCGGGGGCGGGGGAAGCAGGAGTCGGGTCGGGTCCGGAGGCAGCCGGGGGAAGCGGGAGTCGGGTCGGTGTCGGGTCCGGTCCGGAGGCGGGAAGCGGGAGTCGAGTCGGGTCGGGAGAAAGCAGGAGCTGGCCGTGGGAGGAGCCTTATTCACGCAGCCCCAGTGAGGCCATTGGGCCAGGGCTAGGGGCTGTGTGCTTCGGGCCCCTCCCACACAGTTTTGGGCGCCTGGAGCTACTGCACTTGCGCGCCTTCTGTAGCGCGCATGTGCAGAGGTCCCAGCACTGTTTTCTGCGCAGGGACCTGGCTCCGCCCCCTACAGCTCCTGCTGTGCTGCGCCGAGGGCCAGAGGACCTGCAGGGAGGTGGAGAATACGGAGGGTTTTTTTAGGCGCACTTTGTGGCAGGAAAAACGGGCGTCCAGGACGGGACTGCGCCGTTCTAGGCGCGGCTCAAAACTTGGGTCCCTTAACACTATAGTTGTAATATAAATTCAGCCCCAGAAAAGGTTCTTTTAGTTCTCTGGGGTGATCTCTACTGCAAGGATGTGCATTATGAACACAGATAAGAAGCAAATATTGCTTAAAATTAATAATTGCAAAAGTAAAAGTTTTGGGAGTAAATTGTATCTTAATTAAAAATCCTACTACTTGTACAATCATATGGGCTCAAACAGGAGCAAGTCCAACATGACACCCATAGAGTACTGTTGTGGGATTGAAGCAGTGCAATCTCTGAGAAATGCTAGATACAGCACTCTTGGACAAGGGCTTCATGCAGCAACTTTGGAGGAAGCGGTATGTGGTATAGCCCCCTTACAGATGGACCTAGTTACGTCTGAAACGTACTAGGCTCCAACCAAGTGCCCTCATCCAACACTCCAAACAGACAAGGACCCCGAGCAAAGTGTTTGTGCAGAATGCGGACAAAAAGAGTTATTGTAATTTGTAAGAATACAATGCAATGAAAGGCTCACAATAACTGCTATGAAAAGAAAACATCTTTTTCATAAGAATACACTATAAAAAAAGAATGAACTATAATAGATTTCTTATCACAAGAAGTTTACAGCAGTTTATCAATATAGATTTTGCATGTAGTAGAGATTTAAGCCACTTCCTCCCTCTATTCTCACCTTCACAAATACTTGTTGGTTAATTGTTGAGGACCTCATTATTTATCAATTACCAGAGGTAAATTGGTCTAAATATCCTGCTCACTAATTTAAATTGCTCTAAGCTGCTGCGGACCCTGCTGTTGAAAGCTTTGATAAACTTGCATTCTGTTAGCCAGTTTGCAGTTGACCCTTCCTTCCTGTTTACACTGTACTTCTTATCTATCCCTTTCCACCTTCCTTCTGTTTATTGTTTTTCCTTTTTCTGTTGCAATGGGCACAGAATGTTTGTGTATAGATATACAATATCAATGGCCCGGAGTTTGCAGTGAAACCATGGTGCTTGCCACTGACCTCGAAGAAAGCTGCACACAAAGATCTCGCAATCTCTGTGGCATGAATTTTAGTTCTCTTGACCTTCGCTTGAATCTGGTGCCAAATCAACTGATTGTTCAGCGTCCAGCAACAGTAATGTCATCAAGGAGGCTGTGCAGCCAATCACATTGAAGAATTATCACAGACAGCAAACCAGGAAGTAAAATGCATAGATTCTAATTTTTCTTTTTTAATAAATTTTACAGAGAGCAAAATAAAGATTGGGACATACACATAGGATTCAGGTAGATGCTGAAATATCATATACAAACTTAAGAAATATAGATATATTATTTGAAAAACCATGTAATTCTTAATAATATTAATGGGAAATGGCTCTGAGGAGTTCCACAGCACAGCCTGTGGTAGAGCAGGGAATGACTGACCACAACTTCTGGATTTCCGCATTTATCTGCATATGCGCTAAATCCTGAAGTTGCTGTCAGTTTCAGAGGGGTAATGATGGCGAAGCTAACAGTTTCTTTATCATTGCCACCACAAAATCTTGGTCAATATCTTTTTATACATACTTCTTCTAAGCATATTCTCGCCTCCCACTTCTAGTAACTGTACAGAAACAACATGGAACTAGAGGTTAATTTACATTTACTGATGTATTTAGAATTCCTATTCCTGAATGAAAGTTGTTGTCATAAAGGGAGCTCTGACAACAGGATACATGCAATTAGAGAACAGAAGAAATGTTTTCCCTCACAGTGTAATATCAACAAACATTCAGCAAAAGCACTTGCAGCTGTGTCACCCAACACTTTCAAAAAGGAGGTGGATAACTACTTGTGAACAGGTTTGGAAGTTACAGGATTACATTCAGAATTGAGGTGATCAAATACTGTATGGTCATTATAGTCCTCTGCTGCTACAACTGGTACACCTGGAGGATGTTGCCAGTGTTGAATGTTGGAGATGTTAAGAGGACTGAATTGTTCACATCAAGCTAATGTATCATTAAATCCATGTTTTTTTTAAAGACCGACATGTGGAATTTTATCAAGACCGTCTGAAAATTCACGAAAATTATATGCATGAGATAGCATTCACCCATTACGTTAGTTAGCCCCTTAAAGAATTTAACCAAATTAAGAAAGTGTGGAATATTATAGGCTAGTGAGCCCATTATTATCAATGAAAAAGAAACTAAAGTCTATCCAAAGGGAGATCTACACTCACCTGATGGATTTCAGATCAGATTCTGAATTAAAAAAAATATCCAAAGTTCCTTTGGAAAAGAACATCAGAATGTGTGACCTGTGCTCAGTGTAAAGAATCATATAGAATCATACAGCATAGTTGTAGGCCATTTGGCCCATTGTGCCTGTACCGCCTCTTTGAAGAGCTATCCAATGAATTCCATTCCCCTGCTCTTACCCTAAGCTCTGCATTTTTCCTTTTTTTAGTATATATCCAATTCCCTATTGAAAGTTGCGTCTGAATCTGCTTCCACTATCCTTTCAGGTAATGAATTCCAGATCATAGCAACTCACTGCTTAAAAAAAAAATTCTTAACCCCCTTCTGGATTTTTTGCCAATGACCTTAAATCTGCTTCTCTGGTTACCAATCTTTCTGCCAGTTGAAACGGTTTCTTCCTCTCCACTCTATTAAAACCCCTCGTAATTTTGAACACCTCTGTTAAATCTCCACATAACCTTCTCTGCTCTAAGGGGAACAACCCCAGCTTGTCTAGTCTCTCTAGCAGGGGAGTTATCCCCGGTGTCCTGGCCAATATTTATCCCTCAATCAACATCACTAACAACAGATTATCTGGTCATTATCACATTGCTGTTTGTGGGAGCTTATTGTGCACAAATTCGCTGCTACGTTTCCTACATCACGACTTCATTTCATAAGTACTTTATTGGCGGTAAAGCACTTTGGGACATCCTGAGGTCATGAAAGATACTATATAAATGCAAGTCCTTCTTTTTTTCTTTCTCTCCACATCCCGGGCACGAATGAAATCCCATGTGACTGTGACCGTGGTAAACTACCCCTCCTCAGCCTTCTCAACCTGTCTGCAGCCTTTGACACGGTTGACCACTCCATCCTTTTCTAACACCCTCTCCTCTGTTGTCCAGCTGTTTGGGCCTTCCCTTGCCTGGTTCCATTCTTATCTATCCAGTTGTAGCTGGAGAGTCACCTGCAATAGCTTTTCTTCCTGCTCCCACATCAATACCTCCAGAGTCCCCTAAGGATCTATTCTTGGCCCCCTTTTTATTTCTAGACATGCTGCCCTTCGGTGACATCATCCAAAAACATGTCAAGTACCACATGAACGTTTGAAGACACCCATCTCTACCTCACCACTACCTCACTCGACCCCTCCACTGCCTCCGATTTGTAACACTGCTTGTCTGACATCTACTAATGGATGAGCAGAAATTTCCTTAACTAAATATTGGGAAGACCGAAGTCATTGCCTTCGGTCCTTTCCACAAACTCCATTTCCTAGCCACTGATTCTATCTGTCTCCCTGGCAACTGTCTGAGGCTGAACCAGACCTTGGTGCTGGATTTGATCCCGAACTGAACTTCCAACCACATATCCATGCCATCAGTAAGACTGCCTCCTTCCACATCCATAACATTACCCATCTCTGCCCCGACCTCAGTTCATCTGCTGCTGAAACCCTCATCCATGCATTTGTTACCTTTAGAGTTGACTATTCCAATGCACTCTTGGCTGGCCTCCCAACTTCCACCCTACTTAAACTTAAGCTCATCCTAAACACTGCTATCTAATCCAAGCCATCACCAGCCGGTTCACCCATTAACCCTGTACTCACTGACCTACATTGGGTCCAAGTCTGCCAATGCATCAAATTTTAAAATTCTTATCCTTGTTTTCAAATCACTCCATGGCCTCACCCCTCCCTATCTCTATAACCTCCTCCATTCCTGCAAACCTCCGCGATCTCTGCGCTCCTCCAATTCTTGCCTCTTGCACATCCCCAATTTTAATCACTCCAATATTGGTGGCCGTGTCGTCAGCTGCCTAGGCCTTAAGTTCTGGAATTCCCTCCCTAAACCTCTCTGCCTCTCTATCCTCCTTTAAGATGCTCCTTAAAACCTACCTATTTGACCAAGCTTTTGTCATCTGTCCTAATACCTCCTTATGTGATTTGTTGTCAAATTGTGTTTGGCAATGGTCCTGTAAAGCATCTTGGGACACTTTACTGTGTTAAAGGTACTATATAATTGCAAGTTGTTGTTGTTGTATAATTCTAGTACATCGTCTCTGCATCTTTCTTGACTTGACCTAATGTTTGTTGCCCAGAATTGGACACAATACTCTAGCTGAGCACTAACCAATGATTTAGCATAACTTCCTTGCTTTTGTACCAATGACTCTATTTATAAAGCCAAGGACCCTGTATGCCTTTTTAACAGCTGTATCAATCTGTCCTACCATCTTCAAATATTTATGTAGGTGAATACACAGCCATCTATTTCCCTGCACCCCCTTTAAAATTGCACCAATTAGTTTATATTGCCTCTCCTCATTCTTCCTTCCAAAATACATCACTTCACATTGCTCTACATTAAATTTCATCTGACATGTGTCTGCCCATTTCAGCAGACTATGTCCTCCTGAAGTCTACTAATATCCTCCTCATTGTTTACTACATTTCCAAGCTTTGTGTCATCGCTAACTTTGAAATTATATCCCCTATACCCAATTCTGGAAAAGGAATGTGATCTTTTGAGGCAGTGCATCATGGTATTGCAGTTTGCCAAATTGGATTGTGAGGAGCACAGAACTTAAAAAAAAGTAATCAGATTAAATTAAATTAAACAAGCTTTCCATTTTAGAATCTCAAAAACCAAACCATAATTAATTCCTGATCTCACCTGTAATGGCTTACTATGGTTTCCCAGCTCTTAAGACAAGTCAAGAATGATTAGATTGACAAATTAGCCCAGATAAAGGCAGCTTTCAGTTGAAGTGCTGGTTAAATCAAATTAACAGCACAGGCATATTATAGCAAAGCACAGTTATCATTCATATTTAAAATATGTTAATATTGGATTGGAGGGTCAACTGTTAACTGCGTGACTGATTGCCATCTGGTTGGCACCTTTGGAGCCAATCAGTTGGGTGTAAAATTGATTTCAAAGCTCCAGTTTGGTTCCCTCAATGACAAAAAATTGCATTGTTTAAAAATATATGAGACGGCTTATCATGGGGATGGATGTCACTAAGGTTTGGATGATTTTTAAGACCCTGGGGTTAGGGGGGATGGTTACTTTGATTAGGGCGATAGTGTAAAATGGACAAAATCGGATCAGTTGCTCGTTTATGCGTCTCTCATGATTCCCATTTCCATTGCAGCTGAATGTTGGAGTAAAACTTCTTACTTTTCATGTAGGAATGTCGTCGTATCGTGCACAGAGGCCTGAACGGCAATATCAATGACTCCTTGCAGTCTTGGGAAGCCAGCAGACCAGTACAAATGTGTCGTCCTGTCCTGTTGGTTCATTGGTGAAAAAGAATTGTTGGCCTGGCATAATAAAGCAACTGTCAGTGTTATGATTGATGTGGCTGGCACTGCATGTCTCACCAGGCCCTCCCTGGAACAGTTCCGAGGCATAGAAATTCAGGGCCGTGGTGACTTTCGCAATGACAGGTAGTGCTGTACTGATATTTAAATAGGTCTGCAAGTCATCACTCAGCAGATGCCACAACTCCAGCATGGCCTCTCAGGCTACTGCTTCTCAGTCATTCCCAGGTAGTTTTACTTGATGTGGTTCACCCAGAAGGTAGCAGTGACTATCTACCCTGCGTGCCACCTTACCTCACTGGTGAGCCTTTCCTGTTATCTTTCTCCTCAGCCAAGTGCTAGTGCACCACATTTGACCCGAGTCCAACCTTCAATATAGTCAACGTTGTTGCTCACTTCTGATTAGCTCTGACTGAGGCAAAGCTGTCTGCAACACCAGTTATAATGCAGCAATCTCAAAAACACATCACATGTGAAGCAAGAGCATTCAAGTTGAATTTATGCAGCAGTAATGCCAGCATTAAAATTCTTGACAAGGTTACCACACTGACTCAGTGATATAACTCCAACCAGCCATGTTGGGGAAAATGTTGTTCCATGTGATGCAGCCATGTACAATGTGAAGCATTCTTGAAATTGCTCACGTTTGATGTACTGATAGCGCGGGCATTAATAGTAACACCAGTGGTAAGTTGCAGGCTGGTGCAATAAACAAACGATGATGTTCAGTACGTGCCATTAAAATCCACCCCTTCATGTTCTCCTGTATTGAGGGTACGTTGGTACCATATACAACCCAATGGTGAGTAACACTTCAGCAACAGGAAAGGGTGCTCCAGCCTACAACTGATAGCAGAATGACAACTAATTAGGATCTTGCAATATTTTCATCCAAAACTAATAAAAAAGCATACCTCACGAAAGGGAAAGTCAAGATACTCATTTCAAAGAATAACACAAGAGTGTTTGTTCAGGAATAACGATAATCATTGGTGTTTTTCTAGACAGATTAATGAAACATTCAGTTCAAACTGCTCCAATCAACACAGCCGGTAATGTTTTCAAAAATGCACCAGCAAGTCTGTTAGAATTTTTGAGATTTCTCTCAGCTTAAAATAAACTGCAACTTTAAAGGGGGATTGTCATCTTGCCCAGTGACAATATCACGTCACTAGATGGTTGTAAACACTAATCATGTTTGTGTTTAAAAAAAAATGTAAAATTTTTTTGAAAATTAAAATACAGTCGATTTTCTGTCTGCCAAAGGGCCAGCCATAGCTGTAGCCAATATAATGATTTGAAACAAGATCTTTTACGACAAAGCATTCCCAGTTGTTTCAGGAACTCGGCCTGGAAATTCTCCGACATGATGTCAACAGCCTGTTTAAATGGATAGCTGTTACAATATAATAGAGCTATGGGGCCGGCTCTATCCTGGTAACCCTACTCTAGATATTTTTGCAACAGAATCAACAGGGCTAAAATTCCGGCCTCGCCGGGTCCATACGCAATACATATGGACCCAGCGAGGCCCTGCAAAAGCCGGTTTTCAGCACGCAATGCGCAGGCACCGAAAATCGGCTTTTCCGATCTGTTAAGTTTTGGCTTGACAGATTGCACGCATCCCCACAGCCAGGACATTGGACTATTTGCTCAACTCTAGCCCAGCGAATGTCCTTAAAACTCTTGCGCCTGGTAAAAGCAGGCGCATAGACCTACTTTTACCAGCATAAGAGTTTAAAAACATATAAAAGTAAAATTTAAGTGCACATTTTTTGTTAAAAACCTGTCCACTAAGTTTATTTTTAACCCTATTAAAACACAAAAAAATCCAAAAAATATATATATTTTCTGAAACATTTAATTTCAATTAATTTGAAATATGTGAGGTGTTTTTTATTTTTTATGTTGTGTTTAATGTGTTTTGTGTTTTTTTTCTCATTGATAGCAATAAGACCTCGGAGATACGGAGTTCTCATTGCTATCAATTAGAATGCTGTACCGTGATTGGTTGTCCAGTCACATGTGACTCCACCTTCTACGTGCGAACCTGGAGGACGGGGGCATGTTCCGAAGCGCAGGAAGAGAAGGCCTCCCCGCTGCAATCACAGGCACCTCCTGGACCACCAGGTACTTACGTAATAAAATTCTCGGGTCGGAGGCATTCAACCGAAGGAAGCCTCCGATCTGAATTTCAGGCCCGGACATGTTGGACTGCAAGATGTTCTGAAACCAAAAGAGGCGAAAAATGATTTATGTAGTGAAAAAAATCCAGTAGTCATTAGCTGCTTCATTACACCTTTCTCCCTGTGTAAACATAGAAAAACATCTTCTAAGATGTAGGTTATCATTACATTACACCAATAGGGATGTTCCGCTAACATATTATCTGCAATTATATCTGTCAGTTATTCTTTTTTTTAAGACTTTTCCCCATGCCGATCGTATAACATTTCACTTTTCCTTGTTTTTCTTTCTTTTGCTTGTTTCTCTAGAAATTATTCACTGGTTACAGCCATCGTCCTTCTGCTTTTGGCCTTCACCTCCCCCTAAAAAAAAATGATTGGAATAAACATAAAACAGCGCGTCGGTCTTTTCACATCTCCAGGAGAATGGAACACTGGTAGCACAGGCTCCAGGCAGAAGTTATATCATCTCATTGTACCGTACCACTGGGATTGGGACTGAAGATTATCTGGTCTGTAAAACTTTACATAATGAAAATGTCTCCCAGCTTGAAATGATGCAGAGCATGAATGCAGTCTTGCACCAAAAGGGTCCAAATCAAAGACAAATTAGCAATCAGTAGACTCCATCAAAAGCAGTGATAGTATTTGTTTATTATCTGTTATAAATGCTCCTTTTATTGTTTCTTAACTTTAACATCTGAATGTAATTTTTATCGTGTAACCACTTTTTCTTTGAGTAAAATTTAATGCAATACTAAAGTACTGCAGGTACGAGGAGTTTACTATTGCGTTACCTTATACCCGAAGTAAAGTGGTCAGACAAAAGTACTCCTAGTGGTTACTTAGAATTAATATTAATGTTAGACATTTAAGGATGAATCTGTCTAGCTGAAAGTGCAGGCGTTAATGTTTGGTAAAAGAACACAGTTCTGTCAGATGTCTCACGTCCCTTCTTAAATTAAACAATTGCAAAATAAATATGTAGGATACAGGAATAGCCTGCAGAGATAATTGGAACATTTGGTTAGTTTATAGAGTTATTTGCTCAGCTGACTTTTGAGCAGTGAGTTGTAGTGTTACAAAAGGAATTTGATCTGCAGTCTGACCACTACTGGGCAAATATACTGCAGACTCACCACTGCTCTCCCCACCCTGCCTGCCAGGTCTCCATCAGGAACCGAGACGAAAGAAGTGATAGTTGATACTATGCAAGTAGACCCTCTGCCGCTTTCCCCCTGCCTCCCCGACTGAAGTTCTCATAATCGTGCTCCGTTATGAGTAGAGATTATGAACAGTGGGTGTGTTACTGTAATACACTGATTCTGTAATATCAGTGCTTTCATAATACTTGTTTCCTCTGTGATTTTTTTTGGAGGTAAGAGATGTCACTTTACACCTCATGTGTCTTTCACAATGTTTTTGGAGAGCAGATGATTTCTGCACTTCCACCCTCAGATACGTCGGTGTTTTCACAGCCGCCGATGGCCTTAAAACACTGACAGATTTATGATGTGCAATGCACAGTCCTTGCACTTAACACAAGGAGCTAAAGCATGAATAACCCTCACAGCTTATGTGATTGTATCCATATAATGCATTCAATTGGTCATTGTGTAATTCTTATCAGGAACATTTGGAGAAAGAAGTGCTACACGTAGACAGATAGGATTTCCCATTGCCACTCTTTTGGCTACTCTTTCCAGCAGATTTCCAGACTGTTGAAAGCTATGCTTTATTATTATTTTTAACCTGGACTTCCCCACCCCTCTCTGCAAACCACCTCCCCCGCACCCCCCCACACACTACAAGAGTATCCATGATGAAGGATTTTTACAAGGGTAAACCCCTTTAAGAAACTATCATGAACCTTTTAATGACTACAAGACCTCACTCATCATCATTTACACTGCAGTGTCTGATCCCACAAAAACATACTGCAGATAGCATCACTGTTGAAGCTGCAGCATCGGTGCAACTTCACATAATGCCGCCACAAAGTGAATGCATTCGGATTAGAAAGTTATCAAGTGGTGAAGTTGACAACTACAACTACAAACTACTATTTATGTGGCACCTTTAAGGTGGTAAAACATCCCATGGCGCTATACAGATGATTTATAAAACAAAATTTGACACCGAGTCACATAAGAAGATATTAGGGCAGGTGACCAAAAGCTTGGTCAAAGAGGTCGGTTTTAAGGAGCATCTTAAAGGAGGAAAGAGTGGTAGAGAGGCGGAGAGGTTTAGGCAGGGAATTCCAGAGCTTAGGGCCTTGGCAGCTGGAGGCATGGCCGCCAGTGGTGGAGCGATTAAAATCGGGGATGCTCATGAGACCAGAATTAGAGGAGCGCCGATATCTTCGAGGGTTGTGGGGCTGGAGGAGATTACAGAGATAGGCAGAGGCGACGCCATGGAGGGATTTGAAAATAAGGAGAATTTTTAACATCGAGGCGCTGCTTAACCGGGAGCCAATGTAGGCCAGCGAGCACAGGCGTGATGGGTGAATGGGACGAGTTGGTGTGGGCTCTTGCATTATCTTTTCAGGAACAAAATTCACACAAGTCTCAAGCTACCTAATAATAGCAGAGTTATTAATTTGAATTTTGACTCATTTTTATTACAATCAATATTTGTTTTGATCCTTTGGTGGCAACACAAAACTGAGTGTGCTCAGTTTCTGATGGTGTCACTTGTGACACAATACTTGGGACGGACTACTCAGTTTGACAAGCCTATCTGACCAACAATAAAAACTCTATTCCCGATTCATTCCCCTGTTCAAAAGAAGGAGTTGATCTTGAGATTCATATTTGCCTGCAGCACTTTGAAGACTTATGAGAAAAATTAAATATGTATATGCTTGAGCCAGATGAATTGGGTGATAAAATTAACTAGATTGCTTGGCTTGACTGGACAGTAGGCTTAGGAGGAACATGGTAGTAGAAATTAAATGAATTAGTTCCTTACTAGGGACTAGCAATAAGGGGAGCGCCAGACTGTGTAGGTTGATTGAACTGGGCAGTAACCAAGCTTAATTTTAATTAGGTGCAGAATCTGTGGAAAAGGCAGGAGCCTCACCTGAAGACAGACTTGGAGATGCGCTTAGCTTTCACCTGGGCTCCTGACTTTGGCTCAGTGATTTTAATGCTTCAAGTCAAGGCTGATGTTCAATGGATTGAGGCCCATTTGGCTCACAATGACCTGATCAATGAAAACTCTGGGAAACTGCAACTGATTCACTTATCCTTAATTAGTGCTTACCTGTTCGACGTAGTTTCTTTTCGTCCATCTCACTAAAGTTTATTCCTGATAATTCTGTTGTTCTTTGGTCCCTCAATAATAGTTCAGATGATCCAGTAATTTGAATTAAGCAATTGCATTAAAAATGGCAGTGTAGCTTTTTAAGCACATTTCAAATATAAATTATCCAGTAATTTAAATGAACAGGAGTAGAATGTACAACAAGCCCTTGCCCGTGTCATACGAGAGGTTCCACCATGGTTAGTAGGCCAGCTTGTCACTGAATCTAATGAATCCTACTGGTGCTGGTGACGACTTGAGTTTGAAATAAAAAGTTTATATTTTGTTTTTTAAGAACTTCTGCCTGACCCGTTAGGTTAATAATAAAATGATTTAATGCCATCAAGATAAAAAGACAGGAGCAAAACCTTTCTTTTCTAAACTAAACTTTAACATGTTCATTACGGGTCCTCAGTTGAAGAGGAAAACTTACCATTGAGGACCTCTTTCAAACTCAGCATCCAATGGTATTTTGAATTTCCGCAATGGTTTTCTCCTTGCTACCCTATCTGGGCGATTATTCAAAATATTCATTACCTTTTGAGTAAATATAAAGTAATATTGGTTCTAAATGTGTGTCCTCTGGTTATCTTTTCTTGGCTTACTTTGAAGAAATATTCCTTATTGATATAATCTATTAATATTTTATTCACCTTAATGAGGCCCCTCCTTTAACCAACTTCTTTCTGGCCTGTAAAAAGCAAAGATATTTTCCTTAATAAGATGAAACCTAAATGTAACGTTATAATAATGAACAAGAGAAGTGAAATGTCCAGGGCCTAAAGAGGTGAGATGGTCTTTTCTCTCTATATATTAAACAGGTTAAGGCAAACTAGTCTGGTCTTTACCTGAGAAACCTGATTTAGTCTTCTTACCCTAACTGAAATGGAACAGGCCATTCCAATCTCGGTGTCACAGTGAGATGAGGGAAAGTTTAAGCCAAGTACAATTCCCCTAGATCTGGTGTGGCTTTCCTCCCTCCCCAGAACACAAACTAACGTACTTCAAGGCTTTATAGCATAGACTGAAGAAAATGAAAGATTCTAATCTTGTATTGCTTGTAGATGAGATGATACAGCATCAAAGGGTTAATTAAAGTTAAAAGGAGAGTACAGACCTGTTTAAATAATGATGAACGTCAATAGTTTACTCACAAACATAATCCATTGCCAAGAGTGCTGACCCGTATGCTGCTGTGTTGTGGAGATGAAGCTTTGAACATGTTTTCTCATTGTGGCGGGTGAGTGAATAGAGAAGACATCACTGCCTCTCCTTCTTGCAGTGCACTGTGGGATGGGTGACCTGAATCTAACTGCGTGCGCTCTGTAGTGATCCTGTACACGTTTGCTCAAAACGTGAACTACATAAGCAAGACTAATATTTGTAACTTCTAAAGCAAATAATCTATAGAAACTTTGATAGCCGGTACCCACAGTACATAGGCTGGCTTTGGTGATGTCATTGTTCCAGAATGCACCACGTGAAGGCGAAGCAATGATGTCCGCCTGGAGGTGGGCACATGTTCTGCTGCGATCTTCACTACCCAACGATGTGGGTCAAAATGAGAATTTTGTTTGCCAGTAAACAAGTGACGCCTGTGGTTTTTGAATGAATGTAACTTACTTTGCAATCAAAGGGTTAATTAAGTGAATGGCACCTACATCTAACAATGCTCAAGGACGCTGCTGAGATGATTGCCTGTTGTAACAGCAAGATTTTTATACCCTCTTTAAAAAGCTGTAAAAATCATAATGCATTTCAGTGGTATTCTGCATGAAATAATAGGGGAACGAAATAGCAAAATGAGATGTTTTGAAGAATGAATCAGCCTTCTGCTCCACTGTATAGAATCTACCATTCCTTCATCAGGGAGGAAGGTATCTTCAACGTATTTACTGCTCTGGCAGCAATGAGTTATTTGGCTTTCCTCCCTGGGGAGGAAGTCCTGAGATTAGACAGCACATGACAAGTTAGCCTACAGTTTTCAATCTGCCTGAGCCCCAGCTCTATTTACTCAGTGACTTCACAGAACAAGGTGAAAGTATGTGTGAATATGCTTGGGAGAATACAAAGAGCATGTGACAGTAACAGGGTTTGTTTTTCTGGGAGGTTGGTGAATATTCAGTATGGTACTTATATCAGTATCAACAACACTGGCTAATCTGTTAAGGATTTTTAACCGAGACTGATACAGTTCAGTTTTCCCCCAAAATGTATGTTAATATCTGGAATTTCCAGTTACTAACTGATCCATGAACCAAACCATTGTGATCCGTTGCCTCTCAACCAGATGCTTTTAAGCACAGCACAGTAATTCTCTGAAAGATAGACTAAATCTGTTCATTTGCTAGCAGCTGGGCGTCTACCACAGACAATTCAAGCTACCTTCCCACACAGTCAATCCATTGGAACGGAAAGAAAACTTCCTCAGAAGAGGAATAGTTTTTAATCAGACTATTTGTTACACCAATCCCTCTCATGTCCATGACTGCAAGATAAAGGAGATTGTGCTGACTGATCACTCAGTTTATCTTTGTCTGTCTATTCTGAGGGGATGAATCAGAATCTCAGTACATTTCTTTTGGGTGAAGTTCTTCTTGCTCACCTCTACTGTATTCTCGAGTGATCGACTGTACTTTTGATATTATGCCCTGTAGGAAAGTGCCAAGTTACTTCTGAGATGCCTCCAGGGAGAAAAAGGGGGCCCTAGCTAACAAGAAATGTTTCGAGAAAGTTCTCCTGATGGCACAGTTGGGTAAAAATAAACAAAATAGAACAGAAGATCTGAAGTTTGTTTCCTGGTCTATGTTGAGTTAGCTAATAGCAATAGCAATAGCAATTCACTTCAGCAACCCTGGGCTAAGAAGCAGAAGATCAGGCAGAATATGGGGAGAATGCCCCCCACACTCACTATCTGGGATCATACATGAAGAACGATCACTTGAACAAGGTATCGGGGGACGTGTCTTGGAATTATATCCCAGCAAGACTCACTGGGGTAGAAATTCACCCCCGCCGGAAACCTAGCGCACCTACTGTTTTCAAAATGTTTTTAACCGTCGCGTCAGTCGAGACGGACCCTTGATCCATTTTCAGCTCTTTGGCAATTTTTTTGGAGCGGACCGGAAGTCGGTCATAATGGGGGCGGTAAGTACTGGTGAGGGGCGGAAATATGGGCAGGACGGAATCTCCGCCGTTGTGAGTCAGCGGTATAGCGGTGGTGACGTCAGTGCGCGTGTGCATTACCATGTCTTTCCCCTCATTTAAAGGGGAGAGAATCGGCCATTGGGCCATTGGGCCACCAGAGAGGGTTTCGGTCGGGCCAGCGGCCTGGCCTCCAAGAGCGGGTGCTAGGCTGCCTGTTGGCGGCCCCGGCCAAACCCGGGGTCATAATTGTCCGGCCAATCGGGAGGTCGGCCGGCAAAAAAAAAATCACGGTGGCTCACCCACAGAATACAAGGTGCACCGACAGAAAAAGCTGTCTGTCTGGGGCACCGCGCGGCAGATCGTGGATTTTTTCACCTAAATTTCGTGGGGGTGCTATGGAGGTGCGGGAGAGTGGCAGTGCGCACTTTGATGATGCACTTTGGACCGTCGACTACAGCGGAACGGAAATGGGGACCGCTAGAAAATTCCCCGAGATGAATTCCGATCGTGCCAGCCATTGGACCCGAAATTGGCGGCCACTCAACTCCGCTTTCTGGCGGTAAGAGATCTTTTTGGGGAGGCTGAATTTCAGCCCCATTTCCTTCAGAACAGGTCATATGGGAGAATGACTGGTAGATCGGAAAGCTAGAGCAGTGATTCAGTCATAAAAGCCCCATGAATATCCGTCTGGTGCCTAATGGTTGGCTCAGTTATAAGGGCAGATAACAAGGCAGCTGTCAAGTATGTCTTGATAGGCTGAAGCTGGTAGAATACTGGCTACATGTAATATCCTCAGTTCTGGGGCAAGTGCACAGTCAAAGAGTTATCAGCCATAGGCTCAGAGCCCAGCAGATCTCCATGCAGGGAGCTTCTCAGTTCAGTAAAACAGGCCAGGCACCTTCTCACAGAGAGGAGCAGGTGTACTGCACGACTCGCTGAATAGAAATATAGTCTGACCAATATTCCCTCCAAGCTGTGCGGCTGCATGCCTGCGCAGTAATCTGCAAGGTCTCGCGCAGTAATCTGCAAGGTCTTGCGCAGTAATCTGCAAGGTCTCGCGCAGTAATCTGCAAGGTCTCGCAGGCCGCTCTCTGGGTTTTCCACTATGAATGCTGTGCAATCGCAGAAATTTAAAGAGACATCGCATTAAAAAAAATAGGCCGCGCAGAACAAAGCGCAGCTTATAGGGAAGATTGAGCCAGACACCTATGAGGACACCTGCCTGTATTCTTGGATGAGGCAGGCTACAGAGCAACCCAGAAAAGAGGAAATTGGAGAAAATTTATCTTTTTTTAACATGCATTTTTTTTTAAAACATCAAAGTGACCTACACCCTGCTGGTTAAATTTACTGTTTAATCATTGTATTCTCAGTAGCAACAGTGTAATTAGCCAGCTTTTTAACCTGAAATGATCATGTTTAGCTGCTGTAGTGCAGCTCAGTTTTATAGCTAAAGCTGGTTTTCGGGTTAGTTAGTAGCCACTCCTCTATTCTACAATAACATCCTAATAGAAGAATAATCAGTGTGAAACAATACCCGTGGGGCCTTGCTGGCTTCATAGACAGCTTGTGTAGACCAGTGGTGATTCTTTCTTTACTTGCATCATTTTAATTTGGCTCCATGTGCATTGGGGAGCGGTTAGGTTTAAAGAGCTCAGATCATAATGAAGTCTTTAACTAGGCCTTTCCCCTCAGAGCTGGTCGATAGAAAGTGCTAAATGTTGATGCATGAGCTTAATTGTTGTGATTAATCCTTCCCAGCTTGTCACAAAGAGCCTAGATTTAATTCTTAAAGTGTAAAGATTCTTTATGACAACAAGTGCTGTCAAAACAGTCGAACAATGGACTCTTAATCCTCACGATCTGTAGACCTAACATCTCCCTGACAGACACACTGCTGTAGAATGGGCTAGTTTTGACAATCTTGCACTCTCACACATCCAGTGTCTCAGGGACATGTCATCTGCTTTCATCGTTAGTGGGCTCGAATTGTGACTGGAGTGTGTTTTGGAAAACTGATTCAACGCCAATCAAAATACAGATCGTGAAATGTGCAATTGTGTAATTATATTCTTTGCTGGCTTGAGGTGAAAGATTAACTGGGTGTGCTGAAAGCAGTGCAAGTTCTGTGGGTGGTTGGAGAGGGGGAATAACTACTCTCAGTAGCATTCACCCAACAGCTATTTTATAAACTTTGTTTCCTTAAGTCACCATGTTCCTCATCTGATCTGATTTTCCAAATTTTTCAATCCACAGTAATATGAAAATAAGACAACTGTTTAAAAAAAAAAGCAGTAATCTCAAGTTTCCATAGCCACCGACTCCATCC
This sequence comes from Pristiophorus japonicus, assembly GCF_044704955.1. Taxonomy (NCBI): domain Eukaryota; kingdom Metazoa; phylum Chordata; class Chondrichthyes; family Pristiophoridae; genus Pristiophorus; species Pristiophorus japonicus. The sequence goes on along the minus strand of NC_091982.1, from coordinate 259,022,074 downwards.
CTCTGTCTGAGGCTGAACCAGACTGTCCGCAACCTTGGCATCCTATTTGAACCTGAGCTGAGTTTCCGACCCCATATCCTCTCCATCATCAAGGCCGCCTATCTCCAGGTAACATCACCTGTCTTTGCCCCTGCCTCAGCTCATAACGTAAGAACATAAGAAATAGGAGCAGGAGTAGGCCATTTGGCCCCTCAAGCCTGCTCTGCCATTCAATAAGATCATGGCTGATCTGATTCTGGCCTCAACTCCACTTCCCCACCCACTCCCCATAACCCTTGACTCCCTTATCTTTCAAAAATCAGTCTATCTCCACCTTAAATATATTCAAAGACCCAGCCTCCACAGCTCTCTGGGGTAGAGAATTCCAAAGATTCACGACCCTCTGAGAGAAGAAATTTTTCCTCATTTCTGTCTTAAATGGGCGACCCCTTATTCTGCTGAAACACTCATCCATGCCTTTGTTACTGCTAGACTTGACTATTCCACTGTTCTCCTGGTCGGCTTCCCTCCGTAAACTTGAGCTCATCCAAAACTCTGCTGCCCATATCCTAACTCGCACCAAATCCCGTTCACCCATCACCTCTGTGCTACATTGACTCACGGTCCAGCAATGCCTCAATATTAAAATTCTCATCGCATTTTCAAATCTCTCCATGGCCTCGCCCCTCCCTATTTTTGTAACTTCCTCTAGCCCTACAGCTCTCCGAGATCGCTGCATTCCTCCAATTCTGGCCTCTTGCGCTCCACCATTGGCGGCCATGCCTTCAACTGTCCGTGTCCTAAGCTCTGGAATTACCTCTCTAAACCTCTCTGCCTCTTTCTCCTCTTTAAGACACCTCTTAAAACCTACCTCTTCGACCAAACTTTTGGTCACCTGTCCTAGTATCTCCTTAGGTTTGTTTTATAATGCTCCTGTGAAATACCTTGGAATGTTTTATGACATTAAAAACGCTATATAAATGCGTTATAGAAAAATAAGTTATATTTTTTTTGTGAAATAAAATTGTTTACATTTCTTACTATAGAGTTTAATGTCAGAAGTTAAAACCATATTTCTGGCCAAGAAAATACCCCAGCCTATTTGTTTTTTTACAATTTGATAACTAAGCTGGAAATCAGTGATGTTGTTGTGTGAATGTTATTGCATAAATGCTGAACACATTCACAAAATGAAGAGCTTAATGCCGCAGACAAAGCAACACAAAGAGGAATTTGATATAAACGCGTTAAGTATCCATATGATAAAATTGGGGAGTCATTTTCAGACCTATGTTTTGCTGCTCTTTCTATCTACCAAGAAGGTGACATTCAACTGCCATTGCCTCATATAAAAGTTGATTGAAATATCACTGTATTTATCGTGTTGACAAAACAGTAACTAAAATCACCTCTCTGCTATTGCATTAACGTACTTAAAAAATAATCAACAGCTATGACTCACTCCCCCATGCCCCCGCCTCCTCCTCCCATCAGTATTGAGGTTAATACTTCTGAGTGACTTCTAGATCCCAGATGCATGAAGTGCAACTTCACCCTGAAAGTGGGAGCGGGACGATTTTTACTGCGGAATTTGGTCACGACTAATCACTAAAGCATGGAGAAGCCAAAACTGTGGCACAAGAACTGCAATGTGAACCTTTCCTTAATTCGATGCGAATGAGATTTCTGCCTGTGAGCAACCTATTAAATTTGTAATTAAACAAAAAAAGTAATATACAGTTGCTCTGTAACAGAAGTCACAGAAATGACCAGGTCTTTGAGTTATATGTTCTTTCTGTTTCCCCTTTGGTTCACACACATTTTGACTAACATTTCTCAACTATCGCCATATGTTTTTAATGTTTGTTCCCGCCACCCAGCTCAAAAAAAACCGTTAAGGCAAAAATAGATACTTCTGCAGAGATGTGTATGAAAATGCCAGTGTAAATATAGACACGACTTAACTGCAAGAATAATCCAGAAATTTGGCATGCTTCAGCCTAAACTGTTCGCCAGTTTCAGTGTCAGCGTTTCTCAGTTTTCAGCACTTCAGACGTGCCTTACGTGCGCCAAAAATGACAAACCTGACCCTTGCTCTTTGAAGTTCCAGCACTAGACATGCGATTCCAGCAGAACCCCCAGACAGCAAGTCATCAAACGGAAAAGGTGTCGTTTCCACTCTCACTTCCCATCTAATTTTGTATTTTGGCTGCTGTTTTTGTGGCAGATGATGCTCTGTGCTGACTTTATTTTCAGTGCTTTCCTGACTTTAATTACAGCGCTTTAAAGTGGCACAGGGCCAGAAATTGATCCTGGGCGGCAGTGCAAAAATGGCGGAATCCCACATGCTGCCACTCATGTGCCCCGCCTGATTGAAGCCAATGGCACTGACTATCGGGTGGGGCGTATAACAGAACGCTGATACGGTACCACCCATTTTGTGCGACCGCCCAAGGCCAATTTTTATCCCCGTGGTCTTGAAAGGGGCAGAGAGGAAAAAGTCTCACGTGGCACTATTGTCACGTGATCATAAGTTTGTACCAGAATGACATGTATCAGTGCGAGCCAGCCCCTCAGTGTTTTTCTGACACAGATAAACAGTTTTCAAGATAGTAGCCCCTTGAAAGTCCATGGAAATTCAATGAAAAAATGAGATACCTTTAGCGTTGGCTGGTGTACTGCCGATCTATACTGCTATACAAGAACAATCCATGAAATAAAAGCTCACAGGCCACCAGGTCCAATGTCGGATGTACAAACTCTTCCATGCCGGTGATTAATTACGTGTCAAAATGCAGCTCACATTGAAATACTCCAGCTAGTTACACTGTTCATACAATCCAAACAGTCCCCTAATAGCTTGAAACATTTAGACAAGTAATTTAAAAAGACAATTATTCCAACAATAAACTTCTGGCATATGAAGTATTAGTGACTTAACGATCATTCCCCGACAAAATCAATGGCAGATGTTTGCCTTCATACTGACCAGTGCAATACATTACTAAAATTTCTGATCCCATTTTCGGAAGAAATATTAAACAAACATTACTGTTGTAATTGTTATATCACTAAATGGAGGCCAGATTACAGTGTTTGACAGCGGAACTTAAAACAAGAGCCATTTCTGAGCTTTAGCTATTCACCACAATCATTTTTTTTTTGTTAAAGGATCTGTGAATTTTAAGTTCTAATGAGAAGGGAATATCAGTGAGAGGGAATAGAACATTTTTCAATGCTTATCGTGTCAACGTTAAGCAGCAGTTCTGTGCAGCCTCAATCTCTCCTTGCTCTATCCGAATAAATGTCCCTCAAAATCAGCAGGAAAGGCAGGAGTACAGGAAAGAGGAATTACTTTGCTTTTCCGCCCATCTCAGCAGGTGAGTGGGGCTAATCGGATAGCTCTTACAAAAAACCAGTACATATACGATAGGCTGAATGGCCCCCTTCTGTGCTGTATAATTCTATGACTCTATCTCTTCAATGCCTAGATTTACTGTCTTCGAAGAAAGAGATGTGGTCAGGCTATCTTCAGTCACATGGAGACTAATGACTCAGGTTTCCTTTTCCCTCCAGAGCTGTTATGATGATGTAGGTTACATGGGCTGCCAGAGTGCATCCTGGAGCACCTCTGTTGGCTTCAATCACTTGGGAGCCATGCAGCCCCAGAAAACACAATATATACTCACCATGCATGGCAAGTGTCCAGACAGTAAGGTTTTTATTTTCTGTCTCAGCTGTCTCTGGATTGAAATCAATGAGCCTCTCCAGGATGTAAGCAGGCTGCCCCCACAACCCGCACCAATGGAGCTTTGTTCAGAAGCAGAAACCTCAAATATCACTCTCCACGAGCTTCAAAACAACCAGTAAAAACAAAAGTATTTCTTACAAGGTAGTAAGTACATTATATGCTGGAAGGGGAGGTACCCAGAAGAAGCCTATCAGCTTTCTTTCTCTAACTCCAACCTCAGAAGAGCAACCCATACTACTGGTGGTCTCACTCAGAGACCAAACAATGACTGCTTTGGGATTTCCAGCATTTTCAGTGTTTATTTTTTATTTTGACTGGCGTTGTGCAAATGCTACTCTGTTACAGTAAGAATGTTTTCTGAGGTTAGAAAGAAAATGAAGACTTGGATTTAGATAGCACCTTTCATGGCCACCGGACATCTCACAGCACTTTACAGCCAATTAAGTACTTTTGGAGTGTAGCCACTGTTGTACAGTGGCAGCCAACTTGCACACAGCAAGCTCCCACAAACAGCAATGTGATAATGGCCCAATAAACTGTTTTTGTTATGTTGATTGAGGGATAAATATTGGCCAGGACACCAGGGATAACTCCCCTGCTCTTCTTTGAAATAGTGCCATGGGACCTTTTACATTCTCCTGAGAAGGCAGAAATGACCTCAGTTTAACATCTCATCTGAAAGATGACATACATCTGTCAATGCAGCACTCCCTCAGCACTGCACTGGAGTGTCAGCCCAGATTTTGTGCTCAAATCCCTGGAGTGGGATTTGAACCCACAACCTTCTGACCCAGAGGCAAGAGTGCTGCCCACTGAGCCACAGCATTCAGAAGGGGAAGATCCTGGCTGACAAAACCTCCTTGATGTTTTGAGGCCGTGGCAACCCAAGTGGATTGTGAAAACCCTATGATGTGATATACCTCAACTTCCAAAAGACATTTACAAAATTCCACACTAAAGACTATTAATTTAAGTCAAAGCTGTGGGGCTTCAGGTTAATCTTGGAAATAGATTAGAAGTGTGAAAAAGTGTGAAAAGAGTTAGGTCTAGGTGAGGGAAGTGCTGAATGGCTGTCTCAAGGGTCATTGTTGGAACCACAACTGTTTTGAAGTGAGGTCAATGTCCTGAATTCAGAAACTCTATGCAAAGTATTTAGATTTTGCAGTTGATACCAAACTATTAGGGACAGTGGAATCATAGGAGGCAGCTCAGAAATTACAGAATGAGTTGGACAATATTAAAATGTAGGCAGAACAATGGCAGATGAAATTTATGCAAAATAGATACATATGAAAGAGACTGTTCAGCCCATCAATAGCTCATCCATTAACAACAGCATGCACTAATGTAGCTCCTTTAATGTGATAAAAGTCTCCCAAAAGGTTTCACAGAGGCAAAAATAACTGCACCCCGAGCAATGGTGGGAGAAGTTGTGATCACAGAGATAAGTTTTGATGAGCTTAAAGAAGGGAGGACGCAAAGGAGGCCAGAATGAGCGAAGGTGGATCACAGTGGATAGATGATGAAAGAGGATGCTGTGGTCGATTCAGTCAAACGTCACACAGAGGACAATGCAGGATAGTGCACTGTGGGCATGGTCAGAGCTGTTGGTGATTTTGAGCAGGACATTTTGAGTGTGATGGGCAGGATGGAAATCGGATTGAAGGGATTCAATGACGGAGTGATATGAGAGATGGACATGGAACTGGGTGGCAAGGACATGTTCGGAAGAGGACAATCCTACAGTCTCCTGATCACAGCAACCAACTATTTCTTAAATGATTCAATAGTTTTTGCCTCCACTAACTTACCCAGAAGTTTATTCCATGCATTGATTCCCCTTTTTGTGATGAAGCACTGCCTGACATCAGTCTAACATTTGGTCTTTTACTAGTTTGAAACAGTGCCCCTTTGTCCTATTGTCATATTTTAGTTTGAAATAGTGTTTCGAATTTACCTTTTCTATACCATTTGCTCTTATATGTCACCATAATTTTAGCTCTCAGTCATCTTTTGAGGCCAAGAAAGATGAGTTTCTCTGGCCTTTCCCAATAACTCAGTCCTCAGGCACTAGGCATCAGTCTAGTAACTCTTTTCTGCCCTGCCTCCAAGGTTTAAATGTCTCTCCTGTGTCTAAGAACAATATTTTAAACTAGTGCACTTGTTAGACAGTGTTACTCAAATTTACCACTTAAGTCTGTAATGTTTGAGGACATGACGATTGTAGGAAAAACTGTGATTACTGATATTGTGCTGGTTGTGTTTTTAAAAAGACCGCGCATATAAACACGAGAAAAAAGCCACATTTCAACTGTGAAAGATTTTGTTATAAAGATTTTAAATGTCATACATCATTTTCTTGCTTCTTTCATTTATATTTTTTTTATATAAAGTTCTATCCAAATGCAGCTCACAGGAGAATAGGAATTACATACTTCACGCAAATTATTTAATTTGTCATACTTTTCATCCAAACATTCAAGTGAATTTCTGACAATCTGATTTTAATAATTTGAAAAGAACAGCTGATTCTTGGCTGTGCCAGGCTACAGTTCTCCATTTCATGTCTTTGCTTTCCCCGTTGGCCGCTGTTCCATCTCACGCTGCGTATCTAACTTCAAAATTATTGGTGCAGGAAACCACACCCTCTTCAATGCAACACGACGGGGTCAAGTTCACCTCAGTAATCAGTCATGAGCTTCAATATGGTCAATTTACCTCCGTGCAATATACCTCCGAAGACTTCATTCCTCTTCCCTTGCTTTTAAAAAAATATTTCCATCGAATCCTGCTTTCATTTTTCTTTTCATCTTCCACCCCTTATCGGTTACTTAACCCTTGATGGTGTGATCTCTTAATCAGAAAATATAACTAAACGCACATATAATATATTTCATTTATGATAAGGGGTATGCTAAAAACCACTGCCATTTTCACTCATGCTCATTAAAGTTTGTGAAAATGTGTAAAATTCATTGAAGTGCCTCACCATGAGTGATATTGGTGAAATTTCAATCTTTTTAAGCCTTTGGGTACAAAATCAGCTTTGGAGGTCTAATATTCACAATGACAAATCAAACCCTCTCCTCCTTTGCCTGTTCATAATAGCTAAAGACATATTACTCAGCAACATTCAAGTCGTGTCACTAGATGCTGCTCCAAGGCTGTGGAAATACTGCTAGGGACAAGGTGGTACAATGTGCTACTTATTCGTCATTGGTTCAATGTATTTTAACCCAAGATTGTGTTCTCAGTCAGAGCCAAGCAAAACAGATACTGGACATTAAAAATCCCACTCATGGTAATCCCACTGCCTTAAGATGGCAAACAAAATCTTGTAGAGAGAGGGAAGAAAGGGGCTCTACAATTTAAATGGGAGACATCAAAGAATCCCCTTGGTTTATATTGGATCAAGCAAGTATGAAATTGATGTAGTAGTAAAACACAATGTTCTCCCATTTATATCACAAGCATGGCAATCAAATCTAGTTGATTGCAAGCTCTTAAATGTGGATGTATTGTAGTCATGAGTAGCAACTGTATGACACTGGCACTCGAGGGTTATTTAGCCCAGTTTACTCACAGAATAAATTCGAGATTCAAAGTTAATATTTTACAAAGCTCATCACACAGTAGGATTAAAGCTTGCAATTGCTGCACAAGATTAAAAATATTCTCGATGCAAGGCGTCTGATATATTGAAAATATTCCATGAGCCGGCAGCACCAGTCAGTGGATTGATCCACTATTGAATAGTCTTTGTATTCACTGCCTGCCCCATGGAGCATTGGAGCATTCAGATTCTATTTTAGTGGGGTGGGGGCGAGGGTTGGTGGGTGCCGGAGGTCACTATCTTGTTTCCACAAAGGCAAAAGACTAGACGGCAGCACCAAGTGATGAGACAATATTGTTGCTACAGTGCACCACTCGGCCAAGTGTCTCCAAATACTATTGCATTCAACAGCTATTAATGGAGCATTCTTGATCTAAATATGTGATTCTCTCTGCTCATGGTTGATTTAGAATCTGCAATCAGTTTGCTTTTATTTGGCATATCAAAATGGCTCGATAGAAAGGATTTTCATTTTCCAAATCCATTTTCAATTTCCTGGGTGGGCTCGGGCAGGAGAGGAGCAGAGGCATAAATCATCAACCTCTGGGAAAGGACACAGCTCTAAGATGTTCTTGAAACCCGCCAAGTCGATTTATATTATACCTGTCCTGAGAGTGCTTCATATTGATATCGAGGGCCCCCAAAATGGAAAGCATTCCATTTCCCAGCACTAACATCCCTCACCTTGTCGAGTACCTAAATTATCACAAAATGTTTGAAGTGTTTTTTTAAATGACTAGCATACTGAAGCTTAAATTCTTCCCAAATTAATCATAAAAAGAGTGAAATGTTTATATTAAATTGCTTTCTGTCAATTTACCAAGAAAATCCATTTGTGACTTTTCACAAAAGGGAAAGTTAATCAACATGCCTTGTTATACAGCTGGTTATTAACAATGTGAACACAGCAGATATTCTGCAGTGTTATTTTTGATGTTACTGTTAAAGGTGCTGAAAATGAATCTTCACCTTTCACTGCCTTTTCACGCTCATTTAGTGATACTATTAATAATACAAAAACATTTAAAAATGTGTTCCACAGCCTTATGATCTGGCACACTTGAGGTTTATACACTGAGGTAAACTGCAGGCTGTTCCTGTGCACAGAGCAAGAAAGCTTCACTGTCAAAGCTGTCATTTTGAAAAATTTGTGTTGATCAAGTTGTTAGTGACAAACCCACCAGAGAATATGCAACTTCAACCCTAGCCTGTACAGTCCTAAGCAGCCTAGCAGCATTTTGTTTATCTTAAGGTTGACTAAGCAGAACTTAAACATACTTATTCTAGTGGCTTCTACTCGATCCTTCCATACAATCATTTTATTTTAAAAGCTTCTACAACATCTTGCTCTCTGGTTTCTTTAATTTCAGGACATTATGCCTCCCTGCACAGTGTGCTACTAATTTGCAATCCCTTCTGAGGCGCTTATTCAATTAAATTTTGATAAAGATGAATTGCTTGCAATCTCCATGTTGTCCTTTCGTACGGGAGAGGAGGCCTTTATAAATTGGAGGAATGTTACATTTCTTCAGATAGTATATGGTGTGTTACTGTGCTACTAACAACTCTCTTGGGGTGCAGCCGGCCTGAAAGATTGTCAAGGAACCACCACTGGCACTTTCAGAATGATATTGCATTGTTTCTGGACAATCCTCAAACAACACATATATGCACAGTTCGAATCTTCCCACATCCCCTATGGGTACTCTATGCTGATTGATGATAAAGTAATAGCCTTTTATGCTTCCAGATATATTATTAAATGATCGTATAGATTACATAAATATTCTGCCTGTGTAACCATTATCATTTGATTAATCCATATAATTACCAGTTTAACAGAGGCATTATCCTATTTAAAATAAATAGAATAATTTCTGTGTTAAAATAACAAAGGAATGTAATACTAGCACATTAAACATTCATCTGCTAATATCATCAATGATAATTCTATACTAAGCTTTCTAAATGTATAGATTATACCAAAGTACAAAAAAGCTAAATAATGAGAAACAGGAGAAGATGATTCAAAAGGACGTAAATCTTTTCAGCTTGCTGGGCCAATAGGTGGCAGATACAGTTCAATGTGGAGGTATAAAATAATTCATATAGCACCAAGGACCCAAAAAAAGAGTATGAGTCAGTCCGAGAGCATGCTGATTAGGAAGAATATCTAAGGATTGTTGTGGATATATTTATGGAAACATTAGTGCAGTGCCTAGTTGCACTAAAATAAAGGATAAATAGTGTTGTTTTTCAACATCAGAAGGATTACAGACAAATCAAAAGAGATTATATTATTGTTGTGTAAGGCATTGCTTAGACTCCAACTAGAACATTGTGAATAGTTTGGATCAACCAATCACAAGAAGAATATTATTGCTATGAGAAGGTAAAACAGAAGAAACAAACATGATGATAAGTGCCAGGAAATTAAATTATGTGGACAGGCTAAGTAAGTTATGCAAACTACCGCCCCATCTCCAAACTCCCTTTCCTCTCCAAAGTCCTTGAACGTGTTGTCACCTCCCAAATGCGTGCCCATCTTTCTCGCAACGCCATGTCTGAATCCCTCCAATCAGGTTTCAGCTCATACCACAATACTGAAATGGCTCTCATCAAAGTCACAAATCATTTCCTTTGTGACTGTGACAAAGATAAACTATCCCTGCTTGTCATTCTTAACTTGTCTGTAGCCTTTGACATGGTTGAGCACTCCATCCTCCACCAACGCCTCTCCACCATCGTCCAGCTGGGTGGGACTGCACTCGCCTGGTTCCATTCTTATCTATCTAATTTCAGCCAGAGAATCTCCTTACAACGGCTTCTCTTCCTGCCCCCGTATTATTACCTCTGGTGTCCCCCAAGGATCTATCCTTGGCCCCCTCCTATTTCTCATCTACATGTTGTCCCTTGGCGACATCATCCAAAAACACAGCGTTAGTTTCCACCTGTACGATACCCAGCTCTAGGTCACCACAATGTCTCTCAATCTCTCCACAGTCTTTAAATTGTCAGATTGCTTCTTCGACATCCAGTTCTGGATGAGCAGAAATTTTTTCCAATTAAAGATTGGGAAGTCCAAAGCCTTTGCTTTTGGTCCCCACCACAAACTCCGTTCCCTAGCCATTGACTCCATCCCTTTCCCTAATATCTGAGGCTGAACCATACTTTTCGCAACCTTGGTGTCATATTTGAGCCTGAAATGAGCTTCCAACCACATATCCACGGCATAACTAAGAGCGCCTATTTTCATCTCTGTAACATCACCCGTTTCCACCCTTGCCTCAGCTTATCCGCTGCTGAAACCCTCATCCATGCTTTTGTTACCTCTAGATTTGACTATTCCAATGCACTCCTGGCTGGCCACCCACGTTCTACCCTACGTAAACTTAAAGTCATCCAAAACTCAGCTGCCCGTGTCCTAACTCGCACCAAGTCCCGATCACCCATCATCCCTGTGCTCGCTGACCTACATTGGCTCCCAGTTAAGCAACCCCTCGATTGCAAAATTCTCATTTTTGTGTTCAAATCTCTCCAGGGTCTTGCCACTCCCTATCTTTATAATCTCCTCCTGCCCATAACCCCTTCCCCCACCACCCCGTCCCCCCAAGATTCTGCACTCCTCTAATTCTGCCCTCTTGAGTATCCCTGATTCTAATCATTCAACCATTGGTTGCCGTGCCTTCTGTTGCCTATGCCCTACGCTCTGGAATTTCCTCCCTAAACCTCTCCGCCTTTCTAGCTCTCTTTCCTCCTTTTAAGATGCTTCTTAAAACCTACCTCTTTGACCAAGCTTTTAGTCATCTGCCCTAATTTCTCCTTGTGTGGCTCGGTGTAAAATTATTTGCCTTATAAAACTCCTGTGAAGCACCTTGGGGCGTTTTACTATGTTAATGGTGCTATATAAATACAAGTTGTTGATGTATAGTTGTTATGTTGCTGGGCTAGTAACCAAGAGGTAATCACCAGAAATTTCCTTGTGGGTTCTCTTAGTCAGCTGCTGTAACCACTGTGGAAAATTGTCAGAAACCTAGTTTTGAAGTGTATCTGGAGTTTCTGCTGGAATTCAGATGCCATGGCAAAATGAATTTATAACCATGAAAACTGCCAGATTGTTGGTTCACATGTGTCCTTCAGAGAAGGAATCTGCCATCCCTACCAGGTATGAGCTATATATAATTCGAGGCCACTATATATGGTTGGCTCTTAATGCCCTTTGAAGTAGCCCAGCAAACCTTTCGGTTGTACAATCACTATCTGAAAGTTCAAGAAGACCTACCACACCTTCTCAGGGCAACTGGGAATGGGCAATAAATGTGCCCTTACCAGAGTCACCAGCATTTTGAGAACAATTAAAACAAATATTTGTTTTATTTGAAAAGGAAGCGACTTCAAGGTGATCTAGTTAAAGTTAGTGAGATTATGAAGGGAATTAATAAAATTGTTCTCCAGAGTGAAGGATTTTCAACCAAGGGTACTGGGTAAAAAATATGAAGACATCAGGATTAAGAAGGAAAGTCAGAAGGAGGGTAATATAGCATTGTGGAATAAGCTACCAAAAAAGACCATAGAAGTAGACAGTACAAATAAGTTAACAAGACAATTAAAGGTGTTGTTGGAAAGATTAAAAGATATGGTGAAAAGACAGTGGGTGGAGTTGTTGGGCTTTTTCCTGTGGAAAATGTAATTGGACATTTGTAGCTAACTCTTAGGAGGTGAATTTCCACGGACGTTCTCCTGCTTGTCTGTCATAACTTTGGTGCAAGAGCCATGAAAACCGGAGGTAAACAATGGGAGAAGTCCAGCGGAAATTCACCCCACTGGTGTTCCATACAGGTGTGAGGTTTTTCAAGAGTTTCTCTAAATGGTCAAAACCATATGCACCACACGTGCCTGAATTTCTGATAATGCATCGCTAACGGGCCAGAGCTCCCAATTGGCAAAGTCACAACATTTTCCCTTTGATATGAAACACCTGAAGTTCTCAATGATAGGAAAAGCCTGAGCCACTCCCAGGCAACTATCTGAACATGATGACCAGATTGAAACTTTGGAATCACTTTCAGGTATCCATTACATTCTACATTTTCCTTTAAGCACCAATGTAATGTTTTGTTGATGACTGATAGATCTCTCACTTGAGGGAATCAGGTTGCAATGCTTTCTACCACTGAAGTAATAACCTATATTAGTGAAAGTACCAGTAACAGTTGTGAAATAAGAGTTTTTATTGTTAAAGCAACAATCTGAACTATTGAAGTAATGATTGACATCATTACAATACAGGAAGGAAATGCTCTATATGACACACTGAGCTGGAATCTCACAGCAACCATTCGTAGATTTGTGGGGCCATCCAATTTATTTTTGCATTTTCATGGTCATAATTGGAATAAAAGTAGTGCAGAAACAAGTAATAGTCAATGAATTCGGAGCCCCAGAGTGTAAAGGATTATAGATGTCTATTATATAAATTCAATAGGTGGGTGAGATGCATTTTGCATCAAAAACTTTTGTGAGAATCTTCCTGTATGCTGTCTAATCCATGTTACCTTGGCCTCTGTCCTCAACCGTCATCTCCTGCATTGCAATGCGGCTGGTATCCCACAACTCCAATTGCATCTATGCCTGCCGATTCCAAATTCTATTTAAAAAAATAGCCACCAGCTCGTGGCTGATATCTTGCTCTCCTCCTCTTGCTAAGCCTCAGCCCATAGTCCGCTCCACACCAACTTGCATTGGCTGTGCTCATCACAGCCATAGCCGTGACCCCAGCCTCTACCTTCCCCACCCCAATCTCTAACACTACTCTACTTTCCTCCTGCTGAACTCTGTTCCCCTAATACAACTCTAATTTCTGTCTCCACACTGCTCTAGATTCCCCATATAGCCTCTTCAGTGCTCCAGAATAGCTGTCCTCCTCATTCTGCTCCAATTATCCTCATCCTCTAACCACACTTGGCCTGTGGAGTCCATTTAATCTTGATTGATTAATTCTATAAATAAATACAGAAACGTAGAAACCTAGAAACTTACAGCGCAGAAGGAGGCCATTTAGGCCCATCATGTCCGCGCTGGCCAACAAAGAGCCGCACGGCCTTCGGTCAGCAGCCCTGAAGGTTACATATAAACCTATGAACAATGAACAATGGCAGAAAGGTAAAAAGCACCCAGCCCAACCAGTCCGCCCCCACACAACTGTGACACCCCTTACACTAAAACATTCTACACTTCACCCCAACCGGAGCCATGTGATCTCCTGGGAGAAACAAAAACTAGATAAAAACCCAGGCGAATTGGGGAAAAAGTATCTGAGAAAATTCCTCTCCGACCCATCCAGGCGATCAAAACTAGTCCAGGAGATCACCCTGACCATATTCAATTCCCTGCAGTACTTACCATCGTAATATACAGACTAATGTTTTCCTTTAAAAGGTCAGAAAGTTATATATAGGTTAGAGGTGCCAACAAATTAAAGTATGAAGAAGCAGACACAGAAAAGGGAAGACAGAAGACGTCCAACAGCAAACAGAATGAGCTGGAAAGAAAGAATTAGAGATTGGGAGACAAGTATAAACACAATTTTAGGAGACTTTTTATTTTCCACTCAAGCAATGCGATAGAAAATCAACTAGAATTTAAAACAATCAAACCTCCTTAAAATATCCAATACTAGGCTGGGCATTAAGGACACATTAGCCAGAATTTTGCTTAGCTGGGCGAGTCCGGTGCGGGCGGTGACCTTGGCGGGTCGCGACCCCACTGCTGGCTCCATCCCGCTGCTGAAAATGACTTTCCCTATTAAACCCGCCTTGTGCATTACCCGGTCCAATTAAATGGTGCGGGTCTGGTGACATCATCGATGACGCGTTTTCAGCTGGGATCTTTAAAGGGGCTACAGCCACATTGGATTTGCAGTATAGCATTGGGAGTGCGGCAAACACTGACAATGACTGCACAGAGGCAGAGGGCTGCACCCAGGTTCTCCGATGACTCCCTACATATGCTTATGGAGGGTGTCAGAGCACGCAGGGAGGTCCTCTTCACTTCCAGTGGGTGGAAGAGACCTGCCCAAGAAACCAAAACAGCCTGGTTGCAGATTGCAGAGAAGGTCACCAGCAGGGATGTGGTCAGGAGGACCTGGATGGAGTGCTGCAAATGTTTCAATGATCAGGAAAGGTGAGTACAAAGTCACACTCATCTTCATCCTGCTGTGACTCTCATCACATCCCCATCACTCTGCCTTCCCAAGCCTACATTGTTACTCATGCCAATATACTTTGCATGTTCACTCATCCCTCTCGCTCTATCTACATTATCACATCCCGATCTCACAAGCCATCCTTCATCCGAGAGCAATCATACCAACTAACAACACACAAGGAGCCCATTTGGCTTTAGCACTCCACTCCATCATAGTCTCCCTCTAAACATTTAACCCATCCATTCCTTACACTTATTCCATTACTCTCACTCAACCCCTTCTTTCCATCCTTGCAGGAAAAGAGTGCCCACAATAAGAGGGAGATGGAGAGAACTGGAGGTGGCCCTCCATTATTTGCAAACCTTACAACAACAGAGGAGGCTGCTTGCGAAATATCTGGAGTTGCCAAGCAACTGGAATTGGGAGACAGAAAGAAAAGGACATCTCAGCGACCTGGTGACAGAATTACATACCATTCAGCGAAATGGCACCAGTCATTCAAATGGGGACTGATGTCAGCAACAACTGACTGGTCATCATGTGCATAATGGTATCTGTACCCAATCTACATATGACATATCGAACTCATCTCTTTACTCGCCCACAGGTCCATCAAGAGCCACTGCCCCCCCCACCCCCCGCCCTCCCACAGTCTAGGAGGAAGAGTAAGACGACTCCTCAGAGGAGTCTCCAGTCTCTGAGGGCGCAGAATCATAGAAAATAGGTGCAGGAGTAGGCCATTCAGCCCTTCGAGCCTGCACAGCCATTCAATAAGATCATGGCTGATCATTCCCTCAGTACCCCTTTCCTGCTTTATCTCCATACCCCTTGATCCCCTTAGCCGTAAGGGCCATATCTAACTCCCTCTTGAATATATCCAATGAACTAACATTAACAACTCTCTGCTGCAGGGAATTCCACAGGTTAACAACTCTCTGAGTGAAGAAGTTTCTCCTCATCTCAGTCCTAAATAGCCTACCCCTTATCCTAAGACTACGTCCCCTGGTTCTGGAATTACGCAACATCGGGAACATTCTTCCCGCATCTAATCTGTCCAGTCCCGTCAGAATCTTAGACGTTTCTATGAGAGGCCCTCTCATCCTTCTAAACTTCAGTGAATAAAGGCCCAGTTGATCCAGTCTCCCCTCATATGACATTCCAGCCATCCTGGGAATTAGTCTGGTGAACTTTCGCTGCACTCCCTCAATAGCAAGAACGTCCTTCCTCAGATTAGGAGACCAAAACTGAACACAATATTCCAGGTGAGGCCTCACTAAGGCCCTGTACAACTGCAGTAAGACCTCCCTGCTCCCATACTCAAATCCCCTAGCTATGAAGGCCAACATATCATTTGCCTTCTTCACCGCCTGCTGTATCTGCATGCCAACCTTCAATGACTGATGAACCATGACACCCAGGTCTCGTTGTACCTCCCCTTTTCCTAATCTACCGCCATTCAGATAATATTCTGCCTTCGTGTTTTTGCCCCTAAAATGGATAACCTCACATTTATCCACATTATACTGCATCTGCCATGCATTTGCCCACTCACCTAACCTGTCCAAGTCACTCTGCAGCCTCTTTGGGTCCCCCTCACAGCTCATACCGCCACCCAATTTAGTGTCATCTGCAAACTTGGAGATATTACACTCAATTCCTTCATCCAAATCATTAATGTATATTGTAAAGAGCTGGGGTCCCAGCACTGAGCCCAGCGGCACTCCACTAGTCACTGCCTGCCATTCTGAAAAGGAACCGTTTATCCCGACTCTCTGCTTCCTGTCTGCCAACCAGTTCTCTATCCACGTCAGTACATTACCCCCAATACCATGTGATTTGATTTTGCACACCAATCTCTTGTGTGGGACCTTGTCAGAAGCCTTTTGAAAGTCCAAATACACCACATCCACTGGTTCTCCCTTGTCCACTCTGCTAGGTACATCCTCAAAAAATTCCAGAAGATTCGTCAAGCATGATTTCCCTTTCATAAATCCATGCTGACTTGGACCGATTCAGTCACTACTTTCCAAATGTGCTGCTATTTCATCCTTAATGATTGATTCCAACATTTTCCCCACTACTGATGCCAGGCTAACCGATCTATAATTACCCGTTCTCTCTCTCCCTCCTTTTTTAAAAAGTGGTGTTACATTAGCTAGCCTCCAGTCCAAAGGAACTGATCCAGAGTCGATAGACTGTTGGAAAATGATCACCAATGCATCCACTATTTCTAGGGCCACTTCCTTAAGTACTCTGGAATGCAGACTATCAGGCCCCGGGGATTTATCAGCCTTCAATCCCATCAATTTCCCTCACACAATTTCCCGCCTAATAAGGATATCCTTCAGTTCCTCTTTCTCACTAGACCCACTGTCCCCTAGTACATTCGGAAGGCTATTTGTGTCTTCCTTCGTGAAGACAGAACCGAAGTATTTGTTCAATTGGTCTGTCATTTCTTTGTTCCCCATTATAAGTTCACCTGAATCCGACTGCAAGGGACCTACATTTGTCTTCACTAATCTTTTTCTCTTCACATATTTATAGAAGCTTGTGCAGTCAGTTTTTATGTTCCCTGCAAGCTTCCTCTCGTACACTATTTTCCCTCTCTTAATTAAACCCTTAATCCTCCTCTGATGAATTCTAAATTTCTCCCAGTCCTCAGGTTTGTTACTTTTTCTAGCCAATTTATATGCCTCTTCCTTGGATCTAACATTATCCTTAATTTCCCTTGTTAGCCACGGTTGAGCCACCTTCCTCGTTTTATTTTTACTCCAGACAGGGATGTACAATTGCTGAAGTTCATCCATGTGATCTTTAAATGTTTGCCATTGCTTATCCACCGTCAACTCATTACGTGGCCAGTCTATTTTAGCCAATTCACGCCTCATACCGTCAAAGTTACCTTTCCTTAAGTTCAGGACCTAGTTTCCAAATTAACTGTGTCACTCTCCATCTTAATAAAGAATTCTACCATATTATGGTCACTCTTCCTCAAGGGGTCTCGCACAACAAGATTGCTAATTAGTCCCTTCTCATTACAAATCACCCAGCCTAGGATGGCCAGCTCTCTAGTTGGTTCCTCGACATATTGGTCGAGAAAACCATCCTGAATACACTCTAGGAAATCCTCCACCGCATTGCTACCAGTTTGGTTAGTCCAATCAATATGTAGATTAAAGTCGCCCATGATAACTGCTGTACCTTTATTGCACACATACCTTATTTCTTGTTTGATGCTGTCCCCAACCTCACTACTACTGTTTGGTGGTCTGTACACAACTCCCACTAGCGTTTTCTGCCCTTTGGTATTCAGCAGCTCCACCCATACCGATTCCACATCATCCAGGCTAATGTTCTTCCTTACAATTGCATTAATTTCCTCTTTAACCAGCAACGCCACCCCGCCTCCTTTTCATCTCTGCCTATCCTTCCTAAATGTTGAATACCCATGGATGTTGAGGTCCCAGCCATGGTCACCCTGGAGCCATGTCTCCGTGATGCCAATTACATCATATCTGTTAACTGCTGTCTGCGCAGTTAATTCGTCCACCTTATTCCAAATACTCCTCGCATTGAGGCACAGAGCCTTCAGGTTTGTCTTTTTAACACACTTTGCCCCTTTAGAATTTTGCTGTAATGTGGCCCTTTTTGTTTTTTGCCTTGGATTTCTCTGCCCTCCACTTTTAGTATTCTCCTTTCTATCTTTTGCTTCTGCCTCCATTTAATTTCCCTCTGTCTCCCTGCATAGGTTCCCATCCCCCTGCCATGTTAGTTTAACTCCTCCCCAACAGCACTAGCAAACACTCCCCCTAGGACATTGGTTCCGGTCCTGCCCAGGTAAAGACCGTCCGGTTTGTACTGGTCCCACCTCCCCCAGAACCGGTTCCAAAGTCCCAGGAATTTGAATCCCTCCCTTTTGTACCACTACTCAAGCCACGTATTCATCTGGGCTATCTTGCAATTCATACTCTGACTAGCACGTGGTACTGGTAGCAATCCTGAGATTACTACTTTTGAGGTCCTACTTTTTAAACTTAGCTCCTAGCTCCCTAAATTCATCTCGTAGGACCTCATCCCGTTTTTTACCTATATCGTTGGTACCTATGTGCACCACGACAACTGGCTGTTCACCCTCCCTTATCAGAATGTCCTGCACTTGCTCCGAGACATCCTTGACCCTTGCACCAGGGATGCAACATACCATCCTGGAGTCTCGGTTGCGGCCGCAGAAACGCCTATCTATTCCCCTTACAATCGAATCCCCTATCACTATAGCTCTCCCGCTCTTTTTCCTGCCCTCCTGTGCCACTCACGGTGCCATGAACTTGGCTGCTGCTGCCCTCCCCTGATGAATCATCCCCCTCAACAGTACCCAAAGCAGTGTATCTGTTTTGCAGGGGATGACAGCAGGGGACCCCTGCACTGCTCTTCCTGTTGGTCACCCATTTACTATCTGGCTGTGTACCTTTTACCTGCAGTAAGACCAACTCGCTAAACATGCTATTCACATCATTCTCAGCATCGTGCATACTCCAGAGTGAATCCACCCGCAGCTCCAGCACCGCAATGCGGTCCATCGGGAGCTGGAGGCGGATGGACTTCCCGCACACGTAGTCTGTCCCTGACGTCCCACATCGTACAGGAGGAGCATAACACGTGTCCGAGCTCTCCTGCCATGACTTAACCCTTAGATAAATTTAATTTGGCAACAACAATGCTAAATGTTACTTACTGATATGGAAAAGAAAAAGAAAAACTACTCACCAATCACCAGCCAATCACTTACCCCCTTGGCTGTGACGTCACCTTTCGATTTCTTTCTACTTCTTTTTTGCCTCCCTGCTGCAGCTACACCGGCTGGGCCTTTGTAGGCCTCTCCAATCCCGGACTCGCACTGCTCCTATCTCCCGCCTCTCCGACTGACTGCTCGATCTCCTGCTGGCCTTTATAGGCCTCTCCAACCCCGGACTCGCGCTGCTCCGATCTCCCGCCTCTCCGACTGACTGCTCGATCTCCTACTGGCCTTTGTAGGCCTCTCCAACCCCGGACTCGCACTGCTCCTATCTCCCGCCTCTCCGACTGACTGCTCGATCTCCTGCTGGCCTTTGTAGGCCTCTCCAACCCCGGACTCGCGCTGCTCCGATCTCCCGCCTCTCCGACTGACTGCTCGATCTCCTGCTGGCCTTTGTAGGCCTCTCCGACTGACTGCTCGATCTCCTACTGGCCTTTATAGGCCTCTCCAACCCCGGGCTCATGCTGCTCCGATCTCCCGCCTCTCCGACTGACTGCTCGATCTCCTGCTGGCCTTTATAGGCCTCTCCGACCCCGGACTTGCGCTGCTCCGAGCTCCCGCCTCTCCGACTGACTGCTCGATCTCCTGCTGGCCTTTATAGGCCTCTCCGACCCCGGGCTCGCGCTGCTCCGATCTCCCGCCTCTCCGACTGACTGCTCGATCTCCTGCTGGCCTTTGTAGGCCTCTTCGACCCCGGACTCGTGCTGCTCCGAGCTCCCAGATAGAAGCGCACCCAGCACCAGCACAGAGTCGCACACCTCAGTAGGTGCCACGCGAGATAGAATAGTGATGTCAGAACTCACAAGTGAGCAAGAGCAGATGGTGGCGACAAGGACAACAGTGGAGAATCCTCACTGGAGGATGCAGGATGCTCCTAGCTCTGCTCAGCTGCATGCCTCAGGGGTCATCCAAAAAGAAGATGATCCTGGAGGTGCAGGAAGTGGTTGAGGGGCTCGGATAGGTTTTGCGACCGTGGTTTCTGCAAAAGCACAGAGAATGGCGAAGTCCACCCCCAACATGTGCACCGCAGTTTCGCAAGCGAAGGTGACTATAGACTCCTCCATGGATAGGATGGCCATCTACATGGAACAGCTAATGTGTCACTCACAGGAGCACATGGGGCTAGAACCTCCACTTTTCTGGTTATCACCCAAATTTCCGGTGCAGGCAGTAAAAAAGGGTTTTCAGAATTTCAGCTTCTCGTCCATTCTCAAACCACCTCGCCTCCACTTTTGAAAATGGGCGTTACCACGGGTGATATAAAATGGGCAGTAGCGGTAAATTTTTTTGCCCTGCTGCCATAAAGTGTGGCCGTCCTTAGCAACGGCATGGCAACACTCAATTCCCGCGATTCTAGAAGTCAAGGGTCACCATGACATGTGCAAAGAGGAGACAGCAAGAGAGGTTGCTCAGAGGGACTGAAGGCGTGGTTGGGTATGGTGTGGCTGCTTTGGGAGGAAGGAGGGAGACTTTAGAGCTTCACAGCAAGTAGGCAAACAAAAAGTGGGGTGTTACCAGCCACATATTTGACTGAATTTGGCCTATAATGGAGACAGAGGAGGAGGCATCACAGCATGCTGTGGAGACGGACACTGGAGAGAGAAGTGAGGTGGGAGAGGAGCACATTGGAGGGCACAAAAGAGCGGGGAGGTTCTTGGACAAGATAAATGCCTCCCTCCTGCAGGAGGTCGAGTTACGCTGGGGTGATTTGACACAGGGAGGGCGTGGGAAGCCCACTCCAAAGACATACCAGAAGATATGGGCCGAGATCGCAGAGGTGGTCTCATCGGTAACCAACGAGGTGCGTAAGGGAAACCAATGCCGCAAACGATGGAACAACCTTGTGGGATCCGCAAGAGTAAGTATTACATTTATTTACATGTACTTATGTATTTACATAATTTGATTTGTAACAGTCATGAGTGACTATCAGCAGATGTGAGGTCTTGCACTTTTACCGGAATGTTTTACTCAATGCCTGCGGTCATGGTGTACGTCTTTAGGTAAAGAATGATAATAATCATAATCATGATTACATATGTTGGTTATGTATTGTATAAGTGTCCATGATATCACGCAATAATCTCATGCCATGTCGTCCTGTCACCTTTTACAGAAGAAGCTATTGACGATGAGGTCTGTGCAGAGGCGAACAGGTGAGGGGCCACCAGTCCCCAGCGACATCACAGAGATGGAGGAGCGGGTGCTCGCACTCGTGGGGAAGCACACCCAGACAGCCATGGACGCATCTGCAGACCCTGAAGTGATGCCAGGTGAGTAAAGCTTACACCATTGCGTCATGTAAAGTCAATAGATGCCACACCCACTCATATCCGAACAATCATATATGATAGATGATTTCTAAAAGTGTCATAGAAATAAAGCTGGCCTAATGAAAATCATTGCAATGCACAATGTGTTGATGGTCATGAAATGTGATGTCTTTGATGATTTTGAGAGCAGTGGTGCTTTTGTCGTGCATATGCTGTGTGTAGCGCTGGACTCACCTTGTCACCCTAGCACCCGCTTCTCCTCGAACAACCTCATTTGTGTTTTGCAGCAGCATGGCCCCAGACAAGGCCACAAAGGCCAGAAGGTGAGGGCGCGGGGCAGGAGTTGGCGGATGATCTTACTACATCTGGTGCTGAGGGGCTCCGATTCTCGCCCGTCAATCCGCTGGGTCTGTTCTCCACGGATGTGAGCACGGACTTCGAAGAACCTGCATCGCCACGCTCCAGAAGCCATTCCACCCCAAAGCCAGTGGTCCTCCGGTCATTCCTGCCTCAACTCTGGAGGTACTAGCCCCAAGCACCTTTCCACAGAGCACCCCATTTGTCCCCAGGACGGCACCGACCCCACGGAGGTCTCGTGGACACGGCAGGTCTGTTCCACGAGCGCGGCATGACAGCGGAGAGATGGTACATTTGTCCAGGAGGACTGTAGACATTGGTGACCAGCTCATTTAAAGCATTGGGGGGCATATCCTGACAGCTGGTCACCATGACCGAGTACATTCTGCGTATGGCGGAGGAGTCCCTGGATGCGATAGCCAGGAACACTGCTGCCACAGGCCTCCCAGTGGTCCTCGAGCGCAGCACTCCACCACCAAGTTCTGCACCATCACTGCGAATGGTAGATGCGAGCAAGGACCAAGATCCTGCTTTTGCATCAGAGAATGTTGCCCCCTTGGCATGCCCCCGCTCCCATACCCGTGCAACCACCGCATCTGCCTTCATCCCCCACAATGAGGCACCACCTGAGGAGCTCCTCGGCCAGGAGGGGAAGGGGTAGAGGTGGGGAGAAGGGGAGGGGGGAAGGAAAGTGAGGTGCATGAGCACAGGTGATGGCTGTGTTATATCTTCATCTGGGTGTATGCAATTTGTTGCAATGTATGGGGGCTGGGGACCACGCTCCTGCTTTGCCTTTGTATTCTGTGTTGCTGGACATGTTGAACATGTGATTTATGTCAATGGTGGAAAAAGTGGGGTGTGGGTGGGGGTTGGGTGTTATTGGCTGTGCTACGTATGATTTCAGACCAATGTTGGTAATAAATTTTTGTTATTGAACATAACCTTGTTGCGCATTGTCTCAGATAGCTGGGCTGTTACACACTGGTGATTCCTTACCATGAAAGGGTTAAATACAACTTAGCATCAATCAAAGTAAACTTTAACTGGCACCAAGGTGATGGGCACCATTGATGTCTGAGCTGCACACACACAACAGTTTGTCAGCGTTGTCACTCACATCAGCGCTTTTTCAGGCGAATCTTTCAGATATCAGCTCCTCACGTAAGAGTGGGATTTAACAAATGTCAGCCACACCGCTGGCATTCGTTTCGGTTAGTTTCACTTTTTGTGGCCGTTTTTTTGGGCGAGCGATATTCTGGGCGATATGTGTGTGAGGTAGTCAAATTGATGCTGGGCGATCGCCATGGCCACTAATTTGGGTAAATATGCTCTTTACAACAAAAAAAAGTGGGCAGGCGTTAATATTGAATCTCGGCGTTAAATCCGTGCGGAAAGGAACGCTGGGCGATATTATGGACGTTGAATTCACCCATTCTGCTGATTCCGCGGGCAGTACAATTTTTTCTCGCTGTTAAGCACATGGGGAAAGTAACGCTCGGTGATAATTTTCCGAAAAATGGCCGCCAATTTTCATTTTGTGCCAAAATGGGCGATATATGGGCATTATACGTCATTTCAGTGGTAAAATGGGCTTTAAGTGGGCGTTAAGCATGCAAAAAAAAGTGGAGGTTCTAGCCCATGATCTTTATGGAGAATAGATGGCTATCTATGGAGGATAGATGGCAGATAGAAACATAGAAAATAGGTGCAGGAGTAGGCCATTCGGCCCTTCTAGCCTGCACCGCCATTCAATGAGTTCATGGCTGAACATTCAACTTCAGTACCCCATTCCTGCTTTCTCGACATACCCCTTGATCCCCCTAGTAGTAAGGACCTCACCTAACTCCTTTTTGAATATATTTAGTGAATTGGCCTCAACAACTTTCTGTGGTAGAGAACTCTCTGGGTGAAGAAGTTCCTCCGCATCTCGGTCCTAAATGGCTTACCCCTTATCCTTAGACTGTGATGGATAGATGTATGGAGAATAGAAGGCAGAGGTTCATGACCTCCTCTCTAGGAGGGATGTCAGTGTAGACGTGGGTCCTCATGGCTCCACTGATGTGCAACAAGGTGTTCTCCAACTCCTTGGCAGCAGGGAGGTGAGCAGGCTGCCTCTACCTCTGCTGAAGCCACAGGGCTAGTACCTCATAGAAGCACGTGGAAGAAAAAGATGACACACAAGTAGATTCACAAGGGTAGCCACTTGGATGTTTTATCCAATGTGTATGTAAAGTTGCAATTAATGTGCTGTCAAACATAAAAATCTTTATTTTCAACACTGTCAGATTGGACAGATTTGTGTGCACCTTTGTAAGTGGCTTAGTGAGTTGCAGTGAATGGTGAGACATAAGGACACCTTCAGCAATGCTGGAGTGTGCGAAAGGAATGGCTTAGTCATTGCAGGGATGCTTTATGGTATTGGTGTGGGGTGGTGCCAACCTGGTGCATGTGGCAGCCATATGGGTATACAGCATTAAGTGAAATAAATATGGCTATTATGAGGCCATCCCTGGCCTCCCGGGCAGCAATGTGCCCAGGTGCTGATGCACTCAGTCCTGTGCAGCATCAGGTCTTTGCGGAGAAGGTTGGTGGGGGTGTTGTTGATGCTGCTGGTCTGCCTGGAGCTGCTGGTGTTGGGGCTCATCGTGGTCAGACTCTGAGAACCAAGGTGAGACAGTATAAACGGCACACAAGCTGATGGAATAGATGGCAGAAGCAATCTGTCAATGGTGAGAGAGTTGTTCCAATGAGGTGAGACCGGATGGAGACTTTGCTGGAAAGACTGCAGCCTGCAGAATCTGTGCTGGGAATGCAGTGAGAAACAGCTTCTGCTGAGGAAAATGATCATTTGTCAGGTGGGAGCTTTTATAGTGCATTTGATGTTGTCAACTAATCAGCTGGAGCAATGGCCACTGAACTCCCGCCTCAGGTTGACAGACGTGGTTCCCGAGCAGTGTGTTTCCCGTGGCCATCCAGTTAAATTTAAAAGGCAAGACTCTTAAGGGTCTGACAACTAACTACTAATAATTTAAATTGGGTTGCCCGCCTCTGTTGATCGGGTCGGGTCCATGCTGACAGACATGCCTGGGGGAAAGGCACGCAGGAGCAGGAAGACAGCGGGTTCTCGACCTACTCCCAAAAATAACAACTTTCCCACTTCCAATTGCTCCCGCTAGCACCCCTGATAATTCAGCCCATTAATATAAGACAGAAAATGACCAATCGTCACTTTAGATCACCAAAGTGCCTTTAAGCTGAGATACAGATTTATTTTGAAGTAAAATATTTCAGCCTAGTAATTAGATTATTTAGCTACCATAACTTCAGGAAAAGTTCAACAAACCCCATTTATAGTGCAGCAGAAGCTCCGAGCTAATTCACCACCTAAAGTCTTTATTAAGTTGTACATGTAAATCTGGTTTCTTAATTGGAGTGGTTCTATGTCATTATTTATACAAATCTCGGCCATGCTGCTGATGTGTAGTCTTCAACAACAACTAGTTGCATTTATATAGCACCTTTACTGTAGTAAAATGTCCCACGGCGCTTCACAGGAGTATCATCAACAAAATTTGTCACCGAGCCACATAAGGAGATATTAGGACAGGTCACAACCTGATTAAAAGAGGTAGGTTTTAAGGAGTGTCTTACAGGAGGAAAGAGAGGTAGAGGCAGAGAGGTTCAGGGAGGGAATTTCACAGCTTAGGCCCTCACGGTGCAACCCATCCTTTCTACTTTTTTCTCCCCATTCCTCAAAGCAAGTTGTATCTTTCAGTGATACATTCTAGCTCCAGTGTTTCAATGTTTTTTTTTTAATATGTTCCATATTTTACTGGCAATGATCAGCTAAAACATAAAAAAACAAAGAAAAACAATGGGTTAAGAACATAAGAAATAGGAGCAGGAGTAAGGCTGTAAGGCACCTCCAGCCTGCTCTGTCATTCAATAAGATCAAGTCTAAACTTTTACATCAACTCCACTTTCCCGCCCTATCTCTATCCATTGATTCCCTGAAATCAATCAATCTCAGTCTGGAATAAACTCAACGACCCAGCATTCACAGCTCTCCAGGTAGAGAACCTCAACATTCTCAACCCTCTGAATGAAGGCCCGAGCTAGATCAATATTCACCCAGGTAATCTGGAAAGGAGTCTGTGGGAGGTTTTCTGCAAGAGGCCTACACACAGAGTCAGCTGCCTAAGAATGAGTAACGGGGTTCAGAGCTACCCTTACATATCACACAAGAGTTGAGCAGCAGTGAAATGAAGGAGTATAAAGAGGAAGATGGAGGAAATCAAAGTAATAAAAGGACAGGAACAGCCGGCGTCAACTTCCCGGGGATCTGTGAGCCTCCCTTCCATGAAAGAAAGAATTGCATTGATATTTTAACTGTCATGCTCTGAGGGGAAAAGAGCTGAATTATAATTCTATCCATTAAAGCAAATGAAAAAAGTCTACACCCTAACATGTTATGCTAACTGTAGAACAGACTTTCAGAGTTTAATAACCCATTTGTCAGACAAGATGTAAACTGTATGTTATCTAACTGCTCCCTTTCTAACACTCTAGATTTTGTTTAATACTGTGGTACTCCTTCAAGAAGATCAACTCCTTCAAGACGAAATAACATGAATTGAGCTTTTATTCTCCAAATGTGAGGGATAAGTCTCAGGTTACATGTAGGATGACTAAATGAATGCCCAATTCACGGAATATTTATACACTGGCATTCAAGCATTACGTATATAAATATAAAACACTTCAATCTGTTTGTTTTAGAATTTTGAAAAGAAATTATGGTTGGTTAACAATATAGTAATTGTATTTGGGTGCTGTGTAAAGCCAATAAAATGGCCTGGTGACCTAGACGTTGAAAGGTTCAAATAACACTACCAGTGTATGGGGGGCTGGGGGGCGGAAAGGGGTGGGGGAGAAGGAAGAGAGAGCCAATGATAGTTAAAAGGCAACCTCTATTTCAAATGGAATTTACCGATGAACATCACAGCTCTGTAAGATGCACTCCAAAGCTGCATGGCGACAGCAATTTAAATGCGTATTATTGGCCAGGACAGGTTGAGGAGAACAAGCCATGAATGATCTTTCTCTAGTCCAGTACCTGGAAACTCTCAACAATGCACAGATCTTTGGGGTAGTGTTTGAATTAGTTCTGGAACACTGCACACTGATGACCGTTGAGGGATAATTCACTGGAGTCGCTTACTGTTTTTCTTTTTTCAGTGAGTTATCACTTGTCCGGGCATTGCAAAGAGCCTCCACGCCCAACGCGTAAATTAGGTTTGCTCCACTACATTTCATACAGTTTGACAATCCTCGTCTTAAATCTTAAGTGAAAGTCATTAAGTGTTTAAAGCAGGTTTTAAATGATGGCTCTTCTACCTGATTGTAGTTCAAATCAAACGAAAGAGCAACAACAATAAGAGGGCAGCTGCAGCACCCAGGAGCAACCTGCGTGGAAAGACTGGCTCCAGGTTCTAGATGGCACCACTGACCTTCTCAATTTGTATCGGGCCAAACCCAGCTTTGGGATGAAAGAAGTTGCTCCTCAAGCAGGCACATCCTTGAACCGCTGAACAACTCCATCCAGTAGCATTTGCTTTGCATTGCATTCGTACTTTCCATGATTGCTATGCACAACTTATTATGGCAATAAGAAACAAGGACAGACGCTCGGCAAAATCAATTGCCTCTGGGAACAGAAAACGTTTGCTGGTTGTTTGAGGGACAATCCATTAGTTATTTGACCTGCCACTTTGCCACGGACAAACAATGACCATGTAAGAAATATACTGCATTTCACCCACCATGGCTGCTGCCTCTAGCCTCCGTGCACCCAGGCTATGGCCACATGCTTTCACTCAGAAGAACATAAGAACATAAGAATTAGGAACAGGAGTAGGCCATCTAGCCCCTCGAGCCTGCTCCGCCATTCAACAAGATCATGGCTGATCTGGCCGTGGACTCAGCTCCACTTACCCGCCCTCTCCCCGTAACCCTTAATTCCCTTATTGGTTAAAAATCTATCTATCTGTGACTTGAATATATTCAATGAGCTAGCCTCAACTGCTTCCTTGGGCAGAGAATTCCACAGATTCACAACCCTCTGGGAGAAGAAATTCCTTCTCAATTCGGTTTTAAATTGGCTCCCCCGTATTTTGAGGCTGTGCCCCCTAGTTCTAGTCTCCCCGACCAGTGGAAACAACCTCTCTGCCTCTATCTTGTCTATCCCTTTCATTATTTTAAATGTTTCTATAAAATCACCCCTCATCCTTCTGAACTCCAACGAGTAAAGACCCAGTCTACTCAATCTATCATCATAAGGTAACCCCCTCATCTCCGGAATCAGTCTCGTGAATCGTCTCTGTACCCCCTCCAAAGCTAGTATATCCTTCCTTAAGTAAGGTGACCAAAACTGCACGCAGTACTCCAGGTGCGGCCTCACCAATACCCTGTACAGTTACAGCAGGACCTCCCTGCTTTTGTACTCCATCCCTCTCGCAATGAAGGCCAACAATCCATTCGCCTTCCTGATTACCTGCTGCACCTGCAAACTAACTTTTTGGGATTCATGCACAAGGACCCCCAGGTCCCTCTGCACCGCAGCATGTTGTAATTTCTCCCCATTCAAATAATATTCTCCTAGGCTATAGCCCTTAGCTGTCACCCATTGAAGGCCTATACCCACTTTATTATATAAGGAGCATCATTTTGAAACTGGTGACAGAAGAAACAAAAGTGCATAGTTCTTTCTCTGAAACACAAAGTGACTTTATTTGTATCTTCAAGCGACAGTAAGCTGGACGCAAACTATTGGCGCTTTAATTTATAACATTGAGATACTTACGTGTTTTGAACTGAAACCTGATGTTATTCTAAAATATTATTTTTGTTCCTCCAATATCGTCATGCATTGCCATCTGGAAGATTTTTCTTTTTAAACTTCGAGAAGTTGAAATAACTCCAGATTGTGAATCATCAGGTCTGGAGTTATGTACAAGCACAAAGGAGAAACATTGTACCTTACCCTGTGGCGCTCAAGAGCAAGAAAGAGAATCACTTCCTTTTAAGGAGCCCCACTCTTGCTGGGAGCTTAACATAGTTTGGATATTCATATCCGCGTAGACTTACATAAGACTCTTTGGGTACAAAGGGTGCTATTTCCAAGCAACACTCATCCAGTACAGTTTTCCTGCATGTTTTATCCTATTAATAATC
Source organism: Pristiophorus japonicus (assembly GCF_044704955.1). Lineage (NCBI taxonomy): Eukaryota > Metazoa > Chordata > Chondrichthyes > Pristiophoridae > Pristiophorus > Pristiophorus japonicus. Next base: position 258,992,869 of record NC_091982.1, on the reverse strand, counting down.
AAATTTTCTTCACTGGTTGCCTATTAGAAATACAGCCAGGGGAGAACTAACCTTAGAGTGCAGTGTTGAGAGCCAACAATAGGAATCTCCTTTGCGCCCTTTCAGTCCATCAACTTATTGGATGAGCAAGCTGTGAGTTTTGACACTCATAGGATGCCAGATTAAGATGCTGAACTACCTTCTTGAGGAACACTCATCTACTGGTCATATATATTTACAAGATTGTGCAGAGTTTCCCCCATAGCCTTAGGCATTTCTACAGTATATAATGGAGTAAAGAAGCAAATGATTTTATGTGTTGATTTTGAATGTAAAAAATATTCTCCTTTAATAGGTTTCCTCGTGACACACCCCTCCCTCTGATAATATCACTTTGGAAGCACTATAGGGGAAGGCTTCTTCCACACTGAATTTGCCATCTCTCTACCAGGGAAGCATTTCATTTTTGTTCACTGATTCTCCTTGATGGCCTTTCTAGGATCAGAAATGCACCATTGTAGACAATCGCACAATGGTGTCTTAGTGCCTCACCATTGTGAACCAGTGCTTTACCTGTGAGGAATTACTTTTTTCTGACTACCCAACTTCCCTTTCTTGGTCTCAAGTTTGCCGAATTTCTCCCTGTCCTTCGGCACTGTCCTCAGCACTCTCAAAAATGCAAAACACCCCTCTTTAAAAAGCCTATCCTCAGTCCCTGCATTTTTGCAAATTACAACTCATCTACAATTTGAGGTTTTCTTCGAGGTCTTTGTGTCATCAGACTCCAAGCACTCCTTTCTGTGACTCAGTTGATTTACGCCCACCAATTCTCCTCCTTGATCCACCTCCATTATGCAACTCCTACCTGTCCCAATACAGCAACTACATCTCCATAAATAGAAACATAGAAACATAGAAAATAGGTGCAGGAGTAGGCCATTCGGCCTTTCGAGCCTGCAGCACCATTCAATAAGATCATGGCTGATCATTCACCTCAGTATCCCAAATGAGTTTCTCCTCATTTGCCTACAGTCACCATACTGTGCCCCATCCTTGGTCATTTCCTATTCATCATCTAAATGCAGCCCCTCAGTGATATATCCTACAAGCACAATGTCAGCATTCATGTGTAGACAACTTCACCTTGACCTTTCATTGACTCCACAGCTGTTGCTGACTACTTGGCAGATGCCAAATTCTGGACAAATTGAAACTCCGTCCAGGACAACACGTCCCAACTATAGCCATTCTGTTGGGTCTCAGTAGCGCTAACATGCCTCTGGTTCCAACTCTTTAAAATTTCTGGCCATCCATTCAGGCTAAACCCAATTGTTCACAATGCCAGGGATATTCAACAGTTTACCCATTATGGTATCTAAACATCAGTCATTAAAAATCTGAGCATTAAAATAAAGAACTGAACATTGCATGGGCAAAGTAGCAACATTGCAGGCAATAACCATTTTCCGCAAGTGTACAAGTCTGCATCACCGGCACGGAGCAAAATCCAAGATCTCTGCTGTACAAATGATGTGATACAATCAACGGAACCTGCATCCACGAAACCCTCACGAGAGAATTTAGCTTTTGCAGTTTATAATGCCATCGGAACTCAAAGTTTTACGTTTTATTACCTGCAGGCCATCACGTACAGAACATTCACGTGTACCTTAAGCCATAGAAATAAAAATCACATCCATACCTTATAGAATTTGCAATAAAAACTTAAGACCAGCATTTATATAGTACCTCATCAAGTCTCTCAGAAACATCCCAAACTACTTCATATAAATGGATTAGTTATAAAGTGCAGTGACTGCATAAACAAATACAGCAGCAAATTTGCACAAACGAAATTCCCAGATGTAGCAGCTGAATGTCCAGTTAATCTGTTTTGGGTAACGTTTGTTGAGGGAGGACTGATGGCCAGGACACTGGGAGAATTCCCTGAACATCAAATAGTGCCACATGATCTTTAACACCCACCTGCAGCACAAGCAGTTCAAGGTCTCATTAAATGCCAGCACCTCTGTAAATGCAGCCCTTGCTCAGCACTACACTGGAGTGCCAGCCTAGATTCAGTGGGACTTGAACCCACAGCCTTCTGACTCCAGAGGAAATAGTGTTACCAACTTCGTGAGGTTTAGCAACATCGCCAGATGGTACGATGGGCTAGAATTTCCATGTGGGTCCTCACAATCTCCCGCCACAACCACCGATCACCCGCTTTGTCCGGGTTTGCCACCAATCTTCTGTGGAAGTTGCTATGGGAGATTGGGAGAGGCCCCTGGGAAATCCTACCCCCCATATCTACGATAGATTGAAAGTAGTAGCCAGAATTTTCCGTTTCCATGCTCGCCAGCCCATGATTTCCCTGTCTGTTAAATTAATTGGGAGGAAAAATCACAGGAGGGCAAGTTCATGAGTGGAAATCGCAGCCAGAAAATCCACACTCCAGACATCTTAGACTGTGTAACTCAAATTTCTGTCTCACACCTAATATTGGAGCTACAAAAGTCTGCAGTTTCTTAACTGACTTTGCCACAAATAAAGCCAAGGTTCGGATCTGCGGCCCGATCTAAATACAGAGCTTTTATATCTTGTTTCCTCAAAAGAACACAACCCTATACTTTAGCAGCAGAATAACCCATTGGAGTAGATTTTTGACTTCACTGCCCAGGGACAAAGAATCGCCCGTGCAGAGAAAAAAATCTGGCAAGGAGCATCCCATACCCTTGCAGAACCCATTGGAGGGTAAATCGAACTGGATTTTCCTCTCCACCTAGGCAGGAAAGGTGATACTCTCTCCCATAGTATTTTACATTGTATAGTGTTTGTGTCGCCCTAACCAAGTGAGCCATTGACTTGCGGGGCACATCACCAAGGGAGAGTCACTAATAGCTAAATAAAATGCTAAAATCTTTATGAAACATGAAAACTCATTAAATATTTGTTGTGTGCAGAAGGCTGCATGTTTCACGGGTCGGATAATCAATGACTTCCTTAGTTTTTATATTCAATTATGACCTCACTGCTTCTGGCTTTCTCAGTTAGGTATATATATTATTTTAAATATTCATAAAGTACCTTGCTCCATTAAAATGCTGAGTTGCTGTGACTGGAGTAAGAGGATATAACTGCTGATTCCATTTCTCACCTTTCAAAACACAGGTTGTTATGACATTCAGAGGCTGCTAACTTGTGACTGCTGCTCATTAATAGTGAGTAATGGGGCAGGATATCGAAAAAGAGAGTGCAAAGGTTACCTGAATCTCGGGGAGTGGGGCAGTCGGCAGTGAAATTGCTAAAAATCCAAAAACATGATTAGAAGTCTAGCAGCTGGCTCTTATTACAAAGGTGTCACGGAAAGAATCGGAAGTACAATCTGCTCACACCATTTGCTCTTGTATCACAAGCAGTGGCATGACGGCAGTAAATATTTTGTACAGGGCGATTTTAAAATGCTGCTGCTGTTTTCAAGCAATGGCTGGTTTTGAACTGCAGCCAATGGTATATCAGTTATACAGATTAAATAAAAGTTTGGAAAAGAGACATCCACCAAACTAAAACCACCTGTTTTTAATGGGAGATAGTATGCCCAATCATGACAGATGAAATACCTTTTAAACACAGTAATAATATTTTAAGATTAAAAAAAAGTAATAGGAAGCAAATATAGTACGGGGGCGAGCTGGGTGGGGCTCTATAATTCATGGCTGAAAATGAAGATGACTTAAGCAAGTCACTGAAGTTTGTTGTTGGTGAGTTATGGACCCTCCGGGGTAGTGAAATTTAAATTGGCCAACAACCTAGCCCCATCCTGTATCCCGATTTCTCAGATGATAGTCTCAGATGACTCCCTGGAATTTTAACCTGTTAAAGTCTTTGCAAATTATATTAATATTTTGCAATACTAACTTTTGGTTCTCAGCCACATATTTCAGTACTGCATGATATGAAGTGACAAGTTCCTTTCTCTTCACTTGTGCCAAACTGGAATTCTGTCTTCATTATATTGTGCAAGAAACATAAAGGAAATTACACTGAGTTTGTGGTGTGATATTTCAGAGCTTCGCAGTGTATTTTTCTTTTGAACATGGGCCGGCTGCGTTCAGGGAAACGCGGTCGACATGCAGCCTAACCAGCACTCCTTAAAGGGACTGCTGGAGGCCATTGTAATATATTTGCTTCATGGGTTCTTTGCTGAAGAATTCATAGCAACACATTGCTATTAAGAACTAGTTGGTTTATTAGCAACAGGTTTAACAATCACACTGCACATTACCAGTTCATCCACCAGGCTCACAACTAGCTGCCTCATTGTGGATCCCCTGAACCCAATTAGCTGGGATTTTATTGAGTCTTGTGAACATCACGTAACTGGCTAAACCACTCACAACTCAGCAGCTCTGCAAACCTGTGAGCATACTCACAGGAACACACATTACAGCCGTCACCAAATAGGTATGTTTTTAAAAAAAAAATTATCACCTGAATGTGGAGCCAGGAGGTGCAGGAGTGCTCCTCCTGGGTCCATGGCAGTGCGGAAGGCAATTTCTGCACGGCCCGCTCCCAATCGCCCCCCCCTACCCATCTGATCTACCTCTCTCTCCCAATTGCCCTCACACTCCCAATCGCTACGCCCACCAAACCACACCCCCCCCCCCACCCCACCCCCCTCCAAAGACCCACCTGAGGACTGCTGCTTAAAACCTAAATCCTGGCCAAAGTGCTGCCTTGGGGATGCATCATGTAACTGAGGCACGAGGCCCTGTATCGGGTGTACCTTGGGCCTACCCGTTCCGTCGCAGGAATTGTTACCTGCACCCAGTTTATGCCAGCAGGCCAGCGCAAACCAATTCCTAGGCCAGAGATTCCTAACTAATTCTTAGAGGTTGAAATCTTGTTGAGAGGTAGACTGAAAACAACCTTGTTAAATCCTCTGGATTTTTGGTTTGGTTTGTGATTTGCAACATGATGTATTTATGCATGAATCATATTTTTGGCTAGGCTCTAAAAACTGTTACTTCATTAAGGGTTTTAGCAGATATTCCATGTGATTTTAGACAAAGGTGATTTTAACATGATCCCTCTCAATCCCATTTAATTACAAAACTCAGATGTGTTTTTCCAGGTTGGGAGTGGAGGCCGGGGGCGGGGGCAAGGGGGAAACATCTCAAATCTGCTGCATACAATTAGTGTGACAGTGGTACAAGAAATCATTTTGAGTACACACCTCACCTTCAGAAAGCTCTGTAGCCCCCTGGTGGAGTGCAACCTTAAAAGGTGCATGCGCTGGCTAAATGTGAGTTGAAGCACAAGTTGGAATGTACCTGTGGCTTTTTTATACTGCAGTAAGGGTCCTGGGGGCACTCCAGATACACCTATCAATGTCTAGCTCTCCAAGCCAGTCCTCACTTGACTGTTTACCCAATGTCACCATTCATCTGCATGTACATCCACACTTTCCTGCTCCTTTCACACATGTACCAACGCCATGAGGCAGTTGCCAAATTCTTTTGGATCTTCTGCAGATTCCCCAACATCAGGGATTTGTGTTGACACATACTTTGACGCCACAAAGTGGGGATTGAGATTTTCTTTGTACAAAATTTCTTCTGCTCAAGATTGCTAAAGCTGAAATGCTGCTCTCAACCCAAGTAAAAGCACCCTGAAAAACACCAGTAATGTGTAAACAGACCAACCTTTCCTTCACCTACGAGTTAGGGAAATACTCACCACCCACTCAACAATTATGATGCTATTGTTTCTTCAGCACCTTTTTGAAAGAACTTGCATTTTTGTATCACGTCTCCCAGACGTCACACAGAATTTTATAACGTTGTGTAGTTAATGTTGCTACATGGGTAAGCACTGAAATGAATGGCCAGTTAATCTGTTTTTGACGATGTTGGTTGAGGAAGGGACTGCTCCAGGACACCAGGAGAACACCCTACTATCCTCTGAATAATGCCCTGGGATTTGCACCTGAGATAACTTCCACATGAAAAGGTTGACAAGGCCTTTGGTTTGATATCTCATCGAAAGGGCGGCACCTTTGACAATGCTGCACCCTCTCGAGTCCTGGAGTGGAGTTTAAACCCACAACATTCTACTTCAGAGGAAACATAGCTACCAACTGAGACAAGCTGACACTTTGTACTTCAACTAAAGAAAACAGAGGTTAAAAGAAAGTTTGTCAGCTAGAGCTTCTGGTTGACAAAAGTGGAATGTGAGCTTTGCTTTCACTGTTTTATGTAAATAAGTTCGAAGACAGTAATAGAATTGTTAAGAATTCTGGGCCAGTTGTGTCCGCAGCTGACTGTGAAATGTGTATGTGAAGCACCAACAATTCCATGGAAGTCAGATTGATGTGATGTCATTACTGTTTGACAGCTCATATAATACCAGTTATTTTCATAAATACTCCATAACACAGAAATAGCTCCAAAATTGTTTGTTATACATCTTGGGCTGAGTAGCTTTGACTGCAATCTAGGTTTGTGTTGCCTAGTTATCTAGTATGCTTACCTGTACTACCACCACATGCTAAAATTTAGAAATGTATAGCTAAATTTTCCTGTATAGGCTGTTATTGCATATTTACCTTTAGTGCAACATGTTATCATTGGCAGTAATCTTTAATCGAGACAACGGGCTTGGTTAACTGTGCCCAGCCTTGCAATTACTGTGGTGCAACAAGATAATGCCATTGCACAGCTATTTTAAGGAGACTGTGCACTGACAATGTATTTGCTTCCCTGAATTATCTCCTGTGTTTGAATGTGGGGTGAATTATTTTTGGATAGCTTCACATAGAGCTTGAACTTTTTTTGAGTGGTCTTCTGGAGGATCCTGGAATGTTAGTAACGTCCTCCTTGTATCATTCCGAGCTATGTTTGTCCATCAGATGTTAGCTTTCCAGAATGAGCCAGTCCCAGCCCTTCCCCTTCTTTCAAATCTTTCGAGTTATCTTCCTGTTCCTCCTCTGATAATTGGTTTTCTGTGGAAAGATTTAGTCATCGTCTGTGAATAAATGAGCAGAGGAATTATTCATTATTACTTTGTTCTCTACCTCAGCTGAGGAGGATTTTTAAAAAGACTGCTTTATATGTCTTGAACTCAATTTTCTTTAAAAATGTAGATGCAAGAAAACAATCAAACTGTTATATGTTATATGCCACATCGTGCAACATTGACATCTGTTTGAGATTAGACTACATTACATATATAGCATGAGTGAGATAATGTAAAATATCTTACCACAATCTGAGGAGTCAGTGGACGTGGTCTGCACCTCCTTCATAATGTTCAAAAAATCCACATTACTCTCCATTTAGCAGCAGTCACTCTTCATCTTGAACAGTATCTCAAGCCTACGATTCTTTTTCAGCTCTTGTATGCACTGCCTTTAGTTGTACAGCCATTTTAAAATTGTTCATCTACTCCTTGCAATCCTTTAGTATTTTAAAGATATTTGGCTCAATTTTTTCAATTCTTTTGCCCCAATCACAGAAAGGAGTCGTTGACATTTTGACATGGCTGTAAGACTTTCCTTTCCTTTTCATAAATTATTGGTCAATTGCACATTTTTTTATTTTCTCTGTAAAACACGCCATTCACTCCTGTAACTTTTGGTTTGGATACTATTTTCCATCCTTCACCACCTGTTAGCTATGAGCCACAGTCATTAACAAAGATCAAGAGATTCTTTAATGGTTGTTAAAGTAGCAAATTAGCACAACATCATCGAACACCTCATTTGATGCTTTAAGTAACCTTGGTGCTGTAATTATCATCCAGGAATGCAGGCAATATCGTTTGTTAGGATTTAGTAAATATGGATTGTCACCAAAAGTGCCTCACAGGATTCTTTCCCCACATGGATGTAAAAGTATTCGAGATCAAACCAACCAGGCCCTTGTGCTGTCATCATCATCATAGGCGGTCCCTCGAAGCGAGGATGACTTGCTTCCACGCCAAAAAGGGATGAGTTCACAGGTGTTTCAATGAAGGACCTAATATTCCAGGTCCCGAACTACATCCTGAAAGGTGGAAGGTGCCTGTGCTTGGGTTTTTTTAACGTGTAGTGGCCGTTGCACTCCAGCCACCACACATTAAAAAAAATCCACACACAGGCATCTTGTGCTGTGAATCCTTGGTGTATCACATGTGTTGTCCACTACTTTGCTGACCAGTTTACTCTTTTCTTTGAGAGATTCTGTTAAGCAGTGGCAGAGAGCAGCTAATTTAATATTTAATTGTGTGGACAAGCTCGCTACATTTAACGCAGGCCAGCATTGTGAATTTACTTACTTAGATTTGGCAACGGCAAATGGCTGTTAATGTTTATGCTGTATTGGCTAGTCATCAAAACTAATCAACAGGATTAGTTTGTGAGAGTATTTACGTTACAAGTTTACTGACAGAGATTTAGTGGTTTAAAAAACATATTTTCTAAGAATATTTTTTGTCCATTTTGATAATTTTGTTTAAATCCATTTTGTTTGCATTTCAGTTATTTCTGGTATTGGAATCAACAGTCTTGCAAATATAACTCCCTTTTAATCCTAAGAAATTCAACATAATGTAATCGATCTCAGTTAATTTGGATAATTTAGTTTCCTTTAACACAAAGACACAGCAAGCTGCCAGTGAAACATATGAGGTACCTAACGTGCAAAAACCATGTTACCATAAGCACGATTCTGAAGTTATGTAGTTGGACAAGGTACATACTGTTTGAGAGCCAGAATTTTGAACACCAGCTCTTTTGTATAGCTTTGCTGAAGACAGTGACATCATTCATGTAATCGTAATGGCACTAACATGTTACGATGGGTATCTGCAATAGCAGTGGAGGAAAAATTATAAAAATCTCCTGAAGCAAATCCTGGTGGCTAAAATCAGTTAAGACTCCAATTAAAGACAACATGCAGCCAAAGCTGTTGGAATTATAAATGTTGATAAATTTGTTATTGATGTAAAACTGTTCAATTGGAAGTCAGCTATATGTGAATGGTTAAAATATTAACTTATTCTAATTATAGACTCAAATTAATCTCGCCAACTACAAAACCGTCAATTCATGCAAATAGGGACAACGTGACGTGAATGGAAGAAAAGAGCAGCCCAGAAACCTGATACATTATAAACTTATAGAAGCTCATAACTGGGCACAGGAATCCTGTCGAAGTCCTTGTAGAATCAACATTCAAATCAATATTCACGGTGTAAAAGTAAGGGATGAGCAGAATACTGACTCAAACTGATGAATCCTCGGCTCCTTTTATTTTATTGCTTTGTTTTATTCCTTTATTTTCTCCCCCTATTGGTCTCCTGTGCTGTACACTATAGTACAAAACAACAGACAGATGTTCAAATACTGTCCCCATCCCCCAAAGCATAGTTATGCAGTTAACCAAGAGGGGCAAGGAGGGCAGTGGTGAGGGGAGGGAGAAGGTCCCTGCCCTCCAGTTGGCTGTGCACCTTACATCTGTTGGCTGTTGCATTGGACTGTCCATGTTGGACATCTATAACTTGCAGTTCAGTTGGTTCATGACCATGATCCGTGCTGAGGACGGATCTCTAACCTGTGCCTCACAGCCCAAAGGGTGGTGCACCCTTTTTTGCTTCCATTTTCTTCACTTCCTAAAAAACCTAGGCATTGTCTCCTAATTCCAACATTTAAAATCCCAAACCTCAGTTACTCTGAATCTCCCCCCGCCCCCCCACCTCCTCCCTGATGTTGGCAACCTGGATCAGTTAGTAGCACCCTTGCACTGGAGACAGAAGGTAGTGGGTTCAAGCCCCGCTATGCCTTCTAGGCTGGCACTTCAGTGTAGTACTGAGGAATTGCTATATTGTTGAAGATGTTGTCCTTCAGATGAAATACTAAACTGAGGCCCCGTCTGTTCAGCTGGAGTCCCATGGCACTATTCAGAAAAAGAGCAACCAATTCACCTGATGTCCTGGCTGGCATTTTCCCTGAATCAGTACCACCAAAAAACAGATTAATTAGTCTATATAATAATAGTGACAACTCTTCAAAAATAAATGTATTTATTCAGTGTCATTTTAGGACATCCTGAGAACATGATAAGGTGCTGTATAAATGTAAGCTCTTTCTGCTTTCCCTCCACGTTGAACTTTTCCAACTGATTTTCCATTGCAGGTTTAAATGATGATTGGGTTCTCTCCGTCCATACCACAGTCTCAGAGAAAAGCACAGAATGCGTCCTGACCTTCACTTACACCAGATGCACGTGAGATCTGTCAGTAAGCATCACATCTCCAAAACAGGACAGTTCTGATCACGGTTTGCAATTATTGTCACTGGATCAGTGATAGGTGGATCTTGTTGTTGCTATGCTGTTATTTGCAAGTATTGCAAACACAATCTATTTTTAATCATGTTCCTGAACAAATTGCTCTGTTCCAAGCTTTGGGACAGTGCACGCAATCCATTGTTTATTGTGCATTCGTCTCCAATCATTTGGAGTAGATCAAGCCTCGAAAGTAATCAATTACAAACTAAGGCCAACTAGTTGACATTAGTTTGCAGATCATTGCCAGGGAGAAATATAGTACATACATATGTGTGTGTTATTCTCCTTATTTTGTTGAACTTGTGAGGCTGATACAAAATTGTGAGTCTTGAAAGATTAATACTTGGACTAAAGTTCAACTGTGTAAATATACTGAGTGCAGTTTATTCAACAGGGTAAGAGTTACATATTGTGTAACCACATGCTTTCCAAAAATAAACATTAGAATTGAACCCCTCCCTATGAAAAATCATCTTGATTCATTGCTGTTTAGACATTTCATAGAACATTTGGACAGTAGTTCTCTTCTTTAAGGCTTAATCACTTAAAGGTGAGGAGCTGAGTGAGCAGGAACTATACACACTATGTGAAATGTTACCTTATTTAACGCCGTAAAAGTCTCTTAGGGAGATTGGAACAGGAATGGGCCATTCAGCCCTTCAAGCCTGTTCCGTCATTGAATTAGATCGCAGCTGATCTGTATCTTACCAACATCTACCCACCTTGGTTCCATACCCCTTAATACCCTTGCCCAACAAAAATCTATCAATCTCAGTTTTTACATTTTCAATTCATCCCTAGCCTTAACAGCATTTTGGGAGAGAGAGTTCCAGATTTCCACTTCCCTTTGAGTGAAGAAGTGCTTCCTAACATCATACCTGAACGGCATAGCTCTAATTTTAAGGTTATACCCACTTGTTCTGAACTCCCCAACCAGATGAAATAGTTTCTTTCTACCTACCCTATCATATCCTTCATCAACTTTTGCCCCCAAATTTGAGTGCAATGCAGAGGAGGAATAGGTACCAAATCCTTTGCTCCTGAATAGCACTGCACGTGAACTTCTTCTATGGCTTTTCTGGTGTCTGCGCCCGACGAGGACGCAGCAATGAAATTTTATGCAAATGAATATCAGAGACCGCTGCACTCAAACTTCCTCTTATAGTTCAGGGGCAAACTGCTTCCTGAAAACCTGGTGTGATTGATTCCAGAGCTGGGGTTTAGGAGTTGTCTATTCTTAAGGGACAGGCTGGTATTGCCAAGAAAGGTCTTTATTTTTGGCTTTTTGGATAAAGAATGGTTTTGCTTCCTCCACACTTGTTGCAGAATGCTTTAATATTTGACACTTACTGAAGGAGACAATACGTCTTTTTGCGGGGAATTAATCAAATGCCCCTTGACAGATGCTGAGGTCATTTGCCTGGCCATGTCTTGAGCCACAACAACAACAACTTGCATTTATATAGTGCCTTTAATGTAGTAAAATGTCCCAAGGTGCTTCACAGCAGTGTGATAAGACAAAACAGATAAATTTGACACCAAGCCACAAAAGAAGAAATTAAGATAGATGACCAAAGCTTGGTTAAAGAGGTAGGTTTTAAGGAGTGTCTTAAAGGAGGTAAGAGAGGCAGGGAGGTGGAGAGGTTTAGGGAGGGAGTTCCAGAGCTTAGGGCCCAAGAAGTTGAAGGCACCGCCACCGATGGTTGAGCAGTTATAATCAAGGATGCTCAAGAGAGCAGAATTTGAGCAGCGCAGACATCTCGAGGAATTGTGAGGCTGAAAGAGATTACAGAGATAGGGAGGGGCGAGATCATGGAGGAATTTGTAAACAAGGATGAGAATTTTGAAATCAAGGCGCTGCTTAACCGGGAGCCAATGTAGGTCAGAAACACCAGTGGATGAAACTCCATTCTTCCTGACTGTGCAACTGCTGCAGGCCGCCTGGAATACAAAGAGAAGCCTCGCAGTCGATCCTCCGCCCTGTTTTAGATAGATTTTCCCCTTTTACTGACAGGTCACTGATGTTCATTCTTCTGTCCATGAGACGGAATGATCTCTCCACTCAGTATCACTCACCAGCTCACAAGCATCCTGAGAGTTAGGACAAGCATTGAGGGATGCTTGTGACAGATTAACCTTATAAAGATCACCTGGTGTCACCACTCATGTATGAGATAGCCGCACTCCCAGTAATGACAGTACCTGGCTCACTGTCTTTATACCTAAAAGTTCTTAAAGGAATACCCCAGGGAAAGCTCAAACGGAAATCATACTTGAAAACACTACCTTGGTATCTGGTGGTTTTTAATCTTAAACATGGCTACATCTCCAACTGGGGGTTAAAGTGCTGTAGACAGTGAGGGAGATGAAACGAAAATGATCCTGGAATGATCTCAAGTAATCCAGCAGCCAATTATACCGTGGCAGCTATTATTTGTATGTATAGCCTGCAATGGTGGTGGCAGTGGGAGGGATCACTGGCTATTTCAGCACTGCAATAGGGCTAGCATTATTGGCTAACACAGCCTCCTATTAGCACATTATGCCTTGTTACTGGAAATAGCAGCATGGCTTAATGGTAGTCTTTTTTCCATTTGTGGGATGTGGGTGTTGCTTGCAAGGCCAGCATTTAGTGCCCATTCATAATTGCCCTCGAGAAGGCGGCAGTGGTCCACATGATGAAAGTACTCCCACACTGCTGTTGGAGAGAGAGTTCCAGGATTTTGACCCAGTGACGATGAAGAAATGGCAATATATTTCCGTGTCAGGATGGGGAACTTTCAGGTGGTGGTTTGCCCATGCGCCTGCTGCCCTTGTCCTTCTAGGCGACAGAGGTCATGAAGTTGGGAGGTACAGTCGAAGAAGCCTTGGTGAGTTGCTGCAGTGCATCTTGTAGATGGTACGCACTGCAGCCACTGTATGCCGGTGATGGAGGGAGTGAATGTTTAAGGCGGTGGATGGGGTGCTAATCAAGTGGTCAGCTTTGTCCTGGATGGTGTCGAGCATCTTGAGTGTTGTTGGAGCTGTACTCATTCAGGCACGTGGCGAGTATTCCATCACACTCCTAACTTGTGCCTTGTAGTTGCTGGAAAAGGCTTTAGGGAATCAGGAGGTGAGTCACTCGCCACAGACAACCCAGCTTCTGACCTGTTCTGGTAGCCATAGTATTTATGTGGCTGGTCCAGTTAAGTTTCTGGACAATGGTGACCCCCGGGATATTGATAGCGGGAGATTTGGCGATGGCAATGCCGTTAAATGTCATGGGGGAGGTGGTTAAACTTTCTCTTGTTAGAAATGGTCATTGTCTCGTACTTGTGTGGTGTAAATGTTACTTGCCACTTATCAGCCCAAGCCTGAATGTCGTCTAAGTTCTTGCTGCATATGGGCGCAGACTGTTCGTACAAGCAGTGCTGCTGGTAACATCAGCCTCATTGGGCCCAGTGAGACCCATGTCTTTCTAAGACATGTAAGCTTACAAAAAAAGAGGACTCCATTCCAAATTTTCCACATAATATATAAAAAGTGATACATCAATGAAGATTGGGAAGAGTGGGCTTACTTCGAACTCCAAGCCTTGTTATTTTTGGAGGACGTCTACATTTTTTCAAAAACCAGTTGCCAGTAACTAAATGCAAATCAGACCACACTACTCATATTAAAATGTTACAGCAGTTAGTCCCTGAAAAATCTATCAGCCTCAAAGAGATGATACCCCAGATTTCTTGGTCAAACAGCTGGCAGAGTTTAAGTCCTTCAGCACTTCAGGCAAAAGAGAAAAGCCTCCATGAAAAAGGTCTTTTAGGATGAAATGCTTCTTTGTGAATAGTAAGGATTACACATTTTGGATCATAAGGTTTTGAGACCAAATTTGCCTGTAGTTTGGGAAATCCTCCAATCCCTTTTAACTGGATTTTACTTTGAAATAATTTAATTTTATGTCCCATTTTAAATATTTTTACACTCTCTCCCCTCTCCCACAGTATTACTGTTGATTTGCTGACTGAGAAGATGGTTGTGACTTGTCTTATTAATTCTCCTCCCTGTACAACATGCTGTGGGATGTTTTCTATGTTATAAGTGCTATATAAATACAAGTTGTTGGTGTGATTATTGTTGTTGTTGTTCTTGTCCTCAGGCTCTGTCGATGTTGCTTTAGAAGGGGCTCCTTGGCACTGTGTGAAAGTGGCTTTGGCCGGAGAGCTGATTAGTTTGTGCTACCTTGCCCTTGACTAACACACCCTCTTAGGGAAACGCATCTTGCCTCTTCTCACCTTCCTTCCCCTTCCCACCATGTCTCATCGATCAGTGATCTTGGTTGACATTAGAAACTTATTTCTGTCCAATTACTGCACCACCTTAGGACACCAATACACACTGCATAATTGGACTATGTTTCTCTGCCTTGTTTAAAAATAACGCCGCACTTATTTTAATTAGTTAATTGCTTCAAGCGAAAATTGCTTCAGTGAAAATATTGCAACACATGTTCCCACAGCTGAAGCAGACATTCCGTTACTGGAGTTTGATCGCTGTGTCGTTTGATTTCACAGTCATACAGATACAAGGGTATGAAAAGGTGGGGATCAGTGAAGGGAACGGACTGCAGGATGACACAGGTGGTTTGAAAATCTGACCTTATAGCTGCATCAGGAAAAGTCTTCCTCAATGGGTTTGAGCAAGACCCTGACAGGCTCAGCCTGTGCATCTTCCACACAAATCAATTCTGATAAACCCAACAATTTCTCACTTTGATTTTGCAGTATGTAACTCCTGCAGTGTTTGAAATTTATAAAAGGTTACTGATAACATATTTTAAATTCCCAATACAATATCAAACAACATTAACCTCACCATAAAACAAACATCTATTTAAATGCAATATATAATGCATTTGCAATTTTACTGGGAATATTGTTGCCAATGTCATAATTATTTTAGGGGTTACCATCACTTTCAGGAGCCTTGGTATGATGCCAAATGACATCGGCATAGCTCCATGTTACAACCTTCATGACCTTATTATTCCAGCCTTGCCAAGGAGATGGTTAAATTGTGTTTGGTCTGTTTGGTGTGTACAATCAACTGCATTGGAGCTGAGCTGAGAGAAATTCAGCTTCCACTGATCTGCATTTTAATGTGAAACAAATAATAAGAATAGACTTATTTTTTTACAAATGTTATAATGAAAACAGAAACCAGTATAAGTTGAATGAAATGTCATCTTGTTGCCAGTCTCATTCAGTATCAGTTACTTTTTCTGCAGCTGAGCAACTTCTTTATTAAATTTGTGAATTCCATTGGTCTAATTCCCTCAGCCGATATATAATAAAGTGTAAAACCTATTGTAGCTACAAATACATTCAATTGTTTTAGTAAAAGATTTATCTTATTTTCAAAATAAATCAGAATAAAAAAAAAAAATCACACAAGGCTCGAAAGAAGCTTCTTCAGCCTCAAATGTTCCCTGTGCATTTCACATTCTATTGAGAAATGAGACAAGTGAGATGTGTTATCGTATCACCCATCCTCCTGGATTTGGGAAATTTAGCTGATGCAAAACAAGGCATTAATTTGGAGAGGCCCTAGCTACTTACAATGCTTAGTATTCTGACAATGATGAATGGCATCATTCGAAGCAAATGGTAATTTCACTTTTTTGTGACAGTACTTTAGAGTAAAACCGACTCTCACTGCACAAAGCATTTGCAATTCCATTGAAATAAAGCTGTACCTGAATATCAGAAATCCTTCATTGTTAAGTATCATCTGATATTCTTGATTGGCTTTGCACTAAAGTTTTGGAGATGAATTAAGAGGAACGGAGGTTAAGTCCTAACCTTGAAAGATTTAACTTCTATTGAAATACTGTCTTAAGTCCCTCCTTGTTTTGCATTTGCCAAACTTTCAAATTCAATGAGGGAGGGCTAAACACAAAACATGTCACATTCATCAAGTGAATCTGCTGAGAAGACAGCTAAAGGAAAACGTATTAAAAAAAAAGAGGGGAGAAAAAGCATAATCTATTGCTGTGGCTGTGAGTGGTGGGGGTGGGGGAGTTGCAGAGTGGGTGAGATTGGGGTAATGTTAGCACCAAACATTTCAGGAAGGAATAATGACACCCTGTACAGCAGGCTGAGGAACTGAAGAGAATATTGTGCTTTAGGCAGGCCTTGATCACAGGGATGAAACTTGCCTTTACATTCTGCTGGCACAAATGGCACAGATGTTTACACATCCTTATAAACTCATCAAAAGCAAGGATTTCTCCTACTGTTGTAAAGACGGTGTATGAACTGTCCTTTTAGCTCCTTTATATTCTAGAACTACTTCAAGAAGTGATTCAACGACCAACCACACTGTTAATAACCCCTCCCCTCCGCCCACCACTCCTGTTTGTATTAAAAAGCATGGCTGCCACCTGGTTGTCGAGGTGTTTCAAATGGCAAATGAAGCAGTGTCACTACCACTCAGCTCTGCAGTTTCTCCAGACATTTGGGAAGTTATGAGAGTGAAAGGGGGAAAAAGAAGTTGTTGAGGACAGATTGCACATGCACAAGCCCAATCAATTGGTTTAATAAAAAATCTTTGACCTTGACATTACACTGTGGGACCATATCTACAAACATTTAATGTGTTTGTTTGAAACTCTTTTGTGTGCAATTTTAGCCGAGGTGTTAATTTATTTTAACCAAGCTAATATGTCTCTGCTGAAATGGCAGACAAAGGAATTTTCGATGAACATGTTAAGTGTTCGTATACTTTTTTAAAGGCAGAAGCAGCCCGGCTGTCAGAAGTTCGGATGGAAACCACCAACTTTGGTGGTGTTCTCTGCCTCTGCCTCCCAGTACACTAGGGGTTTTACATTACCTGTTTACTGCCAACTTCAGCAGTGCTGTCAACGGCAAACTGGTAGAGTAAATGGCGGTAACTAGATACTTATCCAGCTGGAGAGGTGAAACTTTGGCTTATGTAGAAAATATTCTTTAAACTATCAGAATTTTTGGTCTGTGCTTTCTCTTCTTTCAAAATGCTGAATCTGTAGTACTGAGTGTCTTAAACCCATTTTACAGAATTACAGCACCATAGAAATGTCTTAACTAACCGAGGTAGTTACACAAGTTGCTGTAAAATGATACAAATTATAGATATTGAGTGCAATGAGTTTTTGTTTCTTAAATGGCTGAACTAGGAGTTTTGTTTGTCAAAGATTGGATTGTGATCAGAACCGGCAATATTGGAATATACAGATTTGTGCTGATTTTGCCTGATCGCAAATATTTATCTAAGATCCAAAACCTAAAATATCTCTGAGGAAAGCTCTCCTCTTGCCTTCTTGACCAAAAGCAGACGCTGGAAAGTGAAAGCAGAGGCAAAAATTATATTCAGCAGATTAAATGACACACCAAGAAATCTAATAAACCAGTGGTTCTCGAAGCATTAGTCGCGGTAAAGTGAATGATATGAACTGGAGTGTTATAGCAAGGTATTTTCCTCTTGTAAGGACGGATCTATATCCCCTTAAGGCCACCAAGTTTAGTTGTTGCTAAGTAAGAAAATAAAGAAGTTGCATTTATAGAGCACCTTCCACAATGTTCTAAAGTGCTTTAAAGCCATGAAAAACTTTTTAAAGTAATTGTAGGAAACATCCCACGACCAGGAATGTGATAAAGACAAGATAATCTGCTTTTTTAGTGATGTTGGTTGAGGGATAAGTATTGCTGTTGGGAACCAGAGAAAACTCCCCTGCTCTTCTTCAAATAGTGCGATGGGATCTTTTACGTCCACCTGAGAGTCTCAAGCGAAAGACGACACCTCCAACAGAGCTGCACTCCCTCAGTACTGCACTGGAGTGTCAGCCTAGAGTTTTTGCTCAAGTTTCATGAAGTGGGACTTGAACCCAGGAGCTTCTGACTCAGAGGCGAGAGTGCCACCACTGACCACAGCTGACACCTGTAAAAAGAGTCTGAAGTGAATTAGCGTTTAATTGTCTTTTGAACAAATTACAGATTGGTAAATGCGTGCGTATATTAGGCACAAGGTCAGAAAACCCCACATTAATTCACTAGCTTTTTTCCTCATTTAAACAAAAAAAATTGTTTTACTTCTGTCGCAAAAGCGATGTCTGGCATTTGATAGACAAAGGTCAGTAGATGAAACATTTTTGGATGTAACGCTTTTTGTATTGCAATTCTCAACAAGATACTGAATGGCAATGCTCTACTACCGAAGGTTTTTACATTTACTACCTTGATGCAGCATCAAGTGAGATAAGACAGGGCTGAGCTGGACATTCTGGACTCCCTGAATAAAATTGAAACTTTGCTTGGAAATTACACCCAATTCTGCACTAGTGTGACGTTTTCATATTTCACGCTCTGTGTCTGTCAATCCTCTTGCTGAAACTTTCAGAAATAGTATTGTTCATCACCAGATTGAAAGGGACTTGCCATGCTGCATAGCTGAGACTTAAGCCCTCTGGGGACAGAACTGAAATTGTCTTCACGCTTTTTGGTTGCAATCCATTGTATTCAGAATATGGAGACTTTTATAGCTTTTGACTTGGTTAGCTCCATCCATATTTCACATGACAAGAAATACAAAATTATGAATGTTTAAGCAAAATCAGAATAAATTTATCAGGAAAGTTCTGGAATTCCATTGGAAGAAGGCAGTGCCATGAGTGTTAGAATTCTGATCATTCATTAGGAGGACTGATAGCTCTATTGATAGTGTTCTGGGCATCCATTGAGAGACCGTAGTACCTCTGGTGGAAGAGTACTAGGCTCCCATTAGGAGGACTTGATAGCTCTAATGTTAGGGTGTTGGATTCTGAAATAGTGTCCTGGATTTCTAATGAGAGGGGTTGGTAGCTCTGGTAGTAAAATACTGGATTCCCATTAGGAGGGTGTGGTGATTGTGATGGAAAAGCACCAAGCACCTTTGAAAGGACTTGAAAGCTCTCGTGGAAAAACACTGGCAGGACAGGACAGGACAGGTGTACACCGCACTGGCTGGCCTAAGCTTGTTGCCCAGGGTAATTGAACTGCCGAGCCTCATCTACATGCCCTTAATCACTCCTGCTCCTCCTGGCACCATAATCAGAAGTTTTTCACTTACCTCTTTGGCTTATTCGTCCTCCTGACAGATGCCGACCTGGCAGCAATGTCACGGTGGCTTCCCTGGTCAGGCCCAGGTTAAAATGCAAGTGGGGTCCTTTTGACGTAATAGGTCACCAATTTGCACAAATTTATGGGGCCCTCGCTTACTTTTAGTAGCACCTCAGCTCCCTGCAGAACAAGTTCGCAGGCAGTGAGAAAGGGGTGAAATCCAAGGGGATAATTAACCTGTTGGGATTTAATTATCAACCTGGCCAGATTCCATCTGGTGTCTCGAGTTAAAATCGACCCCTAAGTGTCAGTATCTGTTTAGATTTGTAGGTTACACAATCCTTTAATAATCATTGTCTGACATGTTTCAATGAACTGATAAGTTAGAAATAGACCTTTCCAAACTTCCAAGGTGAAATTGATAGCTGAGGCTGGGAATGGTTGACTACTCCTGTATTCAATTGTTGTGTTAAAACCGTAATAAAAAGTTGTTCATTTTCATCAATCTTGAATTCCAAAGAACCCCAAAACAAGTTCAAAATAGAGCATTAGGACAGTGGTCCACCAGGTAAGATTTCTACTTCCCTGATAGGCTGCTCCATGAAATTTCTGACAGGGAGAGTTCCAGAATGGCTCCATTCGAAATGGGGGTTTGAAGTTTGAGAACTGGAACAGCTTGGAGTACAGCATGCCCAGCTGATAGTGAGCTTTCCCTGGGGTCAGCTGGGTTTGCACTGACTCATGCCAATTCAAGTTATAGACATTTCTTGCTTTCAGCGTAGTTACTTTGAGATGTCCAGTGTTGTTTATGGCATAGAATGACCTAGCAGTAAAGAAGGAACCTGACTTGGTGTGTCTTCATTGGTGGCAATTATTTGTCCCTAAAAATTTCCAAAGTACCATCTGGGGAATGGGGGAAGGGGGGGGGGGCGGTGAGGAGAGGGGGTGGTATGGATCAGAAGTGGAGGGGAACTTCTGCCCTCTCCATGGGATTGTCCCCGTCCAAAATATTAGGGTCAGAATTATGGAGGGTATTCCAGAAAGTGGGACAGAGGTAACTCAAGGCAACGCTGCCAATGGTGGTCGGGGGATGTTGCGGGGGGGGGGGGGGGGGGGAAGCTGTGAGGCCTGACGCCAGAGTTACGAGGCCAGAATCACAGGAATGGATAATTTGATGGAGAGGATTGGAGCACTAGATTAGGTTACAGATATAGGGAGTGGGGAAGCCAATGGAGCGATTTAAAAAACAGGAAAATATGATTTAAAATCTTAGGTGTTGGATACTGGGAGCCAATGTACATCAATGAGATGTGATGTGAGCAAGACTTGTCATGGGATAGGAATTGGGCACCAGAGTTTTGGATGAAGTGAAGTTTACAGAGGTGTAGGACGTGCGGCCAACCAGGAGAGCATTGGAATAGTAGAGTATAGAGGTAACAAAGGTATGGGTGAGGGTTTCAGCAGCAGATGGGCTGAGGAGGTGGAAGTAGACAGTCTTTGTGATAGATATGATATGAAGCTCAACTCAGGATGCTAAGGATGCTAAGGATGTGAGCAATCTGGTTCAGCCTAAGACAATGGTCGGTGGAGGGGGATGAATTTGGTGGTGAGGGTGTAGAGTTTGGCAGAGGCCAATGACACAGAAACAGTAGAGGGGTCATGAGAGGTGGTGTAAAGGTAGAGCTGGATGTAATCAGCATTCTTATGGAAGTTGACCCCATGGCTTTGATGATGTATAAATTGCTCTTTAGATTTTGCTTCCACTTCAAGTGATAGAGCACTGGAATCCTATTGGGAGAGCTCAGACACATTTGTGGTAATGCACAGTATTCCCATAAAGATACCTCATCTACTTTCAAAGGGTAACATTGGAGCTAATAGTTCTAAAAAGATTTTGTTAGACCAAATGAACCGTCCCAAATGATAATCTATAATCAGCAGTGTTGGCTTATCATTCAGAAAGTTCAACAACTTATGATTTTAGAGTACCTTTAACATACCCAAAGTGCAACACAGTTGGCCATCAGACCTGAATAAGATTAGGAAGGTGTTTAGGGGCAGTGGCTGAAGGTGCTGTCAAAGAGATAGGTTTTGAGGAAGTTTTAAAAAGGCTGGAGGAAATGTAGCAACACAAAGGTGTTTCGGAAGGGAGTTTCACAGGGTGAGATCACGATAGCTGAAGACTCTGCCACTGGTGGTACAGCAACAAAATGCACTGTTGGCTAGAGTTAGAAAGTAGGACTGGAGGAGGTTGCAGAGGTTTGGAGGAACAAGGTACTGGAGAGATTTGAAGACAAGGACGAGTGTTTTGAAATTGATGCACTGAGAGACAGAGGACCAAAGAAAGTCAACAAGGATAAGAGAGATAGGCCGTAAACTGCTTGACTCCCAATATGATGATGCAGTAGCTCTAGCAGTAGAACATTAAACTTCTATTGGCTGCTCAAGAGCTATAGCTCTAGTCTCATATTTGGTGTGCTTGTTAATTCCAATAGTAAAGCATTAGACTCTATAATATAGGACCCAAGTCCAAATGTATTGATAGTAATTCAGGCACATTCCCCTTTGGAAGAGTGAAACCCTCCATCTGGAGGGAGAGGAGGAGAAAAGTCTAGGAGGACCTGCCCCATCTTACAGAAGCCTGCCAATAAGCTCGAACAACACTGAGGAGAACAGGCAAGCAAAAGACCATGTTACAGATTATTGTGAGGGTGAAGGAGGATGCTTGGGGAAGAGAGAAGCAGTGAAACAAAACAATGAAAAGGAAAATAATAATTGAAGTGTTAATATCAATTCATCAATCTGCCAACTTTACATTTTCCGGGATTCCTCAAAATAATTTCCCCTAAATGAGTGATGAGTGTTTTCTACAGTCTCATCATCTCACCATGAGATTCTGGGGGTAAAATCAATAGTTTAAACTGGACAATAAAGAAAAGGCAGCCCGTTTTACATTCCACCCAAATTTTTATTCTGTTGTTTGGAAGAGAAAATCGGGCTTGGTGTAAAATGGGCGGCCGGTTCACCATCACGTGTTTTATGCTCTCGCTCAACACCAATGTCATCTCCTATGTGTGTTTTACACACTGAAGAGAAATCTTGAGATTTTTAAACCATAGCCCATCCACATTATTAATACTAGTATTTTATTTAAAATAGTGAAATGGTACCTAGCAAATTACTAATTAGCCTGTTATACTAGGGGCCTTCTACAAGATATTCTGAAAAAAACAACTTCAATTATAGCGGGTGCGAATGATGCACGACTCTCAATTTTGTCTCACGCAAATTATGAGACCATCGGCAGCATCTCCTGGTTTAATGTGTTCAACCCTTGCCTTAACAGTGTTAATATTACATTTATAACAATTTTCTTCTGCTTTTGAGCCTCTGAAGACTTCGAGTCACGTTATTAACTTCCCCTAGGCCTGCCATAAAATGAAACAGCGATCAGCTAATGGCAGTTTCAATGGTACGGATGTACAACATAAGCACTTATTCATGGAATTTAGAAAGTCTGGTAATTGTGATTTGAAATCACATATGAAGCTCGAAAAGATGAAAAGAAAGAACCAGTCTGCTTTTCCTGTGCTCTGTGGAGATGCACAACACAGGTGCCCTGTTCCTTGGGAAAAAAATCAATAAAAATTCTGCAGATATAGTTCAGAATTGCACTCGATGAACAAAATGCACTCGCAGTATAGTACTTGTCACCTTACTGTCTTGACTGTAAAAGTGCGTACCAATGCTCCCCCTAATTTTTGGGGCTGCATAGCCCCTTTAAGGGGCCCATTCACAGTTTTGCAAATTTAACATTGGAAAAGCCAGTCTCTGGCCCCGTGGGACTGGCAGAGAGCTATGCGGTTGTGCAGCTTAGAGGGAATGTTGATATGCACCTATATAGGCACACATATCCCCAGTAACTCCCCTTCCCTACTTCTAACACATACATGTCTGCACGCGCACATACACATGCACACACAGACACCCCTTCACTCCCTGTATACGCATGTGCACACACACACAAAAAGTGACTGACTTTCCCTTCCCGTGTGCACACACACACACAAATTCTCTGCCCTCCCTATACACACACACACAGTGACTTTTCTTCTCTTTTCGATACATACATGCACACACAGTGATTCCCCTTCGCTCCCTATATGCAACATGCACTTGTGTACACACACATACAGCCCTTTCCCTCCTACTAGCATACAAGTGTGCATGCACACATGCATCTAAACTGATGCAGCGGGGCTGATATGAACTTGATCTCCTATTGTCAATTTTCTTTCTCTATTTTTCCAGATAGATGATGATTCTTTCAAGAGTCTGCAAAGATCCCTTATAACAGCTGCACGGGTCTTTCTCCACCAGTCCCCCCTCCCCTCTTTTCAGCAGGTCTCTCACTTTAGAAAACACGCTTCATTACATCGCCTCTTACTTGAGCTGCAAGGGCCCATTCAAGGAAGATAAGCCTCTTAGAAATGAAGTAGCGTTGAGTTTAGGTTCTGACTGACAGCAGGAAGGTTTATCCATTCAGTGGACAATACTGCATTCTCTACATTAATCTAGGAGGCGGACAATGATCTGTTTTTAGGCCACATCGCATCTCTTTCCCACAGCAGAAGGTGATTAGAGTTAGGAAACAGGGACTGAGAAAGAAAACTGAGCACTATCTCTTCAGCCCTCCTGCTTCCTTCATGTGTGTTACGGAAGTTCTAGGCCAAATACATCAATCACAGATTCACAATCAGGATACGAAGGTTCAGCAGCTACTGACTGACAGACTGGCAGGTGAGTGAGGGATTACATGACGAGGATTTCATCAAATCATTGTTATCTAGAGAGCTAACAATCATGGGCTGATTTGTAATTACTGGGAAATATTAGCAGCTTCGAAGTTGTGAAGCAAATTGAAACCTTTACGTAAATTAGCACATTATTCTCACAATGGGTGGAAATTAAAAAAGGTAAAAAAAAAACATAATAGTGAACTCTTTAATTGAAGAATATTTAAAAAGAAAAGAAAGACTTGCATTTATATAGCACCTGTCACGGCGCCACAAAGCACTTTACAGCCATTGAAGTATTTTTTGAATATAGTCACTGTTGTAATGTAGGAAACGCAGCAGTCAATGTGCGCACAGCAAGCTCCCACAAACAGCAATGTGATAACGACCAGATAGTCTGTTTTAGTGATGTTGGTTGAGGAATAAATATTGGCCAGGACATCGGGTATAACTGCCCTGTTCTTCTTCAAAATAGTGCCGTGGGATCTTTTACATCCACTTGAGAGAGCGGACAGGGCCTCAGTTTAATGTCTCATCCAAAAGACGGCAACCAACAGTGCAGCACTCCCTCAGTACTGTACTCGAGTCTCAGCCTAGCTTATTGTGCTCGTATCTCTGGAGTGGGTCTTGAAGCCACAACAATGTGACTCGGAGAGCGAGAGCGCTACCAACTGAGCCACTGGCTGACATATTTCTGGCTAAATACACCACACATACCATCAATCTGGTTCGGGAAACATCTCCATTCAGCCAACTCACATTTCATCATCAAATATATCCATTTCCATTACTACTTTTGCTTTAGCGATATAGATTAAATTGTGAAAGAGACATTTCAGTGAGCATGAATTTAGATGCATTTCAATAAAATGCTATACGGATAGGAAGTAATTAGATCTTAAGTGAATGTCAGCCAAAGAGAAGATTAGCATGAAAATGCCCAATGCTTTCTGCTGATCAGTGAAGTGAAAGTGTTTCAACACCTAAACTGAGCCGCCCATGGCAATGTAAGGGATTCACGCCTCTCCTAGATAACTACAGGGATTCCGTTCAAAATTATTTCACTGCACATGTGCAAGCCTCCCCTGCTTCCGTACCCCACCATCCTCCTTGCAACAGCATAGCTATTGGCTCACCTTGAGCAATGCTGAGGGTGAGCTCTCAGTAAGAAAGGATTGTGTTCAGTGTGCATTATACTTTGTGACAGATGCAAAACAACCTTAGAAAAATGTAAATGACTCATTGTCCTTAAGCCTAATGTTTATAAATAGCTACAATGGCTCTCCAATTGCTCGCAGAAGGTTGTAAGTAGCTACAATTACTTGGATTTGCCTGTTCAGAGTGGTGCCCTTAAAGGCGAGTAGCTAAATATCACAAACATTTCCGATATGATAATGCCCATGAGCAACAGCATAGGAGATGTGTTAGTGTTTATCAGATAATTGTCTTCAACTTTGACAGATTCATTTTGTAACATCACAGGTGACAGATGTAATTTGTACGCTGAGCAAAATAATTAACAAGCTGCAGTGAAATTACTAAAAGGCCTGATTAGCGTAGACTATTGAGACCTGCCCAGCAAAGCTGATCCTTTTTTCCCCTTGGTATATTAAATGACATAACAAAAGAAAGAAAGAATGACTTGGATTTATTTTGCACCTTTCGCGACCACCAGACTTCTCAAAGCACTTTATAGCCAATTAAGTACTTTTAGAGTGTAGTCACTGTTGTAACGCAGGAGACAATTTGCACACAGCAAGCTCCCACAAACAGCAATGTGATTATGACCAGATAAGCTGGTTTGTTAAGTTGATTGAGGGATAAGTATTGACCAGGACAACAGGGATAACTCCCATGCTTGAAATAGTTTACACCCACTTGAGAGAGGAGATCGTTCAAGGTCTCATCTGAAAGGTGGCATCTCTGACAGTGCAGCAGTCCCTCAGCACTGCACTGGAGTGTCAGCCTAGATTTATGTGCTCAAGTCCCTGGAGTGGGACTATGAACCCAGGAGCTTCTGACTCAGAGGCGAGGGTGCTACCCACTGAACCACAGCTGACACCTACAAAAGAATACAGTCAGATACTACAATAACAACGGCAGATCTCTCACAAAATTCATGCTGATGGTCACTGTACCACAGTGAGTGATTGGACTTGAGCTATCCAAAACTCTGCTGACTGTATCCTAACTCACACCAAGTCCTGTTCACCCATCACCTCTGACCTACAGTGGCAATGCCTCGATTTAAAACTTCTCATCTGTGTCAGCCATGCCTTCCACTTCTTAGGCCCCACGCTATGGAATTCCCTTCCTAAATCTGTCTGTCTCTCTATCTCTCTCTCCTTCTTTTAGACACTCCTTAAAATCTATCCTAATACAGGTTGAACCTCCCTTATCTGGAACCCTCGGGACCTGGCCTGTTCTGGATAAGGGATTTTTATGGACGAGGGGTAGTCACGTTAAGTTGGATGGTACAGGTACTGAGCAAGGGGATATCGGGGCTGGCTGGCTTGGGGCTGGGAGTGTGGCAGAGAGATCATGGGGTGGGGGGGGGGGTGGTGCGGGGGGGTTGATCGCAGGGTCAGGCCAGTGATTGCGGGAGTCGGCCACGAGGAAGGACTTCAATTTGTTCAATTTGTTCATGTTGGAGTTCTGCACATGGCCACCCGGTGGCCGGGAATGGTTCTGGATGAGGGGTGGTTCTGGATAAGGGAGTTCTGGATAAGGGAGGTTCAACCTCTATCTCCTTATGTTGCTCGGTGTCAAATTTTGTTTGCTAACGCTCCTATGAAGCATCTTATCTTAAAGGCACTATATAATTGTAAAGAAATGTAAGTTGTTGTTGGAGTGCTAAAAGTTAAGACAGATTGGCTAATTTATGCAAACCTGGGCTAACAAGTAATGGTTAATGCTGCATTTAAACATCTGCATGAAGCGGATAAAGTTCTCGGCAATGACATGGTCTAATGCACATTTATATTCCAGAATAAGCTTGAAGAAACTGTTCTGCAATTTAGCACAAAACCTCCTGCAGCTTTTGAATGTCAGATTCCACCGCACTGGAGTAACAACCAAAATTCACAATTGGAAAGCTGAGATTCTCAGTTTTATTTTCTAGCCACCAAGGCGTCTTAATGGCTGGGGAAGGTCGGCCAGTGGAAATCTGAGCAGACCAAAAAAAAAGGTGAGTGAGCAGCGCCTCCTAAGGCCATGTTTATTATTGTAGCTGAGGCATTGCTGCTGAAGGGGGATATCTGTGAAAAAACCCTTCTCCAGGTGGGTCTTGGTCTCTCTGTAGAAAACAGCGTCATCTCATTCACCTTCGAGCAATGCTGCCAAAAGCCAGGCTGCTGTCAGCAGCCCTGCAGTAAGGTAATGCAGCCTTATACAGAATTGAACAGGCAAGAGAAATGATGTGGGAAGCTTCACCCCTGGCACTGATACAGTTGTGGAGTACTTGCAGCTTTTGGCCTCCTGGCATTCACATGGAGGTCTGGCGCATGCACCAGCAACTCTTGTGGTGCCACTCCAATCATAACCTTGTGGAAGGCTGGCAGCACAGTCGTGTCTGTTCAGCGGACTGTGGCCAGGAGCTGGCCATACTCAACATGCCCAGTGGTCTGCATGGTTTTGGGCTGCACTGCACTGATTCCAGGAGCAACAGATGGGTTTTCCCTGCAGCATTTTAAACAGAGTTACAATCTCATCCCTGGGCATGTAGAGGTTTTGTAGAATGATGAAGCCGGCTGCAGTGACAAATATGGATACACTTTCTGGAGATTGCTATCCGCTTTTCCAGTCATCAATACCAGTTGTTAGCTCTAGCATAGATCAGATGCAATGACCGAAGAAAGCAGCTGAATGTAACCAAAGACAGTGTGCTGCCTTTATAGAGTGGTTAAGGAGGCAACATCATAACCCATCGTCCTCAGCAGTTAATGATTTGATTTTCTTAGCATTAAAGATATCCTAAGTTCTTCACTTTCTGTCTGATTCGTTATATCTGCCTCAAGTGACCCAGTAGATGGGGAGTTAAGTTTTTCTGTTGAGGGTAGTGTCATCAGCAAACAGGACATCATCACTTCTGAATGCATCTGCCAGATCACTGATCAAAATGAGAAACATAATAGGGCCCATCATACCTCCCCGGGGAACCCCTTATTAATTGCAATAAGAAACTTACCAGGAGCCAGTTATGTGCCCAGGACAGCGTACACCTCAAAAGAACAACTTCACAAAAGGCCAATATCCCATGCCTTGAAAGTTCTAGCTCTTTTAAAATACTGTTTTGCACCAGGATAGGGTTATGCTGTAGCCAGTGCAAACTACAAAATAGTGGGAAAAAACCCTCTCCTGGGGTCCTGCATTTTAATATGCTCAGGAGTCAGGTCAGGACTTGGGTCTCAAATTTTGGTGTCATTTTCGCATCCGAAAACACTTTGCATAGAAATATAGAAAATAGGTGCAGGAGTGGGCCATTCAGCCCTTCGAGCCTGCACCACCATTCAATAAGATCATGGCTGATTATTCACCTCAGTACTCCTTTCCTGCTTTCTCTCCATACCCCTTGATCCCTTTAGCCATAAGGGCCATGTCTAACTCCCTCTTGAATATATGTAATGAACTGGCATCAACAACTCTCTGCGGTAGAGAATTCCACAGGTTCACAACTCTCTGAGTGAAGAAGTTTCTCCTCATCTCAGTCCTAAATGGTTTACCCCTAATCTTAAGACTGTGACCCCTGAGTCTGGACTTCCCCAACATTGGGAACATTCTTCCCGCATCTAACCTGTCCAGTCCCGTCAGAATTTTATATGTTTCTATGAGATCTCCTCTCATTCTTCTAAACTCCAGTGAATACAGGCCCAGTCAATCCAGTCTCTCCTCATATGTCAGTCCTGCCATCACAGGAATCAGTCTGGTGAACCTCAATAGCAAGAATGCCCTTCCTCAGATTAGGAGACCAAAACTGAACACACTATTCCAGGTGAGGCCTCACCAAGACTCTGTACAACTGCAGTATGACCTCCCTGCTCCTATACTCAAATCCTCTCACTATGAAGGCCAACATGCCATTTGCCTTCTTCACCGTCTGCTGTACCTGCATGCCAACTTTCAATGGCTGATGTACTATGACACCCAGGTCTCGTTGCACCTCCCCTTTTCCTAATCTGTCACCATTCAGATAATATTCTGCCTTCACGTTTTTGCCACCAAAATGGATAACCTCACATTTATCCACATTATACTGCATCTGCCATGCATTTGCCCACTCACCTAACCTATCCAAGTCACCCTGCAGCCTCTTAGCATCCTCCTTGCAGCTCACACCGCCACCCAGCTTAGTGTCATCTGCAAACTTGGAGATATTACACTCAATTCCTTCATCTAAATCATTGATGTATATTGTAAATATCTGGGGTCCCAGCACTGTGCCCTGCAGCACCCCACTAGTCACTGCCTGCCATTCTGAAAAGGACCCGTTTATCCCGACTCTCTGCTTCCTGTCTGCCAACCAGTTTTCTATCCACGTCAATACATTATCCCCAATACCATGTGCTTTAATTTTGCACACCGATCTCTTGTGGGACCTTGTCAAAAGCCTTTTCAAAGTCCAAATACACCACATCCACGAATTCTCCCTTGTCCACTCTACTAGTTACATCCTCAAAAAATTCTAGAAGATTTGTCAAGCATGATTTCCCTTTCATAAATCCATGCTGACTTGGACCGATCCTGTCACTGCTTTTCAAATGCACTGCTATTTCATCTTTAATAATTGATTCCAACATTTTCCCCACTACCGATGTCAGGCTAACCAGTCTATAATTCCCAATTTTCTCTCTCCCTCCTTTTTTAAAAAGTGGTGTTACATTAGCTACCCTCAAAAGTAGCAGTGTGACTACACCTTTCTAACAGTCCCTAAGTTATTGGTGGAATGGGGCACAGGAGGGAGGCGATAAGTTGGCAGAATCAAATCTTAATATTATTGAACCAACTGGTTGAAAGAGTGCAAGAATGGATGGAAACAATTGATCATGTCATTCAATATTCCTTTGGGTGAAGAAAAAAAACAAGTTTAAAACAGTTGAAGCTTCAAACAGCAGACAGAAAAGCACAGCCTATTTTTCAGCCATTACAGGAACCATGCTCAAAATACACCCCATTATTACTATGCATTACAAGGAGCAGCTAAATAATGGCAGTTCATTCACAACCCTGCTTAACGCACCAGTGCCGGGCTTGACGTATATTCATCCCGCATTTCAATGGCTGGTCTCCAGCTCTTATCTCCGCACGTTTCAAATTCCCCCAAACATGCCCATCACAGCTTGTGAGCGATTCCCTGACAAGTGCTGCTGTGTGTTAACTTCCCTCTCTTCTGCTATAGTCAAGCACTGACCTCCCAGGTGGGCAGGAAGTGGCTGGGTGAGCTAAGACTGTACATTTAACTTTGCCTGGACAAGTGTTTAAAACAACCTGAATACAACTTAGCTGAGTTAACTCTTATGCTTATTTTGCTAATACTATTTCATTTATCTCTGTGGTATCACACATGAGACAGTTTCAGAATATGGCTTTGCTTCTTTGCACTTTTTATTCTAGTGCAGAAAGAGCAGACATGTCAGTACCTTTACCTCTTGATCTTGTTTGTATGTCTGGGAGGTGGCCTGGTTATTTGACTATTCAAGTGTGAAGGATGAGGCATGGGGGCTGGAGACATTGTATAGAGGCAGCAGGCAGATTAGCCTGTGTGCTGTACCATAGACACTACAGGTTTTCATTTCAGCTCTTTAATGAGGCTGAACTTTGACCCAGACTGATGAGTTCCATACCTGTCCTGGTGTGCTTTCTTCTAAAAAAACATCTGATGCCAGTTCTACGCCTGACATGGATGTGACTAATGAATCCTTAGTATAAAATAATGGCTTACAATTAGTTTCTGGTATGAATTCCAGCTCCTTAATAGATTTGTATTCCCTCACTTGATGACTAAAGTCCGAACAACACAATCAGCTAACTCTAAAAATAACAAAAAGACTCTATTAGCTTTTCCCAATTGAATTTACTGCATCTATACAGTTCCACGTTCCTTGGGAGGAGAGGTTTAAATGTGGCTCCACCTCCTGCATGTAATTATTAAATTCAAATGCCAATGATCGTAACAAAAAAAAACACGGCAAATACTGGATCGCTAAAATAAAAACAGAAACTGCTGAAAATGCACAGCAAGTCCATCAGCAGCTGTAAAGAAAAGAGACAGATTAACATTTCAGGTGTACAACCTTCATCAGTTCAAACTGTTAAACTATCTTTTTCTTTTTAAATATGGACAGACCTTAAATAAGGCCATGTTAATATTATTCTGCTTCTACAGATTGTGGCAGCTAGATTTGTTTTTGTATAATACAGCGTTTCTTTACCCAATACCAATCCCTGAAAGGGCATGCTAGCACAATATGAAGATCCTATTTCCCCAATCTTGCTCAACGATATGAAAGGGTATAAATTCTGATTAGCAAACTTTATGCACAAACACAATGTGCTTGTTACAAATGCTTGGGTTGCTCTAGATAATCTCTTGGGTACTGCTCTCCTATAAGCAGATTCCATGCCACTTATGATGTGGACTTTTACTGTCCAACATAAAGGGAAACACCCCTTGCTATAGGAACTCATCATCATCACAGGCAGTCGCTCGAAACGAGGATGACTTGCTTCCACGCCAAAAAAAGGCCGAGTTCACAGGTGTTTCAATGAAGGACCCAAACTACATCCTGAAGGGTGGAAGATGCCTGTGCGTGGATATTTTTAACGTGGGGTGGCCGTTGCACACCAGCCACCACACGGGCTTGACAGAGCTAGGTCTGAACTGGGTACGTCGTCTCACACATGCCTTCACATCATCTCCTCCAGTCTTCTGAAAGGCAGGCTGATTAACACTCTCGTGGGACGAGACTGAGTATAAAACAACAAACTCATTTACTTTACAAATGGTGAATGAATATACAGACTGATGTTTATAGTAACTCTCATTTCACTTCACCTTATTTCAGTCAGCTTCCTTGTAAGATAGCTTTTTGAACCATTGCGCTGGGCTGATAGGAGGGTGAATGTGGGGAAGTCCAGAACAAGGGGCATAAATGTGAGATAGCCATGAACGGATCAAAAAAAGATGTCGGAGGAATTTCTTTACACAAAGAGCAGTGAGAATGTAGCACACACTGCCGCATGGAATGGTTGAAGCAGCTAACTTTGTTCCCTTTAAGAGGAGGCTTGGTGCATACACGAGGGGGACTGAATTAAGAACAGAAAATAACTTGTGAGCAAAAATCAGGGGTCTTGCCCTTGGTGGCTACATTTTTAAATACACCGGAGAGTGTGAAACTCAGCCATACAAACCAAGAAAGCCCAAAGACTGATCCTTGCTTTGTGTTGAATGAGTTGTTCTCAATTGGACAGTGGTAGGTGTGCAACAATTGGCATCAGCACCTGTAGACTGCTGATGCTTGTCCAGTGAGTCCTGCCAGAAATGTTTA
This sequence comes from Pristiophorus japonicus, assembly GCF_044704955.1. Lineage (NCBI taxonomy): Eukaryota > Metazoa > Chordata > Chondrichthyes > Pristiophoridae > Pristiophorus > Pristiophorus japonicus. Next base: position 258,960,116 of record NC_091982.1, on the reverse strand, counting down.
CATATGTGGATGTCAGCTGAGGTTTTGTGCTGATGCCTCTTGTAGTTGAATAGCACGTTGATACTCTCTCTCTCTCTCTGGGCTCATACTTGAAATACAGTTATTTGGGTGAGGTACTAGAGGACCATTAGCACCTGTAAACTCTATCCTAATATGAGTCGGTGGCTTCAGGAGAAATGGGGAGAATACTGAAGTGAAAAAAAAATCAACCTTGGAGGAACAGCATAATATCAACCTGTTCATTAATTCTGTACCTTTCTCCAGTTCTTTTATACAATATTTAATATTTGAGACAGAGGAGTAGACTTTTAACTTGTCACCCGGGGCGTAAAACCAATCTTGCAAATCGGTCGCCATTACAAAAAGAGTTTGATTCTTCATTGCGAGAGGGATGGAGTACAAAAACAGGGAGGTCCTGCTGCAACTGTATAGGGTATTGGTGAGGCCGCACCTGGAGTACTGCGTGCAGTTTTGGTCACCTTACTTATGGAAGGATATACTGGCTTTGGAGGGGGTACAGAGATGATTCACGAGGCTGATTCTGGAGATGAGGGGGTTACCTTATGATGATAGATTGAGTAGACTGGGTCTTTACTCGTTGGAGTTCAGAAGGATGAGGGGTGATCTTATAGAAACATTTAAAATAATGAAAGGGATAGACAAGATAGAGGCAAAGAGGTTGTTTCCACTGGTCGGGGAGACTAGAACTAGGGGGCACAGCCTCAAAATACGGGGGAGCCAATTTAAAACCTAGTTGAGAAGGAATTTCTTCTCCCAGAGGGTTGTGAATCTGTGGAATTCTCTGCCCAAGGAAGCAGTTGAGGCTAGCTCATTGAATGTATTCAAGTCACAGATAGATAGATTTTTAACCAATAAGGGAATTAAGGGTTACGGGGAGCGGGCGGGTAAGTGGAGCTGAGTCCACGGCCAGATCAGCCATGATCTAATTGAATGGCGGGGCTAGATGGCCTACTCCTGTTCCTAATTCTTATGTTCTTATGTTATGTTCTTATTTCCATCAAAAATGCGGAAATTAAAATCGAGCGGTTTCTATAATGTGCAACTGATCCGCAACGCCAGTTTCATGTCCAGAACTCCAACTGAACATCTACCCCACAGCATTTATAAGTCTTTACATTGAACGCAGAAGTGTTCAGTAGTGTTTAGAAGAAAAAAATAATCATTCAAATTCAAACTTTATTATAAACACAAGACAATGTCAATAAGTGGCAAAAACTAAAGGGGTTCATAAAAAGGGTTCAAAGAGACTGCATAAATTATTGAAATACATTCCCACATAAAGTTACATCAGAATCCCAGTAGTTTTAATAACATCATGCTGCATGCTGAGATTCAGACAAACTATTCAGCTTAAGAATGATATTTCTATCTCATCGATGAACGACAACAAAAAAAAGAATGTGAAGCCTTTTTTTGCTCAATTCATACCCAATGTTGTTCTATATACTCAAGCAGGTCTTAGAGCTGCTAATGGGCAACTAATTTACCATGATGCATTAAGTCTATGCTTCATCAATCATAATTAAAGCCGTTTGTTATTTCATTACACCATCGAGAAATGCCCTTTCAAAGTTAAATGACCCCCCCACACAAATAATTACATAAAGCTTTGGTTTCTTTAAATCTCCCAATAGTATTGTTTACAGCATCACAAGACTGCAATCTTATTATTGGAGTAATGTTTACTGCCCAGAGTGAAGTCTGCCCCAGTGGAATAAAAGCAGTTGTGTTTTACTTCATACAATAAAATTTAACACTCCCAATGAAGGCTAAATTGTTTAAACATTTACAGCAGTTGTCATAAATGTTTACTTCTTTTAGCTCTACCTGATGGATCCATTTCAAGATGTTTGTGCACAGTTATTTAATTACAAATTTCTAAGAAAGCCCAAAGCTAAAAAATGAAATAATTATAAGCTGGGTTAGTTTGATACAGGTTATGTGTCCTACTGCACAATATTGCATTACTGAATAGACAGAAACAACTGTGACTACAATGTGTAGTAATCTCATTCCTAAAGATTGCAACCGTAAAAATGTATGGTTAGGTTTTAAAATATCAGTGTTCATTTTAATCTCTTTCGCAAAATGTTCCATTCTCTGAAGCAACTCAGCTCTAAATAAAACAAATTGGTACAAGTCTAATAGAGACGAAAGAGAAAAGTGTAAGATGGTAGGGGAGTGCTGTTACATGGTACAGTTTCTGCGGAGTTACCATAATAATATTTCAGTCAATAAAAGGACCAAAGCTCAATTAGTCTCAGTTTATAAGGAGGCCCACCTCTGTAACATAACTTACACCAACACCAGTGCACAGTCAGACCCTCATTTTCTGTACCCCATTTGTGCTTCAGCCTATACGGAGGTCCAGCTCTGTAGGCACAACTTAAACAGTCATTCTCTCTGATAAACAAGCCAGACCAGTTCCCATCTACAATAAAGCCCCTTTACAGACTCTTTCTCCCTCTGCAAAATAAATAAATGAGACAAGAATAATGAGGTCTTCCCTCTGTAGGTCCCATTTACACGTTGCTTTGGCTTCCTCTCTCGCTTGCTGATCGCTCTGTTTCTCTATAATTCCACACAAACAAAGTCGCTATGGCTTTCGTGCCAGGTCAAAGCAAGTCAGGAGCTATTCGGAAGAACGAAGAGCCCTAAAAGGCAAGTCAGAAACTTTCCTTTGTGCTCCTCCGGCTGCCACAAGGAAAGTCATGGCCTTCCTTGCCTCAGATTCCACTCACCTCACTCTGCTGAGACTCTCCCGAAACCCCTTCATCATCACTTACCTGCAAACCAGTGGGCCATCTGGGGCCGCCCAATCTTTGGAAGCTAACAGTCACACTGCAGCCTCCCCCAGGTAGGAAGTGGACCAGTGGGATTTAAATACCGGCTAGTGGTTATAGTCCTGCTGCCATTGGGCAGGTGGGAATTTAGCTCAGCAGATAATATTGTTGGAGACTCCATTCAATAAATATATACTGGAGAGTCCATTCAATATATATTGTGAAGAGTCCATTCAATATATACTGTTGGAGAGTTCATTCAAATCTCATTAAAAAATATATACAGTGATGTTTAAAAGGCAAAATTGAAAAGGAAGTTTCTGTGTTTCGATATGAACAAGGACTCTCACACTTCCAAACCTGTGTACTTACAAGCAATTATGCAGATTACATCTATGCATATTTATTATGTGATCACCGCTCAGTAACATTTAGAATATCGAAGCTCAGAACTCAGAGTTACTCATTTTCCTCTCTGAACAAATTTACACAACAGCTGTTTCTGGCGAAGGGGCATGAAGATTAAAATAATGAAAATGTTGCCAAACGGAAAGGAATTTTCATGACATTTCTTCACAAGGCTTAGATTTATTTTAAGGCAGAATGCCAGAGTGAAAGAGATGTGTTCGCAGAGGTGTTAGGCAATATTTTTTTTGACTGTCAAAATTACTTTTAATTTAATCTTTCAATTGGCTGGTGCTTGGGGAGAGGGAAGACTTTATAATCTAAACAAAAAAAACTGAGAACAAGGTATACAATTATCAAACAATAAGTTGGCGTGCAAGTCTCAGACTGAAAAGATAGATTTCCAAGACCCTTCCTCAAAATACTTGGATTTTGGGGCAAGTCCAGAATGTCTTGACAACAGTGTCTTTGTGCAGAGTGACACCAGGGAAAATGAGGGAGAGTCCGGAAAACCCACTGAAAACAAGCCAACCCTTGTATGTCAGGCCTATGGAGAACTTTGAATCATATGAGCTGAAGACAAGTACTGGGAACAGTTTGCTAAATTAAAGACCACCAGAAATGTGTAATATCAGAAGATCACAGGCCCAGCTGAATCATTTTTTTGTTTGTTTGTTTTTCATTCAGAATGTTGTTTTTGCCTGGTATATTAATCTGTCCTAAATGTATTAAATATGCATTGCACCGAAACAGCCATGCCACTCCTATGTTTAAATCATGTAAGCTGAGTTCTACAAATATAGCGTGAAACATTCGCTGGATGATTTATCAGAGAAGTTTCAGCAAATGACACAGGGCAAGACAGGAAATGGTTGTAAACCTAACTTCCTGTTCAAGGCACACCATTTTTTTTAATGACTTACTTTGGTATAAAGAACTTCTCTCTTCAAAAATGCACAGATCTGCTCAAAATGGAGAGGCAACAAGTGAACTGATTTATCTAGCCCTCACTCTATACTTCTGACAGTGTGTGAAATTAAATCATATTCATTGATGTAGTTAAAAAGGAACAAATTACCCCCTTCCCCTTCCCAACTCTCTGCAGTTTTATTACTTGCAAGACATCAAGTAATTGCACTGCATCAAAACTGTAAACACACAGGATGATAAACGACACCATTGTAGCTATTCAGTTCTGAACGAATAAATTGAGTCTTTCTGGTCGATTCATTGGGGGCGATTTTCGAGTATCGCGTAATTTGGCTCAGGGTTGGGGGTGGGTGGGTTTGGCGAAGGTGTGATTGACTTTTTGTGGTAAGGCCTTATTTTAATATCCAGGGTGAGCTGCCAGGTGTAAATCACTCTCTCTACAGGTAGCTTGCCTATTGGAAGTGCAGGAAATCCAGCAGGACTGCTGTTATTTAAATGGCAGCATGCATCCCTTAAAGGGGAGGTGGAATTTTTTTATGGCTTACAGCCGAACTCTATTTTCACACTCTGCTAAGAAGATTATCTGCAGCCAGGGTCCCAAGCAGTGGAGGAGCTTGTATAGCAAGTCAGTGGCAAGAAATAGATCCTCTTCCCAGTGATGAGTAGCGGGTGCAGTAGCAGTAGAAAGAGATGGCTGACCATGTAAATGCATTGCTCCAAGGACCTGGCACCAATGCAGGAAAACAATTAATGGCCTCATCCAGAGCTGCTAAGGTAACAGTCCCCTTTGCATCTATTTTACTCTCTACATAGCCCTGCATCATTGTAGTGTCTGCTCTACCGATCCTTCCCCCACTACCCCATCACCAGCTTCCAATGCCCCTCCTCCAATCACAACACGAAACTTCACTGCATCTCCGTCTGCTTGCATTTTCACATTTAGGACAAGCTACTGTCCTCATAGCTACTTCCCCTTCTTCCCACATCTGCTGCTTCTTCCTCGCAGCACGTGGACTATGGTAAGCTATCTCACACAGCTACATAACCATTTCAACACTAACCCAATGCCACCCTTCTTGCAGTATGAGCAAACACACAACAGGAGCGAGATGACAAGATTAGGAGAGAGCTGTAAGCACCAATAGAAGAGGCCATCATTGACATCACTGGCAGAGGGAGGGCATGTATTGTTGCACGTGACAAGGTTGGAGGACACATGAAGCAGGGCGTTAGGTCATCTTCCTTTTCTTCTTCCCTTGTATTGAACTCTCTCTCGCATACTTAGCATGGCAATCTGGTGGTACATAGCACTATCACCCATCTGCTGCTTGCCCTTTCCACTACATGCTAACCCTCATCAGTCTCCCCTCTTTCCAGATCCATTAAAGGGTTCGGGCCAAGCTGCAGCAGATGCTGAGGAGGGGATCCCTCCTGAAGATGCACCATGATTTGCTCTCACCCTTATAACCACCAGTTCAGAAATTGTCACCCCGCATACTGTAAGTGGTGAGTTAGAGGGGTTTGCACTGGGTGAATCATGGAACACAAGTGAGCAGGAATAAGGGCAGGGCAAGGATGGACCAGAGAACAGCTGACCAGAGGGCAAGCATGTGTCCTAGCTCTGCTGCAGAGAACAGAGCCCAAACTTTAAAAAAAAACATTTGAAGCAGAGAATATACAGAGCTTTGGGAGCGATCAGGATATTGGGATTAGTTCTGAATTGCTCTTGCAAAGAGCTAAATGACTGTAAACGGTATTGGTGATAACTCTATCATGTATATTATAGTAACCATACACTGAAGAAAGTTTATGTTATAATATATAATTTACAGATTATATTTGAATTAAATCATCCATTAGATAACTTTATAGTTACAAACTATAACGTATATATATGTGTGTGTGTACTTCTAATCATATATAAAAGACATGGCGTTATGTTGAACATATAACTAACACATAAAATAACACCCTGCATCTATAACTATACACTAAGTTATACAAACTGTATGCAATATATTAAACTAGAGGTTATAAATTATGCATGAAGTGTATTATATACAAAGGAGGGCTACTCACAGATCAGTTTTCAACAAAGTCAACTATAGATGAGTGGCTTAAATTTTTTTAAGAGTGATAAGATCAAAATACTAAGGCAATTACAAATGAGTTACTTGTGTGAACGTGCACACAATATGAATATTAATCATTTTCATTGAAAGCCAACAACTGATAATGTTACACACTGTTCAAGTTTAAAGCCAGCAGCGGTTCTAAAATACAAGCGGTCTAATTAGTTGAAGCCTTGTAACAATATGGAGCCTTTGGAACAGCTTCTACACCAAAGCTGAACAAGCCTTTGGTCCAAGCCATTTGTCGTACTGGCTGAAGGAGATGCCATAATGTGGCATGGAGTGGGAGGCAAGGTAACTAACTAGCGGTCAATGCTTAGAAGATCCAACACTGATTTAGGACAGGAATGAATGGAACAAAATGAGGGCAGTGCCATAGAAGGCAAGGGGTGGAGGAGACTAGTGTAGAAGGCTGTAGAGTGATTGAGGAGTGCGAGAAGGAAGAATGCACGATCCAGATAAATGCAAGGTCTTATACATTGGAAGAATCATTATATGAGAAGAAAATGAGGGACACAAGGGGAGATTTTGTGTCAGCCAGTGGCTCAGTGGGGAGCACACTTGCCTCTGAGTCAGAAGGTTGTGGGTTCAAGTCCGACTCCAGGAACTTGAGTACATAAATCTAGGCTGACACTCCAGTGCGGTGCTGCACTGTTCGAGGTGCCGTCTATCAGATAAAACCTTAAACTGAGGCCCCGTCTGCCCGCTCTGCAAGTGGATGAAAAAGATTCCACGGCACTATTTTGAAGAAGAGCAGGGGAGTTATCCCTGGTGTCCTGGCTAATATTTATCCCTCAATCAACATAACAAAAAAACAGATTGTCTGGTCATTATCACATTGCTGTTTGTGGGAGCTTGCTGTGCTCAAGTTGGCTGCCGCGTGTCCCACATGACAACAGTGACTACACTCCAAAAGTATTTCGTTGGCTGTAAAGCGCTTTGACAAATCCAGTGAACTTGAAAGATGCAATAGAAATGCAAGTCTTTCTATCTTTTCTTTCTTTTTCTACTTCAGTTCTCTTGAATATATACAAAATCATGGACTGGGAGTCCCCCAGTACATATTTAAATATGGTGCCAAGCTGACATGTTGGAAAAGTTCAGGCGTACAGTACAAGAGGAAATGTAGCAGCATGGATAGAAAGTCAGTTGATGGACAGAAACAAAGAGTTAGGATCAATGGGTGTTTGGATTGGAGATGTTGTACCCCAGGGATCAGTGCTGGATCCATGAATAGTTCTCAACGTGTATTGATGATTTGGAATTGGGCAGAAGGAGCACAAACTCAAAATTTGCTCATGACACAAAAGTAGGAGCTTTAGCAAACTGCGAGGAGGACGGTGAATAATTTTAGGAAGCTGGACAAGTTAGTGAAATGCACAGATGCAATTTAATATGGATAAGTGTGAAGCAATACATTTTTGAAGGAAACTCAAGGAATCAGAGTATATTATCAATTAGGTTTAAAAGAACAGAGAGATGGAAATGAAAATTGGAGAATTTCTATAATGGGTGGCAATCCGCAACGCCAGTTTTACACTTGGCAAGTTGAAAATTACCCCATAATCTTCAGTTGAACATATTTCCCCCGTTTTAATGGAAATATTGCTATCAGTTCAACATTAAAATAATAAATAGGTACAAAGAATTATCATTAGCACCTATTTTTCTACTACTTTTGAATGTTTTATTGAAGTATTGACTGTTTATGATATCACAAAGCTAACCTCCAGTGAGGAGAAGTACTAGATATGAACCACGTGAAGGAAATTGATTAACACAGGTGGTTGTAATGACACATCTTCTGAGGGCATTTCTCTCTCGATGTTAACTCAGCTGTCTCACACTGTTGGACTCAGCAATATTTTTCAGACAAGATCCCCCAAAGATATTAAGAACATAAGAACATAAGAAATAGGAGCAGGAGTAGGCCATTTGGCCCCTCGAGCCTGCGCTGCCATTCAATAAGATCATGGCTGATCTGATCATGAACTCAGCTCCACTTCCCTGCCCACTCCCCATAACTCTTTACTCCCTTATCGCTCAAAAATTTGTCTATCTCCGCCTTAAATATATTCAATGACCCAGCCTCCACAGCTCTCTGGGGCAGAGAATTCCATAGATTTGCAACCCTCTGAGAGAAGAAATTTCTCCTCATCTCAGTTTTAAATGGGCGGCCCCTTATTCTAAGATTATGTCCCCTAGTTTTAGTTTCCCCTATGAGTGGAAATATCCTCTCTGCATCCACCTTGTCAAGCCCCCTCATTATCTTAGAAGTTTCAATAAGATCACCTCTCATTCTTCTGAACTCCAATGACTATAGGCCCAACCTATTTAATCTTTCATAAGTCAACCCCCTTATCTCCAGAATCAACCTAGTGAACCTTCTCTGAACAGCCTCCAATGCAAGTATATCTTTCCTTAAAAACGGAGAACAAAATTGGATGCAGTACTCTAGGTGTGGCCTCATCAATACCCTGTACAGTTGCAGCAGGACTTCTCTGCTTTTATACTCTATCCCCCTTGCCATCAAGGCCAACATTCCATTTGCCTTCCTGATTACTTGTTGTACCTGCATACTAACGTTTTGTGTTTATTGCAGGCTTCAACAAAAATGTATCCTTGTAAAGTCAAGGAGCTGATCAGTGGAGTCGTGAAAAGCTGCAACAGGACACATAGGACCAGTTAGAGCAAGGAACCATTGAATCTGGAGAGACAAAAACACATTGATGGCGCCTCTGAACTAGCAAGTCATTTTGTTTTACACCTTAGCAAAAGCTGGATCGGAGTTCCCTCTCGCAACGCTAACAGTGCTGTATTTTGGTAATATATCAGTCAGGATATTCCCTTCCAGCTAATGTGGACAGATGGAAGTTTGAATTTTATTTTTGCTTGGCAATTTCTTGCATCAAAAGTAAAAGAAAAATGTCAAACCCACTGCCATCTAGCTACAAGGCAACACTTGGGTCAAAGTTTGTGAAGAACTGTTACCACCCATTCATCTGCCATGTTGCCTGTTACATGGATACAGGGGTCAAAGCGTCATGATGGGGAGACAGAAATCAAAGTGAGAAGGTGTGAGTGGGGAGAAAGCTGAACATCAACAGCAACTTTATTTATATACTGCCTTTAATGTAGTAAAAATGTCTCAAGGCATTTTACAGAAGTGTTATCAAACAAGATTTGACACTGAGCCACATTAGGAGATATTAGGACAGGTTGGTCAAAGAAATGGGTTTCCAGGAGACTTAAAGGAGAAGCGAGAGATAGGGAGGGAATTCCAGAGCTTCAGTCCTAGGCAGCTGCAGGCACGGCCACCAATGGTGGAACGATGAATATTGGGGGGTGTAGGAGGCCAGAATTAGAGGAGTGCAGAGATCTCGGAGAGCTGTAGGGCTGGAGGAAGTTACAAAAATAGGGAGGGGTGAGACAAGTTGAAAATCTACCCCACGGTAAGCAATTTGCCTTCTGTGCAATTTTGTTCCGATATTCCATCTACTCCAGCTCCAGTCCTCTGCTTTGGCTATCCTTGAGCATGAATCTATTGGAAATGAGCACTAAAATTCATTCAGAGTAGCCTGTAAACATAGCCTTAGTAAATAAATAAGTTCATGCACTAAGTAGTTACCGTATATACTCGCGTATCCTACGATCTCACGTATCATGCGACCCCTAAATTTTCGTCCCCAAAACATGATTTTGTCATATATCTCATGTATCATGCGAGTCACTTTTTTGAGATACCAGATGCCACTAGGCTAGGCTTTCAAACAAGTTTAACAAGTACCCAACACGTAACAAGTACCCTAACACATAACAACGATCGAATACAGACCTTAACAACCGAATCATGAAACATCGAGTGGATTCTGTTGTGAAAGCTGTTTGCGAATCGAACACCGATATAGCAATCATTCCAGCTGGCTTGACTCGCGTCGTTCAGCCACAGCCTCTACTGTGTTTGCGGGTAAAAGAAGCATGGGCTGAGATAGATGGAGCCTCTAATAATGCAGCAAACTTCAGAGGGAGTTGTGGGTGGCGATCTCTAGACCACAGCAAAGATACAGTACAAGTGACAATAGAGGCTGCAATCCAGCCCAGGAGATACCTGCCGAGATTCAGCGTGGATACGGTCTGCTTAACAGCCTAACAGCCTAATCTTGGCCAGCACTTCACACCCGCAAATTTTGTATCTCGCGTATCATGCGACCCCCCAAATTTAGGTTACAATTTAGGTCTTCAAAAGTCCTTTTATGCCTCATTAACAATAAAATCACCTCTATATGTACTTCAAAGCTACTTTGATGATTAAACTATAACTTAAGATGATAACCTATCTACTTGACAGCTGGCCCAGTGACCCAAAAGGCTATTATAAGATATGCTGCACCATGTCACAGATTTGTGGGATACTGATCATGCCTGTGATTGCTAACATGGTGATTTCCCAATCGCAGGCAACAATCTCACAATTGCTCATACAGTAAGGAAATCAATTCATGTGACTCGATATCAATAAACACACATTATTGATCATGTGGTGTGAGTGGTAAATAAACAGTCTTTCTGTGACAGTTAAGTCATTGACATCTTTGTGGGTGTCATTAATGTCATTCCTTGGACAATTCTGCAGAAGGCACCCTGTTGTGATGAGGAAAGGAGTTTACTTCTTACAGTTTACAGGTAATTACTAGTTTGACCAATGCAATTGGCTTACTTTAAACAACAGCAGTAATCAGTGTTATGTTTGTACATAGTTACCAATTGTTGTGAGTTTTGTCTGATGAGATAAGCCATCATAAACAGACAAAATATAAATTATTCAAAGTGTACTTCTGCTATTATGCAATAAGTTCAATCCTAAGGGGAACAATCCTGAAAAAGACAAATTCAGTATGGTGAGCAGGTTATTGATAACTATTTTCCACTTGATCGTACCAGTGATGATTCCTTCCATCACTTTGCTGATGATTAAGGGCAGGTTGATAGGGCAGTAATTGGCCGGTTTGAATTTGTCATGCATTTTGTGGACAGGACATACCTGGGCAATTTTCCACATTGTCGGATAGATGTCAGTGTTGCAGCTACACTGGAACTGCTTGGCTAATTGTCCTTTCCTCATGCATGAGCCCAGATGGTGAGTGCCAGCTGGCTATTGAACTACGGGAGGGCACTTAATCCAAGCCCAATCCTCATCTCACCTGAAGTTCATGCACCTGCATTTGCAGCGGCTGGAGGTGGATTGCAATGAGGAGGAAGAGTTCTGGCTGATTTTCTCCTCCCAGTGACACTGAGACCAATTGTATTTTCCTTATTACTACCCTGTGGTAGTAATTGTGGGAGCCCCACTATTTATTTCTCGTGAGATTATTTGAGAAAGCTTGTTCACCGATAAATTGTTATCTACATTTTTTTAAATAACCAACCAAGCATTATTGGTTTTGTTTTTATAGTAGAGTGACATACCCAGTTACTTTTCTGTAAGTACATTATGTAGTTTTATACCAGAAAACTCTGTAGTAAAACTCCATTCCTTCAGAAGTGGCAGACTGTTTGTCAGCTAAACTCCCCTGTCATGTATCCCTACCACTGCCAAATCATGCATGGAGACCTTCACTTTTAGTGCTACCACTTGTACCCTTATGCAACCTTTGTCATTGATCGTTGATCCAATCCAGTGCCCGCATGTTCTCCAAGTGTCTGCACAAGTAATGAGGTGCTTGTGCTGTAAAATTAAACTGTCAACTGTCAGCGATTGATAACCACAAGGAGAGCTGACCTAGAACACCTGCACTAGTGGCGAAGACAGGTGGGACACGTTTGATCGCTGAGGCCTACTAGTCAGGTTGACCTCACAGTGTCCCTCTGTGTATTTTGTATGACAAGAGATATCACAGCCTCACAACATGCCTCTGCGTTAAGCTAAGATTTGTAATAAATCCTGGCTATATGTTTGTAAATCAATATCAAGAATTTATTTGTAGTTAGAGTTATCTACTTTTTGTTAACCTTTATCCATTCAATTTGATTTGGACGTTAACCACAATTTTTTTGTCTCACGATCAATTGCACTATTCATATGACATTTATTGAATGTTTGTGTTCGGTAACAAACCAAGAAGAGAATGTTATGTGCATTAAAAAGAAGAAAATATTATTTTAAGTGTTAACCCTAGTGGTACCTTTTGAATATACCAATAACTGGTGCCTTTGATAATCGCATTTCCAGTAAGTCATCCTCAACCAAAAATAACTTGCAGGCGGGAGACGCGTCTCTCCATGCACACTTGCTCACGATGCACATGGCGATTTTTTTCAATATGTCTTCCCATAAGGAAATGAGTTGGTGAAGGAAAATCAAAAGCAGTGTCCCCGTGTTCAATTCATGCACCTCTAACAGCAGAGTCTTACCGGCAGTGGATCTAGGAATAGGTTACCACCCACCTCTTCACTGGGCGAGGTAATTTGGATGGTGGGAGCGGTGGGGGGAGGGGGGTTGAGGAACTAAACTAGGGATAATATAATTAGAGATGCTGGTAGAATGAAAATAAAGTAATTTATGTGGAAATCTTCCATTTCTTCCAAATATGTAAGTATTGGTGGGTGAATGCCTGTACTAACGAATTAAGAACAGGCAAGTCCATACGAAAGACAGGGCCATAAGTTAAGCCCAACAAAACTGCCCATGATCAGTTCCCTGGTACAGTACACGTGGCAGTCTACTAGTTCATTACAATCACAGCTCTCTGCTCATTTAAGCCACTGCCTCATTTCTTTTTCTGGTCTTTTCCATCTTCCAAAATCACTGCATGAAACAGTAGAGGTGAACTGACCATTGTCGCTGGCATTCTGAAAGAGGTGCTTGACTGGCTCTTGAAATCTGTTAGACTATCGTGTGTGGGTATCCTCTATTGGGTCCCACTGTCCTTAATCATGTTTTATTATATAGCAAACAGGCAAACATTGTATTCTCAAACACTCTGGTTGAACTGATATAGTTCATAGTGATCCATCATATAGGAAATGACAGTCTTCGCACCTCTGGAGGTAGCTATTATAGAATGATTAAGTTCAACACAATCTGGGAGTCCGATAGACAACTTTAAAAGGGATAAATTCAAAGAAATGAAGAACAACTAAAGCAAATGGATTGGGATTGGTGGCTTGACTACAGTTCAGTTACAGGTAAGGTACATTGCTAAGCATGCAGGATAAATACAATCCAAAAAACAGCAATTTTAGACTACACAGATGTGATCGTAAGTGGATTAAAAAACAAACTAAGCGAAATAAAGACAAAAAATAATATCTAAGTATTCTGTACGGAGCATGTGGTAAGAGTTCACTGGGAAAATATTAAGAATATGCAGAAACATGCTAAAAAAAATAAATGACCAGAATGGCAAAGAGAAACCTAAAATAAAGCATAGCAGCACAGGCTAGACACAACAATAAGACATTCTTTCAGTTGTACAATAGTGAGAGGGCAGTGAGAGAAATGGGGTTATGCTAATGGGCTTACAGTGGAGGAAGAATCCAAAATAAGAAATATGCGAGAAGACGTGAGCAGCTTGCCCTCCCCAACAAGAGATATCCAAAGCAGAATAAATGACTGATATTAATGAGATGGAAGCCTTTGGCTAAAACAAGCAAGTCCCCAAGAATACATGGTATTTATCACAAGTGCGAAGAGAGACGAGAGCGGAGATTTGCAAGGCACTGACAATCATTATATACTATTGTACAAGCACTTAATGTGTTTGTCTGAAATGCTTCCTCTACTGTTTTAATCGGTTTTAAATTAATATATCGGAACAGGAGTAGGCCATTCAGCTTCTTGAGTCTGTTCCGCCATTCAATGGCTGATCTGTATCTTAACGACATCCATTCACCTTGGCTCCATAACCTTTTATACCCTAGCAAAAATCTATTGAATAGGTTAACTCCTCCACTAAAATAGCAGAGAGCGCAACTGCAGACAAATGCATTAAGCATTTGCTGCTGTCTCTATATAATTTCATGACCCTTGTTTTATCACAAACTCAGGGAACTCAAAGAAGGTTTCCTACACAAGTGGTTCATCTTATTCCAATTTGAGCTTCTCCACTGACTGAAATAGAAGTTCAGCTGCAAGCAAGGTGAGAGTTTGTTATCATGACAGTCTTTTAATAACAAGAGGATTGTTATAACGTAAGGTTTATAAAATGAATGTGAAGACAGGAGTTGGTAGGATAAAGACTAGACTGATTTGGAGAATCTGAACTTTGAAAATCCCACTACTAAGTTCACTGCAAACCTAATAAGAATTAAGCATGCAAACTGTTGTTTCATGGAGAAAAGGTTTAAGCACAATGAAAAAAGGAACAAAATAACAAGAATATAATCAACCAAACTACAATCAGATCAGAAGATGTAGTCAACACATTGGTTCGATTCCTCACTAATCCTCTTCAAACAAGTTACACTTCAATTTTATCAGAAACTCTGCATAACTGAACATTTAATTAAAATATACTCAGCAATGGGTTACTATATAATATAACCATATAATATTCAATACATGAACCAAATATGTACAGGAGCATCAGGCTCAGTTAAAGACAGTGGCGCTGAAATTACACCGTGAGAAATGAACACATGCATGCTAAACATTTTTGGCTGAAATTCTTCCTCTGCTTTAAGCATTCACATGCATAATTTCAGGGTCAATATATTATCTATATTGGGACTGAAATTGCTGGGCTCTTGCTACATCACTGGAAGTGCAATGCGGGGTGGGACTTCTGGCTGGCAACTAGTCTAGACATTTACCCCATCTCAAATTCCAGGAATGGGAGCATTTTTAATATTCGGGGCAAGCAGCCTGTGCCTGTAGAGAGCCAACAGAGGAGCCCACCACAGATGGCCAGCAGTATTCTGCCACTCTGACTGGGGTGACTCAGAGGCCCTTAGCAGGCCAAAGAAGAAACCTGAAG
The DNA here is from genome assembly GCF_044704955.1 of Pristiophorus japonicus. Taxonomy (NCBI): domain Eukaryota; kingdom Metazoa; phylum Chordata; class Chondrichthyes; family Pristiophoridae; genus Pristiophorus; species Pristiophorus japonicus. The sequence goes on along the minus strand of NC_091982.1, from coordinate 258,944,870 downwards.
GGAAACAATCCTGCTGGGATTGATTAGATATAGTCCTTACTACTAAGGGGATCAAGGGGTATGGCGAGAAAGCAGGAATGGGGTACTGAGGTTGCATGTTCAGCCATGAACTCATTGAATGGCGGTGCAGGCTCGAAGGGCCGAATGGCCTACTCCTGCACCTATTTTCTATGTTTCTATGTTTCTATGATTACCTCAGCTCTTCTTTGACTGCTTTGGGACTTAGAGTAAGCCCAGTAATGAACCCACACCTATTCCCTGTAGATGAGGGACATGCTGGGTGCAAGAGCAGTGTGTTAAGTGGAAGCCAGAGATAGCCCAGGGATGCCTTAGACCCCAAACAGCTGCCTGGATACGAGGAGAAAGACAAGGGCTGGAAGAAGACTCAGTCATCGGAATTTTTGATGGCGGGCAAATGGGTTGGAAACTCAGCAGACCCAGGTTGCACCCAAATTCTTATACCCCCGCCCAAAGAAACAATTGCTTTTCAACCTCTCCCATCCCAGAAATTTTAGGCTCAATTATAAAAGGACATAAATTATATATAATTAATATTTTGCCCAGTAATACTGTTTTATTATATAATTATATATAGGAGTGCAATCTCTAACATTACAATGGGCTCAATTTTGCCCAAGCCCGTTTTCTGGCATATTGCCAGAGTTACACCTGTTTTTCTAGGCCAGAAATGCGGCAGAAATATTTTGCCAAAGTTTCCCCGATGTATAATTCAAATTTGGCACCGCGCAGTGTGTGCAGTCGCCTCGAGGGGTGGAGCCTGCTGTCTGCGCCGAAAAAACAATGCTGCACCTTCTGCGCATGTGCGACAAAAAAAAGTGAAGTTTTTGACGTCATTTCAATGGACGTGCATACACAGTACAGTTCCAGGTTGGCAATCGGTCATTTTTAAAGAGCCAGTTGTGTGTGTGAGAAGGAGTGCTGTGTGAGAGCATTGGAAAAATCGGATCTGCAGCAATACAAGATGCAACGTGATGCAAGGATCAAGAATTTCTTACAAGGTGAAGTGGAGGCACTAGTTACTGTGATTGAGACCAGATAGCAGGAGCTGGACACCAGCAGAGGTCACATAAAAGGTCCACCCAAGTACATGAAGAAACGCTGGAACCAAGTGGCAGAAGATTACTGCGCAATGGTAACCACCACGAGATCTGGAGGCCAGTGTCAAAAGAAATGGCAGGACCTTGGTCAAGTAGTTAATATAAGTAATATTTTCATTTATTCAATGGAATTGCAATTGTAAATGTGACCAGCTGTATATGTCCCACCCAGCAGAAAGACTGCAGAGCAATGTGGCACATAATAAAAGGGAAAGAACTCGAACAGGAGGAGGCCCGGCAAATCTGCAGCCACTGACACCATTGGAAGACAGGGTCGCTGCTTTGATGGGTCCTGCCTGGAGAAAAGCAACCACCACTGCACAAGCTGGGCTCACACTCGAGGGAGAGGGTAAGTCCTGCAAGTTTCACAGTCTGGCTTTGCTAAATGTTAAGTACTGCGCGGGCTAGCCATGCTTCAGTTCCTGGGGATGTCTCCATCAGCTACACTTCGGTTGATGAAATGTACTGTCATTCATCGTGGTCCTTCAAATCAGCCTGCTACCTGCGCTGTGTGAGCCTACTCATGCCACCCACCCTGGCCCCTCCTCTGCTGCTAACCATTTGTCTGTGTTCTGTTATATTTTGCAGAACTTGAGGCCAACCCTGACGATGCAGAAGAAGATTCAGATGAGGACGAGCCTGAAGAGGAGAACATCGTCCAATCCCACCCTCCAGACCAAGAGCATGGGGGTGAGGGTAAGGGGAGGGGATGGAGATGGATGAAGCCTCCACTGTTTTACTGACTTTGGTGGAGGTGCTGCCATTGAGGTGCCAGCCCCTTCCGTGACTAGTGGTTTGAGTGTTGGTGGGACATTCCATTGTTTCCTAACAACCGAGACTGCGGGTCCCAGTGATGGGGTGCAGCGAGGCACACCCAGGGCCTCACCTTTTGAGGCTGCGGGTTCCATTAGTGTGGTGCAGCGAGGCACACCCAAGGCCCCACCTTCCGAGGCTACGGGTCCCAGTGGTGTGGTGAACAAGGCACACCCAGGGCCCCAACTTCCGAGGCTGCGGGTTCCATTGGTGTGGTGCAGTGAGGCACACCCAGGGCCCCACCTTCCGAGGCTATGGGTCCCAGTGGTGGGGTGTAAGCCACACCGATGGGGAGGAGGGGAAGGAGAGCTCGACCGCGCTCTCCTGAGGTGCAGGATCTAACAGATGTGGGATAGATGATAGCAATGAGTGAGGAGAGCACTGACCTTACGCGATTACTCCTGGACACCATCAGTGGGGTGATGAGGTAGCGGGACTGTCGGGAGAAGTAACAGCAATTGCACGAGAATGGGAATGATGTCAGTGATCATGAGGAAGGGATTGTCACAGGTAGGTGATGCGCTGTGAGTGAACATCAGGGAGGGAATGTCAGAGATGGTGCAAACACTATCATTGAACATGAGGGAGGGAATGTCACAGGTAGTTTAGACAGTTTTGCTCAACATGAGGGAGTGCATGTTACAGGTCATTGAGACACTGTCAGGGCGCATGAGGGACGGCATGTTGGAGTTAGCTGCTTCAATAAGGGAATGCGCACAGAACCCATTGACATAATCAACTTCCATTCCCACTCCAATCCCCACACCAGCCTCTAAAGAGCCCCAAGCTGGGCCCTCCACATTACCCTCCAGTCCCACCCTCCAGACCAAGAGCACGGGGGTGAGGGAGAGGGGGAGGGTGCGTACTACCCGAGATCTTACAAAGAATAAGCTTGGTACCAACCCCGGAAACACTGTGCCACCGCCTGCGGGCAGGGGTGGAGTCACCAAGAACAAGCGCGGCGGGCGGTCTTAGAATAAGGTGGAGGAGAGATGGGTGCAGCCTTTCTTTGCTAACGTTGTTGTTGTTTTTATTGTTGTTACTGTTGTAACTGTTATTCTCAAATTAAAAGACTTTTGTAAGTTATGTACATTTACAAGTTTAAAAGTTAGTAAGTGATCTTAAAGTTTTTAAGTGATCTTAGAGTTTGTAAGTGATTGCAACTGAAAACTTTAAAGTTTGATACAAGAATAATTTTATTAAAGTTAAGTTAAGTACAAAGAACTGTTTGTTAAACTTTTGAATAAAATATATTTTACATTAAATCTGAATTATTTTCATTATTTGTTCCATTATTAACACAGCAGGTAGGACAGGTTCTTTGTTCTCTTTCCCCAAGGTCTATATGGATGGAATTCTCTCCCACCACCCCTCCCACACCCTCCTCATTAAATCATTGCAGTCCTTGTGATTTTATCCCCTTCATCCCCTCCCCCCAACTCATTGCAGTCTTGTGCCTAGTGCAGCAGCCTTCCGATCGCCATACTCCCTCCCCGGGCTCAGTGCAGCAGCCTTACGATCGCCCCATCCGCCCTGCCCCCCCTCCATCCCCCACCCTCCGGGCTTGTTTTCCAGCTGAGCCCCGAGCCTGTGTCCGGGCGCAGGGCCGAATCTAATGGCCGACACTACGGCCCCTCTCCAGCCCTGCTTGAAGACGTTCGGTGGTGGCGTGAGAGTAAAAAAAAAATGAAAACTTCAGAAATCCAAGAAACTTCCATGCACTCTGTTGAAAGGTAAAAAAAAGTTGAACTTTATTATGAATGTTTCAAGTGTTGGAGACTCCCTCCAAAAACTTTGATGAAAAACAATGGCATCTTTCAGCGACGATTTGTCAATGTACGCTGCTTTCGGTTAACTCACCGGAAGGTTTTTCAGGAGTGGCCAGATTCGCCGACCGAGGATAAAACATTTTTGAGCAAACTGAGAAAAATGCTAAAAACTGGCGCAGACATGAGGGATAAGAAAAATCATAACTAAAGCAGTTACACCGGCACAGATTCCAGGGGGAAACTTTGAATTAAATAATTACACCAGAAAAAACGGCGTGTGCTAAAAAAAGCAGTGCAAATGACCCGGGAAAATTGAGCCCATTATATAATGTACGCAGGCATTCTGATACCCCAAAATCTCTTACACTATAGGTACAAGAATATAATAGCCTGATAAATCACATCATATTCTTTATTGGAACTACTTGCCCTCTATTGAAAATGTTATTATCTATAGTATCAAAGCAACATTTTATTTTACAAATGCGTGAAGCAGAACAATGTAAAAACGTGTTCAAAGCATTTCCTTTCTGGTACGACAGGGACCACACCAGAAATTTGGCAGTAAAATACACTGCATCTTTAAGCACATTCAACCAAATAACTACTTCTTTTAATTGTAGGATATAAACAGAACCATAATAAGGCATATGGAACGTGGCCTACATCCTACCAGTGAATTATGTGGTTAGGACTTTCACAATATCTTCCCGATTTACCTGAAAATAAATATTGCAATTTTAATTCAGTTTTAGGGATTGGAATGTGGCTGTTTCTTTACAAAAATGGTTCTGTTCTTTGGAAGCTGTTGTGTGCTTGCAAACTCTCTGATTCCCACAGTAGTCTATGGTTATGTGATGAGGTTGGGTGTTTGTCTTGTGACCTGGAGAGGCTCTCCCTGCTATTGCCCATGTACCTCTAATGTGCTCATTCAAACCTCAATTTTAGAGATGGGAAAACTTTGGTGTCGAACTCCAAGGTCAGTGTGAATGAATACGAATAATCCTGAACGTTGCTCCCTGCAGGTTACAGCAACTGAATCACTCCCTGCTATTTTATTATATAGCCCACAAATAAGGAATCTAGTGCCATCACAGAATAGTGTGAGACACACTGTCATAAAAATTATGCAGAACTGCCCGAGACTCGTGAAGGTTCCCAAAAACTGCAAAGAAAATCTTCGACCTTTCACAAACTATGATATGTATATGTATTGTCTAAAGTAACAGATTCCACGCAGTGGCCTGGGCTGTAACATAATCTTGGATTTGCACTATATTTACAAACTACTCTGATTCGCTTTCACAGCTTAATATGATTTCTGACCCCATTGACTGGTTACAACTTTGAAGCTCCCCACTATCTGTTGCTTAGGTAACAGTGAATAAGAAGGCATATATGTGCAAGAGGAATTATTCCACTTACATGGCTCATCTTGACAAGAGGCAAAAGCAAGCGATAAAACAATCACTTGTGAAAAAAATCTCTGCTATCTCGCATACCTTCTTGCTCACTGTTGACATTCGGGCCTAGAAATTGAGTCATGCCTGAATCGGTGGTGATCCAGGTGCAGTGCATGCTGCAAGTGCTGAATGAGGTTGGTGGCAGAACCACGGCAAATTGGTCCGCCGGCCACATTAGAATTCGGGTGTAGAATTTAAATCTGTAATGATTATCTGTGGCAGCAGTTTTGCTTACATGGGAGGAGCACAGAGCAGATGTCGCAGGATTAAATGATTCAACTATGATGGCTGAGTGTGTATACCAGTAGATTCATCAATAAGCAGTCACAGTCTTCCTATGTTTCTCATTCTGATTTAATTCATAATTTATAATATTTTGTGTAGAATATTAGTCAAAATAGTTGCTGTGTGTTTTTTTTTGGTTGGGTGGGGGCGGGGGAATGAAATTTGAGGAGAAAGCTTTTCCTAGCAGTGCAATTCAAAATCAACCGACGCCAAAACGGATTCAACAAGCAAAGGATTTGCAGAACGCTGTGGGGAAAGTTTGTGCATGCACCCAATACAGTATTAGAATATGTTAATATATTCAGCAACAATATGGAACTTAAATGCAATTTTATTTCCTGTAGAGAAATGGAAACAGAATGGGAAAAGTCAGTGTAAAGGACTTCATCATTTAATCTCAGAATAAAGACTTCAATAGGAAGGAAGATCGGGAGAGGTGCATAATGGGTGGCCAATGCATTATTGCCGGGTTTGCTCCATCACCAAAAGTTAAAGTTATCCTCACCATGTATTCACATTTTCCCCAAGCCTTGAAATGTGAGATGCTTACTTTTCTTTGAGACACGTTTTTAAACTCTTGCCCTAAAAGTAATATTCTGCATTTTGTGTGACAGGTTTTTTTTTTAAGCACTAATGCAGCCAGGTAAATCCAAACGGAACAACAAGGACCCCGGATCCTCAAATTGACATTGATGGGACATCTAAGATGCATCAGAATCAATTTGCAACAAGGGTCTCCTGACCAAGTGCTTAATCGTGCAAGAAATAACTTGCCGATGTTTGAATTTTGTTTTGGAAGATGGGGAGAACATTCAAGATCCCAGCAGGCAACTTGACTCTTTGACTTGGGGGCATTCTCTTGTGGTTCATGGATTCTTGAAATATTGCTGAAAGCACTAAAGCAAACCGTTTTGAATGCTACAAAGATAAAGCACCTGCAGACACTGGAGCATAAAGGTGATCCCATCTGATGCCATGGCTTGGTCACTAGAAATTCCTTTATGTTTTTTCCAGTCACCGGTCAGAAAACTCTGCCTGTTTCAATCTCTGAATTAAATGATTACAATCTCAACAAAAGCTTTAATGGAGCAACTTTGGCTTTACTTTTGAACAAGATCTGTGAGCAACAGTAGCCAGATGTGACCCCAGAAAACCATGCATAGCTCGTGTCATGTCATGGCACAAGACTGATGTTTGTGACAGAGGAGGTTTACTTCTACCCACAGTTTTCAAAGCACACGTCCACTTTGGGGTCTCATGATGTTGTCAAGTGACTTATAGGCACCCTCAATGAATTAAAGCTCTTCCACTATTTCTCCTGGATTTTAATTCAAAACTCAGCTTCAAAGTCAAAAACTTGGTACTAACCCAAAGTGAACCCAGCAGCTGTATTTATAATCACTCAATGCTTGGGGCTCCAGTCACCTCCTCGAACTGGTAGCTCAGTTTGGTTTGCCTTGAGTCTATCACTCCATTATTTGGGGTGTACAACAACAACAGCTTGTATTTCTATAGTGCCTTTACCATAGTAAAACATCCCAAGGCATTGCACAGGAGTATTATCAGACAAAACATTTGACACCAAGCCATATAAGGAGAAATTAGGGCAGGTGACCAAAAGCTGGGTCAAAGAGGTAGTTTTTAAGGAGCATCTTAAAGGAGGAAAGAGAGGCGGAGAGGTTTAGGGAGGGGATTCCAGAGCTTAGGGCCAAGGCAACAGAAGGCACCGCCACCAATCGTTGAGCGATTATAATCAGGGATGCTCAAGAGGGCAAGAATTAGAGGAGTGTGGATACAGTAAAGAACAGGGTAATCTTTGGATTACATTAGACTGACGATGGGTTTAAGCAGTCCGCACAAAAACCAATGATTCTACGGGGTTGATTTTGAGTGCCCTCACCTCGTGTTAATGGGGTGCTAGAGACCTTAAAATGGAGTTGGCAGCCTTACCTTACTGTTAACATTAACAATGGGGGAGGCTCCATTTTAAAATGGTCTACCATCGAGTTTCCAAAGCACCAGCCTAATTCAGGCGATAGGCCCCTTTTAACATGGCAATCAGGGTCCTATGACATAAATAAGATCCCGATCGCCATTTTAGGTAGGAACTGGTAGGAACCTGCACAGTGCACAATCCGACCAGTTTCATGGGCGATGGATTGAGAAGAACCCCGTTAAAGGCAAGTCTTGAATTATTTTCCAGGGTTGCTGTGCTTGGGACCTCTGCAATCACAACTTACTTTGCTGCAGCAGCTCTGGCCCGATTTTCAGGCTTCAATCTGGTGCCCTGCAGTTTGCCTGCCATATATAAATCAAGCCGGAAACCTCAAAATCACAGAGCTCACATTGCCGTCAGAATGGGCGGCCAACCAAAAGTGAAACTCTATCCCTATGTATCTGATACATGACAGGGGTATATGTAAAACATGCTGGTGACATTTCTTTAAAAGACTTTCAAATATCCTAATTAAACCGAAGTTAGCATGTGATATAGGGCTAGAGTTGCCTCCTTTTTTGCATGCTTAACGCCCACTTAATGTCCATTTTACCGCTGAAATGACATATATCGCCCATTTAGCCACAAAATAGAAACCGATGGGCATTTTTTTGGAACTTTTCGGCGAGCGTTACTTTCTCCATGTGCGTAACGCTGGGAAAAAATAATACCGCCCGCCCACTTTTTTGGGGCGGAATCATCAGAATGGGCGAAATCAACGCCCATAATATCGCCCAGCATTACTTTCTGCACTGAATTAACGCCAAGATTCAATAATACCGCCCGCCCATTTTTTTTGTCGTAAAGATCATATTTACTGAAACTAGCGGCCATGAGATCGCCCAGTGTCACTTTCACCACCTCGCACACATATCGTCCACAATATCGCTCGCTCAAAAAAACGCCCAGAAAAAGTAGAATTAACGGGAACTAATCACAGCGTTATGGACGCCATGTTCTACATCACATATCGCGTCATTTGAAAGGCTGCTTGTGCTTCAATCTCGGGGGAGTTCGGATGTACTCTGTAGGGCATTGGAGTTGATGTGAACATCTGGACAAACATCTTGACCATACAGTGACCGATTGGAATTTAATAGATGTCTTCGCCTGGTAGTCATTGTTTGTGACCAGTCGGTGGAAAACAGAGAGCTATTGCAATGGGGTCTGTCCTTTATCACCCTCTCTTGATAACCAATTATATGCTGCAGACTCAAGGCGGAAGAAGGTAAGCTCCACAGCATTATGTGCCCAATGTACGAAGTGCCAGACTGATGAGGAGGACCAGACATTACACCCCCCCTCCCATCGCTCCCGCAAGTACAGGGAGAAGCGGTCTTACCTCGACTTGCCCGACACCACCTGCCTTCGGAGACCGAGCATCCACAAAGAGGTTATCACTGAGGTATGCCAGCTCATAAGGGGAGATCTGCAGCCTGCCAGCACCATCAGTACTGCACTGTCCTTCAAGGTCAAGGTCACCGCGGTACTGTCGTTCTATGCGTCGGGTCCTTTTCAGGCCTCAGCTGGCGACATTTGCGGTCTGTCTCAGCATGACACACATTGCTGCATTAGACAGGTCACTGAAGCCCTGTGCGCAAGCAGGAGGGACTTGATCAGCTTCCTTATGATCAGGGAGGTATTAGAGTGAGAGGGCTCTAGGATTCTCCAGAATTGCAAGGTGCAAGGGGCAATAGACTGTACGCACATCGCGATGCGGGCACCTTTTCAGGATGCAGAGGTTTTTAGGAACTGCAAGGGATTCCACTCCCTGAATGTCCAACTCGTTGTCGACCACCAGCAAATTATACTGGCAGTGAATGCTAAATTTCCGGGCAGCATCCATGATACTCACATCCTGCGTGAGAGCACTGTATCTGACTTGTTTAACAATCAGCCACAAGGTCAATGCTGGCTGCTTGATGACAAAAGATATGGCCTCGCCACCTGGCTGATGACACCCCCCACCCCCCCCCCGCGTGACACTCACACCGAAGCCGCGAGGTGATACAACGAGAACCACAGAGCCACTTGCAATATCATGGAGAAAATCATTGGAGTGCTGAAGCAGCGCTTTAGATGCCTGGACCACTCAGGAGGCGAGCTCCAATACCACCCTGAGCAGGTAGCTCAATTCATGGTGGTGTGCTCCATGCTGCACAATTTGGCTATTGGGGGGGGACAACAATTGCCTGATGAGTCTGACAGTCCACCTCACTAGTGAGAGGAAGAGAAGGATGAGGAGGCAGATGCTTACATTGGCCCACACAATCAGGCTGATGCTGAAGCCATGCCCCTGCCCCCCTGTAGACCACATGAAAAGGCCTGTAGTGGCATGATAGCTGCAAGAGCCTTATGTCAGGAGCTCATCAATGAGCACTTTGCCTGAAAGAATGTTGGTGTTATTTACAAGGCTGACACACTGCTGGGTGTGCAGGTCATACATAAATGGTGGGCATCACCTTGGTGACAGTTAAAGTTTAAGTTGGGTGAAGTTAAGTGTAATTATACCCTTTGATGTTAAGGAATCACCAGCGTGTAACGGTGCAGCTATCTGAGCCAATGCGCCACAAGGTTTTATTAAATAAAAAACATTTCAACCGAACAGTTGTCTGAAATCATCAGTATTTCTGTAAAAACCAACCCTTCCCCCCCTACGCTTCTCCTCCCCACCTCTACCCCTTCCCCTTCCTCTCCTGACTCCAAGCTGCCTGGCTGAGGAGCTCCTCAGGTGATACTTCATTGGGGAGGGGGATGATGGCCGAACCGCTGCATGGACGGATACGGGAGAGGATGGTCCCGAGGTGGGAATGTGCTCCGAGCCAGACGCAAAATGTTGCTCCTGGCTCTCATGTGTGGTTGGCAATGAGGGTGCGGCACCTTGGGGTGCAGTGCGATGCTCCGGGACCACTGGGAGCCCTCTGCCATCAGTGTTCCTGTCTACCAGCTCCAGGGCCTTCCTCATCCCTTCCATGTTATATCTTATTTGTTGGACAAAAACTCGGTGCCAACTATGTTCTTGGTGCTTAGTAGGCTTTTTACTGCTGGTGAATCTCCCTCGTGCCTCCCATAACAGCCAGACAAGCACACACCATAGCCACACATGCCTTCAGTCCCTCTCTGCTCTCCCTCTCTCTCTGTCTCCTCTTCTGCGCGTGTCATGATGACCCTTGACCTCCTGAATCACGGGAATCGAGCATTGCCATGCCGTCGCTAAGGACGGTGACACTTTATTGCAGAAGGTCAGCGAGATTTAACGCTACCACCCATTTCATATCGCTCGTGGTAACGCCCAATTTCAAAAATGGAGACTAGGGGCTTTGAGAATGGGCGAGAAACCCCATTTTTACTGCCCACGCAGAAATAACGCTCATTTTTGGGCGATATGCACAAAAGTGTCAAATCTAGCCTTTAAACTTAGGATGCATAACAGAGAAAAATGGAATGTTTAAAGTATTGTTTGAAAGAGGAAACAAATAACCTGTGACAGGCCATTTGATGTCATCCCTCATGGCAAAAATAAATAATATGACTGGCGGCGATTGAAAGGAAAATAATGCAGTAAATGGAAATTATTCTGAGCGTTGTGAGGCGCAAGTACTAGAAGTACAAGCAATAGGAGTGTGCACAGCATCACAGTATTTTATTTACATACAAAGCTCACATTTATTTGAACTTGACTGTATAAAGGAAGAAGAATCTCTTGTCCTGATTTAATGTCAATCTACAGGCTGGCATGTTCAATGAAAAAGAATCAATAAGATTATTGTACAGGACAGCCCTGAAAAATTATGAATTATATTTCTTTGCAAATTCAACGATGTCACCTGAAATCTGAGCTTAAAATGAGAGTTGCCACGAGCAGTAAATATGATGCCATAATATCATATATATAGTGAATTGAATAGTAGGTTAGCAAACCCTGATTTTTTGTTTTGACTCGGTTATTAAGCAAAAAGCAGCTGCACAAATTCCACCCACCTATCACCCAAATTGTTGCCAACCCCCAGTCCCTCAATTTCGAGGTTGTCATCCTTGTCTTCAAATTTCTCCACAGTCTTGCCCCTTCCTCCCATTGCAACATCCTCCAGCTTGACATCCTTGTCTACACCTTATTTTCGTCCAACTCTGGCCTACTCCAATGCCTTCCCCCTCCTTCCACTCGAATCACCAGCCTTCAGCCGTCCTTCCTCCATCCTCTGCAACTCCCTCGCTAAACAATTAAAATCCAATAGTGATTTTCCCTGGGACCTTTTGTAAAGGCGGTAAATTAATGCAAGTTATTATTTGAGTAGTAGGAATACCACAATGGGCCTCAGTGCCCCTGGGTTACACAGAGATTAAAAAAAAGCAGGCAAAGTATTTTATTTACCTAAAAAACTCACATGTATTTGAAACAAAAACCAAATACTGCGGATGCTGGAAGACTTCATATAAGGTTTCCATTCATTGCATTATTTTCCTTTCAGTCACTGCCAGTCATATAACTTGATAGTATCATCAGGTTTAGATTAGCTATGGAAAAGGAAAGGGAGCAATCTGGAGTAAAAAATACTTAATTGGAGGAAGGAAAATTTCAGTGGGTTGAGAACAGATCTAGCCCGGGTAAATTGGAATCAAAAGGGCCCGAATTTAGTGAAGGCCCCCGGCCTCCCAAGTGCCGCTCAAAGGACCACTGGTGACCGCTGAGGCACACGACGGTACTTTGGGCGAGGTTTTCTTCAAAAAGGTTCTTCAAAGGGTGGCAGACGGCAAATGAGGGAAATACGCCGCCAATCTGGAGAGCAGCCAGTGGGAGCTCCCAATCTTGGCAGTAAAGGCACTTGCCGCCCAAGTGTCTCCAAGGATGGAGTTGGGCCCAAGGGGTGTCGAAGACCTGCAAAGTAAAAGCATTAAAAAAAAACATCGGAAGTGCTAAAGGGGACCCCCTACAGGTAAGTCCCTGTGAAAAAAAAAAGAAAAAAAATGTTTACTCACCTTTTTTTTCAGCTCTTCATACCTACCATCGGGGACAGACCAGCCTCCTCGCAGCGGTCCATCCCTGTTCTGGCGCCGTTTCCTGCCCGCACCAATCTGGCATCTCGGCGAGCGGGAGTCCACTTACGCCACTCAGCCATCCATTGACGTCAGCGGGCGGTCCCCGGCAGCTCTCCCCTCCTGCCTGCACCAGACTAGATCGAAACTGGCACTAGGTGGAACCCGGGGATGAATGTCAGCGGCAGTGGGCAGCAGTCGGCGGCAGTGGGCAGTGAGTGCATCAATTTCAGGCCGAAAGATTGGCAGGCAAAACTGTAATCGAATAATGGGCTGTCTTTAAAGAGGAGATGGTTTGGGTACAATGGAGGTATATTCCCACAGGGGGAAGAGGTAATTCAACCAAAGTCAGAGCTCCCTGGATGACAAAAGAGATAGAGAGTAAGATGAAGCAGAAAAAGTATATGACTGATGTCAGGTTGAGAATACAAGTGAGAATCAGGCTGAATATAGAAAGTTCAGAGGGGAAGTAAAAAAGATAATAAGAGGGTCAAAGAGAGTGTATGAGAATAGATGGGCAGCTAACATAAAAGGGAATTCAAAAGTATTTTATAGACACATAAATAATAATCGGGTAGTAAGAAGAGAGGTGGGGTGATAAGGGACCAAAAGACCTACACATGGAGGCAGAGGGTATGGCTGAGGTATTAAATGAGTACTTTGCATCTGTCTTCACCAAGGAAGAAGATGCTGCCAAAGTCATAGTGAAAGAGGAGGTAGTGGAGATACTGGATGAGATAAAAAATTGATAATGAGGAGGTCCGAGAAAGGCTGCCTATACTTAAAGTATAGCCAAAATTGCCCTCAGTGGGAAATTGGGGAGGGCACTTTGAATTAACCAGAAATTTACCGTCCGGCGGGAGTCAGAGGGAAGAGCTGCAAAATTCGACTCTTTAACTCTGACACCGCCTCCCAACGCTTTGAGGTGCTGTTTGAGGCGGTGTAGGGGCAGGTTCGGGTTGGGAGCGCGTCAGTGCAGCGGTGATGATGTCCCTCCCCTTCACTTAAAGGAGAGGGACGCTGCAAAGCTGACATGGAGCCCACTGGGCCACCAGCGAGGGGTTCGGCCGGGCAAGAGGCTCAGCACTCAAGAGGGTGTGCCAGGCCGCACCGCCCAGCCACTGGCAGCTTCCTGCCTTGCAAAACTGTCGGGGGCACCGACCGGTAGCAGCTGCCCTCCAGCAATTTCCCTCGCGGGACAGTAAGGGGTCGCCGTAAGGGGACTGGATGGAATGCATCCTAGGATACTGAGGGAGGTTAAGGAGGAAATCGCAGAGGTACTGACCATAATCTTCCAATCTTCCTCAGCTACAGGGGTGGTGCCAGCGGACTGGAGAACTGCAAATGTTACACCTTGTTCAAAAAAGATATAAGGGTAAATCCAGCAACTACAGGCCAGTCAGTTTAATCTCAATAGTGGGGAAGTTTTCAGAAATGATAATCAGGGACAAAGTTAAGAGTCACTTGGACAAGTGTTGATTAATTAAGGAAGTCCAGCACGGATGTGTTAAAGGCAAATTATGTTTAACTAACTTGATCGAGTTTTTTTATGAGGTAGCAGAGAGGGCTGATGAGGGCAATGCAGTTAACGTGGTGTATATGGACTTCCAAAAGGAGTTTGATAAAGTGCTACATAATAGGCTTGCCAGCAAAGTTGACGCCCATGGAGTAAAAGGGACAGTGGCAGCATGGATATGAAATTGGCTAAGTGTCCGTAAACAGAGAGTAGTGGTGAACGGTTATTGTTTAGCCTGGAGGAAGGTATAGACTGGTGTTCCCCGGGTTCAGTACTAGGACCATCATCATAGGCAGTCCCTCGGAATCGAGGAAGACTTGCTTCCACTCTTAAAATGAGTCCTTAGGTGGCTGAACAGTCCAATATGAGAGCCACAGTCACTGTCACAGGTGGAACAGATAGTCGTTGAGGGTGAGGGAGAGTGGGACCGGTTTGCCGCATGCTCTTTCCGCTGCCCGCGCTTGATTTCTGCATGCTCTCGGCGATGAGACTCGAGGTGCTCAGCGCCCTCCCGGATGCACTTTCTCCACTTAGGGCGGTCTTTGGCCAGGGACTCCCAGGTGTCGGTGGGGATGTTGCAATTTATCAGGGAGGCTTTGAGGTTGTCCTTGTAATGTTTCCTCTGCCCACCTTTGGCTCGTTTGCCGTGAAGGAGTTCCGAGTAGAGCGCTTGCTTTGGGACTCTCGTGTCTGGCATGCGAACTATGTGGCCTGCCCAGCGGAGCTGATCAAGTGTGGTCAGTGCTTCAATGCTGGGGATGTTGGCCCGGTCGAGAACGCTAATGTTGATGCATCTGTCTCCCAGGGGATTTGTAGGATCTTGTGGAGACATTGCTGGTGGTATTTCTCCAGCGACTTGAGGTGTCTACTGTACATGGTCCATGTCTCTGAGCCATACAGGAGGGCGGGTATTACTACAGCCCTGTAGACCATGAGCTTGGTGGCAGATTTGAGGGCCTGGTCTTCAAACACTCTTTTCCTCAGGCGACCGAAGGCTGCATTGGCGCACTGGAGGCGGTGTTGAATCGCATCATCAATGTCTGCTCTTGTTGATAAGAGGCTCCTGAGGTATGGGAAATGGACCATGTTTCAGTGATCGTGACCATCTTTGAAAAAGGGGACAAGTCCGACTGCGGCAACTACAGAGGAATCTCCCTGCTATCAGCCAGAGTCCTCCTCGACCGTACTAGAACCACTGCTTTTCTCGATATATATTAATGACTTGGACTTGGGAAGTACGGGGTACAATTTCAAAATTTGAATATGACACAAAATTAAGTATAGTGAACAGTGTGGAGGATAGTGATTGACTTCAAGAAGACATAAACAGGGTGGTGAAATGAGCGGACATGTGGTAGATGAAATTTATCGCAGAAATGTGCGAAGTGATACGTTTTGGTAGGAAGAATGAGGAGAGGCAATATAAACTAAAGCATACAATCCTAAAGGGGGTGCATGTACAGAGAGACCTGTTGCAAAATTGTTGAAGGTGGTAGGGCAGGTTGAGAAAGCGGTTAGAAAAGCGGTTAGAGTAGGAATTGCAGGATAGCCCAGATGAATACGTGGCTTGAGGAATGGTGCAAAGGGGAGGGATTCAAATTCCTGGGACATTGGAACCAGTTCTGAGGGGAGGTGGGACCAGTACAAACCGGACGGTCTGCACCTGGGCAGGACCAGAACCGATGTCCTAGGCGGAGTGTTTGCTAGTGCTGTTGGGGAGGGTTTAAACTAATATGGCAGGGGGATGGGAATCTATTTAGTGGAGGCAGAGGGAAGTAAAAAGGGGGCAGAAGAAAACGGTAGGAAGGAGAAAATCAAGATTGGAGGGCAGAGAAATCAAGGTCAAAAATTAAAAAGGGCCACATTACAACATAATTCTAAAAGGACAAAGAATGTTAAAAAAACAAGCCTGAAGGCTCTGAGTCTCAATGCGAGGAGCATTCGTAATAAGGTGGATGAATTGACTGTGCAGAAAGCTGTTAACAGATATGATGTAATTGGGATTACGGAGACGTGGTTCCAAGGTAACCAAGGCTGGGAACTCAACATCCAGGGGTATTCAATATTCCGGAAGGATACAGGAAGGAAAAGGAGGTGGGATAGTGTTACTGGTTAAAGAGGAGATTAACGCAATAGTGAGGAAGGACATTAGCGTGGATGATGTGGAATCTATATGGGTAGAGCTGCGAAACACCAAAGGGCAGAAAACGTTAGTGGGAGTTGTGTACAGACCACCAAACAGTAGTAGGGAGGTTGGGGATGGCATCAAACAGGAAATTAAGGATGCGTGCAATAAGGGTACAGCAGTTATCATGGGTGACTTTAATCTACATATTGTTGGGCTAACCAAACTGGTAGCAATACTGTGGAGGAGGATTTCCTGGAGTGTATAAGGGATGGTTTTCGAGACCAAATATGTCGAGGACCCAACGAGAGAGCAGGCCATCCTAAATTGGGTCTTCTGTAACGAGAGAGGATTAATTAGCAATCTGGTCATGCGGGGCCCCTTGAGGAAGAGTGACCATAACATGGTAGAATTCTTCATTAAGATGGAAAGTGACACAGTTAATTCAGAGATTCGGGTCCTGAACTTAAAGAAAGGAAACTTCGACAGTATGAGATGTGAATTGGCTAGGATACACTGGAGAATGATACTTAAAGGGTTGACGGTGGATAGGCAATGTCAGACATTTAAATATCACATGGATGCACTACAATAATTGTACATCCCTGTGTGGCATAAGAATAAAGAAGGGAAGGTGGCTCAAACGTGGCTAACAAGGGAAATTAGGGAAAGTGTTAAATCCATGGAAGAGGCATGTAAATTGGCCAGAAAAAGCAGCAAACCTGAGGACTGGGAGAAATTTAGAATTCAGCAGAGGAGGACGAAGGGTTTAATTAGGAGGGGGAAAATAGAGCCTGAGAGTAAGCTTGCAGGGAACATAAAAACTGACTGCAAAGGCTTCTATAGAAATGTGAAGAGAAAAGATTAGTGAAGGCTAATGTAGGTCCCTTGCAGTTAGAATCAGGGGAATTCATAATGGGGACCAAGGAAATGGCAGACTAATTGAACAAATACTTTGCTTTTGTCTTCACTAAGGAAGACACGAATAACCTCACGAAAATACTAGGGGACAAGGGTCTAGTGAGAAGGGGGAACTGAGGGAAATCCTTATTAGTCAAGAAATGGTGTTAGGGAAATTGAAGGGACTGAAGGCCGATAAATCCCCAGGGCCTGATAATCTGCATCCCAGAGTACTTAAGGAAGTGGCCCTAGAAATAGTAGATGCATGGGTGGTCATTTTCCAACATTCCATGGACTCTGGTTCAGTTCCTATGGAGTGGAGGGTAGCTAATGTAACCCCACTTTTTAAAAAAGGAGGGAGAGAGAAAACAGGGAATTATAGTCCGGTTAGCCTGACATCGGTGGTGGGGAAAATGCTGGAATCAATTATTAAAGATGTAATAGCAGTGCATTTGGAAAGCAGTGACAGGATCGGTCCAAGTCAGCATGGATTTATGAAAGGGAAATATGCTTGACAAATCTTCTTGAATTTTTTGAGAATATAACTAGTAGAGTGGATAAGGGAGAACCAGTGGATGCGATGTATTTAGACTTTCAAAATGCTTTTGACAAGGTCCCACACAAGAGATTAGTGTGCAAAATTAAGGCACATGGTATTGGGGGTAATATATTGACATGGATAGGGAACTGGTTGGCAGACAGGAAGCAAAGAGTGGGAATAAACGGGTCCTTTTCAGAATGGCAGGCAGTGACTAGTGGGGTGCCGCAGGGTTCAGTGCTGGGACCCCAGCTATTTACAATATACATTAATGATTTAGATGAAGGAATTGAATGTAATATCTCCAAGTTTGCAGATGATACTAAGCTGAGTGGCAGTGTGAGCTGCAAGGAGGATGCTAGGAGGCTGCAGGCGGACTTCAACAGGTTAGGTGAATGGGCAAATGCATGGCAGATGCAGTATAATGTGGATAATTGTGAGGTTATCCACTTTGGTGGCAAAAACACAAAGGCAGAATATTATCTGAATGGTGACAGATTATTGAAAGGGGAGGTGCAACCAGACCTGGGTGTCATGGTACATCAGTCATTGAAGGTAGGCATGCAGGTACAGCAGGCAGTAAAGAAAGCAAATAGCATGCTGGCCTTCATAGCAAGGAGATTTCAGTATAGGAGCAGGGAGGTCTTACTGCAGTTGTACAGGGCCTTGGTGAGACAACACCTTGAATATTGTGTGCAGTTTTGGTCTCCTAATCTAAGGAAGGACATTCTTGCTATTGAGGGGGTGCAGCGAAGGTTCACCAGACTGATTCCCGGGATGGCAGAACTGACAACTAGGCTTATATTCACTGGAATTTCGAAGAATAAGAGAGGATCTCATAGAAACGTATAAAATTCTGACGGGACTGGACAGGTTAGATGCAGGAAGAATGTTCCCACTGTTGGGGAAGTCCAGAACCAGGAGTCACAGTCTAAGGATAAGGGGTAAGCCATTTAGGACCGAGATGAGGAGAAACTTCTTCACTCAGAGAATTGTGAACCTGTGGAGTTCTCTACCACAGAAAGTTGTTGAGGCCAGTTCGTTAGATATATTCAAAAGGGAGTTAGATGTGGCTCTTACGGCTAAAAGGATCAAGTGGTATGGAGAGAAAGCAGAAATGGGGTACTGAAGTTGCATGATCAGCCATGATCAAATTGAATGGTGGTGCAGATTCGAAGGGCTGAATGACCTACTCCTGCACCTATTTTCTATGTTTCTATGTTTCTATGTTTGATTTACCATGGTCACCAATTCATACTGTTGAGCCCTAAATGGATTGCCTGCATCTGTACAACTCATCTTTCAAACTGCACGCAGGACAAATGAAGGTCTTTCATTAGCTCTCAGTTAACTGTACTGAAGCAATGAAATGTTGTTCATTACCGGCTCTGTGGATCATAAGTTTTCTTTTTAATATTTATAGCTGAATTCCCTGTGATTTGCTGAATGACTCAATCAGCTATCGTTCCTCCAAATGGCATTGTGCACAAAGCAACAAAATGAGATTTAGAAGAATCATTTGTTAGCTAATATTGCTTACACCAAGATGTGGAAAATGATTCTTTCCTTAAAAAAACATTTTTTTAATTTAAGACTTATTGATCTGCCGAGCATAAAGCAAAGGCTTCGACAATCCTATAGTGACTAGCAATGTTTCAATTAATCTCTTTTATTACACTGCTCAATCAATGAAGGTTTAAATTTACTCTGATGAAGAGGAGGACAGCTCCTCATTCATTCTTCTAAGCACTTTTAGAATTATAATAATATTGTTTTAGCAACAAAGGATGTTGATGAGCTCGGATGTTAACATTGTCAATGGACAGGATTCTCATAATATCCTCAGGATGATGTCTCCTAAAAATACTTAGATCTCCTACCTCGAGTTATTAGCAATAATAATTAGATTGTGCTCCAATCAGTATTTCTTTTTTAAAAACAGGTCACAATATCAGGAAGCAGGAGATCGCTCATCAAAGGCTGCTGCTGGCTTCTGGAGCAGTTCTTCTCATCATCAGGACATGGAGTTTGTGTTGAGGACCTGGGAGGAAATGCATCTCTGCTCTGCCATTGTTGTATATTTCCGTTTGTCTTTAAGCTTGTTAGGGACAAGTCATAGAGTAGCACTGCATAATTCACTGCCACACATCGCATGATCATCTTTAATCATCACACGACAACCCTGGACTATGATAGCAGATAAAGGTCAGGGTATTCAACTGCAACAGACAGTCTTTTTGGCTCAGTGGTTCAGCTTCCAGATATGTAGGAGTTACAGAATTAAATTCATGTAGTAATAACAATGATAAAAATAGCACAGGGTGGCTGGTATTGCCTGGTCTTGTTCCTGTAACTGAGTAATGCAAAAATATTTGCTTAGAAGTGTCAAGAGAACCCATGTCCCCACTATTGTAGGCTCAGTGCAGGTGATTTGCAGTGCGACTATCATGGGGGCAGTAAGCTATCCAGCAATGAATCTATACGGTTGTGGTTCAGACCGCCATACGGTAATGTGTCCATAATACTATCAGGTCAGACAAATTCACAGCAATGGATCAAACAACAAAAACTTGCATTTATATAGCACCCTTAATGTAGTAAAATGTCCCGAGGTGTTTCACAAGAGCGTTAGCAAAAAAAGTTGACACTGAGACACATAAGGAGATATTAGGACAGCTTGGTCAAGGAGATAGGTTTTAAGGAGCATCATAAAAGAGGAGAGAGAAGTAGAGAGGCAGAAAGGTTTAGTGGGGGGAGGGGGGGGGGTAGGTGGGGGTGGTGGGGGAATTCCTAAGCTTAGGGCCTAGGCAGCTGAAGGCACGGGCACCAATGGTGGAGCAATTAAAATTAGGGATTGTCGGGCTGGAAGAGGTTACAGAGATAGGGGTCTGTGGTATTGCAAGGTCAGAAGGCTCATTACAATGAGTCTGCACCATCATGGGATTAGTCACAACAGTGGACTAGCACCACTGCAGGGTCATTCTTTATGTAGTCAATTAAATGGCAATAGGGTTACAATGGGCCCAATTTTTCCCAACCCCTTTTTTCAGCGCACTTATCCTAAATGCACCGACTTTGCGCGCTGGAAATGGCGCCGAGAAAAAGTGGCCCCATCCTGCCCGTTCTGCCAAGTCTCACATGTCCAAGTGTGGCATACATAGTGCAGTGGGAGGCAGAGCAACAGCCCAGTGCAGAAAACACTGCTGGCAGCTGTGCGCATGCGCAGTGGAGACTGCGCGCATGCTCCTGCCCTCCCAGCGTGTCCTGCGGGCTGTGAGCAGGACCCGATACTCGCAGCCCCTAGCCCCGGCCGAGTGGCCTCCCGCACAGGCCGGCCCGCCCGCTGACTTCCTGGGCCGAGGTAGGACTTGAGTTTTATTTTTTATTTATTGATGGTTGTGCTTTGTTTAGTGAGGAGAGTTTTGATTGGGGTTTGGGGGGAGTGGGGGGCGCGGGGAAGATGAGTGTTTTGATGGGGAGAAGGGGGGAACTTTAAAAAAAAAGTTGTTTTTGGCATAAAGGTAGGACTTCTATTTTTTATTTGTTATTGATTGATTGCTTATTATTTTTTGTGGTTTGTTTAGTGCTTTGTAAGCCTTGGTGCAGGTCCTCAGCTTCCTTCTATTTTTTATTTGTTAACTAATTGCTTATTACTTTTTGTGCTTTGTTTAGTGCTTTGTAAGTGTTGGTGCTTTAAATGTACCAACCTGCACCAAATTCTTAACAGCCCGCAATGTTTTTCAGAGCTGGCCACATACGCTGACCTAAGTCGATTTGGAGTAAGTTTTAGCTGGCCAAAGTGACATAAATGGCCAAAACTGGCGTAAGTGTTTGAAAAAAAAAACTCAACTAAAGAAAAATCGTACCTAACTGAGTTACTCTGGAGCAAGTTTATTGGGGAAATGGCGTTCTTTAACTTACGCCAGAAAAAACAACTTACTCCAAAAAAATTGGAGCAAGTCATGGCCAAAATTAGGCCCATTGGGCCCATTACAGAATAATACGTTCTGCTGGTGAAACAGCATCATACATTGAATGGAGCTGCCTGGCGTAAATGAAAATTCTTGCATGTTACCTTTTCTCTCAATCAATTTCAATCACGTTATCTGTGAATGGAAATATCTCATTAAGCACCCGAGCATAAACACCCTGATACCTAGTAAGCCTGTTTCACTAGCGAGGCTGTGCAAAGAAAGAAAGCCTTGCATTTATATGGCGCCTTTCATGACCACCGGACATTCCAAAGCACTTTACAGCCAATGAAGTAGTCACTGCTGCAATGTAGGAAACCGAGTAGCCAATTTGCACACAGTAAGTTCCCACAAACAGCAATGTGATAATGACCAGGTAATCTGTTTTAGTGATGTTGATTGAGGGATAAATATTGGCCAAGACAACAGGGATAACTCCCCTGTAGTGCCATGGGATCTTTTACATCCACCTGAGAAACATAGAAACATAGAAAATAGGTGCAGGAGCAGGCCATTCAGCCCTTCTAGCCTGCACCGCCATTCAATGAGTTCATGGCTGAACATGAAACTTCAGTACCCCCTTCCTGCTTTCTCGCCATAACCCTTGATCCCCCGAGTAGTAAGGACTTCATCTAACTCCCTTTTGAATATATTTAGTGAATTGGCCTCAACTACTTTCTGTGGTAGAGAATTCCACAGGTTCACCACTCTCTGGGTGAAGAAGTTTCTCCTCATCTCGGTCCTAAATGGCTTACCCCTTATCCTCAGACTGTGACCCCTGGTTCTGGACTTCCCCAACATTGGGAACATTCTTTCTGCATCTAACCTGTCTAAACCCGTCAGAATTTTAAACGTTTCTATGAGGTCCCCTCTCATTCTTCTGAACTCCAGTGAATACAAGCCCAATTGATCCAATCTTTCTTGATAGGTCAGTCCCGCCATCCCGGGAATCAGTCTGGTGAACCTTCGCTGCACTCCCTCAATAGCAAGAATGTCCTTCCTCAAGTTAGGAGACCAAAACTGTACACAATACTCCAGGTGTGGCCTCACCAAGGCCCTGTACAACTGTAGCAACACCTCCCTGCCCCTGTATTCAAATCCCCTCGCTATGAAGGCCAACATGCCATTTGCTTTCTTAACCGCCTGCTGTACCTGCATGCCAACCTTCAATGACTGATGTACCATGACACCCAGGTCTCATTGCACCTCCCCTTTTCCTAATCTGTCACTATTCAGATAATAGTCTGTCTCTCTGTTTTTACCACCAAAGTGGATAACCTCACATTTATCCACATTATACTTCATCTGCCATGCATTTGCCCACTCACCTAACCTATCCAAGTCACTCTGCAGCCTAATAGCATCCTCCTCGCAGCTCACACTGCCACCCAACTTAGTATCATCCGCAAATTTGGAGATACTGCATTTAATCCCCTCGTCTAAATCATTAATGTACAATGTAAACAGCTGGGGCCCCAGCACAGAACCTTGCGGCACTCCACTAGTCACTGCCTGCCATTCTGAAAAGTACCCGTTTACTCCTACTCTTTGCTTCCTGTCTGACAACCAGTTCTCAATCCACGTCAGCACACTACCCCCAATCCCATGTGCTTTAACTTTGCACATTAATCTCTTGTGTGGGACCTTGTCGAAAGCCTTCTGAAAGTCCAAATATACCACATCAACTGGTTCTCCTTTGTCCACTTTACTGGAAACATCCTCAAAAAATTCCAGAAGATTTGTCAAGCATGATTTCCCTTTCACAAATCCATGCTGACTTGGACCTATCATGTCACCATTTTCCAGATGCTCTGCTATGACATCCTTAATAATTGATTCCATCATTTTACCCACTACTGAGGTCAGGCTGACCGGTCTATAATTCCCTGTTTTCTCTCTCCCTCCTTTTTTAAAAAGTGGGGTTACATTGGCTACCCTCCACTCCATAGGAACTGATCCAGAGTCAATGGAATGTTGGAAAATGACTGTCAATGCATCCGCTATTTCCAAGGCCACCTCCTTAAGTACTCTAGGATGCATACATGGCCGTGATTTAACATTTCATCTGAAAGGAGGCACCTCCAACAGTGTAGTACTCCCTCAGTATTGCGCAGAGTGTCAGCCTAGATTTTTGTCCACAAATCCCTGGAGTGGAACTTGAACCGACAACCTTCTGACTCAGAGGTGAGGGTCCTACCTACTGAGCCATGGCTCAGTGTCTCATTCCATCAAAATATTTTAGTACGTTGTGATTGTATTGATTGAAATATAGTTTTGATGGTGTGGCATACTGATGTGGTGAGATTGACACCTAGAATAAATTTCTATGAGTAATAAGTCACTCTTTTCTACAAGTACTGGTAAAGGCCCTTTCTTGTAATACTCTCATTTACAGTCCCCCTTAACCCCGTCATCATTCCAGTCCCAGTAATGTAGGCACATTTGGGATGATGCCAAGGTCCAATCACTGTTAAGATATCATTAAATGTGCCTTTTTGTTCTTTCCTAAGAATTGCTTTATTTATTTGTCTAATTTTTTTCTCAAGTTCCTGTTAAGTTTCTTTCTTGCACAGCACATTATACAGTTGAGAAATCATTTGTTTGAGGGGGGAAAAAAATCTGGATCCCAGTCATACAAAAGCAAACCTGGAATACTGCTATCCAGGGCAGAGCTTATTCAATTTTGACCACAGGCTTTTGGCTGGGTTGATGTTTCCAATGAACGTGATGCTAAAGAAAATGACAGAACTTCAAATTAACAATATTACAACATGATCAGGAGCTCAAGAAGGTGCGGTGGGGGGGGGGGGGCTTTCTTTTAAAGTGTTACCAAACTAATCATTTAATTCAATGCACCAAAGCTTTTCAGTCATCTCACTGGGCGGGTCGTACCAACCAGATGTCCTTACAGTGGTGCCAACAGTTGAAAGTTACCTTTTATTTAATTGCTAAGAAATATTTAATGATTTTGCAAAATTGTGAGCAGGAATTTCCTCGGAGCCGCATACCCTCAGAGACCATAACTTTGCCTGAAGTGAGGTGGAAATAGTGGGGCAATTTTATCCTAACCCATCCGAATGGCAGTGTGAGCTGCGAGGAGGATGCTATGAGGATGCAGAGTGACTTGGATAGGTTAGGTGAGTGGGCAAATGCATGGCAGATGAAGTATAATGTGGATAAATATGAGGTTATCCACTTTGCTGGTAAAAACAGAGAGACAGACTATTATCTGAATGGTGACAGATTAGGAAAAGGGGAGGTGCAAAGAGACCTGGGTGTCATGGTACATCAGTCATTGAAGGTTGGCATGCAGGTACAGCAGGCGGTTAAGAAAGCAAATGGCATGTTGGCCTTCGTAGCGAGGGGATTTGAGTACAGGGGCAGGGAGGTGTTGCTACAGTTGTACAGGGCCTTGGTGAGGCCACACCTGGAGTATTGTGTACAGTTTTGGTCTCCTAACCTGAGGAAGGACATTCTTGCTTTTAAGAGAGTGCAGCGAAGGTTCACCAGACTGATTCCCGGGATGGCGGGACTGACATATCAAGAAAGACTGGATCAACTGGGCTTGTATTCACTGGAGTTCAGAAGAATGAGAGGGGACCTCATAGAAACGTTTAAAATTCTGATGGGGTTAGACAGGTTAGATGCAGGAAGAATGTTCCCAATGTTTGGGAAGTCCAGAACCAGGGGACACAGTCTAAGGATAAGGGGTAAGCCATTTAGGACCGAGATGAGGAGGAATTTCTTCACCCAGAGAGTGGTGAACCTGTGGAATTCTCTACCACAGAAAGTTGTTGAGGCCAATTCACTAAATATATTCAAAAAGGAGTTAGATGAGGTCCTTACTACTAGGGGGATCAAGGGGTATGGTGAGAAAGCAGGAATGGGGTACTGAAGTTGCATGTTCAGCCATGAACTCATTGAATGGCGGTGCAGGCTCGAAGGGCTGAATGGCCTACTCCTGCACCTATTTTATATCTTTCTATGTTTCTATGAATAGAAACTGGTTTGACACCAATACACCCTTTAAGCTGCGCAACTGTGCAACTGTGCAGGGATCCCGTGCAGCCAGCTTGCCGGCTTTTCAATGCAAAAACCGCGCACGCGCTGTATTTTGAATGGCCCGCGCAGCCCTTTAAAGGGGCCGACATTGCCAAGAAAAATGAGAAGGAACATTGTTTGACACCCTGCCCGATTTTACATTCCACTGAAGTCAACAGAGAGGAATATTAGCCGGGTGTAACTTGGACCTTCCACCCAATCGGGTTACCCGTCCGACAAGCTAGGTTGAAATTATCCCCACTGTTTACAACTGTAAACAGGGTTTCTGTCTCACTTCCAGCAAAGTTACAGTGGCGAGTGGGAGCAGCGCCAAACAAATTTCCGCCCTGTAGGTTTCTTCTGTGCATTTCATTCTCAGAATGTCAACCAAATTGAAATACTATTGATTCAAGGAGTGACCTCAGAAACTTAAATTTATATGGCATATACAGCCAAGGCACCACTCAATTTGGGGTGGGAAGCCAGCTGGAGTAAGAATGCAATTAGAGGTCTGAGAGATCAGCTTTGTGGAGACTTCTGAATGTGGGGCAAGCATGATGCAAGGCAGAGGAGTTTGGGGTGAGTGTTGTAGAGTGCGGAGCAAGATGGCCAAAAGCTGATGGTGGAGTAGAGGGAGGGAGAGAGGAGGATGCAAGCAGGACGTGGTCTTGACGGAGAAGGAAGAGGTAGGAGAAGGAAAAGGTAGGTAGATCAGGGAGGGATTTGTAGACAAGGACCAAGGGATGAGGGACCAATGAAGGTCAGCGAGGATAAGGGTGATAGCTGAGTGGGATAGCAGTTGGATGGCAGAATTCTGGCTAAATTGTAGGCGTGCAATGCTCATTTATAAATCCAGTTTCCTAAAGATGATCACAGCGCAAGTGATTGCCGGTTGCAACTGGCAGACAGTGAAACCAACAAAATGTCTGCCTTTCTTTGCATCTTGTACCGACAATGCTGGCCCACTTGCAGAGCAGCCATGCCTCACTGCTAAATTCTTCCCCACTGGAGGCAGGCATCCGATTCACCGCCATAAATTGTGTGGGCACCCACCAGGGCTATGAAGATCCAAAAGGCCTCTCCTGGAATTTCAGCCTCAAAGATATGAGCCTGCTTCTCCCATTCTGCAAACTCACCAATATTAACAATGGTCAGGCACAAGTAACTTTTGAATACACGATAACTCTCTGCCACGTCGCTGAAACCAGAGAACTTCCTGTATTGACGACCCTCTGGACCACAGGGACAAAGAAGGGGATGATATCTCCCCCCCCCCGCCTGAAATGGGGCGCACCTACAGATTGTAAGTGTTCCGTCCATTCCAAAGCATGGAGCGGACAATCCGGCGATTTTTAGCACTTTGTTTCTTGTTTACGGTCGGAGGGGTGCTGGTGTTGGGAGAGGGGCGGAAATGCGGATGAGTGGGAGCGTCTGTCATCAGCGGGACGGAAGTGGGGGTGGGTCGGAACGACTGTCGCTCCAAGTCATCAGTGCAGCGCTGATGACATCAGCGCGACCAGGCCATAACGTCCCTCCCCTTCAGTTAACGGGGAGGGCCGCTGCGAATTCTGCAGCCACTTTAGTGGCAAACACTGGGCCATCAGGGGAGGGTTTCGGCCGGGCCAACGACCTGGGAGCCGGCCGACAAAAACAAAAGTGGAGTCACCGGCGGTGCGCCCTCCCCTTTAAGGGCGGACGGCCACAGACAGCTCTCCACTGGGGAAAATTGTCTGTGGCACCGACCGGCAGTGACACCTCTCCCGCGGGGCAATACCACGCGAGGGGCAGAAAGGGGTCACCGCCAGTCGGAAGAGGGGCGGCACGTGCCCCACGCAACGGGAACACGAATGGAGCAGAAACCTGTTCCTGCTGCTTCCGGACCGGGGGCAATTTTGGTCGGGTCAGCCCATCCATCTAACCTCTGGTCGGTAAGGCCTCTCCGCTCCATTCCTGCCTCTTAGAGGTGGTAATGGAGCTATGGAGGGCGGGCAATTTTGGCCCCTGCATGTCTTAGCTACAACTAACTGAAACAAAATGTTGAATCCACATTATTCTGTCCATCTAAAGACATAAAATAATCTTCTCCATTTTCCATTTGATGCATGATAAGCCTCTGTTTCCATCATTGTCAGCTTGGGTCAGGAAACAGCACTCTTTCTGTGGAGTCCGAAGGTTCTGGGGACGCCCCACTATGGACTTGAGCACACCATTTGGGTGATACTGTGGATGCTCTGTAGAGGCGCCAAATTTCATTTAATTGAGGTACCACCTGTCTGTTCAGCTGAATGTAAAAGATCCCATGACACTTTTCAAAAAGTAGAGAGCTTTCTTGGTATCCTGGCCCACATTTTTCCCCATAACCAACACCAATCTGGGTCATTCGTTCATTGGTTGGATTCTTGCTGTGCATTAATTGGCTGCTACATTTGTACATTATATAACCAATCAGAGACACTGTTCTGATGAGCAATCTCCTTCCAACACCTTGTCCTGAAATATTCCTTTCTTTTTCTCCCCTTCAAAAGAGTAATTTTCAAACACCCTTGTGAAATTCCCCACAAGACTCTATTCCTCCTCTGCTGGTCCCATTTGTTATAGGCTCAGAACTGTGCCACGCATCTTCAATGTTCTCATTCTCAGCAGGCCTTGATATTCCAGTCCCACTGTACACTACACCAGAACTATATTTGAACTTCTCACTATCAACAGAACAGCCGAGTAATCTCCTCTCATCATTCTTTTTGTCGCAGGCATCTTGCCAAACTGTTGGTTACATAGCAACAGTGGTTATCTACACAGCAAACCATTACACACCAATAATATTCACTCATTCTGGAAATGAGCCCCAAACAATAATTACCTCTTTTCATCAGAAGATAACTGTTCTAGCTCAAGCGATATCCCAAAACTTGACTGCATTTATGTAATTGCAATGGTTACAGACCTCATGTAATGCGCTGAGCTCAAATAAAAGTTGTATTTTAGTAGCAATTTAATTCCAGCAGTAATTACAACTGACTTTAGGTTTTTTTCTATGTTAGGAGATCAGAAGACATGCCAATAGTTTCCTCCCACTCCAAGAAATCCCTTTGTGGTGGGACAAACTTATCTGAAGTTTTGCAGAGCAATTGTTCCACATCCCTTTCTGTGGCATTCTTCCAAACTTGCCGTTTTTTTTCTTGTTTTCTTTAAATGGTCTAGACAGCCAGTGCTTAAAATATTTGACAACAGTAGCTGAAAAAGCACTAGCCATCACTCAGTAGGTCAGCAGTATAATGACTGTGTTCCACAAGAATAGACTATTCAGATAAGCATTAAAGATGCTGACCTGGCCTTGCCAACACACAACATATAAATGCAATATAAATGCACAAAGTGTGTGTATACACACACACACACATGCACACAAACATACACAACAAAATACATACCAATATACAGAAAAATGCATACTTATATACACATGGGTATGGGAAAGGACAGATAGGAATATTAAATGGGACAGGCCCTGGTAACACGAATTATACACCCCAAAAGAGAAAGGCAGCAGAAATTTCCTCTGGAGGTGGAATGCAGTTTCAGACAGAATGAATGGGGTACCGCCTTTCTGGGAATCAATACTGCAGCTACCAGTCACAGCCACAGCCTTGGAATAAAAGTATTTTTATATGGCGGCTTTGGGATTTGGGAGGCCAGCCTCTCGCAACTTTACATCGCGAGTTGTGCGGCCAGTGCTCCCAGTGCAACCAGTGACACAGTCATCATCATAGGCAGTCCCTCGGAATCGAGGAAGACTTGCTTCCACTGTTAAAATGAGTCCTTAGGTGGTTGAACAGTCCAATACGAGAATCACAGTCCCTGTCACAGGTGGGACAGAGAGTCGTTGAGGGGAAGGGTGGGTGGGACAGGTTTGCCACAGGCTCTTTCCGCTGCCTGCGCTCGGTTTCTGCATGCTCTCGGCGATGAGACTCGAGGTGCTCAGTGCCCTCCCGGATGCACTTCCTCCACTTAGGACGGTCTTTGGCCAGGGACTCCCAAGCGTCAGTGGGGAGGCTTTGAAGGTGTCCCTGTAACGTTTTCTCTGCCCACCTTTGGCTCGTTTGCCGTGAAGGAGTTCCATGTAAAGAACTTGCTTTGGGAGTCTCGTGTCTGGCATGCGAACTATGTGGCCTGCCTAGCGGAGCTGATCAAGTGTGGTCAGTGCTTCAATGCTGGGGATGTTGGCCTGGTCGAGAACGCTAATGTTGGTGCGTTTGTCCTCCCAGAGCGGCAGTGACAAATTGCCCACTACCTATGCACAGTGTATCTGCGTCATGTCCATCAGCCCGTCACGTTATAGTGTCATTACAGGAGACGTGGGTACCTGCTGAGAGCAGTGGTCATGCTTAAAATCTGCCATGATCAATTTGCCACTGGTGCAGCTCTCTTGCAGTTAGACCAGTAGCAGGTGATAAGACTAACAAGAAAAAAAAGATAGTCTATCTGACCGTCAGTCAAACAAAATCCGTCAGTTTTCGTGTCAGCTGGCCGCCAGCTGTCGGGTTGCCAACCCTCCAGGATTGTCCTAGAGTCTCCAGGAATGAACGGTTTAGCTCTTGGACACTGCCCGCCACTGACCCAGGAGCATTAAAAAGTGTGTTTTTCTTACTTTCTTGGAACATTTTTGTTTCTTAGTTATTAAAACATTGGAGAATGGAGAAGAGGCTGTGTGACTGGGCGGGTCGATTGGCGGTTGGAGGTCACGTGATGAAACCTCCAGGGATACATCCAACCAGAGTTGGGAACGCCAGGGCAATGGCAGGCGAAGGTCAATATAAAATCAGCATCCCAAAGTGCTCCACACGCAAGGAATCTCTCTGAAGTGTCGTGACTGTTATTTAGGCAAATATTGTTACATTGAGTCAATGGCGATATCACATTCAATCTTTTAAAAGGCACAAGCTTCATGAAAACAAATGTATTTAGCTAACTTTTATCCTTTTGTTTGCAAGAGATGATATGAATCACCTCAAAACACGCCAACGTGTTACTTACACATGAAGGCGTCATGTACTAGCTCTTCTCTCTTCTCAAGAAAGAAAGGGTCGATGGGCAGCTTTTTAAAGAGAAGAGTACCTATTGGATTCAACCTGGTTTTGCTCAGATCTGTAATAAGCCCAGAGCAGCAGCAGCCCAGAGTCTGCACAATGCAATTATTGCTATTAGCATCAGCACTGCTAATAGCAATCTGGTGTAGCATGAAGAAAAATAGTACAGGTATTCTATTCCACAGTGTATCATGATTTGCAGATCCTTCTGGCATCTTTCAACACCACCATTAGTGTTATTACCTTAGGGCTTCAAGGGATTTCCAGCCACAATTGAAAGAAAGAGCACTTTTTAATTTAACACATATTTATCGTTCTCCTTCATTTTTATTTCCCCCATTTGTTTAAGTCTTGTATTCTTCCTAGCCTGCTCCGAGCCCTCTGCTAATTCAGTAACCTCCTCCAGTCATGCAACCCTCGAGAACTCTATGTCGCTTGAACCTGGCTACCAAAGAGGTGCATTTAAAATTCACTGGAAGGGGGGTGCCTGTGGGGGGTGGGGGGAGGGTTCATGGTTGCTCATTCTCCAATCTCCCTTTCCTCTTCGGAGTTATCTGGTCTTTGCTTGATTTCCTAAATCTTGACAGTAAGAATAAGATTGAGAACTTTCGGTATGGGGAATTGTGACAACAAAATCAAGCCCTGGCATTTCACCACGAGCATGAGCCAACATTATGCCACTTTAATATCTGAAGCTTCTTGATAACAGTGGAAACAGTCAGGATCCCCAGCTGGTCAGGATTTTTACCTTGCAGAGCTTCCAATTTTCATGCAAAAACAGGAAAATGAATAAATCATAGTGATTCAGTTAGAGGAAGTATCAATGCACTGACCCATGGAGTATACGATGCATGTGCACAAGATTCCTCACAGACTGGCACAAAGTGTGCTTGAACCTGGCTACCAAAGAGGTGCATTTAAAATTCACTGGAGGGGGGCCTGTGGGGGGTAGATAGTAGTTCAGGAGGGGGGGAAAAACTTGCACTGCACATAGCCTTCACTCTGGTAAATGAATGTTATTCAATTGAATATTACGTCTGTTCTCAGTCTTCATTTGATGAATATCTGATACATTGAAGACTACATTCCTGGAAAACTAAGTTGTGTTGTTGGTAGCACATTGCCCTTTGAGTCCCAAGTAGGAATCCAGCCCAAATTGATGAAAAGAAAAACAACGCTCTAATGACTGCAATAACCTCGGTTAGAGACACTCTCTTGTGATGGTAATTCTGCAGCAAAAGAAATTGGCATAATTCAGTTCGTAACATATTCATTAAAGATTTTTTTTGCAAGCTTATCTTATATGGAGATTAAAAACGCAGATGTGTGCTGATCTGGGCAATTTAATGCATAAGATTTACTAGCCTATAAAATGTTCTTTTGGGCTAGGACACTGTCCAGAGCTTCTGTGAAAATCTGCATTATGTGTTTCTAGTGTTAGCTTCACTCAGTGGTCATCATCATCATAGGCAGTCCCTCGGAACTGAGGAAGACTTATTTCACTCTAAAAACGAGTTCTTAAGTGGCTGAACAGTCCAATATAAGAACCACAGTCCCCTTTAGCCTCAGTCGGAAAGTTACATGTTCAAGCCCCGCTCAAGAGTCCTTGCACATATTCTTGGCTGGCACTTCCAATGCAATCCTGCATTGTCAAAGGTGCTGCCTTTCAGACGAGTTATTAAACTCCCCTCCCCTTTCAACATTCCAAAGGGGCCGTTCCTCTTACACACCCCGGTCCACTCTTCAATCACCCCCAATGCTCCCTCCTCATCCCACGACACCTGTGCATGCAAGTGCGGGTAATGCAACACCTATTCTTTTGCCTCCTCCTTTCCTACTATCCAGGGTCCCAAATACTTCTTCCAGATGAAACAGCAATTTACTTTTACTTCTTGCAATTTAGTATACTGTCTTCGCTGCTCACGATGCGGTCTCCTCTACATTGGGGAGATCAAACGCAAATTGGATGACTGCTCTGCGGAGCACTTTCGTTCAGTCCGCAAGCGGGACTCCAAGCTTTCGGTTGCCTGTCACTTTAATTCCCCGCTCCACTCCCACTGTGACCTCTCTGTTCTCGGCCTCTTACACTGTTCCAACGAAGCTCAATGTAAGCTCGAGGAACAACACCTCATCTTTTGATTAGGCCCTTTACAGCCTTCCCGGCATAACATTGAGTTCAACAATTTCCAATGATAGCCTCTGCCACCATTTTTTCAGGCAGCAGCTGTTGAAGATTCTGCGATTCCCATTTACAACTCTTCTCGACCCATCTTTTGTTTCTTTAGTTGTCCCATTACCATCTCCTTTTGACTTGTACAATCAGACGTTTTGTCATTTAATCTCTCTTGCCTTCCACCCTATCACAGATCTTCCCTGTTGTTCTTTTCTCCTCTTCCCGCTTTCCCTGCCTCTGCACTGGAATAAGACCCGTTACTTCTCCAACTCTTCCAGTTCTGATGAAAGGTCGTCAGCCTGAAATGTTAACTCTGTTTCTCTCTCCACAGATACTGCCTGAACTGCTGAGCATTTTTAGCATTTTCTGTTTTTATTCCAGATTTCCAGAATCTGCAGTATTTTGCTTTTGTATTAAAACTGAAGCCCTGTCTCCCTGCTCAGGTGGATTAAAGGGTTCCATGGCACCACTTGGAAGAGCAGTTCTCTTGCTAGACAACATTTCTTCCTCAACAAACCCCATCAAAAACAGATCATTAATCTGGCTGAACAGCTGTTTGTGGATTTGTGCAGTGCACAAATTGACTCCCGCTACATAACAATAATTACACTTAAATATAATGTATTGCAATTAAGAAAGGTTTCATACAGTATATAAGGAGAAACTGTTACTATTGGCAGGAGGGTCAGTAACCAGAGGTCAAAAATTTAAGATTACTGGCAAAAGAACCAGAGGGGAGATGTGGAGGATCTGGAATGCACTGCCTGAAAGGGTTGGTGGATGCAGATTCAATAGTAACTTTCAAAAGGGAATTGTATATATACTTGAAAAGGAAACATGTGCAGGGCTTTGGGGAAAGAGCATTGGAGTGGGATTAATTGTATAGCTCAGCCAAAGCCAGCACAGCACAGACATGATGGGCCGAATGGCCTCCTTCTGTGCTGTATGATATAGAAACATAGAAACATAGAAACATAGAAAATAGGTGCAGGAGTAGGCCATTCGGCCCTTCTAGCCTGCACCGCCATTCAATGAGTTCATGGCTGAACATTCAACTTCAGTACCCCATTCCTGCTTTCTCGCCATACCCCTTGATCCCCCTAGCAGTAAGGACCTCATCTAACTCCTGATGATGATTCTAAGCATTTTTAAATAACCTTAAGATGTGATAAAGTGGCACCTAAATTCAAGTTCTTTCTCAAAGACAAATTAAAGCATAGTGTGCTTGATTTAAGGACAAATTCTTTCTCAAATGTTAGATTTTCAAATGAGCAGTTTATGAGGTAGAAATTCATCTCTGCCGGAAACAGGATGCAGCTACCGTTTACCTTGTGTTTTCACTGCTGCTGTGGATGAGGTGGCCTCTTGCGCGAAATTCAGCTATTTGGGTTTTTTTTTCCAAGCGGAGCGGGAGCCGGTCATAATGGGGGTGGAAGTGGAGCAGAGAGCAGAAGATCGATCACAAGAGGGGCCGGCAGCGGCGGCTAGACGGAGACTCCGCCGCTGTCGGTCACCAGCGTAGCTCTGATGACGTCATCACGCTTGGGCGTCTCCACGCCTCTCCCCTTCACTTAAAGGGGACGACCTCTGCGAGCTCCGCGATTGTTTTAGTTAGATCCACTGGACCGCCAGGGGATGGTTTCGATCCAAGAAGGGACGCAAGGCTGCCTGCCTGTTGGCAGTCCGGCCAAACCCAGGCGCGTAATTCTCAGCCCAACCTGGCAGCGGGCTGACAAGAAAAATAAGATGACGGCCCGCGGCAGTGCGCCCTCCCTCCTGTTCAATGGAGGCCGCACTGCCATTTTTTGCACACGCTGTAAACACGGTGCACCGACAGAAAAAACTGTGGGGGGGGGGGGGGGGTGGGGGTGTCACCGCGCGGCAGCTGCAAGATTTTCTCACCTGAATTTTGCTTGCGGTGCGGGAGATTGGCGGTGCGTGCTTTGATGCCACACTTAGGAGGGTTCGGCAGCAGCGGGATGGAAGTAGGGACCGCCGGAAAAAATACCGAGGAGAATTTCACGAGCGGCGGGCATGCGACAGAAAATCGGCGGCCATTCGACTCCACCACGTGGCCGCTGCTTTCGGGCGGTAAGAGGCCTTATCGGGAGGCTGAATTTTAGCCACCATGACTTTAAACCTCATCACACCTGAATGCAAGAATTGAGGGATTAAAATTAAACTGTCTTCCATCTGTACAGAAAATACCAATTTTCCCAGGCTAATAAATAAGTAAAATTATATGAACCTGAAGGTGGGAAACATAGTCACGCAGCCTATAAAAGCAATTTTGTGATCTGTGCAGCCTATTTTTTAATCAGTGTGGGGAGAATTGTCTATCAGGCAAGGGATACACTAGACTTCTTTCTTCCAAGTTGGTGCTTTATAGTTACCTGGACTCCCTAGCATCAATTCCCCCTCTCCCCTAAAGGACAGTGGATTGAATAACTAGGGAGAAAAAAAGTCTTACGTTTGTACAGTGTCTTTCACATCCTAGGATATTCCAAAATACTTCACGACCAATGGATACTTTTTGAAGTGTAATCACTGTTGTTTCTGCAGCCAAATGTGGTAGCCAATTTGTGCACAGCAAGGTCCCAGCAATGAGATGAATGGCCAGTTAAGGTTGAAGGAGGATGTACATTTGGAAGGTTTGGAATTTAGAGTTGAAATTACTGTTGTACTTTTTTGGGTTAATTATTATATTTTTGTGCCAGAAATTAATTTTTGTGTTGCTTTTACATGAATCCGTTACAATGACACAAAACCTAAGGATGAAAAGGGCTGTGAGATAGCCCCTGCTCATCTTTCCAAACTTCAACTTTCAGTATTAATTACATCTCAGTAATGCCATAATAAAAACATTCAAATTTCCCCACATTCTTGTTCTGCAATGGTGACTTCACTGGCAGTAACAGTTCAAAGCATTTTAGTAAATATCCTAATTGCTGCATCATTTTATAAAGTCAGAGGGCTCGGCAAGACTGACCTTCAGTGCAATAAAAAAAAATGCCAAGTCCTCTCACAGTTCAGGCAGAGTTCAGTCTTGATAAAAAGCCCATTTGTGGATTTAAGAACACTTAAATAATTGTATAATTTTAATAATCATTTAATTTTGTTGCCATGTAATCAAAGCTGCAGTTAGCATAACTTCCTGCATGTAATTCCCAACCAATGAGCCCTGAATGGGTGTATTTTGTGCTGAGTAGCAGAAAACTGCAAAATATATTGACCTTTTCCTTCCTCCCTTCTTTAAAGATCACTTTGTTATCTTTTTAACTTTCAACAGGTTTATTTCCACTGTAATCCTCCACCGTCCTACACTCAGCAATCTGCTACTTGGCACATGCCTCGATTTCGGTTTCCTATCACTGGGCACAGCTAGACCTGATCGCTGCTGAGTGCTTTCCGAGCAAATTCACAAGATTCTTCTTTTATTGAAGTGGTTTTGTACAAAGCGAGCCCTGAAAAATCCCTTGCCAAAGGCATCCAGTCAACTTTCCAAACATTCTGTTTTTACTATATTAGGTTCATTATTATGCAGCTTTCAGGCTTACTTATCACGGTGCTAAATAGTGTCGAGGGAATCTCTCAAAGCGTTCGCTTAGTCAACTGACAATATACTGGTGTGTGTACTTCTGTTTTACTAAGCAAAGCAATGCTTGGCCTAAGTGGAGAATTTGTTCTCTCTTACAGAACACTGCATTTCAGGAACAAGTTCAGTTTTGAGATAAGGATTCACTTACTGGACACGTCTGTAGTTGTGTGATTATCAGTCCACAGAATAGATATTTCTTTTGGTTCAAAGGAGTATTTCCCTTCCCATTTCCAAAATGTATATTCTATATACTAATCAAGGGATGGGGGGAGGGGGGTTGGTGGGTGGATCGTTTTCCACATCTTCAGATTGCTGATAAATCTCATGGAGGACCCTTACTC
Source organism: Pristiophorus japonicus (assembly GCF_044704955.1). Taxonomy (NCBI): domain Eukaryota; kingdom Metazoa; phylum Chordata; class Chondrichthyes; family Pristiophoridae; genus Pristiophorus; species Pristiophorus japonicus. The sequence continues at coordinate 258,908,102 of NC_091982.1, read as the reverse complement.
CAACTGAAGTTATGCGTTCCTCGTGCTTACAATAAAGAACAATGGTCTGTCTCCTTGCAACCTCTATCATTTCAGCTACAGAGAGTCTCGCCTGGGGAAGGGGTGGGGGAGCTAGTTAGGAACTGTAACTACAGAGGCTTCCAAAATGGAAATGTTTATATCACATTTACATGGGTGATAGGAGGTTGAAGGAGAATTTTCCTGGTGTTTATCCAAGTATGATTTATCGTCTAAATAATATTGTTAATTGATTTCAGCATAAACTGATTTTCCTCCACCACCTTCCATTAGAATCATAGAATCATAGAAATTTACAGCACGGAAGAAGGCCATTTCGGCCCATGGTATCCGCGCCGGCCGACCAAGAACTATCTAGCTTGATCCCACTTTCCAGCTCTTGGTCTGTAGCCCTGTAGGTTACGGCACTTTAAGTGCACAACCAAGTATTTTTTAAATGTGGTGAGGGTTTCTGCCTCTACCACCCTTTCAGGCAGTGAGTTCCAGACCCCCACCATCCTCTGGGTGAAGAAAGTTCCCCATATGTCTCCTCTAAACCTCCCTCCCAATTACTTTAAATCTATGCCCCCTGGTTGTTGACCTCTCTGCAAAGGGAAATAGGTCCTTCCTATCCACTCTATCCAGACCCCTCATAATGTTATACACCTCAATCAGGTCTCCCCTCAGCTTCATCTGTTCCAAAGAAAACAGATCCAGCATCTCCAAATTTCCTCATCGTCAAAATTCTCCAGTGCAATCGTACCTTTCCTGTAATGTGGTGACCAGAACTGCACACAATACTCCAGCAGCGGCCTAACCAGTGTTTCATACAGTTCAAGCATAATCTCCTTGCTCTTGTATACCATGCCTCGACTAATAAAGGCAAGTATTCCATGTGCCTTCTTAATGACCTTATCTACCTGGCCTGCTACCTTCAGGGATATGTGGACCTGCACTCCAAGGTCCCTTTGTTCCTCTACACTATTCAGTGTCGTACCATTTAATGTGTATTCCCTTGCCTTGGTAAATTCCATTTGCCACTGTTCCACCCACCTAACCAGTACATTGATATCTTCCTGCAGTCCCCAGCTTTCTTCTTCATTAACACAGCCTATTTTAGTGTCGTCTGCAAACTTCTTAATCATACCCCCAGCATTCAAGTCCAAGTCATTGATATATACCACAAAAAGCAAGGGACCCAGCACTGAGCCCTGCAGGATCCCACTGGATACAGCCTTCCAGTCACAAAAACACCCATCAAACATTATCCTTTGCTTCCTGCCTCTGAGCCAATTTTGGATCCAACTTGCCACTTTGCCCTGGATGCCATGGGCTTTTACTTTTGTGACCAGTCTGCCATATGTAACCTTATCAAAAGCCTTGCTAAAATCCATATACACTACATCATACACACTGCCCTCATTGACCCTCCTAGTTACCTGCTCGAAAAATTCAATCAAGTTAGTCAGACACGACTTTCCCTTAACAAATCCATGTTGACTGTCCCTGATTAATCCATGTCTTTCTAAATGAAGACAGGAGTTTTTCCAATAATTTTCCCACCACTGAGGTTAGGCTGACTGATCTGTAATTACTCGGTCTATTCCTTTCTCCCTTTTTAAACAAAGGTATATTCGCAGTCCTCCAAGTCCTCTGGCACCACACCTGTAGCAAGAGAGGAATGGAAAATGATAGCCAGAGCCTCTGCTAGTTCCTCTTTTGCTTCTCTTAACAGCCTGGGATACATTTCATCTGATCCTGGGGATTTATCCACTTTCAAAGCTGCTAAGTCCCTTAATACTTCCTCTCTCACTATGTTTATCTCATCTAATATTTCACCCTCCTCCTCCCTCATTGCAAAAACTGCATCACCACTCTCTTTTGTGAAAACAGATGCAAAGAATTAATTAAGAATCATACCCACGTCTTCTGCCTCCATACACAGTTTTCCTTTATGGTCTCTAATAGGTCCCATTCTTTCTCTAGTTATCCTCTTACTCTTAATGTATTTATAAAACCTTTTGAATATTCCCTGATTTTACTTGTCAACATTCTTTCATGCTCTCACTTTGCTTTCCGGATATCTTTTTCAATTGCACGCCTCCCCTTCTTATACTCCTCTAGAATTTCTGCAGTATTGAGTTCTCGGTATCTGTCATAAGCTTCCCTTTTTTTTCTTTATTTTACCCTGTATGTCCCTTGAGATCCAGGGGGCTCTAGATTTGTTAGCCCCACTCTTTTTTTTTTAAGGGAACATACTTGCTCTGTACCCTCAGGATCTCCTCCTTGAATGCATCCTACTGCTTTGACACTGATTTACCATCAAGTAGTCGTTTCCAATCCACTTTGGCCAATTCCCATCTCAGCTCAGCAAAATTGGCTTTACCCCTGGAACTTTTATTCCTGGTCCACTTTTGTCTTTTTCCATAACTACCCTAAATCTAACTGAATTATGATCACTAGCACCAAACTGCTCTCCCACTGATATCCCTTCCACCTGCCCCTCTTCATTCCCCAAAACAAAGTCCAGAACCACCCCCTCACTTGTTTAGCTTGTTACATACTGGCTAAAGAAGTTCTCCTGAATGCAATTTAGGAATTCTGACCCTCTGTACCATTCACACTACCTTTTTCCCAGTTACCATTAGGTTAGTTGAAATCCCCCTCTATTACAGCTGTATAGTTTTTGCACTTTACAGCAATTTGCCCACATATTTATTTCTCTATCTCCCTCTGACTATTTGGGGGTCTATAGTACACTCCCAGTAGTGTGATCGCCTTTTTTGTTCTTTAATTCAACCCATATGGCCTCGTTGGATGACCCCTGTGACATATCATCTCAGGGCCTTGAAAAATGTTTGGAGTGTCCCCCAGATTGGAGGGCACTTGACTTAACTGTTTTATTGTTATCCAACCAAAAGAGTTGTGACATATCATCTGTTCTCACAGCTGTAATTGTTTCTTTAATTAATACTGTGACCTTCCTCCTTCCCGTCCCGCCCCCCATCTCGTCTGAAAACCCTTAAACCAGGAATGTTCAACTACCATACCTGCCCTTCTTTCAGCCAAAACTCAGTAATAGCTATAATATCATACTCCTAAGTATCAATCTGTGCTCTCAGCTCATCTGCCTTATTCCCTATACTCCTTTCATTGATGTATTTAGTGGTGCCAAACTCCCTGCTTGTCTAATTTCCATCCCTTGTTTCTCTCTCTTCCAAATTCACTTTCTACTTTTCTGCTGCCCAATTCCAGCTTTGCTTCTCTCCCCACTGAATCTATTCTCCGGTTCCTATCCCCCTTCCAAGCTAGTTTAAACCCTCCCCAACAGCAGTAGCAAACCCTCCTGCGAGTATATTGGTCTCGGCTCTGTTGAGGTGCAACCCGTCCGGCTTGTTCAGGTCCCATTACCCCCAGAAATGGTTCCAATGTCTCAGGAATCTAAAGCCCTCCCGCCTGCATCATTCCTCCAGCCATGCATTCATCTTCTCTATCCTCCTATTTCTGTACTCACTAGCACATAGACACTTTCATGCCTGGACCTATTCAGAAACAGTAGTGAAGTTATTCGATCAGCTCCATTCACCTGGTGCCCAAACTGAAAAAACAATTTCCACAGAAAAAAAATAAATAAATAATTCCATGAAAAAATGATTTCTCAGAACTACCCGATAGCTCAGTTGGTAAAAGGAATGTGTAACTAAGCCATGCAGATCAGGATAGTCCCAGGTTCAATGTCCAGTTGGCACTGAGTTAGTTGATCTTAGCCTGGTGCAACTAGGATTAATCTCAGTGCTCTTGAATTAAGGAAGGTGGGAACTAGGGACGTAAAAATCAAATATTTTTCACTTTCCTGATCACTATCCAGTGATCCCTGCTGGAAAGTGCACGTATGAATGCCAGGTGAGAATAGTATCAGATTCAGCTACATGGTATATTAGAATCCTGACACTCATACTAAGAACAATGACTTGTGCAAGGTGTTTGTGAAACCATACCACTGGAAGAGTTAATACCTTCAGGAGAGGAGAAGATAAAGGGAATTGGTTTGTGGATTTCCACTTTTGGCTTTTGAGAGCTGGACCCAGTTGAGAAATCCTATAGTTCTCTTTTGGATTCAACTTTGAGATTGCCTGTATCATAATCAAAGCAGGAAAAACCTGAAATACTAAAGGTGAGCTTAGAGCCAAAACCAAACTTCGCTTCCCTTTCAATGCACTTCCTGAAAGGCCGGTGGATGCAGATTCAATAGTAACTTTCAAAAGGGAATTGGATAAATATCTGAAGGGGAGAAAATTTCAGGACTATGGGGAAAGAACAGGGGAGTGGGTCGAATTGGATAGCTCTTTCAAAGAGCTGGCACGGGCATGATGAGCCGAACGGTCTCCTGTGCTGTAAATTCTATCATTCGAACTTTGTCTTTGTGCATGTGGTGCTGCCTGACTCAAGGATCAAATCCACAGCATCCCTTTCCCAATGATTGGCTTGTCCATTTTGTAAATTTGGAATTTGCCAGCTACTGTGTATTCAGTACAGCTCAGACACAGCACCACAGATTACTGTATTAAGTTAAGAAGCAAACTTGAGCAAGAAAAACACAGATGAAATAACAAAATACAGAAATAATTTATTTTTACAGACTTCAGCATAAACTTGTGACGGATCAGTGAAGGAGATAGTACAGTTAATGTAACTGGCAGCCAAGTCCACATTAAAAACAAATCTCAAGATGTACAACACTAACATGGAACTGTAGACAGGGCTTCTTATCCCAATTTCACTGAAAAGCATGTTTAAATAATTAAAGCAGCTTTTCAGTGGAATTAAACTGTAATTACGAGCTGTTAAAAAGGAAGGGAGCCAAAACTACTTGGTCAGCAAGTGTTGCACCAAAATGCATTGTGTCTTCATTAACCTACCAATGTCACAAACCCTCTGCCCATAGCAGCCACTGACAATTTTTCTATTACTTTAAGCACTTCATAGACAATACCTATACACAACTATCTTACATATTAGAGAATATTCATTGTGGTTGTTTAAAAGCCAATACAGAATAAACAGTATATTGTAATTGTACACCTGGTCTAACAGTCATTTCCATGGTTATAAAGCGGAGGGCCATAAGCTGGCATGCATCTAGTGCATTACTGAGCTATTTGTTCACTGCCAGATCTGGCTTTATCATCCAGAGCAATTCCTCCTTCTCCTTGTCCAAATCCTCACATAACTCCTGCATTATTCTGGAGGGCAAGGACAATCCCAGGCTTTTTATTTCGACAAACAACCAACTTCTCTGACCCCCTGCCACTGCTCCCCTCATCTTCACCTCCAACAGCAATTTCAGGAACTCACTCTACTCCCTAAAATCTGGCACCGACCTTATCTCCTCTGTGAGAACCACCCACCCACTTGACACAAATCCTCATTCCTTTCTCAGCCCAATGCATAGTCAATGGCTCTCTCTTCTCAGGTTGTATCTCCCACTCTTCAAGATACTGTCTTATCTCCAACCTTTTTTTTCTCTTAAATCCTCAACTGTGTCCTCAACAGCTAGATTTGTGCCCCATGCTCCCAACATTCCCTCATCAAATTCCTTCAATTCAGTTGCTGCTTTGTCCATGGCACCAACACTTTCCTGGCCAAAGTCTCTAAAGGAACTGAAATCGCAGTGTGTTTTCCCTCCTCATCTTCCTTGGCTGTCCACAACATTCAACATTGTCGACCAATCCATTCTCTTCCACCATTTCTCTCCTCTGTGCTCCACCTCTGTGCCTTTCACATGTATGCTGATGATGCTCAGTTTTAACTCTGTGCTACCACTTTTGACTGCTCCACCACCACTGTGTTGTCCATCTGTTTCGTAGACATTAAGTCCTGAAGGAGCAAGAACTTCTTTCAACCTAAATTGGCTAAACGGAGGCCATCGGTTCAGCTACCAACAAAGACTCTGCACTTCAGCACCAGATTCCATCCCTTTCTCCACCAACCTAATGAGACCTGAACAGGATAATGCACAGCCTTGGTGTCCTGTTACCTCCACCACACTACCTCTGAAATCCTTATCCACCTGCAGAACTCCAGTGGTCTCTCCTTGTCAGCCTTCTGAGTTCTGCCCTTTACAAATTACAATTCACCCACATCCCATTTTACACTTAATTCCAATCCTCTGTCCTGAACAACCTATACTTCCTCGCTATTTCCCAACACATCAATTTCAAAATTGTTGTCCTCATCTACAAGTCGTTCAATGCCATTGTGCCTCCTTACTTCTGCAACATCCTGCAGCCTTATGTTCCTGCATGTGCCCTCTACACTTCTGACTCTTGCCTTCATTGCATCTCCCTCTCCTCCATTCCACTTCAGTTGCAGAACCTTCAGCCCTCTTGATCCCACACTGTATGATTCCTGCCCTCAGCCCTAACACATTGCCTCCTCCTTCAAAATCTCCTCAAAAAGTCTCCTCAAATCCTACTTCTTGATCAAGCCTTTAGACACTACTTGAAAGCCGCCTTCTCCCCCCATTGCTCAGTGCCCAATTATGATTGCCTCTGTGGGACATTTCATTGCCCTAAAGCTGCTACACAAGTGCAAATTGTCATATTTAGAGAAAATAGCATTTAGATGGAATATTCTCCACTTGCCTGGATGAGTGCAGCTTCAACAACACTTAAGAAGCTCGACACCAGCCCGCTTGATTGACACCCCATCCACTATCTTAAACACTCACTCCCTCTACCATCAGCGCACCCTGGCTGCAGTGTGTACCGTCTACAAGATGCACTGCAGCAACTCGCCAAGGCTTCTTCGGGAGCACCACTCAAACCCGCGACCTCTACCACCCAAAAGGACAAGGGCAGCAGGCGCATGGGAACACCATCACCTGTAAGTTCCCCTTCAAGTTACACACCATCCTGACTTGGAACTGTACCGCCATTCCTTCCTCGTCACTGGGTCAAAATCCTGGGAGTCCCTGCCTAACAGCACTGTGGGAGTACTTTCACTGCACAGACTGTAGTGGTTTAAGAAGGCAGCTCACCACCATCTTCCGAAGGGCAATTAAGGATGGGCAATAAATGTTGGCCTTGTCAGTGGTGCCCACATCCCATGAACAAATAAAAAAAATGTTTTTACTGTATATTGTATAGCACATGGCATACTATGTATATATTATATCATGTAGTTTATGGGATAGTCTAACATATAATGTATTATATTATACTAGTATGGCACATTTTATAAGTGGCAATATATGTATGTGATTTAAATATATCATACATAGTGTACAATGTATTGAAATGTATATTATATAGTGCATGATGTAATACAGCATATAGGATATATAATGTAGGTATATACATATTTTCCTGTATTCTATTGATTCCAGCTGTATGATACCATGTTTTAAATTCCTACCTCTTATTTTATTAACATTTCCCCAAGTGCACGCTACATGGCATCTGGCACGGTTAGCACGCCCACACATTACAATAAAAAAGTATCAAAACAAATTTTATTTTTTAAATAAATGTCAGACTATACGTAATAAAGAGCAGCAGATGCCTGTTGCCGAGTTTAAGACTGTACTATTTCAATCCCAGGGGTTCTGTTGGTTGTTCATAAACCATTGTATGACATCATCAGAACCGTTCAATGGAATTACAACTTTGTGACTCATTGGCAGTTATTTAATCTGCAAATTTATATTTTTAAGTTTACGTTCAGTCCGCTTTTGGAAAGTGGTTCCCCCCTCCCTCCCCGCCGGCCTACCTCTGTTCTTTAGGATTCTCCCCTCTCTTTTACCCACCTCCCCCCGCTTACCACAACATGTGCCACACCTCACACCACGAATCCATGTCCAAAAGAGTGGCCAGGCAGCCTGTCTGCAAGCCTTTTCCAATGCTGCTGTGAACTGGCTGCCTTTTGTAAAATATATAAGAGCAGAGGCCTTTTCTAGTGGAGGAAACCTGGTTTTCATTAATAGATTGTTGCAAAACGCAACAGCACATAGATAGACGTCCAGTGTCAAGCAGCACTCTTGCGTGAATTACCCTGCTGTCTTTGACATGCTGTCAGATTATACAGTGTTTCTTTTATATCATCGGAGTGCAGTCTAAGAAATATCTTGTGCGGAAACCAAAACCAATACAGGTAGAGCATATGCGTCTGCGTACACACGTAAAATGTCTGCACATAGACGGTCATTCATTTGAAGGAGAAAATATGGTTAAAATTAGCATTTTCCTTTACGAACGACCATTAAAGGGAGTAGAGGGGCCATTACATGTTCCTTTAAGGGAGAGCAGAATATCACCATCTCTTTTACAGCTAGTTTCAGACTGGTATTAACAAAGGTGTGGGAAGAGGTTACCCAATCATTCTTTCTTTCAGTCAATGAATGGTGCCTGGCACTGAGGAGGTGGGAGAGCCTGAAGAGCTGGAGCAATAATGTAATGCAAGGGGAAATATTCAAATGAAATAAAATAAATCTGGATTGGTTCAGTTATCGATTGTCATGAAAGCTGCATTAAATACTCAGGCAAAATGATAAGCACTGTGCTATTTATAAGGTGGGGATATTAATCACTGTGTGCAGTTACAAAGATAAGGTCTGGCATAATAAAATGAGTTGTCCACTTGCAAGAGTAAATATTCATCTTCTTTAATATTAATGTATTTTTACTTTGGTGCTGTTCTCACATTCAGTGCTTTCATTTTTGCTAAGATGTGCCTCTCTGATTAATGTGGCTCCAGACACTGATGACTGAAGTTGCTAATTTGAGAGATACTGAGGGAGTGTGGGAGGGGGGAGAATAGAGAACTGCAGTAGTCTCAAGACACACATGCAAGACCCTGGGAATTTGAGAGGGAAATTGAAGATATTGGATCAGGTTTACATAGAAGAAAAGCAAGAATGGGAATGAGCAAATTATCACTTTTTCACCTTGAACTTAATTCTGACACAATCATTTTACTCTACCTGTTCAGGCAACTGGTAAAGCAGACTCTGTTCTTTCCTGATCAAATATATTTGGCCATATTTCCTTTTCTTTCCCTTTTTCCTCAGTCTGTCTTTACCATCCTCTCTTTGAGTCTCTCTATCTATGTTTCCCCATCTCTCTCTCCCTCCAACTCTCTCTCTTTTTGTCCCCTCCTATGTGTCTGCTCTAGTCTGCAGAGCCTGAATCATCAGCAGCTTCAGCTCCAGGCATGTTGGACAAGAATGTGTAAAAAAAGTTAACTATTCCTAACAGATGCTTCAATAGTTATTAACAAGCTACATTCACAGCTGCCAATACTTAAAAATATTTTATGGGCAAATTTTTATTGTAAAAAGCGCCTGCTCTCTCTTGCAGGTAAGTAAATAAAATACATTTATTGAATTATATTGAAATCTCGACAGATCAAATTTTCTATTTATCAATATTTAATATCATGGCCGGTCTTTAATATATTTAACCCTTCAAGTGCTAAGACATTTTCAGCTTGTAAAATACAGACACCACAGGAATTCAATTTTCTTTATAATCTTATTCAAATAGCAACAGTAATTCTACCCAAACAACAGGACCATTTAACCTAAGAAATACAAGAATAAATGACCAATGTATTCAATAGCTGCTTTGCCAGTACTGAGAAAGGAATTGCAGAAGAGTTGCGGTGGAGGTTGGCAAGGAAGAGGAAAGTGAAGCTGAAAACATCTGGCTCGGCAATCGCTACGCAGGCTATTCTGCTTCTGACAGACCAACGTGCGAGACGTCGTCAGGACAATAAATGCACGGCAATCTATGAAAAGCGCCTGGTTCAATTTATTTACTGTTAGAATGAACACAACTAGTTCCATGGAGGAGCTTGATGACACAGTGATTTAAAATACTGATCTTTCACCTTTGATACATGCGTTTAAATCAAGTCCAGGTTAATGGGATGAAGGTCTCCTCTCTGACAGGAAGCTGCATGGCACAATGATTTAGAATATTTTTCTCTCACCTCTGGGATCAAAGTTCAATAAAAGCCACCTCTCTCTCATGGCTGTAATAGTGTTCAGTAAAATGAGTCTGGGAAGTCTCAATACATTTCCTATTAGACAAGAGCATGACATTGCCCACAGCATGAAATTTCCCAGAATTCAGCACTAATTGGGTAATCTCACTCACAGAAGCAATAAGGAAATGGAAATGTCAGGTTGAAATGTGGAAGGTGCTCTTCTGAGTTTGAGATTAAGCTATATCAACATAGTACAGAGGGCGATTTAGTCCGTTATCTAACACATACTATACCAAACCCTGGGAGTGCTCAACGTGGCCATTTGTGAAAAGTAGTAAAAAAAATGTAATTTCACTAACACTAACACCCCAACCTTGAAAAGGTCAGAAATTCTTATTCTCTATTAGCAAGATTGATGAAAGGCTTGTACGTAATAAACATTTCTGTAGCAATCCTTTGATTTTCTTGCACGATGAATGCTATAGAAATTGGTGAAATGAACGAGGGGGAAGGAGGCCGTGGAGAAAGCGGTCAGTGCAAGTACAAAGAGAAAGATTTCCAAGAAGGATTCTGAATTCAGGTAAGGAGGTAGCGAGCCGAAACTGATTGGGGGGCTGGTTAGAAGACAGGGGCATTAAAAGAGTGTCTGCCAATAGTGCAGTAGAATGAGCAGAGAATGAGGATTAAACTACTGTCAGAGAAGCACAGAGTGTGCTTGGGGACATACGGAAGGGGAATGACATGATCTTGGAGGTATTTGCTGGCGAGGATCTTGGAATTATTACTGTGGCATGAGAAGCCAATGGACCATGGCAAGGACAGCAATGATGGGCTTGCGGCTATTGTGTGGGTGAGGTTGTGGTCTGCAGAGTTCTGAATTAGTTGTAGTTTGTGGGTAAGCCTGCAGAGAGGATACCAGAGAAGTTCAGAGTTGAGACTATATAGCTATAGATTAGGAATTTGGCAGCAGTGAAGAAGAAGTAAGGTAAGTTCATTTCAAAAGTGAAGGAAAGCAGCTTTGGTAATGGCTTGGAGATGGGAAGGAAGTCAAACTCGGGGTTGAGCTTGATGCCAAGGTTCTGCACCTCTGGATTCAGACTGAGGTGGCAGCCAGGGAGGTTGTTGAAGTCCAGGCCAGAAGCACCACGTATGAACAGGAACACCACAGGAACACAGCCTTGAGTGCTTTAGTTTCCAGAAGGGGAAATACAACAAAAGGAAGGAGCTTCCTTAAGTGAACAATATACTGTAGAACGCAGATCAGGAAAAGCGAATTTCTTCAATCTTTGTAATGTTTTAACAACTTAATCTTTTTGTGACTTTATCGCCATTACTAAGATAGAAATTGCCTTTTCATGATCTCAGAACATACCAAAGTGCTTTGTAGTCAATGAAGTATTTTTGAACTGTAATCACATAATGTAGGCAATGTGGCAGCCAATTTGCACACGGCAAAGTCCCACAAACAGCAATGTGATAATGACCAGATCATCTGTTTCTGGTGCTGTTGGTTGAGGGATAAATGTTGGCAGAACATGGGATAACTCCCTGCTCTTCTTTGGATAGTGTCACAGGATCTTTTACGTCCACCTAAGAGGGCAGAGGGAACATTGGTTTAACGTCTCACCCAAAAGACGGCACCTCCAGCAGTGCAGCGCTCCCTCAGTACTGCACTGGATTGTCAGCATAGATTTTGGACTTCAACCCACAACCTTCTGACTCAAAGGCGAGAGTGCTTCCAAAACTGACACCTTGACACACTCCCACAGAAAAATCCAAGCCCATGTATGCATCTATTTCACCTGGTCTACTCTATGCACTGATATCACAAAAGGGATTGAGTAAGACTCTGGAGTGGGACTTGAACATTCAACCTTCTGGCTCAGGTAAGAGTTCTACTACTGAGCCATGGATGGTGGAGGGCCATCAACTTGGTGAAAGATGCACTTTGGTCTTGCCGAAACTTGCTGGTCTTCCAGAGCAAGGAGATGTCCACGTCTGCGTGTTGCAGACTGGCGCAATCCAAGATCCAGGATTACGCGCTGAGGGACGCACTTAAAATTGGTGCAGTCGCCGCAAAGGCACGGTGGGGAAGAGCCACAGTTTAAAGCCCTTCCGCCACGGTAAACCCAGGGGCTGGAATCAGTACAAAACCCCCCTCGGGCTGTACTTGTAAACCTTTGTATACATAGAGCACCATGATCTGAAAACACCTGTGCAGTGCCATGCAAGTTCAGCAACTGTTTAGTAATGTATGTTGTAAAGAAATGTGACTGTACCCTCACCCGTTCTGTGTACTGTATAGTACCACATGTAACGTAATTTGATGACTGTATTACAGTGTATCCTGGATTGTACTGAATTGTATACCCTGAAATGTAAAGCAAGCAAATGTATTGAACGGAACTGGCATCAGCATCCAAATGTACTGAACTGCTTTCCAATGTATTGTGCAAATTTTTATATGAATAAAGTATATATTTTGAAATTAAAAAAAAGACATTTTCTTAACTTGAGTGGTATCCTTTTAGACAGCATTATCTTAGAATGGTTCCGCATCTTCCCCACATAGAAAGAAGCCATGCTTTTGGGCTGCATGCTTATTTTGCAGTGGCAAATACTGCAATGTAACTTCTGAAGTGCCACACTTGCCAATCTGGTCCCTGTTATGGGTCCTGGACATGGGCTCTCTGTTCAACTGAATTCAAGTAGCACCCTATTTACTGATAAAACACAAATCCATGTCATCAATGTTGCTTTGAAACTTCCACACTTTCCAGTATGTTAAGATTGAAAGAGGCCGAGAAGTGGGTGGTGATGAATTGCTTAAAATGAGAGGCTTGGAGAATTGCGAAAGTCAGTCCGCAGAAATGCTCATGTCTAGTGCCACATGCAATCAATTCATGCCATAGGGGCCAACTGGAATTCTGGGACATTGTCAAGAACTTTGAAACAACAGTTGAAAAGACATTTACTTCTGGCTGCCATGTCAGCACGCTTGTTAAGCCAGTGCAAAAGTAGACTCACCGAAGCATGCGAAGTAATGAAATTTGTTCCTTTGACCTTGCAGTAACAACTGCGAGCAAACGTGGTACTGAGTAAAGGATCAAAAACTGGTGCAGCATGTGATACCATTGTTAAATGTTTGTACATCATGTCATAATTCATAAACAACACAGTTGGAAGTGAGTTACAAGGTCAAAGATGAACATTTAATAACAAGGCTATCACACGCTGTATTGCACAAGATTCTGTTTTTATTGAGAGAGAATGATATAGTGGAGTTTGCATGGGATCAGTAGCATTAGCTACTGTTCACTATCTTGCATGAATGTGATTTTCAGTGCTGTAAACTTGATTACATCAGTCACAATTTGGGTGCAGTCACTAGGTTCCTGTCCACACTCTTGTGGGATGTTCCTGGTGCAGAGTTTCAGCCCCAGGGAGTATATATTGGGAATTTGGGCAATTGTACTATATCGACCTGAACTGTATTTTAGCTAGAACAGGTGCTCTGTCATAATAGTGGAGCTATATTCACTTGTACTGCACTGTACTGACTGATGCTGTGTTTACTGCTGATGTATTGTACGGACTGGAATTGTAACCTTTATTATTGTACTATAGTGACTGTACAATACTACCTGAGAGAGCATTTATTGGTACTGTACTATAACTTGAACAATATTCTATAATATTACAGTGCAGCAGCTCGCAGGATATTCAATACTCCTGCACTGGAGCAAATCAAACTGTTGCCTGGAAATGTCACAGATGTTCTCTGGCAAAAGACTGACAAAACCCCTGAAGAAATAGCACAATTGGTTAAAAACAGACATTTCTGCCGTCTCTCTGCGATTTTTTTTTCTCTCTTGGGCTCTTCTGTCCTGTTTCCTCACCTAGTCATGCCACCTTTTATTTCTCCCCTCTTGGGGACCACTCAAGCCCTACCCCAACACATCACTACTCCACTGCCCTCCGACATCTGTGTGGGCATGAAGGAGAACCCATTTGAAGTGACAAGTGATGTAATCTCTATGGTGCAACAGGTAGGAGTGGAACCAGGGAGAACAGTGCATAGAGGTGAATTGTGAAGATGTTGAAGAAGGGATGTTTGAGGACAATGGAATGATCATCAGTGAAGAGGCCAAGGAGGATAAGGAGGGAGAGGGAACCATGGGCATAATCATATATAAGATGTCATTAGCAACTTTGAAGAGTTTGGTATTAGTGCTGTGGGAACGAAGGGAGCCTGATTGGAGGGCTTAGAAAAGAGAGTGGTGAGAGAAATAAGAGAATAGTTGTAAGGTAGCAATGTGCTCCAGGACATTAGAAAGAAATGAAAGGTTTGTCTGAAAAGTAGATCTTTTGTCAATCTATCCAAAACTTTAACCTAGTTCTTTTTCTTTTGAAATGGCCCCTGGCCTGTGAGCACCATCAAAGCAGGCCGGGGAGTAGACAGAGCAGTGTGGTGGCATACCACTCCAGCGAGCAGTATGTGCTAGAGCAGGAGAGCAACAGCAGTGGAAAGGGCCATCACTAAGATCCAGGTCGGTGATTGGAGCGTGGGCAGATACAGCAGGAGCGGCGAGGTCGGGGCGAAGGAGCGGCGAGAGATTGTAGAGGGACATGATTGTGGCCCATGAGAGACACAAGTTCGGCAGGGGCAGCACGGGCCAGCCCACACTGCGATATGTCCGTGCAGCACAGCAGGTCTCCAGTCGTCTTAGTTAATCCTTGCTACTGGACCAAGACCTAGCTCTGGTGTGCAATGGCCACCACATGTTAAAAAAATCCATGCACAGGCATCTTCCACCCTTCAAGATTTAGTTCGGGACCTGGAATTTTAGGTCCTTCATTGAAACACCTGTGAACATCTTGAAATGGAAGCAAGTCATCCTTGATTCGAGGGACTGCCCATGATGATGACTGTATATTTCCAACATTTTTTGCTTTTATTTCACATTTCCAACATTTGAAGTTTTTTCCCTTTAAACATTTCATTGCATTCCCTAGTGGGTGGACAGAAGATTGGGAAGCTTTTAAAAACCAGCAAAGAACGACTAAAAAATGGTTAAGAAAGGGAAGATAGACTATGAAAGTAAACTAGGCAAAATATAAAAACAGATAGCAAGAGTTTCTATAGGTGTATAAAAAGGAAGAGAGTGGCTAAAGTAAATGTTGGTCCCTTAGAGGATGTGACCGGGGAATTAGAGATGGCAGAAACTCTGAACAAATACTTTGTATCAGTCTTTACGGTAGAGGACACTAATAATAGTCTAGGGGCTATGGAGGGGAGGAACTTAATCACTAAAGAGGTGGTACTCAGTAAGATAATGAGACTAAAGGCAGATAAATCCCTTGGACCTGATGGCTTGCATCCTAGGGTCTTGAGAAGTAGCGGCAGGGATAGTGGATGCATTGGTTGTAATTTACCAAAATTCCCTGGATTCTGGGGAGGTCCCAGCAGATTGAAAAACTGCAAATGTGATGCCCCTATTTAAAAAAGGAGGCAGATAAAAAGCAGGAAACTATAGACCAGTTAGCCTAACATCTGTGGTTGAGAAAATGTTGGAGTCCATTATTAAAGAAGCAGTAGCAGGACATTTGGAAAAGCAAAATGCGGTCAGGCAGAGTCAGCATGGATTTATGAAGGGGAAGTCATGTTTGACAAATTTGCTGGAGTTCTTTGAGGATGTAACGAACAGGGTGTATAAAGGGGAACCAGTGGATGTGGTGTATTTGGACTTCCAGAAGGCATTTGACAAGGTGCCACATAAAAGGTTACTGCACAAGATAAAAGTTCACGGGGTTGGGGGTAATATATTGGCATGGATAGAGGATTGGCTAACTAACAGAGAACAGAGAGTCAGGATAAATAGTTCATTCTCTGGTTGGCAACCAGTAACTAGTGGGGTGCCGCAGGGGTCAGTGCTGGGACCCCAACTATTTACAATCTATATTAACGACTTGGAGGAAGGGACTGAGTGTAACGTAGCCAAGTTTGCTGACAATACAAAGATTGGAGGAAAAGCAATGTGTGAGGAGGACACAAGAAATTTGCAAAAGGACAGGCTAAGTGAGTGGGCAGAAATTTGGCAGATGGAATATAATGTTGGAAAGTGTGAGGTCATGCACTTTGGCAGAAAATATCAAAGAGCATGTTATTATTTAAATGGAGAAAGATTGCACAAAGTGCCGCAGTACAGCGGGACCTGTGCATGAAACACAAAAGGATAGTATGCAGGTACAGCAAGTGATCAGGAAGGCCAATGGTATCTTGGCCTTTATTGCAAAGGGGATGGAGTATAAAAGCAGGGAAGTCTTGCTACAGCTATATAAGATATTGGTGAGGCCAAACCTGGAATACTGCGTGCAGTTTTGGTTTCCATATTTACGAAAGGACATACTTGCTTTGGAGGCAATTCAGAGAAGGTTCACTCGGTTGATTCCGGGGATGAGGGGTTGACTTATGAGGAAAGGTTGAGTAGGTTGGGCCTCTACTCATTGGAATTCAGAAGAATGAGAGGTGATCTTATCGAAACGTATAAGATTAGGTGGATGCAGAGAGGATGTTTCCACTGATGGGGGAGAATAGAACTAGAGGGCATGATCTTAGAATAAGGGGCCGTCCATTTAAAACAGAGATGAGGAGAAATTTCTTCTCTCAGAGGGTTGTAAATCTGTGGAATTCGCTGCCTCAGAGAGTTGTGGAAGCTGGGACATTGAATAAATTTAAGACAAAAATAGACAGTTTCTTAAACGATGAGAGGATAAGGGGTTATGGGGAGCAGGTGGGGAAGTGGAGCTGAGTCCATGATCAGATCAGCCATGATCTTATTGAAGGGTGGGGCAGGCTCAAGGGGCCATATGGTCTACTCCTGCACCCATTTGTTATGTTCTTATGTAAGACAGAGTAAGATTTTCACTCATCACATATGCTACCTGTTGAGGGGAATTCTATGATTTTAACCCACATTGTTGAAAATTACTAAGCTACATATGAGTTGCTCCACATGTATTTTCAACCAATGTTCAGCCACATGGCACAAAATACAGCAAAGGTCATTAATAAAGCCCTGATTTTAACCAGGAGCAAATGTTAGGTGGGGAAGTGGGGTTTGGTCAAGGCATGCAGCAAACTGCCACGACCTTGGCAGCATATGAGGTCCAGGTGATTTAAACTTCCTGTCCTCAATTACATGCTGCCGACAGGCGGGAGTGGAATTGCGGACAGCAGGAGGACACTAGCCAGCACCGAAGTAGCCAACAGTTGTGGTGGGGGAAGTGGGTGTGGGGGGGGGGGGGCTGGAAAGCCCAAGGCAGGGGAGCACTCCCACCCCTCCTCGCCTCACAAGGACATTTTTTTTTTTAAAGTTTTTAAAACTCACCTGTTTGACCCACTTCTGACCTTGGAGCCTCTTCCTGCTGTCTTCACCTGATGGGAAAGGCACAATGACTTCTCCATCCAGGCCTTCAGTTAAAATTGCAGTCATGTCCCAATGAAATCATCGGACCTTGATCTCCATTTTCAAAGAAGGGCCCCGCTGGCTTCAGGTGGGTGTCCTGTCAGAGCAGGATAAAATTCCAGGCAACAGAATGTTGGTGGGATATTGGTGGGTAAGTCACCCAGCTGATGTTAACTGCCCAAAGAGTAAAATCAGTGATTCCAAACTCCCAATGGTTCAAAGAAACCAAATTGGTTCTAAATTATTTAGCTCCATCTCCAATCTGCACTTCCTTTGCACAAATCACTGAATCCACCTTTCTTCAAAAGAGTTGTGTTATGTCTGATTTTCTCAAAATGAAAGTTATCTGCATTATTTTCAAAAACAACAACTTTTAATTATATAGCGTCTTTAACGTATTAAAACATCCCAAGTCGCTTCACAGCAGTATTATAAGACAAAACAAATAAATTTGACACCGAGCCACAGAAGAAGAAATTAGGGCAGATGATGAGGTAGGTTTTAAGCAGCAACCTGCTCGAGCTTTCTTCATAAGACAAACCCTTCATCTCAGGAATCAACCTCGTGAACCATCTTTCAACAGCCTCCAATGCAAGTATTTCCCTCCTTAAATAAGGAGATCAAAACTGTATGCAGTACTCCAGGTGTGGTCTTACCAACACCCTGTACAGTTATAGCAGGACTTCCCTACATATATACTCCTCCCCCTTGCAATAAAGGCCAACATTCTATTTGCCTTCCTAATTTCTTGCTGTACCTGCAGGCTAACTTTTTGTGTTTCATTACAAGGACCCCCCAGATCCCTCTATACCTCAGCATTTTGTAATCTTTTTAAATAATAACCTATTTAAATAATAATTTGCTTTTTTATTTTTCCTACCAAAGAAGATAACCTCACATTTTCCCACGTTATATTCCATCTGCCAAATTTTTGCCCACTCATTCAGCCTGTCTATATCCCTTTGCAGATTCTTTGCATCCTCCTCACAACTTGCTTTCCCACCTATCTTTGTACTCAGTCATAATCAGAGATGCTCCAGAGGGCAGAATTTGAGGAGCGCAGACATCTCGTGGAGTTGTGAGGCTGAAAGAGATTACAGAGATAGGGAGGGGCGAGGCCATGGAGGGGTTTGTAAACAAGGATGACCATTTTGAAATCGAGGCGCTGCTTAACCAGGCGCCAATGTAGGTCAGCGAGCACAGGGATGATGGGTGAACGGGACTTGGTGCGAGTTAGGACACAGGCGGACGAGTTTTGGATGACCTCAAGTTTATGTAGCGTAGAATGTGGGAGGCTAGCCAGAAGTGCATTGGAGTAGTCAAGTCTAGAGGTAACAAAGGCATGGATGAGGGTTTCAGCAGCAGATAAGCTGAGGCAGGGGTGGTGGAGGTGGAAATAGGCGGTTTTAGTTATGCCGCGGATATGTGGCCGAAAGCTCATTTCAGGGTCAAATATGACGCCTAGGTTGCGAACAGTCTGGTTTAGCCTCAGATAGATGCTCGGGAGAGGGATGGAGTCAGTGGCTAGGAAATACAGTTTGTCGTGGGGACCAAAGACAATGGCTTCGGTCTTCCCAATATTTAATTGGAGAAAATTTCTGCTCATCCAGTACTGGATGTCGGACAAGCAATCTGACAATTTAGAGACTATGGAGGGGTCGAGAGAGGTGGGGGTGAGGTAGAGCTGGGTGCCGTCAGCGTACATGTGGAAACTGACCTTTTTTGGTTCATATGTTGTCGAAAAATAGTCTCCCCTATTTACATAGTTGCATAAATAGCTACATACGTTTGATGTCCTGTACCTTGAGGAAGCTACCAACTTGGAAAAACTTGCCTGTGCTGCTCAAGTGTATATCGATGTCTCATGTGGGTACCTAGAAGATCCCTGTGACATAAATGTTGAAGCTCTTCACTGCCACTGGTACAGCAGTGCAGATCTTAATTGTCCATGTAGGTCTTTGTGAACCAGATAGTACACCACAGTCACACCCTCCCATCTGGTCTTGAACCTTATTATTCACTGCTCCAGTCATCCCCAGATAGGCATTCTCTCGTGGAAGAGCTGCAATGGGTGGTTAATCCTATGAGCTGCATACATCCTGTGCCTTCTGCTCGTGCTGCACTTTGCAATACCGAGCTGTGGCTGGTGCACCCAGGCTGTGCACCAGGAATTACTCTGTATTACTCACTTTTATTATTGCCATGATGATACTTTTAAATCTTACCCTTCAGCTAATGCCAGCTCTGATTAGGAGTTCAAAACTGACTCTGCCTTTACATCTCTTCCCCTTCTCCAGTAAAATTCTGCATCAGTTTCTCACGAGTGGCTTTCAACAGTCAAAGTGTTATTTTCACTAAGTTTCCCTGAATCGATTTCTGGATAGTTTGTTTGGGATTTCTTCCAGTATTTCCCCCACTGTTTATGAACAACATCTATTGTACTCTAAAATTATCGAATGGAGGAAAATACAGCTCCTTGTGTTTAATAGCAGCAGCAATGGTTTGAACATGTCAATGTGACCTCATGCCAAAAAGAAAATATATATTTAAAATCTCTCCAGAGTTACATAAACCACACAAAACATTATTAGCAGTAAAACACTTGGGACCAGGTCTTGTCACATTTGTATAGAGAGAATTAAAATTCTCTTCAGTATTCAAATGAACAGAAGTACTGATGCTCATTGAGAAATTCAAGTCCATGTGTGAGATCATGTGCAGTCATTTTGTGATATCCCTGCCCAGAATATTTACACAATGCAGCAAAATGAACCCCTAAGACTTTGGCCGCTCACCGTTGAGGTTTTAAAATGTTTAGCCCTGGTCATTGTTATTTATACTTAGCATTTCCCTAGTGATAAACAAGACACTATTTTCCCATGCCATACTCAGGGACACTCCCAAGATAGCCAGACTTCATGTCTAGACTGGAGCATGTTCTTGACCTACCAAGTGGGCAGCTGGACCGGCCAGATTATTCCATCATCGAGTTTTATTTACTATGTATATCTGTTTTTATTAGATAGTAGATCAAGTGGGTGTTTTGGGAAACTGAAGTTGTTTGTGTCATCTAACCTATTTGGAACTGCTCTCCCACCCCACCCCACCCCACTCCGCTCCCCGCCCCCGGCTAGCTTTAAGTAATATTGAGAGCAACTCAGAATTTTTCAGAAAGGTTCATTCGATAGAGGGAGTTAAATCATGCCACACATTAGATGAAGATGGTTGGGAGGAGGTTTGTGTGGAGCATGGACCTGTTGGGTCAGATGGCCTGTTTCAGTGTTATAAAGACTTTATTCTACACTCCGAATTTCCAATACTTCATGTGCAGGCTTGAGCCCTGCCCTGACCTTGACCTTATGCCACACAACCCTAATTTCCAACACATTATGTTAATTGTTGAGCTGTGCCCCAATTTCCAACAATTAATTTGTGAGCCGGAGCCCTGGTCTTAGCGTATGAAAAGCGAATTTCAATCTGAGGCACCTTACAGCAGTGGAAACATAGAAACATAGAAACATAGAAAATAGGTGCAGGAGCAGGCCATTCAGCCCTTCTAGCCTGCACCGCCATTCAATGAGTTCATGGCTGAACATGAAACTTCAGTACCCCCTTCCTGCTTTCTCGCCATAACCCTTGATCCCCCGAGTAGTAAGGACTTCATCTAGCAAATGTGGTCCTGAAACAAAGTAAGCATGGGTGATTACTTTAAAGAAAAAAGAAAACTTCAGAAAAAGTCCGGGACTACCATGTTTACCAGAACCATACCAAGCAATCAGAGGGCTGCACAGACTCCAGTCCTGCTTTCATTGCCCTGCAGCAATTATGCCTCAGCTCCCTCCACTTACAGTAGTTAATGCAGCATTGATCTCCACTTCACCTTGCTTCATGCACCACTTATGTTAGACTCTCCAGTAAATCCTCTTCCTGTCACTTTTGGCACTGTTTTCTTTAAGTTCTCCCAGGAACTAACCCACTTCACTCTAAATAGCACTTTGATATTGAGTTTACACTGTGTAGCCACAATTCAAAATGGCCTTGTGGAAATAACCAAAACATAATTTCTTGGAGATTGTTTTCATACTGTACATGTGATCAGTTGAAGTGAGTCCTTTAGGTCATATCACACATGATCTGAGAGGCGACAGGTTATTTGGTTTGTACTACATGTGCAACCAGTAATAACACACAGAATATCAACAACAACTTGTATTATATAGTGACTTTAACGACCCAGGACACTTCACAGGAGCGTTGTGAAACAAAATTTGAAACCGAGCCACATAAGGAGATATTAGGGTAGATGAGGTAGGTTTTAAGAAGTATCTTAAAGGAGGAAAGAGAGGTGGAGAGGCGGAGAGGTTTATGGAGGGAATTCCAGAATTTAGGGCCTTGGCAGCTGAAGGCACGGCCGCCAATGGTAGAGCGATTAAAATCAGTGCTGCTCAAGAGGCCAGAATTGGAGGAGCGCAGATATCTCAGAGGGCTGGAAGGCTAGAGGAGATTACAGAGATAGGGAGCGGTGAGGTCTTGGAGGGATTTGAAAACAAGAATGAGAATTTTAAAATCAAGGTGCTACTTAACTGGGAGCCAATGTAAATCAGCGAGCACCGGGCTGATGGGTGAACAGGACTTGGTGTGAATTAGGACATGGGCAGCAGAGTTTTGGATGACTTCAAGTTCATGGAGGGTGGAATATGGGGGGCCAGCCATGAGTGCATTGGAATGGACAAGTCTAGGAGGTAACAAAGGCATGGATGAGGGTTTCAGCAGCTGATGAGCTACCACATATGATGTCAATTGAATTAGATTATACAACATGAGCAGTCTGAGATGCAGTGGGGTATTGATCTTCCAAAATTCCCTAGATTCTAGAAAGGTCCCAGCAGATTGGAAGGTAGAAAATGTAACCTAGCTATTCAAGAAAGAGGGAGAGAGATAACGGGGAACTACAGGCCAGTTAGCCTGACATCAGTCGTCGAGAAAATGCTGGAATCCATTATCAAGGAAGTGGTAACAGGGCTCTTGGAAAATCACAACATGATAAGGCAGAGTCAACGTGGTTTTATGAAAGGGAAATCGTGTTTAACAAATTTATTAGAGTTTTTTGAGACTGTAACTAGCAGGATAAAGGGAAACCAGTGGATGTAGCATATTTGGATTTCCATTTGATAAGGTGACACATACAAGGTTGCTATGCAAGATAAGGGCTTATGAGGTTAAATAGAACTGCTAACTTCTGACATACAGAAGTGCATGACCCACTGTTCCTCAGGCTCATGAATTACATGTTTCCTGGCACCAGTTCAATATCTTCCCAAATATCACCATTCCCAACTACAGATTGTAAGTGTAATGAAAAATAGAGATCGACGCTTCTCCACATGGTTCAATATAATATCCTGAAATGAGAGTAAAATCAATGACATTTATCCCAATTCAGGAAACTTCATATTTTAGTATCTCACAAACTAAAAGGGCTTAAATTGCAATTATCATTAATTCACTATGAGTGATAGATTTCAACAATTAATATTAGATATTTATCACACAGACACAAGCTGAAATCATATTCATTTCCATTGTGTCTTAAGAACACTTGTTATCTTCCCATTCTTCCAGGAACCCGCAATTGATGAGTAACCTTCAAGTGACTCCCCAGTTACCGATATCCATCAATGTAAAGCTCTACAGTTTGGGGCCTCCTGTTGGGAGTGCAGCGAAGGTTCACCAGACTGATTCCTGGGATGACGGGACTGACATATCAAGAAAGACTGGATCAACTGGGCTTGTATTCACTGGAGTTCAGAAGAATGAGAGGGGATCTCATAGAAATGTTTAAAATTCTGACGGGTTTAGACAGGTTAGATGCAGGAAGAATGTCCAGAACCAGGGGTCACAGTCTAAGGATAAGGGGTAAGCCATTTAGGACCAAGATGAGGAGAAACGTCTTCACCCAGAGAGTGGTGAACCTGTGGAATTCTCTACCACAGAAAGTTGTTGAGGCCAATTCACTAAATATATTCAAAAAGGAGTTAGATGTAGTCCTTACTACTAGGGGATCAAGGGGTATGGCGAGAAAGCAGGAATGGGGTACTGAAGTTGCATGTTCAGCCATGAACTCATTGAATGGCGGTGCAGGCTCGAAGGGCCGAATGGCCTACTCCCGCACCTATTTTCTATGTTTCTATGTTTCTATGTTTCTATGTTCTTAAGAAACTGACCTGAGAGATGCAAGATCAGTGCCGCACTGCTTTAGGAACTTCATTTTCATGGATGTGTAGCTGCTGACCTCAAAGTATGGTGAATATCGAAAATTTTCCATTTCATTCTACATCAGCTGGAGCAACAGGATTCTACCCCCAGCCGTAGCACTCTTGCCTTTGAGTCAGAAGGTAGTGGGTTCAAGCACCACTCCAGAGACTTGAGCACAAAAATTTAGGCTGACACTCCAGTGTTGGAGGTGCCGTCATTTGGATGAGACATTAAATCGATGCCTCGTCTGCCCTCTCGAAGTGGACGTAAAAGATCCCGTGACTATTTGAAGAGAAGCAGGGGAGTTATCCCTGGTGTCCTGGCCAATATTTATTCCTCAACCAGCTCCTAAAAACAGATTACCTAGTCATTCTCACATTGCTGTTTGTGGGACTTTGCAAATTGGCTGCTGTGTTTCCTACATTACAACAATGACGACACTTCATTGGCTGTGAAGTGTTTTCGGACATCCTGAAGCCATGAAATATGCTATATAAATGCAAGTCTTTCTTTTATAAGACACAACTGCTAAGTTTGGAACAAGCTTTGTTCATTTGAAAACTAAACATCATTTTTTACCACGGTGGCTAAAACCGCCCAGTTCCACTTCAGTAACATCGCCCGACTCTGTCCCTTTAGTGGGTGGGTTAATTAAAATGATCCTTGTTTCTCAAGGCTATTTTAATAAGAGACCCTGACTGTCCTATAGGAAGCATTCACACATCAGATTGCAACTCTAGTTGGGCATTTTCCTGGAGGTTTCATGAAATTACCTCCAGCCTCCAACCACCCCACTCAGTCAAACAACCTTTATTCCCCCTCCCCACCGATCTCCAATATTTTTATAACTAACACGCAAAGGCATTCAAAATCTTTAATTCCTGGAGACTTCAGGCCAATCATGAACGGTTGGCAACCCTATTCACGCATTGCTTATATGCAGTATGAACCAGACATATCTCTAAACATTACAAGGAAATGGGTATTTTAAACATTTTACAACTGCCACAACTCTTAGATGGGATTTTATATACAGACTGAAATTAGACCTGTGCTCTTTTATTCCCTGGTGCCTCTTTTCCATCCATCTTATATTTTTATATAAATGAGAATTTGCAAGGGTGGTTCTTCTTCCCATTTAAATCCCATGAGCAAACTTTTATAAACTCTGGCCGTTTAGTGCACCACTATTATTAGGAAATGGACAGCAATCCAATTGTTTAATTACATCTAATGGGAATTTGATTCATTTTCTTAGCTTGAGCAGGGCTAAGCTATCAAAATATTAAAAATGCTGATATTGTTTGTTTAATCTGACCACAGGATACATCAGAACATTCTTTCCCTAAATATTTAGCTTCATCTTATCTTAACAATGTTCTGCATGGAGAGAATAGCACTGACTGAAAAAAGGAGTTAGATTTATTTCTGATTGAATCTTAATGCTTCTTAACTGTGGATTTCCTTAAGGATTTGTGGAAAGGGCCTGAAATGCCATGAGAATCAAGGAACAGTGAGAGCAGGGACAAGACTACATTAAAGATAAAGATAGTTTACGAGATGGTGACCCATTGCATTGGTACATCGAAGTCCATGATATAGTTTGGTAGGATGTATGTTCATTTCTGTGACTCACAGCCAGGATCAATCTTGGCTGTTTTGTTGTGCTGGAGTGGGGGGGGGGGGGGGGGGGGGGGGGGGGGGGGGGGTGACAGGGGAGAAGCTGCTAAGCCATGGCTGAACCCTTCCCCACAGAGTAAATTAGTGAGGACACGTCATCCCTGGATCTTCTTGTGCACCTTATAATGGTTTATTTTGGGGACTGGTAATCATCATTGGAACCTTTGGAGGTTGTGGTAAAGATAAAGACATTCGATCTCCATTTTGAAGGTGAAACTTTGAAAGATCACCTGCATATAGCCAGCAAGACTATTGAGTATTGCTACACTTTCCCTTATTTTTTCCTCAGTAGTTCCTCGCTCCTCTACAGATGCCATGAGTAAAAGAAAGTTTGATGGTGAATGTCAGTCAAAATTGTGATTTGAAGTCGGGTGTTCAAGTCAATTCAGGACTCTCCATTCATGATTTTAGAGTTGGTGCAAAACTAATACATCAAAGATTCTATCCTCATATTTGCTGTGCAGCTGTAACAGGTAGAAATTCTGACATTCCATTAATGGTGCTGATGCAAATAACAATGAACCCCGATTGCTGTCTTTAGCGTATTGGAATATATTACATTCTACCACATAATATCCTCTACTTTGGAAAGCAGAAGAACATTTACTCTAGCAGACTATGACTTAGGTTATAAACCAAGATACAAATTTATGAGCAGCTAAATGAACAGCACTCAGTACTAGCATTAATTGCATTTATAGAAATTGCTAAATTTACTATCTCCTTGACATATCAAAAGAACAAAGACTCTGTTCTTGAGCTAACCCTCAATATAACATTGACCTTTGTGACATGGTCTATATTGTTGATGAGGCTATATGCTACCATATAGGGGTTCAGTAGCATAGTGGTTACATTACTGGATTAGGAATCTAGAGGTCTGGACTAATTATCCAGAGACGTACGTTCAAATTCCATCATGGCAGCTAGGGAATTTAAATTCAGTTAATTAAATAAATCAGGAATTTAAAAAAAGCTACGATCAGTAATAGTGACTATGAAACTATCAGATTGTAGTATAAAACCCATCTGGTTCACTAATGTCCATTAGAGAAGGAAATCTGCTGGCCCTACCTGGTCTGCACAGCACAGCAATGTGTTTGCCTCTTCACTACCCCCTGAAGTGGTGGCTTGCTACCACCTTCTCAAGGGCAATTAGGGATGGGCAATAAATACTAGCAATGCCCACATCCTATGAATGGATTTTTAAAAAGCTCTCTCATTAGCTTCATACCCCCTGCAGCCTCAGGCTAACTGACTTCTTGCTACAAAAATCCCAAAATATAGCTGCACATTTCTTTAAGGATATCACATAATAAAAATAAATCCAAAACTGTATTTCTATTAACTATATTAGCTGATCAGTCATTGATAGAATTTAAAACTGTGTTTATCCATACAAAATACAGCTGCCAATAAACATATCCTATTGAGAGCCCCATAGGACTCTGGTCATTGGTGAACAAGCTTGATCCATTAATCAGTTCCAAACACTTTGAAGGATCGGAGAACAGTGGCAAAAATCAACCTACACATATCACGATCTTGTGTCTATCAGCCAGTCTGGGATGCATATTTTCTTCGGGCTACAGAAACAACTAGCAGGACGCAATGTTAACCTTGCGTATTCTGTGACCAGCAAGAAGGATACCAATGATTGTATTGCCTTGAACTCCACTGTATTGACTTTCCCTGAAAAAAGTTCAACCTGATTTCCCTTCTGACTCCAAATATCTTAGTTTGTTAACCTTACGTCCCCTAAACCTTTGCCACAGTAAAAACAAATGCTGGATTAACTTTATTTGGAACCGTTTAATTTAAAAAAAAACTTTACCTGAATAACTTCTGAGTCTTCTCTTTTCGAAGAAAATCTAGCTCATCCACCTTAGCTTTTCCTCATGATTTAAACTTACGGTACTCAACCATCTTTGTTGCTCACCTCAATATTCTCTCAAAAAGCAAGAATATCCTTCCTATGATCAGGTAACTAGAACTAAACGCAATATTCTAGATTGGGCCAGAATGATGGTTCCCGTGGCAATAATTCAGTTGATCTGTACTGTGCTTCTGTTAATGCAACCCAGAACCATGTTTGTTTTTAACTACAGCCTAATTTAGAGCTGATAGTTTAATGAATTTATTCACAATAAGCCTTCAAATCCTTTTTGTCAGCATACTATAGGGAAGTTCTATTTAACACATATCTCCTCATCCAGTTCCTTTCTTTCATATTATTTTTACTTATTCATATTGAACTGCATCAGTTACTACCAACATAACTAAAAAAAGGCCCCCTGAATACATTGTTTCTCAGTATTTGGCCCACCTCCTATTTTTGTTTCATCTACACACTTAACATTTTTGCTTACAATATCCAAGCCATTTATATATTTTTTTTAAATCAAGTGACCAAAGACCATATCAGGAGTTTGTGCTGTTCGGGTATTTTCAACCTGAAATGTTTTTATTGTTGGTTGTCTTCCCCACCTTTTTAATCAATTATCTAAACAGCAACTCACTTTTAACTTGTGTTTTATGACTTCTTCTTTAGTTACAAATCATTGTGAAACTTTGTCAAAAGTTTTGTGAAAATGCCAAGTATGTAGTATCAGCTCATTATCCATCCATCCAATAATTTCTTCAACAAAAAACACACCGGCAAATTATTTAAATATGGACTCACTTTTCTGACTGTTCTTTAAATTGTGTTTTCCAGTGTTCACAGTGTTCTATCAAATACTTTCCCTACAACTGATGTTAACGTTATTGGCCTATTGTTTCCAGGTGTGTCTCTTGACACTATTTGAAATAATATAATCAGGCTAGGCACATTCCAAAACATCAGGGAATTGCTCCTGAGTTTAGCCAAGCTACAAATAATGGTTGATTGGAATAAGTGGGGACTGTGTTTGCAGATTAGAATTGGTGAGGGCTGGTGTTATTATAATAGGAGGGTACTGATAGGGAGAGGACTCCTTAGAGCAGATAGAACTGAGTCTATGATTAGTGTTGATGGGAGTTGGGTTTGTCCTATGAAGTATCATGGTAGAGAGACACTCCAAAGTCTATTAAATTTCCTATATTTCTTTTAAGATTTGTGTTTCTATTAGTTGTGCCCCTCTAAAAAGGAGGCACTCATTAAATTTGTTTTGGGTTTGATGACACTGGGGCGACTACAGAAAAGGTCCCTATAATGGACCATCAAACTGGGTTTCAAACTGTAAATGGGATGACTTTGTTTTTGATTCAACAGAAAGGTTACATTGGAATATAGGCTTTATGGTTGTCATCAATTGCATTGGAAGTTCCACAACATTCTGAGAGTGTTTTGAGAGAGATGAAAATTTAAGCAGACTTTGTGGCATCAGAAATGTATAAGGGATGTAGAGTAGGAGGAGCAGCTAGCAGTGATTGGAGGGGAAACGGACTACAGATGTTAAGCTGGAAAAAAAACCTATTTTTAAAATAGGAAAAACATGAAATTTTGCCCAAACCCATGAAGCTCCAGGGTGCTGCAGGGTATTAGAAAAATATCAAAAGATTTGAAGAGTATAGCTTGTCATCGTCAGGTGGGTTCCAATAAAAATATTTGGCTACTCCACTTTTTCCCATCTGGTTTCATTGGTCTGCCATTTTTAATAAAAAGCTTGAATTTAAACATTTTGAGAAATGTTTCAGAACAGCTACTGCCTCAGTTTATAACATTTATCGCCAGTGGCACTCAACAGCCCTTTCTGAAGTGTTTCATTGCCACCAGTTTAAATTCTGCATCAAATCAATTGCAGATTTTAAAGCTGGGATGGTTTTAACTAGATCCAGTCACTCTGAAGTCTGATTGTAAACAGAAAATTAGAAGCTGTTGAATCACCATTTAAAAAAACAACCAAGAACACAAGTTTCACTACTTGCATGATTTCAGCTGCAGGAGCTTGTACAGCACATGTGGATGTCCAGACTGCATAGTACTTCCATAAGCGGGAACTGAGGAGTGGGACATTTATTCCATGCATGTGTTATAAAATTCTTCCTTGCCAGTTTATAAATGGTTGTCCAGACAGTGCAGCGATTAAACATGTTTGTGCAACAGGTGTGGGTATACACACTGTGCTGCATAGTTCTGATATTACACATGCAACAAAGTACATCCCACATTGCACCATTTAATCAAGTTTTAAGCCTTATTATGGAAGGCACATGCTGTGTAAACTAGGCAGTCAGCAGGGCACCTGTAGAACACTGAACATATGCAGTATGAAGCCTTAATTGAGCATCCTTTCTATCAGATGATAAAAATTCAATAGGGGTGATATTGGCCAACAGCATTAGTGCAAAACGGGTTGATAGCGAATCAGCAGCTCGCTTTACACTGCGCTCAATTTTCTATTCCAATGGCCACGGTGTAAACCGGGGCTGTCCATTCATTATCAGCCCGTCTTGCATCTCTGGAGAAGACCAATTTCGCCCTCACTGTTTTTCAAAGTAGAAATGTGTTGCCAGCAATAATAGTTTACAAATTCTTAGAATCATTGGTTTTAACTGTTACTTTTGATAGACTGTACCCCCATTCATATTTTAGAAATCATTTCAAAATGTGACCATGTTTTTGAGAACCCCCTCACGCTTGCCTTGGTTTTTGGTGCAGTCTTCTTTGCTGCAGAAGCTCCCCCCTCACTGTCACAATGTTGGGTGATATGGTAACCGCACAGTGTTTACTGCACAAGATGGATATGGGTGAGGAAAGCTGATCCTAGCTCATCCCTCCATAGAAAGAATGAAGATTCCACATCACAGCATCTAGCTGTTTCTTACATGATTGCAAGGGTTTTGCCTCCACCACCTTCCCTAAAAATCCAAATTGGAAACAGGGTCAAAAGTTACCAATTTTGCAGGACTATGCCCTGCACCCCCAGGAACCCTGGAAAATGTCCAGCATCATATTGCCCTCTGAAAATTTTCAGGCATCTGGGGCGGTCACATAAAACAATCTTTAAGCCCCTTGCATAAGATAATGAGGGGCTGAAAGCTGTTTTTAGGTCCTCTCCAAGTAATTGGGCTGTCCTGAGTGGAGCATGCTTTGGGCTTTGGGCCTGCTCCACTCAGATTTACTAGGCGTGGATGCTGCCCAGCAAGAAGGTAAGCTCCTCCCAGCTCCACAGCACTCCCAAGGATGCTGCCAACCTGCGATCAGCCCCTCTCCTGTTGTCCTCTCCACCCCCCCTTCAGCACTTACCTGAAGGCCACTGGTGGAAAGCGGATCGAGATGCAGCTGCTGAAATGGGTGATCTGCTTATGGAGGCATGTCAGCCGCCAGCAGCTCGCCTAAGTTGTTGAAATATGGCCCAACGCCCAATGCCAGACCAGCCTCAGGTCTCCAGGTTGGGGTGCAGCATACGCCGATTCCGGGCCCGAAAATGGGTCCAGTCGACTTTCTCCTCCCAGGTTTCTCCAGTCTTTCCTCAATACTCAATCCTCTGTGGCTCTTCTCTGAAATGGCTCCAGTACTTGAAATTACGAATAAAGCACTATACAGCTTTAGCACAACATCTTCCAACGGGTAACTGAGCTTGCTATGCCATTGAACATTCTGTTTGCTTTGTTGATTGATGCTTGGCAGTAAATGGAAATGTCATTAACGCCTCTAGATCTCTGAACTATATCCATAGCTGTTCCAACACTATTTATGAAGTATTTTTATCACCAATTTTTCTCTTTAAAATGCATTTGCTCATATTGAATTTAATTTGCTTGCAGTCAGCCCCTGCAGTTAGCCCAGTTATACATTAACTCATTTTTTAGGTCTAGAGGACCTCTTTAGGATCAACTGCCCCTTCCCACCCTCACTTAGTTTGGCTTCACCTGAAAACTTGGCCAATCAATTATTATTCAAATCGCCAGGCCTGTCAAGTTGGACTCCTTTCAAATTCAAGAATATTTACAGCACCTCTGCTTTTCTCTGATACGAACTTCCAACTGGCCATTACTTTCAGTCATCTGTGATCTCAGTGAGCTTCCAATATTTTAGTTTAGTTGAAAATATTGGTTTCATGATGAAAATCTAACTGTAGATTCTGATACCAGCTCAAACATATGTGAGACACCTAACCTTATTCATATACAAAGGGGCCACAATGGTGCAGGGTCATGGTTATACACAGAATGTCACTTTACATCTATCTGAAAGATTTCATTCATTGTTTGAAAAACTTAATCATGTTTCTTTCTGCAGTGAGGACAGGTTGGGGTAATTTTGACTTTGGGCGATAGAGTAAAACAGGTGATATCAGCTGACGCCCTCATCCATGCCTTTGTTACCTCTAAACTTGACTATTCCAACACACTCCTGGCTGGCCTCCCACATTCTACCCTACGTAAACTAGAGGTGATCCAAAACTCGGCTGCCCAGTCTCCTAACTCGCACCAAGTCCTGCTCGCCCATCACCCCTGTGCTCGCTGATCTACATTGGCTTCCAATGTAAAAATTCTTATCCTTATCTTCAAATCCCTCCATGGCCTCACCCCTCCCTATCTCTGTAATCTCATCCAGCCCTACAACCCCCCCGAAATGTCTGCGCTCCTCCAATTCTGCCCTCTTGAGCATCCCTGATTATAATCGCTCAACCATTGGTGGCCATGCCGTCTGTTGGCTAGGCCCCAAGCTCTGCGTAAACCTCTCCACCTCTCTACCACTCTTTCCTCCTTTAAGACGCTCCTTAAAACCTACCACTTTGACCAAGCTTTTGGTCATTTGTGCTATTTTCCACTTATCTGGCTTGGTGTCAAATTGTTTATCTCACAATACTCTTGTGAAGTGCCTTGGGACGTTTCACTATGTTAAAGGCGCTATATCAATACAAGTTGTTGTTGTTGTTGTTGTTAAACACTTCTCCCGATTATCATTTGGAAACGAAAATCGGGAGCGGTATTTAACGGGTGACGGAGCCAATATTGCGCGTTTGCCACTATTGTCCAAAGTCAGAATTCCCATTGTCTCTACCTAATAGGGTGTTGTGCTCGTTTTAAGTACTTCTCTCATAACATTGTAGTTGTAGGTCCCATATCCAGTTCCATGTTGCTGCCTTCATGAGCAAATAATTCATTGGTAGTTGTATTTCATGACACTTTCCACACGATATATTGAGGCACACACAGTGATGGGATCAAAATCACGATGTCAATACATTAGCAATTGCAGCTCCTAGTATTCATTGATCAATAAAACAGCATTGCAAAGTTTGCACTGTGGCACATATATTGTGGCATTTATTTTTTTGTATGCTGCTTTGTTGGGAATGTGGGAGGGGAGTCTTTAAGCCTACTTGTGTTTGAAATGTTTCACAGCTTTTTGCTAGACAGGGTACCACTACCAAGACAATGGATTCTCTGTCTTGACTCATGAAAATGTACTCGCCAAGCAATAGCACTGGAGGCAAATCAAAGTACTGGCCATCGAGCCTGCTGTCTGACTGTAGGTGCTGGAGCACAAACAGGAGTATGAGGAGCTGAGAAAGCAAAAGGCTTTTGAAAAGGAAAACAATGTAATGGAGAAACTATGATAAATAGCATCAAGTTTAAGTTGTTCCATTCAAATTACCATTTTTATTCTCATCTACAACATGATTAGCATTTTATTTTAAACAGATATTATAAATATCTGGAACTATCAGTGGGGAATAGGCTAATAAATCAATCCTTTGTGTAGGCAAGAAACTATTATAATAAACAAAGTGATTTCAATGTATCCTATTTGAACACGGCTTCCATCAAACATGTCTACAGTTATCCGCGTGCAAACTTTTCTGTTCAATGTTTGATTGAAGCTTTTGAAGTGATTTGAACCTTTACCACAGACTTGTACTTCGCTATTAATCCACCTCATACAACAATATGGTTGTCTAGGTATCTCTCTGTTTACACAACTTCTTTCAAACACTGTTTAGGCTGGCTGCTGTGTGCCCCACCTTTCAAGAGTACTGGTCCATTATCCTTTTAAACCCTATAATAATGATCCACAACAGACAAACATTTAGTGCGTGATCCCTTAAACAAACTAGAGGCCATCCAAAAGGGTTGTTTCTCAATGTTTCAATATGGCAGGAAGATGCAAGTGCAAGTGACTAAAGAGCATTGCTCCTTTATCCAGGCTGCAAGACTTTTGCTAGAAAGATATGATGGGGATAAAACTTCTATCTTCACTAAAAGCAGACCTGAATAAAATGTTTTAGAATATAAAGAAAGCACTGATGGTTGAATTTCCCAAATGTTTGGTGCTGCTCTGACTCGTCTAACCCTCCAACAACGGATGACCATTATTGAAAAGTTAGTAAAATGCCAATGTTTGTTTTTGGACTTTCAGAAAGCTTTTGACAAGGTCCCACACAAGAGATTAATGTGCAAAGTTAAAGCACATGGGATTGGGGGTAGTGTGCTGACGTGGATTGAGAACTGGTTGTCAGACAGGAAGCAAAGAGTAGGAGTAAATGGGTACTTTTCAGAATGGCAGGCAGTGACTAGTGGGGTACCGCAAGGTTCTGTGTTGGGGCCCCAGCTGTTTACATTGTACATTAATGATTTGGACGAGGGGATTAAATGTAGTATCTCCAAATTTGCGGATGACACTAAGTTGGGTGGCAGTGTGAGCTGCGAGGAGGATGCTATGAGGCTGCAGAGTGACTTGGATAGGTTAGGTGAGTGGGCAAATGCATGGCAGATGAAGTATAATGTGGATAAATGTGAGGTTATCCACTTTGCTGGTAAAAACAGAGAGACAGACTATTATCTGAATGGTGACAGATTAGGAAAAGGGGAGGTGCAACAAGACCTGGGTGTCATGGTACATCAGTCATTGAAGGTTGGCATGCAGGTACAGCAGGCGGTTAAGAAAGCAAATGGCATGTTGGCCTTCATAGCGAGGGGATTTGAGTACAGGGGCAGGGAGATGTTGCTACAGTTGTACAGGGCCTTGGTGAGGCCACACCTGGAGTATTGTGTACAGTTTTGGTCTCCTAACTTGAGGAAGGACATTCTTGCTATTGAGGGAGTGCAACGAAGGTTCACCAGACTGATTCCCGGGATGGCGGGACTGACATATCAAGAAAGATTGGATCAACTGAGCTTGTATTCACTGGAGTTCAGAAGAATGAGAGGAAATCTCATAGAAACGTTTAAAATTCTGACGGGTTTAGACAGGTTAGATGCAGGAAGAATGTTCCCAATGTTGGGGAAGTCCAGAACCAGGGGTCACAGTCTCAGGATAAGGGGTAAGCCATTTAGGACTGAGATGAGGAGAAACTTCTTCACCCAGAGAGTGGTGAACCTGTGGAATTCTCTACCACAGAAAGTTGTTGAGGCCAATTCACTAAATATATTCAAAAGGGAGTTGGATGAAGTCCTTACTACTGGGGGGATCAAGGGGTATGGCGAGAAAGCAGGAATGGGGTACTGAGGTTTATGTTCAGCCATGAACTCATTGAATGGCGGTGCAGGCTAGAAGGGCCGAATGGCCTACTCCTGCACCTATTTTCTATGTTTCTATGTTTCATAGTTTTCTTAAACATGTGGTTTGCTTCTATATGTCTGCTGACAACACTCAGTTTTATCTCCATTGAACTCCCTCCCTAAATACCTCGAACGTGTTACTTCTCTCTGCCATTAAAGTGGTAACCTTTGAAGAGCTGCTTGTTTTTGAGTCAGAAGGCCCTAGGTTCAAGCCTCACTCCAGAGACTTTAGCATATAATCCATACTGACACTTCAGTGCAGCACTGAGGGAGCTGCTGTCTTTTGGATGAAACGTTAAGCCAAGGCCCTCTCAGGTGGATGGAAAAGTTCATTATTTGCACTATTCGAAGAAGAGCAGGGGAGTTCTCCAAGTGTCCTGGCTAATATTTTTCACTCATCCAACAGCATTAAGATACAGATTTTCTGGTCATGTCTTGCATTATTGTTTGTAGGAAATTACTGTGTGTAAAATTGGCTGTTGCATTTCCTTCATTACAACAGTACTTAATTAGCCATGAAACACTTTGGGATGTTCAGAGGTCCTGAAAGACACTATATAAGTGCAAGCACTTTCTTTTTCTTTACACAGCTCCTCAAAACCTTTCTTTATGGCCATGACTTTGGACCTTTCTGCTAACTCATCTGCTCGCTTGCCATCTGCACACTTGAAGGCACTATACCAATACAAAGTATTGTTGTTGAATTCATTAATGAAAATTCCCTGCTCCAGTCAAATCTAAAAATGAGTATTTTACTCTAGGTCAGACCTAGTATTAGTGATCCTAATGAAGGGGAAGGTTTCAAAATATCACAGCGGCAGAATTCAAGGTGCAAATCATAGGGACTGAAATTGATGAAGGCTAAGGCCCGCCCAAAGGACTGCCGATGGCCGTCGAGAGACCGGGTGGTACTTTGCCTGGAAGGTCCTTCTAAGAGAGGTGGCAGTACCACCTGGCAGCCAAATAATGGCTTGCACTGGCAATCTGGGCGGCAGCGGGCGGCAGCTCTCAATCTCGGTGGCAAAGGCTCTTGCCACCGAGGATGGAGTCGGGATCAGGGAGGGTGGAAAACCTGAAAATAAAAATTATAGGAAACAAAAAAAAAAACACCGGAACCCCTTCAGGGCCCCATCCAGGTAAGTCTCTGTAAAAAAAAAAAAACATTTTAAAATGTTTTCACTAACCTTTTTTTCCCCTTCTTCGTACCTACCATCAGGGTTAGAGCAGACTCCACGCAGCGGTCCTTTCCCCCTGCTGGCATCGACTCCCGCCGACTCCCGCCCGCACCGATCTGGCACCTCAGCAGGCAGGAGGCCACTTGCGCTACTTGGCCGGCAGAGAACATCAGCGGGTGGCTCCCAGCGGTACTCCCCTCCCGCCCGCTCCAGCCCAAGTGGAAACTGGGAGAGAGAGGAAACCGGAGGCAAAACTCGGCGGCAGTGGGTGGTAAGGCCACCAATATCGGGCCCATAGATCCTTAGCCAGAAATGCTGCACATTGGATTAGGTGATAACAGGAGGGGAAAATAGGTCAAAATGAGCACAGAGAGTAAGATGTTATTATCCAAGGATGAGGTATGAAGACATTCTCCTGCCCTCCAGAAAATTGATTTTTGACCCTTTCTCACTTTTCAGAGCAGTATATGTTGGAACAAGTATCATTCTTTCAATTGCTACCCTGAGCTTCTGCCTTTCAACTCCAAAACAATTCTAATAAGTTTGTGTGTATTGTCTTTTCTTTAAATTACACCTCATGCCTTTAAAATTAAGCTCATTTTTGAACACATCTAGATATACTATTCTCACAAGAAAGCACAGTGTAATTGCCCAAATATCACAATGGCCCAGAATTTACGCATTATTTTCGTTGCAATGTGATGCCGTTTGTCTGAGCAAATTTGCACGGAATTGAAGTGCGATAGTTTCACGCCAGAATCTTGCTACGTGTGAATTTCCTTGATTATTTGCTTCGCTCCTGAGTTACATCCGCCAAAGTTCCACTTAGCTCATTAACGTAACTCCACACCCATGCACATGATCGGAGAACACTCAGCATTCATGCCAGATCTGAATGGGTGTAAATTTACGCACAAATTTCAAATTTCTCTTACTGAGACCTGCACTATACTTAGCCAAAGTGGTTATCAGCCTCAGCTGTCAAATTGCACCCACCAAATGTTCAGATGGACGAAGTTGCTGGAATACGTTCCCGATGGGCTTGCCCATGCTCTGCGTAAAAGTGAAAGAGGCTCCGAGAGTGAGACGCCATGCGAGAAAACAGCACTCATCTTTTTACACTCATGCTATCTCCCCTATTGTGCTCGTTTTTCGGTGGTTTACATGCTGCGGTGTAGGCAAATGTCTTCCACAGGAAATTTGGGCATATGCTCCCATTGGCAAGATCGGCGTAGAAACCAGTACACTTTCAGTGTAAATGTGATCGACGGACCAAAGATTTTCCCAAGAGGTACTCCCTGCAAGGACTACTCTCTACGGTGAGTGTTATATTGCAGAATCATCCAATATATGTTCAGAGGTTCTACTTTTTCTCTATCCTACGCAAGCACATTTCCTCTTCAACTAAATCAGTCACGTCCAAGATTCTTGGCAAATTGTAAACGGTCAATACATTGAAGTCTGACCTCCACATTATGGCATTGTATACACAAGCAGTGGAGGATATTACTGACAAGGCAAAGTCAACTACATCAAGTAAATTCAAAGATACAACATCAAATTTTAGGAGCTTTTTTAATATTTATTTTCATCTGTAGTGATGCTTAAGCATCATTCATTACATAGAGCGCACATCGAGGTATTTTTATGATTGTATTTTCATTTTACTGAAAAATAAATAATAAAACTTAAAATAAAAAGTGAAAATAAAACAGTGCATCGAACTAGTTTGATCTGACAACAGGTTCTACGTGGCAACCCGTGTCAAAAATGAACAGCCAAGAAAATCCAAGGGCAGTCCACAAGTACTGGGCAATGTCCATCTGCTTCCTCAGTCGCTGATCCCATCCATCAAAATGTGTGGGATCAGGGGGAAAGGCCATGAGTAATGGGTCTTTGATGGTTTGGGGGGGGGGGGAACTTTGGGGTGCCCTCTCCCCGACTGCCACTGAAAGGGGCCAGAAATGCAAAGTGAAGTTTGCCAGGCCAGATAGGGTGCCATGTTCTCTCCCCGGAGAAGAGATGATGCTATCGCAAGTACCCCCTGTATCAGGGGCCATTTGTAATATTTTAGTACAGTCTTGTGCCCTCAGCTTTGGAAGTCAAAACAGTGATCCTGGCTTGGCCTGGCCCCCAGGTCTGCCCCTGCTGCCAAGGTATATCCCCGGGAAAATCCAAAGCTGGGTCCTGACTGCACGTCGGGATTCCCGTCCCCTTATGACAATGGCCTTGTGAGGGTGGTTGAAAGCTCTGTCCACACAAAGCCATCCTGAAACTTTGCCCCAAAACTAGATCAGCGGAAGAGTTTGCAGCCTTTCTGGCAGATTCCTGCCATGGTTAGACTGGAGGTCCACTGGAGTGTCAGTGCCTGAAAATCAAGACTACTGCTCTGAGCCTGAGCACAAGCAGTGCTTTGTAGGTAAAGCAGGATTATCTCTGTTGTCGTT
Organism: Pristiophorus japonicus; assembly: GCF_044704955.1. Classification (NCBI taxonomy): domain Eukaryota; kingdom Metazoa; phylum Chordata; class Chondrichthyes; family Pristiophoridae; genus Pristiophorus; species Pristiophorus japonicus. The sequence continues at coordinate 258,869,597 of NC_091982.1, read as the reverse complement.
TCGTCACTTTCTCCTACAACAGTACACTCCACATCTGGATGAATGAACTTTGACATTTATAATGGTTAAGTGGCTCATTAGCTGCTTAAAAAGCATTAAAGGATCATTATTGCAGGTGCATCATGATTGGCTGGTATCTTTTCATTACTGCTAATTAAATCACTTTCTTGGGCCTTCCATATTTCAACACCACGCATTACACAATTTCATTAGTAGGTCGTTATTATCGCACATGAAACATTCATTTCTCCCTTTTACAGAAAAAGAGGAGTTTTGACCCGATGTTCTTTGATTACTGATCCACTTGGTGACCTGTCAAAGGAGTGGAAAGAACCAGGGGCTTTACTTCATTGCCAACTGTGAGTGACTGAAAATTGCTAAATTTACACTGCTAATGACTATCTGTCTAGGTCAAAGGTTAAGTGCTGCATTGTTAGAATATTCTGCATATGCAGCAAAAAAGCATGTATTAATCAGGTAATAACTAGCCTCAAGAGAAAGCCATACTTTCATTTAGTTCTGTGGTAATACATTAATTCAGCTTGTGATCCTCTAATTTACATATGATTTCCTTATACAAACTTGGGTCCAGGAAGTAACAACAAATGCTTTGTTTTCTGTTTCTTGGTTCCAGGTCATGACGGACCACATTTCAGCCTTTCCTAAGTGTACAAACGTCTCACACATATTTACACAAGTGAACATAAATATATTTGCACACCAACAAGTTGGTAAACAGAGATGGTGTTCACAACCAGATTTGCATATCACAGGACCAGCTACCTCAATACTGGCTATATATATAAAACTTATTCACTGTATACTTCTTGCTTGGAATAAAGCAAATCTAACTGAAGCACCAGAAATTATCCAACCATTACTATCTCTTTCCTCACAAACCTGTATGATGTTTGCAATAAAAATATTGTCTTCTGTATTTCCAGGATTTCAATAATTTAATACGGAGTTGTGGCTTACACAAGAAACTGCAACATTTGGGTCTAGGCATAGATCAGGCCTGACTGCTTGAAAATACTCATGAAGTTTACTCTAATAATGACTGTTTTCTTTATGGTTGTTTTCTTTAACCAAGGTGGCACTTTGGGTATATAGCATTTATAACAGAAACTAGTACAAAACATTTACAATAAAAGTGGGAAATTTAAAAAGAACTTAAAAGATAGAGCTTTTAGGAGCTCTGTAATTCACGGAGCTCCCATTCGGCCCTCTCCAAATGGGAAAAGTATGCATCCATCCCAATCCCATTTGAGTGACACAACACTGAGCTAAGCTTGATTTAAACCCATTTTAATATTTCAATGATATCACTCATTTTTGGTGAGACTACTTTAAAAGACTTGCCAGAGTATTGCTCGCAGCACAAATTGACACAGATCCATCTATAGAGAACCAAGGCGGCTTTTACACTTCTGTGCCATCAGTCTGAGAGAATGGAAATCTCCCCTTACATTCCACCAGATTGTACATTCCTAAGATTTCTATCACTGACTATCTGTCTATTGCATGAATAGAGCTGGCTGACTCTTCTCTGTATTGCCCCTTGTAGACATGACATTGTAAGTGCAAGTATATGGGTCACGATAGCCTGATACTAAACTATATTTTCAGCAGTGGAATAAGTTGTATATATATTAAATAACTTGTGCGCTCTCAATCTGTAGTGACAAACATAGAGCAGTAAATGGTCCAATCAATGCATTATTGAAGAGTAGTTATGCTTCTGAAATTAGACAAAGCTGGTGTCCAGTAATACATCAATGGTCTTAGGTCAGACTCTGCATAGGCACTGCACCTCAATCTTGCTCCAAATGTTAAATGCAAGTGACCACCTAAAGTGACTGGACTGAATCTTTGAATATTGATTTTGCATATAAGATACTGCGTTTGTACTTAGTGCACATATTATAGGCTGACCATACGTTCCTGTTTTCCGGGGACAGTCCCCAGATGAGATACTGGGTCTCCGGGCAAACAATGTCCCTGGAAGAGTCCCTGGTTCAGAAAACTTAGAGTCTTTGTTTTTTTTTAAACGCCGATGTACAGAAACCTTGAGGGGAGATTCTCAGCTCATTCCCGCCGGTTTGAGTTCAGGAACGTATTCCAGGAGCCAGTTGAATAGAGGTGATGATGGTGGCCCCGCTTTCCCACAATGCAGCATGGCGGAGAAAATGTCTCATTGATAGCTCGGGCTGCACTGCACTTTGGGAACTGAGTCACTTGACCCCATGTTTTGGCCAATGGTGACTGGACGGAGTGTGGAACCTTTAAAATGCACGGGAGAAGCCGAGGGCACAGTGGGAGCTGGTGGGTGAGTGGATTTACTTTACCTCAGATTAGTATGGTACATCATGTTTTTCTTACTGAATAAGGCAAGCTCTAAATTCTCTCACTGGAAAGAGGTTTCTGACACCTTCTGAGACAGAGGGTGTTTCAGACCTTATATGGAAAATCTCAGTCTGTTTGGAACAGATTCAAAATTGAAAAATTAAAAGTTAGGGTATTCGGGACGTGTATAGATGGTACATACACAGTATTTGGATCATATACAGTAGACACCTCAAATCACTGAAAAAATACCACCAACTATGTCTCCGCAGATCCTGCAAATCCCCTGGGAGGATAGTGCACCAACATTAGTGTTCTCGATCAGGCGAACATCCCCAGCATCGAAGCACTGACCACACTTGACCAGCTCCGTTAAGTGGGTCACATTGTCCACATGCCCGACACAAGACTCACAAAACAAGCGCTCTACTCAGAACTCCTATACAGCAGCCGATCCCCAGGTGGGCAGAAGAAACATTTCAAGGATACCATCAAAGCCTCCTTGAAAAAGTGCAACATCCCCATCGACAGTTGGGAATCCCTGGCCAAAGACCGCCCTGAGTGGAGGAAGAGCATCTGGGAGGGCACTGAGCACCTCGAGTCTCGTCGCCGAGAGCATGCAGAAAACAAGCGCAGGCAGCGGAAGGGGCATGCGGCCAACCAGACTCTCCCCCCACCTTTCATTCAACAACAGTCTGTCCCACCTGTGACAGAGACTATCATTCCTGTATTGGACTGGACAGACACCTGAGAACTCACTTTTAGAGTGGAAGCAAATCTACCTCGATTTCGAGGGACTGCATATGATAGGGATGGCACTATTTGCCAGAACACCTGCAAAATTCAAGATACGGTGTAAAGTGAAAAATGACATTGTCTCTCCATGTATTCTACTAGCAAAAGCAGCAAAGTCGCTATGCGGGTTTTCTTGAAATGCCTCCAGGCTGCTTTGCTGTGCTCCCTGTGTGTCCATGGATTCGGTTTAGAAAATATGGTCGCCTTAGCATATTAAAAAAAACTCCCTGTTTATCACAAGACTGGTTGTTCCATTTTATTTTGATCAGCTGTGTGTCTGACACAGAAACCCCTCACCATGTCTAAAAGACTCCAAACCAAACTACTGAGAAATCCACACATGTACAACCTCTGATGGTCCACTACTGAGTGCATGTTTTCTCTCCGCACGAAATACCCCACTTACTTAATATCACAACTTTGGTGTAGGATGGCAGACCCAAAGATTAGAGATTCCAATGTACGTGCAAGGATACTGATGGTGTTTAACCTGTTAAAATTGCACAACTTACCAATACAGAGTAATTCCAAGTGTCCCACTGTTTGTCCAGCTAGGAACAACCTCCTGTTGGACATTGGATTATAGTCTTATATGGAGTCTATTGGGAAGAATCTGGCCCTTCATGACAAGGCTACCCTCCAGGTTCCAGTATGCCCACTCTGTCGGCCTAACTAATGGAACTTCGAGGGTGGACTTGTCACTAGGGGGCAGATTATTTCCAATAGACTCCATATAACCAAGCAATCCAATGGTCAGCAGGTTATCAGTACCCTGGAGTATTGTCCACCTGTTTGCTTCAGGTATCAGATTACTGAGACTATTATATAGGGTTAACTTGGTTCCAAACTTCCATCCTAAAGCTTGTCTTCTTGGAGCCACTTCAGCCTCAAATAGACCCTGCTTAGCTTCCACCCAAACCCGTTCGTTATAATCTACCAAAATTCTCTGGACTCTGGGGAGGTATCAGCGGATTGGAAAGCAGCTAATGTAACGCCTCTGTTTAAAAAAGGGGGCAGACAAAAGGCAGGTAACTATAGGCCGGTTAGTTTAACATCTGTAGTGGGGAAAATGCTTGAAGCTATCATTAAGGAAGAAATAGCGGTACATCTAGATAGGAATAGTGCAATCAAGCAGACGCAACATGGATTCATGAAGGGGAAATCATGTTTAACTAATTTACTGGAATTCTTTGAGGATATAACGAGCATGGTGGATAGAGGTGTACCGATGGATGTGGTGTATTTAGATTTCCAAAAGGCATTCGATAAGGTGCCACACAAAAGGTTACTGCAGAAGATAAAGGTATGCGGAGTCAGAGGAAATGTATTAGCATGGATAGAGAATTGGCTGGCTAACAGAAAGCAGAGAGTCGGGATAAATGGGTCCTTTTCGGGTTGGAAATCGGTGGTTAGTGGTGTGCCACAGGGATCGGTGCTGGGACCACAACTGTTTACAATATACATAGATGACCTGGAAGAGAGGACAAAGTGTAGTGTAACAAAATTTGCTGATGACACAAAGATTAGTGGGAAAGCGGGTTGTGTAGAGGACACAGAGAGGCTGCAAAGAGATTTAGATAGGTTAAGCGAATGGGCTAAGGTTTGGCAGATGGAATACAATGTCGGAAAATGTGAGGTCATCCACCTTGGAAAAAAAACCAGTAAAAGGGAATATTATTTGAATGGGGAGAAATTACAAAATGCTCCGGTGCAGAGGGACCTGGGGGTCCTTGTGCATGAATCCCAAAAAGTTAGTTTTCAGGTGCAGCAGGTAATCAGGAAGGCGAATGGAATGTTGGCCTTCATTGCGAGAGGGATGGAATACAAAAGCAGGGAGGTCCTGCTGCAACTGAACAGGGTATTGATGAGGCCGCACCTGGAGTACTGCGTGCAGTTTTGGTCACCTTACTTAAGGAAGGATATACTAGCTTTGGAGGGGGTACAGAGACGATTCACTAGGCTGATTCCGGAGATGAGGGGGTTACCTTATGATGATAGATTGAGTAGACTGGGTCTTTACTCGTTGGAGATCAGAAGGATGAGGGGTGATCTTATAGAAACATTTAAAATAATGAAAGGGATAGACAAGATAGAGGCAGAGAGGTTGTTTCCACTGGTCGGGGAGACTAGAACTAGGGGGCACAGCCTCAAAATACGGAGGAGCCAATTTAAAACCGAGTTGAGAAGGAATTTCTTCTCCCAGAGGGTTGTGAATCTGTGGAATTCTCTGCCCAAGGAAGCAGTTGAGGCTAGCTCATTGAATGTATTCAAATCACAGATAGATAGATTTTTAACCAATAAGGGAATTAAGGGTTACGGGGAGCGGGCTGGTAAGTGGAACTGAGTCCACGGCCAGATCAGCCATGATCTTGTTGAATGGCGGAGCAGGCTCGAGGGGCTAGATGGCCTACTCCTGTTCCTAATTCTTATGTTCTTATGTTCTTATCTGACCTGCACCACCTAGAAGGACAAGGGCAGCAAGCACATGGGAACACCACCACCTCCAAGATCCCCTCCAAGTCACACGCCATCCTGACTTGGAAATATATCGCTGTTCCTTCATCTTCTTTGGGTCAGAATCCTGGAACTCCCTCCCTAACACCAGTGTGGGAGCACCTTCACCACAAGGACTGCAGCAGTCCAAGAAGGTGGCTCGTCACCACCTTCTCAATGGCAATTAGGGATGGGCAATAAATGCTGACCTTGCCAGTGACACCCACATCCCATGAACGAATAAAAAAAGATAGTAGCTGTATGTATAATAATATAATGGTACTATCTTTATAACAGGACTGAAGATCTCAACATTGGCTATGTATAATGGCGTTAATTGCATTAGTGCTTACCTTGCATAATAATGCCGCACATACCGATACTAAATGAACTCGTTTGGACTGGGGACAATTTGTGTATATAGGATGAACCGTCTATGGAGCTCCCTACAAGAGAGGTGTGCACAGTCTATGGGTATGCCTGATGTTTCAGTGGGTGCAAACATGTAAAGAATCAACATGTTATTCAGCTCCGAGTTTTTATTGCGCAAAACAGCAAACAGTGGGAGCGGGGTGGTGGGAGTAAGCATCAAGGCGCAGATCTCAACTTCTGACTACAATCTCTCACTTCATCCCTGCTTTTTAAGAAACGTTTCTTTTCTTTAGCTCCAGTTGAAATAAAAAGTCGAAACATCAACACTACGCCCTGTTGAAACTTTGCAGTCTCTTGCACATACTCTGGAAAATGTAATAGTAGATGCATATTGAAAATAAACACGCCAGGTAATGCACACTTGTGAAAGTATTGATCCATTTATTTTAACGTGCTCAGTGTTTCTTTGAAGAGGACGATCAGGTAACAGGATGTTTTGCACCATCCCCTTTAAGAATGCTACTTTTGCCATGTCCCTTTTAAAATTTTTCGTTGCCAATCTTTTCAATTCTTTGTCAAATCACAAACGCCAGAGAACCATGAGAATCATATTGCAAGAAAAACAAATTACGATTAATTTGCATTAACTTTAATCGCTGCTATGCCGGACTGAAGCGGTTCGATCCAGAAACTGGAGAATAAATTGTCCTTAATAATTGGAATAACCTACATTGTTACTGTTTTGATCTTTAGTAAACTACATTCACTAAAGTGCTTCCATTGACATGACAAGGCTGGGAATGAGTTGTAGAAAGTATGATTGCTGTTTGTGGTCCTCGACTCCCTCGGGATAAGATTAAGAAAATAGGGAATATTACTGTGTGGGAAAAACTAGCCACCAAACCGTGTTCCCCACACCTTCCACATGAAGCGCATGTGTGATGGCCGAGGCCACGGTGGTTGTATGAATTTGCAAACTTCTAACTCAATGGAGGCTTGTTAGTTTAAGCTTTAATTGCGCTCCTAAAGTTGCCTTTGGTGTGGAGGGTGTTCCGAATGATGTAAAAGCAGGTTTATTATTGGGCCGTGTATGGCAATAGCCTGCGCCTCCAGAGCCATGTGGAGCAGAGTATCTGTGGGACACCTCTCTTCCTCAAGGCCACATGGCAAACCTCTCGCCGCGGGGATTTACCCTGAACTCACTTGTTTTAGTTTGGAGTTAGCGAATTATGATTGGTTATCATATCATAAGGCTGCGCTCATAAGGCTCCATATTGTGTGCCTGTTCCCCAGCCCCCCTTTGCCTGGAGGTGTTCAGCTGTACAATATGCCCACCGCCCGCCATGGTGTATGACTGCCAGGGGTCCCCGCCTTTGAGGCCAGCATAATGAGATGCTGAAGCTTATAAAGGAGGTGAAATAATTTTAAACACAGACACACAACGAGTTTATTTATTTATAAAGCAGTTAAAAGTAGTCTAGGGATTGGAATATTCAGTGTTGACATTGTACAGGACTGGCTTCACGCCAGGGTAGGTCTCAAGGGGAAACGCAGTGGACAAGGAATTCAAACCCTTCCCTTTCCCGGTGACTTAATAGGAATCAATAATCACCCTCGGCGGGGGAAGGTCCAAATAGTTCTAACTTGCTTGCTCTTTTAAAACTTCAATCCTCCGAACGGGATGATGAAATGTGTTGGCGGTCGGTTTATCGGGCCGTGTCCTGAGTGATGTGACTCAGTAAACTTCAGGTTGCAGTCGGGCCGGCTATTTGAATTCGAGCTCAGAGGCTAGCGTCCAATTAATAACGTAATTGGGATGAATTTTGCCTATGATTCCACCTCTCCCTCTAGTTAGTGCAGAGATTCGCCCCGGCATCCTCTTTCCAAAAAAATCCACAGAGATCACAAAAAGGTCGCCTCACAACTCAACAAACCCGATTAAAGAACCCGAACTGAATCAGCTTTATAGGTTTTTCCAAAATTTATCTCCGCTTATACTCCATTCACCACGACACAGGGTTAAATTATTTTAAACACTGACTCTTTTATATATGTTGGTCCCTTTATCAGTTCCCCTCATCTCCATCACTCCTAATCCTTCAAGTGTATGAAACAAAATAATGAAAGCTTTTTTAAATTGTAGACTTAAATACGAAAGATTTCAGTAATATTGCATTGTGTTTTGAGGCTAATTTGTTTCCTTTATTTTATTCACGGCCCTGGGTGATAATACAATGCATTGATGTTTGCAACACACCGCGTCCCTTCCTCCGACGGTGCAGATATTCCTGCGGTAATGGTAAACTCCATGTGCAGAGCGCGAAGTGGGAAAGTAACCGCGCTCTCTGTGTGGGAAAATAAGGTGTAAAGTTGAATTTGAAATCAACTCATCGCCTGGAGCACAATGACTGCAAGTGACCTAACACTCAACAGCCAGACAGAGAGAGCGAAAGAAACAGATAAGGAGATGCAAACATAGGGAAACAGTTAGAAGAGAGAGTCAGAAAAGAGAGAGTGAGAGAAACAGATAGTGAGACGCACAAAAACACCAGACCGAGAGAGCAAGGGGCAGAATCACTTTTTAAAATTCAAGCACACACATTCCCCTTCAAAACGCCAATTTCTCAAACCCAACGTGAAGCCGCTGGGTTAAAGAAATTCTGAACACTTTGGAGATTTCTTTAGGTTAAACAAAAGCTAAACTTCATCGCCAACCTCGCATTGAAATGGGAGCACTATAACCGTGTAAACCACAGATTCAGAAGTTATGAAGAAAAAGAGAAAACTAACTAGAGATGGGAACTTGTGTGCGGGCCAGGCGGCAGCGCTCAGTGTTGAAGGGTTACATTTTGAAATGCACTGATAAAGAGTTGACATTTGAAATGCACTGATAAAGGATTGCATTTTGAAATGCACAGATATAAAACTAAAAGTTGCAGACGGCTCACGTGTCTAATTGTTCACAGTAAACACAGTGAAACCAACTGGAAGACGACAATAGTGAACTAAGTTTCAACAGTTCCATGCGATCCAGATACTTTAATCTGCAAGTTTGGCTTTTAAGTTTCACAATAAATCTCCATAGTATGCTCACTGGTCACTCTGACTGACCTACTATTGCGCTCACCCATATTTTATCATCAAGAAGCTGGTTCGGAAACACTTTGAATTTAACGCCCCGTTAAAAAATGGTATTAGTTGAAAATACATTCCAGCCCTTCTCCGAACCCACAGCCGTTATGTAACAGTCACCCATCCTGTGCCGAAAACTGTCGGCGAAAGATAAACGAAACAGAGCGGGGACATGGTTGAACTTCAGGCCTGTGACAATACAATCTATCAAAAAATAACATCAAAATTAGCTGCCATCTGATAGCACTCAAAGACGGGAGGAGGAAAAGCCACAGAATGAAACGCATAACAGACTTGTACTTGTCTGGTGCTGAGTTCAGAGCACATGAAGTCCGACAGTGTAAAGGAAGGACTGTGAATCCGAGCACAGTGTGGGGATCTCCCTGGGATGTTTAATATATGTAAAGCCAGGTATTGAAGTCAGTCCCTCTCCCACTTTCCCAACATCTTATGATGCGTTAACAGCCGCACTCAAATATATTTTAAAACTACATTTGTTTCGCCAATAATAATTATGTTCAACCGTGTCGCCTCAAAGCTCACGTCCCGTTATCTTTATATTGATTAAAAAAAAATACTTCGTGTCATAGGACCAACTAAGATTCAAATCATTCTGATCTAAAACGGTAGAAGTTTTCTCTCCAGCCTCCATGTTTACGATACCCGCTGCGGTTTGATTTCACATTCTTACATTAGAACATGTTCAACGCTGCACTAATCCCTTTCCCTCAGCCCCCCTGTAGGCATATTCCAAAAACTCTTTAAAATAATTATTTAAAACACATGATGCCGTTGGGGAGTTTTGTAATCACTTCATTGTGATTAAATTAATGAATTTTTTTAAAAACTGGATGTTGACATTTGTTGCAATAAGACACACACCGAAAATCAAGCTTTAAAAAAACATATTAGAAATAATTTAAAAGACTGTAAATTGATATTGCAACATTAGAAAAGTGAGAGTTGCACAATGATTTTGAATTCGCGTTTAGTCCCTTCAGATACTGACAGCAAAAAGCCCACATACTGCTGTCTCGAATCGATAATGAGGCCATCAATTATTTCTGGATATTACATACACCTATGTGAAGATACTATAGAGTTACTCAATGTCGCTGGCTGAGACACGATGATCCATTTATTAATTTAAATGATCTTCAGTAAAGGTTTGTGTGTGTATGTGTGTATGTGTTTATGTGTGAAGTCTGCCGACACAGTGGGAGACCCAAAATATCCTGTCACCTCGCTTTATATGTTTAAGGACTCGCCAAACATCATTAAAAAAATAACTTTTAGAAATAAACTTCTATATTTTAATGACCTAGTGTCAGTTACATGGGAGATTGATTCTCACTCGGCGTGCCCAAAAGAAAGTGAAGCTGTCAAATGATAACGGTGCATTCAATCTAATGACCAACAGTGGCAGGCAACAGGCCCACTAATAGAAATGAAAACGACAAAGGTCTTTCTGAATAGCTGGTTAAAGGGGAAACTGTGCGAGGGACTTGGAGACCCAACTCTGGGAACAGAAAGGCAGGCGGGCTGAGAGGGGGAGCCGCTCTGCAGGAATGCAGCCTCGCTCTTTCACAACACTTAGAGTAGCATAAACAAAAGTCTTTATTAAATCACTGGCAGCGCGAAGTTCTGTATAACAGGAGGTAATAAATTATTAATGCAGCCAGTCCGAATGCTGCTTTCTAGTTATGAGTTTACTGTGGCGAGGAATCGCTGCCCTTCAGTAGGACCAGTAGGTGGAAAAGACAAAGTCTTGTGGCTTTTGCAAATCAAGCGGCAGCCAACGCCTGTAATAATCAGACCAAACCTAAGCGTTGAAACCACTTGGATGGGTTTATATATATATATATATATATATATATATTTCAACTGCCACCTCCCTCGGGTCCCGGTACTGTTGCACCACACTTTCAGTCTGTTTACATCTTTCATGTTCACCAAATAATAGGGAACCCCCTTCACCCCCTCCCCGAAATAAAAGATAGCGATTGCACAACCAGTGTGTCCCTATTCGTCCCGGAAACACCAACTGCCCAGTTTTATTGGTGTAAAGTTTAAATGTGAAGCCGTTGGGAAATTGGACTGTTCGTAGTTGCGAGGAAAAGCCTCGCAGAGAGGTCCAGCTCTCAGTCAGTTCTTTTTAGTTCCCCCTCTAACCCGGTTTTCAGCTCCACATCACACATTTTAACCCTCTCTATTCGCTTATAAAATAAAACTGAATTATTTTTGAAGAAAACCATTTTCTTCCTGCTTTAAAAAAATACACAAGCATATATCGTTCACAGAATTACTTGAAAGGAGCGAACACATTTTGGGTGATAGGATGGGGTGTGGACCTGCACCGACCTGATACAGTCCAGGAAATATGTACCGAACAACCACGCAACAGTCACCGAGCGAAAGAAAGTCAGGTCGCGATATCATGGCGGAATTGTGACGGAGGGCGGTTGTAAAACACGGGTCTGGTTTTAGTACACGAGGGTAAACACAAACACACACACACACACAGGCGAAAGTTACACCTTCTCAGCATCTCCAGGCTGACAGGAGGCTGCTGTGCTCTGCTCGGCTCTGTACCTGACACATTCACCTGCTTTTCACTTTACAAGCCCCAATTCTGCTGCAGACACTGCCTGAACTTTGAGAAGGTGCCTCGCAGTTGGGCAACAGCGCCCACTGTTTGCAAATAGAGAAATACAGTACTGCACACCAAGCTTTTCAAAGTTCCCATCTCCTCTCGCTCTCTCTCTCTCTCTCTCTCTCTCCCTGTGCCTGGCGTTTAACTTTGCAAAAACTTCACTGGCAGAATACGACCACTGACCATTTTCTCTCTCCCACCCCATAGCGTCGCCCGCAAGAGCCGGTTGCCTGGAAGCGAACAGCCCCGCGGATGCTGGTGCTGCAGCCAAAAGGGGGAAAGGGAGAGAGAAAGAGAGGGAGAGAGAGCTGCCAATCTCATTCCGGTAGCTGACTCGGGATGAGATTGAGCAGTTTGTGTTCAGCGTTGGGACGAAGTGAAAGGTGGCGATCGGTTCCAGCAGGTTTGTGGATGGGACCCCAGCACAGATCAGGCACGCACAAAGTAATACAAAATGGCAGAGAAGGGAAAGTGACAGAAAAATGGGATGTTGCACCTACTTGTGGCCAGTTTGCGAGCCCTCCCTTTGGATCTCATGGTGGCTGTGTCCGGCGCTGATGGGGATTCTCAGATTCTCGGATGTCTTTCTCTTTCTCTCTCCCTTTCACTCTCTCTCTCTCTCTCTCTCTCTTTCACTCTCTCTCTCTCTCCCTTTCTCAATCCGGACTCGCTATCTCTCCCGCATTGTCAGTTTAGACACCTTCGCACATGCGCACTGCCTTGCTGCCGCGCCGCCAAAAAGTTTGGAGCAATTGATCACTTTAAGCGAGATTGTGTCAGAATGTGTCAAAAAAAAAGAGTTGATTGTAACCTCCGGCACCCGGCGCTTTCCAGCCTTTATCCCGGGGATTGTTCACAGACCGCGACTGTCCTGCTGACAAACCGCAACAATTATATTAATAATAATACAATTATTAGGCGTAGCAGCTCAGTCTGTTGGCCGACTTAATAAAATATGATCTAGTAGCACTGTTCACACTGGGCTTTGTGTTACTGTTATGTAACTATCGTGTCTACTTTCAATTTAGCAGCCTGGTTGTAATGCAGTACCTGTCTTTTGCATGGATCCTGAATTCTATATTTAACACTGATAGGTTGCATGCATCAGAGCAGTTTAGGAATTTCCCCCTCAAAAACATTAAAACGTTGAAACAAATGTCCTTTAAAGGGTAATATTGTCTCTGTGTGTTCTGGAGATTTCATTTTTTAATCAGTGGGCTATTTCGCCATTTACACCACATGTAACTGCACACATCAACTCCAAGTGATTGCACTGGAATTCTCCTGCTCTACTCATGACCGTGATATCGAAGCGCTAAGTCAGTACGTCGATATTGTACTACAATGTCCACACGTTCATTTGTTTCCAGAATGGAGAGGGTTCAACAAAATCTTCAGATTATGTACATGTTGAATAGAGGCTGTGAATATATATGACCATTCAATTTCGTATGTGGCTCCAGATCGCACCTCGAGCCATTGCCGTGATTTATTAGGGCTCTTATTAGTGGCAATAATGGACGGGGTCTGCGCCCTGCGGCCAGTGCCCAGTCTAAACATAACAGACACAACACACTCACAACTCCTGTGTGAGGAAGGTCCCACCGTCCACTGCCCCAGAAAGTTTAAAAAAAACTTTTCCGGAATATGTTCTTCCGGTGAATTAGGTCATCCGATTTCGCTCGGATGTAACTGTCTGTGAGTTATGCCCCTGACAGCGGTTGATATTTATAATATTGATAATATGATAAATATTTTGAAAGGAAGAAATCGAAACTTTCAATTAGCTTGAAACGTTCATGTTCCCAGCACATTAATCTTTCCGCTCTGCAGCGATCCACTCTGGGAATGTGGAATTTCTGCTATTTCGTTAGGAGGGTACTTCAATCAATCTTCGGTGTGTTTATTTTACACCAAGAACACCGTTTGCCGACTGCCCCAATCGGGTTATTGCCATATTACCGGCTCTTTATGTTTTTTTTCCCCCCCATGCATACCTGAGGCAGATTAGCGATTACACAACATAAAAGACCCCGCAACTCCCAGGTCAGTCCTGGTGCAGTCGGGATTCGAGAGGGGAGCCCTTGTTCCAGTGTGGGGACTTTCTGGTTCTGACAAGCCAGGTGGCTCTGTTTGAAAGAGCCTGTTACACCGGGAGGAAATGTTCCACCGAAGCACGCCTTCCGTAGAAATGTCTCTGAATTTCATCGTATCAATACATTAAACCAGTCACTGAAATAGAGGTTCCAACAAATTCATCTTCACAGCTTTTGCATCCTTCGAATCATACCGAATAGAGACACAGACAGGCTCACACATACCGACACACACACAGTAACGGGGCTATGCAGCATTCACAGCGCCAAAGAAAATGACTCGATTCTGTTTTTTAAAATTAATCTATAAAATTTACAAATATCGTCGCAGCTTTCTATTGGTCTTCCGTCTTCAAATCCAGTTTGTAACACCAGTTCCATGGATTTGGAGCAGCATCACTTTGTACTTGTGGGAATGCTGTGAAACATAATTCAATATTTATTCTCAACCGTTAAAATTAAAAAGGGCATCACAACAGGTATATTTCATTTAAATTCCAGAAATACAACCAGGCATCAAAAGTTCCTTTCCATTTATTGGGGGGATTGTACATACAAAATAATTGTCGGTGGGACGAATCTTCCATATGATTAATATCTGAAATGAGTATTAGAGATTTAATGGCGAGGTTATGTCCAGACACACGCTCGTTCAAAAATAAGAACATTTTAAGTAATTCATTGAAAGGAGATGGGGTATTTGGATATTAAAAAAATCTGCAGGAAAATTATCTGGAAATCAGACTTTGTTAGTGTTCTAATTGGTGTTTGTACCGTGTCGGACTGAGAAGATTGGGGAGACCAGATCTGCCCAACAGATACAGTAACTGATCTGATGTATCGAATTATTAGAGCAATAATTCTGTAGTAGAATATCAATAACAGGAACCTCCAAGCACGGTGTTTATCGAAGATCAATCGCTCACCATCAGCCTATTCTAATTATAATATTACTCTTTATTACAATGAATGGCGACGTGGGTCGGTTTTTAAGGTCACCCCGCTTTCCTTTTGAAATAAACGATAGATTTTGCAAGTAGAGAGGCGCGCTTGTGATCTTAATATGGTGTATTCGATATTATGTCAATATTTTTAAAAAATCTACATATTTATTATCAGGATCACCCTCACCAACTGCGGTGAAGTTTGTGGGCGAGTTTGAATGGCTTCTTCCCCGTGCCTTTCCAGATCTTTGAAGGGCTCCCCATTTGAGCCGGGGGTCGTTGCCCGCTGTTGGTTTATATGCAAATTGCAGTGGAATGAAATTGCTACAAATATGAAATGAGCTTTGTACTCGGTGACCTGCTCCCCAAATTGTGTACCTCAGCCGTGCCAGAACCAGCAGCGAAAGTGTCCCATTTGCTGCCACAGGAATAGTGTACACCGATTAAAATATAGAAATCATTTTTTAGCAGCATTCGTTTTTTTTCTCTCTCTCGCTTCCACATATTGTCAAACAATTACGTGTTTGTTGGACGAGTTGTTCGCAGTTACTCTCTACCATTGTCCCTGTTCACTGAACTTTACATCATGCTATTGAATTCCAGGAGAACCGGCACAATAGAAAAATCAAGATTCCCTTAACTACCAGTAGATTAATTTAATCACTGTAATGCAATTATATATTGTTTATTCAAGGGCTGATTTAAAGCGAGCTTTTTAAAAATTAAACTAGTGTCTGACCAAAGCCAGCGAATGGAGATTAACCAACTCCCCTCATTTGGACGCATGGGCTGAAGCTTACAGCACTGGCTCAATTAGTCTAAATGGAACTGTTTTCCCTCCATTGCCATAACTCACTGTTCTTAATAACACTTTAAAAAATACACTTATTATTCGCCGACCTCGGTGGCATTAAGTGGCAGAAGTAGAAAGTAGCAGAGAGATATGTATAGCCCCTTGGGCTGTAATTATTAGAAATTAATTGGGTTCAGGGCCTTGGGTAGTCGGGGTAAATTAATAGCTTGTCCAGCGGTTCAAATCCAAATCCTGTCCAAGGGAGAACATGCCGTTTGAGACCCTGGAGACGCCGAGTGCGTTCAGGTTTGCAAGCAGCCGGCTGTTCCTCCACCTTGTTTTTAAAGCAGCAAGTCTGGATCTTACAGGGATTGGAAAGGTTCTGCGGGAGCGACCTAAGCAAATTAAACCTCTGCTTTCTATAGGAGTTTAAAAAAATTATTTATTTGTAGGTTCCATGGGTTGCAAAAGAGAGCGCGCGCGAGAGAGAAGGGGGTGTCTTGAACACGTCGAGCTGTCGTGGATAGAGTAAAAGTGAAAAGGGAGCCCCAGGCTAAAGGAAATTACTGCAAGC
Organism: Pristiophorus japonicus; assembly: GCF_044704955.1. Lineage (NCBI taxonomy): Eukaryota > Metazoa > Chordata > Chondrichthyes > Pristiophoridae > Pristiophorus > Pristiophorus japonicus. Next base: position 258,853,399 of record NC_091982.1, on the reverse strand, counting down.
CCGCGTGACCTTTGAGAGAGGTAATCAATCAAGTGATCAAGAGGGATATTTATCATTGTTCTATAGGGTTAGTGTGCGAATGCACGCAAGCCAACTCCGCCAAAAAAACACACACACAACTTCAGGCAAACATCATTCTGCGAAAAAAAAATCAGCCATGTCGTTATTTGACAAATTCACATCAAACACCAAACTTTGACATATATACGTGAGAGGAGAAATAGAAAGAAGAGAGAAATAAAGCACGAGAAAGAACACGAGAGAAAAGAAAGAGGAAAATGAGAAAGAGAGAGAGAGAGAAGAAAAGAGAAAAGAGAAAGAAAGAAAAAGAGAGAAAGTCAAGAGGGAGGCAAATAGTGTGAGGGAATAAGCACACTACCCTTCCTCCTCTTTGACAAGGGGGTTTATATCCAGCCCACTATTAAATATTCTACATCCAAACAGTTTGGATACATGTCACCCACTTCCTAGTAGGTATGGACGCATTGAACAAAACTATCTACAAATTGGCATTGAATGGGCATTGTCACTCAGAGATGGCGAGTGGCTACTGCAGGACATGGAAATGTCACCATCACTGTTGTAATAGGCGGTAAAATCTGAGGTTTTGGTTAAGATGCGTTGGTGTAGAAAAGATGGCGTTTTAGGTTTATCCGGCTTTTGCTATACTCTGAAATAAGTATAGCACAGGTTAGATACAGAGATACAACACAAAAGCAAAATACTGCGGAGGCTGGAATCTGGAAGAAAATGCTGGAAATCTCAGCGGGTCAGGCAGCATCTGTGGAGAGAGAAACCGAGTTAACGTTGGATACAGAGTTACCTACCACACAGTCTTAAATATGAGGTTTTTCAGTAACAATCAACCTAAACATAGCTAAAATTGGCAAATTGTACATCATGGGAGAAAGCCAATTGGCACAAATCCATTATTTGCTCTTCTCTCTCATCCTATTTCCCCCCTTTTCCTCATGTTCTCTCCCGTGGACACAATTGGCTGCGGAGAGTAGGTATTGTCCAGCCTTCTTTAGATGAAGAGAGAAAGCAAGTGAGCAATGGCGGCAGGCCCACTCAGACATTTGTAACAGCGATGAAAGCTCTGCACACACAAAAGCAAGAGAAATGCCAGGATTTGCTGGCACTCTCCATACAAGCAAGAGATTTCAATCCTCAGGCACAGCACTATAGATTATGATCTCTTCTGTGCGACTCCTGAATAAGGGCGAGTAGGTATGCTCGACTCCAACTCCGTTTGCCAATATTCCTTTTTAAGTGTACATTTATTGGTGAATTTGACAAAGTTCATAATGCAGAATACCAGTGCATTGAAAAGATCAGAAGAGAAGGCGTTCTAAATCAAGATGTAGTAAACGAGTGATGCCAAGCTTTGGTTTTCGAAAGCCTAGACATGAAAGAATGATGGACTGAGGGAGGTTCAGAGTTCCAACGTTTTGAGTTCCAAGAAAAATAACGCATTAGGGTAGGGGACAGTGCAACGAGTCTTCATACCAATCAAGGAGGACGCAAGGAAAATGAAGGTTGGGTGTTTGCAGCTGAGGAGGAACAAGAGAGGAAAATCTGGAACAATAATGATCATTGTTGTATCCACGGAACAGGGTGAAACAAGAAAGTTTGAAATGGAGTAAAATGTTGTCAGCTAGAAGTGAGAAGAGTTGTTTATCAGGCAGTGAGTTTTATCTTGAACATGAGTATAAAAAAAGTGTTGAAAGAGCAGCGTTGAAGTTTTGAAGGAATTTGGACTTAATGCATTATTAAGGGTTGAGTGGAAAAGACGTGTTTGGCACAAGAGAGGAAACCATGCTTCCAGGAAGCAGTTTCCGCAATGGAGAAGTGGGAGTGCCGCTTGAAACTGGAGGAGACAAGAATGTGGACAGAGGAAGATAGAATGGAGCCAAAAGCTAAGAGCTGTTGGTTGGGCATGAAGAAATCGATTATTGAAATAAATACGATTTTCATCTTCCAGGGATTGAAGGGAATAAAAAAAATCAGGATATGGTGAATGAAAGAACTTACATTTATATGGTGCGTTCCATAACCTCAGGAAGTCCCAGAGTGCTTCATAGCCAATGTAATACTTTTGATGTGTATTAACTGTTATAATGTAGAGAAATCTAATTAACTATTATAAATAAAAACAGAAAATGCTGGACATGCCCAGCAGGTCAGGTAGAATCTGTGGAGAGAGAAGCAGAGTAAACCTTTCAGGTCGATGACCTTTCCCCATAACAGAGTGAGAGACCAATTTAAGAGAAAACTGAATAGCCACCAACGTAGTTTGGGGGGGGGGGGGGGGGGTGACCTACAGTGGTAATTGTTCAGACATGTATGGTGCTAGACTTTTAGGCTTTCGAGGTATCCATGGTGATGCCCAATTAATCAAAGGGTGCCCCAGCCGGGACCCAGATATGGGTATCACTGGCAAGAATCCCTGCAGTGGGAAACCATATAGGCAAGCCTCGCTCATGCCCAAACTTTCACGGCAATGGAGCAATCAACTCCTGCCACTGAGCTTGGGAGAGTAACTTCATTCAATGCCAATTGTCTCCCTTTCTCCTCTCTAGAAGGGGTTGACTCATGTTGGGGTGCGATTCCACACAGGCCAAAAGCCCTCCAGTCCCTGGTCCAGGTAGTCATCCATCATGTGTGAGCCTCGGCAACCAGTACTGAGGTCTCTCCTCCAGCAGGGCCAGGGACAGCCAGACCCAAACCTGCCTTCACCTCGGATACACTTCCCATCACCGGGCAGCGATCGGCATTGTGGATGGCGAATGATTCGCTCTGTAACCTAGGAACACGGTTCTCAATTGTCGCCCCCGAACCGCCAGCAAAGGGTTTGACCCAGGGATCTTCTGGTCTGTACTGGCCCAGCGGCCTGCTTCCACCGGAGCCAGCAGAGGGGCTTGAAACCTTCTTAGAGTGACTGGTAAAACACAATGAGAGGACCTTGCCCAAAGCGGAGAGAGGGGCCGAACATTGTTGGTCGCAGCCCCTTGGGGCATTTCTGTTTCAGATAGAGACTCTTATTAATACTAAACAAGGTAATTTAAAATATTTTAATTGATTTTAGTAATACAAAATATTGACAGGGGGCGATCCAATGAAATACCAATACATAACATAAGTCCGTTGACAAGCGAGCCTCAGAACCGTTAACTGAGGTTAACTTCTGCTCAGTGACAATTTCAATTATTACACAGACACGTTATATAAGCTAAAAAGATGACAGGTCAAGTTTACCCTTCTGTTACGGCTGTGAATTTCCTGGTTATAATTCCCGGGAACTCGAATTTCAAATCCTTTTTTGTTACCCAGTTGCTGAGCAGCACGTATATTTACAGCGTCACAGTCGCGGCTGTGGAATCCCACAGATGCTCTCCCCTCTCTCCAGTATAATTTCAGAAGGACAGCGCCAAACCTATCCAGCAGTTAATTGAACCAGTCTAGCCTGATCCAAGGAATTGCATCAAAGCAGTGCCTGCAATATTGGTTTTAGCGGCGTTATTAATGTAACTGCACCGGCGATGCTCTCATTCTGTTTGCTACTGTTCACTTTGTGTATCTCCTAGAAAACACACTGCACTCAAATCACAAATATAGGTCTAGTCGCCTGCCCAGTGCCCGCTACTGCACAAGTAATATCACAATCGCTGCGCGAACCCACGCTTTATCATTGAGGGCACGGGGGAACAGTCCACAGCTCCTCATTTACAAACAGCGAACCTTCTTAAAAAGGGGCTTTACATTAGACAGTTAACATTTCAGAGCAACTAGTTAGTTTTTGTTTAAAATCAGGTACCTAAAGGCACGTGTCACCTTTCCTTCCCCCATCCCCAACTCGGGAGATGACTTAAAAGCTCCCAATGTTCTCCCTCAATCCTTCATCTATTAATATTGCTCTTTTTCGGTTGTTCGCGCCGAGGCTATTACAATCCAGTCAGACCAGAAACACACTCAAATAATTGTAGAACACTGACTTAGTGTGTGTGTGTGTGTGTGTGTGGGGGGGGGGGGGGCACATTTTGATATTTGTACAAGATATAGAATTATCAATATGTATTTTCAGTAATGAAGAGGAACTCGGCTGGATCGCGAGTCTGCAGCGCCTCCCGCTGGTGGCTCGGATTTTTAGTCTGTTTCTTAACAATCGGAGTTGAAGGGAACTTTCGCCAATGTTTATATATTAAAATCATACCTATAAACCATATCTTAAAGCGAATAAAGATAAAATGATTCAATCGAAGGGCCAAATATTATCGATCAGATCAACAATTTAAGATTATAAATGCAAGTCCTTTCACAACATTTTGAACTCATTTTATGGAACTTACAAATCAGGCAGATCACTTTGTGTTTCTATCTACTCAGGAAATATAACTGGTTTCATTTCAATCTGAAATTTAGGAAATCCGCGCACATAGGGAAAACTAAACACGAGTATTCATCAAGAACAACATTTATTTCCGAAGAATATCCTGGTTCGAAGAAAACAAGGAGTGTTTTGAATAAAGATATAAAGGCAAAGTCTTTACTCCTACATTTTTAAAAGTTAGTTCACGAATCCTACAGCATTTTCTCGGATGCAACTGGACGAAATCCTCAAACTCAAACAACGGAGTAACTCAATTTTCGTCATCTAACGACATCAAGAAATAAATAATCAGAAACGTCAAGCTACTGTTAACAGCGCGTCTCTACAGCTCTTGTTAAATATAAATTGTTGCAGTTAAATAGCACCTTATCGGGTCTATAAATACTGCATTTCAAAGCATACAATTAATTATTACATAGGGAAGGCGGTAAAATTGTTTAAATATACTAAACTATACATGCATTAAGAATAAGAAAATGATCGTAACGGTTGTTTTGCTATTTCGTTATTGTTGGCAATCTTAAAACTAAATATTAAATATAAAAGTAAAATAATTAAATGCCGAATTCACGTATTGTGTTTTCATAGCAGACCATTCAGTGGTCATCATACAGGCTGCTCTGTTACAATAAGTATGATTGTACGTGATTTGAGGGAGAGAACAGAGTAGATAAAACGATCTGCACACACGTACAGGACTGGACCCGGCCACAGGTTTCAGCCCGACTGCAGAGAAGCTGTTAAATGATGGCGCTTTAGCGCCACCGCCTGACCGTAACGAACATGACAGCTTCTCTCACTTTTCGGCAACTCCTATCTTCATTACCTATGGGATCGGTGCTTGCGACTCCCAGTGGCCACTGTAGAATATTACAGGCACTGTTTTAAAAACGACAAGGTTCAAGTTTCTCAGATAGGGCAGCGTTAAAAAATAGGACGCGTATATTTGTACTGTATAAATGGCCACCCCTTGTCTCTGATTGGTCCCTTGGAGGAAATTTCTCTGGAATGTGTAACTGGAACCGCCCAGCCCTAGTTCTCACTGACTTCGCAATTTGTAACTCGATCCACTTTGACTTCCAGAAGCCACAGAGGATAGATCTCCCCAAAAGCCACCAAGTGCCAGCCGAAATCCCTTACCCCAGCGCAAGTGCGTCCCTCCACCCAGCCAAAGTCCCTTGCCCCCCCCACCCCAGAGCAAGTGCTGCCTCCCCTAGTTGAAATCCCTTGCCCCTCCCAGTGCAAGTGCATGACCCCTTCCCCCCGGCCATAGATGGGGCATTGTGTACGGATTGTTAAAAGGTTTATTGGGTATGAAGTGAATAATGACAGTGTCATGACTTCTGATCCCCCGCCCAGTCTCTCTTCCCCCCCACCCCCCATCCTGTCTCTCTCCAACCCCTCTTCCAGGCTCCCTCACCCCAGACTCTCTCCCTTCCCACAGGCTGCCTCTCTCTCTCTCTCTCACTCCCCCCCCCCAAACTCTCTCCCTGTGCCCCCCTCCAAGCGCTCGCTCTCCCCCAGTCTCTCTCTCCTCCAGGCTCTCCCTCATTCCCCCCCAAGCTCTCCCTCATTACCCCTCCCCAGCTCTTCCCCCCCCCCACCCCCGCAAGCTCTCTCGCTCCCCCAGTCTCTCTCCCCTCCAGGCTCTCTCTCTCTCTCCCCCAGGCTTGCTCTCCTTCCCCCCAGCTCTCTCTATCTGCCCCCCCCAACTCTCTCACTCCCCAGTCTCTCTCCCCTCCAGACTCTCTCTCCCCTCAGGCTCTCTCTCTCTCTCTACCCCCCGCCCCCCCCACCAGCTCTCTCCCTCTCTCTGCCCCCCCCCCCCGCAAGCTCTCTTTCCACCAGTCTCTCGCCACCCCTCCGCCCACCCCCAAACCCCAGGATCTCTCTCTCTCCCCTCCAGGATCTCTCTCGCTCCCTCAATCTCTCTCCTGCGCCCCCCCGCCCCCCACCCCAGGATCTCTCTCTCCCCCCTGGTCTCTCTCCCCCACGGGATCTCTTTCTCTCCCGGTCTCTCTACCCCCCCTCCCCCCAGGATCTCTCTCTCCCCCAGTCTCTCTCCCCACCCCCGCCCCCAGGATCTCTCTCTCTCTCCCCCTCCCCCCCATTCTCTCTCTCCTCCAGGATCTCTCTCTCTCTCCCCGGTCTCTCTCTCCCCCACCCCCCTCCCGCCCAGGATCTCTTTCTCTCTTCCCCCAGTTGCTTGGAGGCTCACGGAGGATCAGAAGGTCCTAGAACATAAGAACATAACAACATAAGAATTAGTAACAGGAGTAGGCCATCTAGCCCCTCGAGCCTGCTCCGCCATTCAACAAGATCATGGCTGATCTGGCCGTGGACTCAGCTCCACTTACCCGCCCGCTCCCCATAACCCTTAATTCCCTTATTGGTTAAAAATCTATCTATCTGTGACTTGAATACATTCAATGAGCTAGCCTCAACTGCTTCCTTGGGCAGAGAATTCCACAGATTCACAACCCTCCGGGAGAAGAAATTCCTCCTCAACTCGGTTTTAAATTGGCTCCCCCGTATTATGAGGCTGTGCCCCCTAGTCCTGTTGATGGTTGCTCTCTCCCCATGCGGAATGTGGTCGGACTGATTGCAGGGTTCTATTTCCAGTTCGGGACCGCACTTCTGATTCCCCGACACTTCCGATTCGGGCGGGAAGCATCGGGGGCAGGGACTCGATAGAAAAAGTACTGTACAAATAGTCAGTCCCTAAAAAATATTCAACGAGAATGAGCGATAGGCCCTTTGTAGCGGGATCTTTTTTCAAATCTCATTCCTTGCCTTAAAATCTTTAGTAGCTTTATGTAATTTTTACAAAATAAGATTCTTTGCCTCCTACCCTTGTTAGTGTATGCCCTGTGTTGCTGCCTCTTCCTCCTCTCTACAGACCCTGCTGCTCCTGTCTCTGCACAAACCTTAGAACTCCTCCTATGTACAGACCCCATCGATCCTCATGTTTCTGTACAAACCCTGTGGATCCTCCCCCTTACTCTGTACACATTTTGTGCCTTCGTTTTGTTTAGGTTAACAGCAGAAGCAACATTCCCCCAAAAATCAAAACAGTTATTGCCTAAAACAAACCGTGGCTGCAGACCAGTTATCCTGCATAAAAAGTAATTTCAGCTTGTAAATGTTACATAATAAAGGATGAAATTACTGACAACATATAAAACTGCTTGTTTTGTGGTATCTGTTGACTTCCCTAAGCCTTGCTGCTTGCTATTCACCTGCACTCTATGTACACAGGAGACACTAAAATCTTTATGTCCCCTGGATACAATGCAACAAAGTGGAAATTCCTGCATGGATCAGGCTGTGTCAGTTTGCACAGTGCCATTGATTAGACACGATAAATGATCGGAGCAACTCTGTACCAACCAAACATACTTTTAGACAGTTCTTTTTCAACTACAAAAAGTCAATACTATTTTAGTACATAGTTAGCTTCGATGGCTCTCGCTGGAGTCCGGGCCGCTCTCTGTAGGCACCTTAATCTGCCTCCATGTGTCCATTGGAGCACAATTTATTTTTAGTCCCCCTGGAGGGTGGTATAATTGTTACGTGGCACATGTGCTGCAAATGGCTATAGGAGTCAGCTGGAATAACCGCGGTGCCAGGCTCCACCAGAAACTGGGGATTAAAAATTCAAAGTCTCCATAATAAATGCATAGTTGGCATTTCTGGTTCTTGTTAGTTTAAAGCACGTTGCATGTAAGATTGTTAACAACGAGAGACCCCAAAAGTGTGAGAAATGTTGGGAGGAAAAGCAAGGATGGCATTCCTTGGTTCTGTCATTTATCGTGTCTACTCAATGGCACTGTGCAAACTGACACAGCCTGATCCATGCAGGAATTTCCACTTTGTTGCATTGTATCCAGGGGTGTAACAATTAGTACATGTGAGTCAGGGCACATTCTCAATGGCACAATAGGCCTGAAAACCAGGATAAAATGTGGGTGTGGGATACATGTATGCAGCAAGACCTGGACAACATTCAGGCTTGGGCTGATAAGTGACAAATAACATTCGCACCACAAAAGTGCCAGGCACCAATCCCGCTAAGCTGTACGGCTGTGCAGCAGTCTGGAGGTCCCGGCTTTTATATAGGAGAAATGGTGCATGTGCGAAAATTTGAAAGGACTGCGCACCCAAAAAAAATAAGAGTGATCATTGGTGTCAGGCAATGACCATCTCCAACAAGAGAAAGTCTAACCACCTTCCCTTGACATTCAATGGCATTACCATTGTTGAATCCCCCACCATCAACATCCTGGGGGGGTCACCATTGACCAGAAACTTAACTGGGCAAGCCACATAAATACTGCGACTACAAGAGCAGGTCAGAGGCCGGGTATTCTGCAGTGGGTGTCTCACCTCCTGACTGCCCATAGCCTTTTCACCATACACAAAGCACAAGTTAGGAGTGTGATGGAATACTCTCCACTTGCCTGGATGAGTGCAGCTCCAAATACACTCAAGAAGCTCAACACCATCCAGGACAAAGCAGCCCGCATGATTGGCACCCCATCCACCACCTTCAACATTCACTCCCTCCACCAGCAGCGCACCGTGTCTGCAGTGTGTACCATCTACAAGATGCATTGCAGTAACTCACCAAGACTTCTTCGACAGAACCTCCCAAAGCCATGACGTCTATTACCTAGAAGGATAAGAGCAGCAGGTGCATGGCAACACCACCACCTGCAAGTTTCCTTCCAAGTCACTCACCATCCTGACTTGGAAATATATCGCTGTTCCTTTCTCGTAGCTGGGTCAAAATCCTGGAACTCTTTCCCTAACAGCACCTTCACCACACAGACTGCAGCAGTTCAAGAAGGCAGCTCACCACCACCTTCTCAAGGGCAATTAGGTATGGGCAATAAATGCTGGCTTTACCAGTGATGCCTACATCCTGTGAATTAATATTAAAAAAACATGTCCTTCAAGATTCTCATTGCTACTCATCTACACCAATGCTTTCAAAACCCTAATCTGTGCCTTTATGTCATCAAGGTTGTCTCTCCTAGCCAGCTTCCATCCATCACAAATTACAATTCATTCAGAACATCGCACATCCACATGCACAATAGTCCCATATTCCCAATCATCCCTATCCTCCCCAAGCTCCACCTGACTCCTCTACCACAGAAAATTGTTTTTTTTTATCCCAATACTTGCTTTCAAATCCTGCCATAGCCTTTCCCTACTCAACTCAGCAATCTCCTCCAATCATTCATCCCCAGATGTATTCTCCACTCCTCCAGGATCAAGTTACTCCTTGTTCCCAGCTCTATCTGCACCATCAGGGGTCCTTATTTCAGCAATTATTCCTCTGCCACTCTGGAGCTTGTTCTGTATATCTTACCTTGCCATTTCCCTCCTCACTTCTAAAATTCTCTTAAAAACCCATCTGACTACTTTCAGCCCACCCCGGTTATGCCTGGACAACTCCTGTTCAGTACTTCTCTTCATCCAGCAAAATGTAGTTATTGTAGTCGTCTTGCAAGTGCTCAAGTTATCCAATAGTTTCGCTCATGGCTCATTTGCATCCCTTGGCAACCAAGTGCTAGAATAGAAATAGCAAACCTCTGGATGCTAAGGCAAACAGGACAGCAACACTATTATGGACTTCCCCAAGCTTGGATTAACGCCCTCAATGAACGGTAACCATTTCAGATAATCCAACATGCGCTGCCCTGCAAGCAGGAGCTCCACTTTTCGTTTGCACAAGAATGGCAGAAAGCAGGTAGCAGTCCGATGCAGGACTCATAAAGCCACAATCACCAGCCTGTGCATTGTGTGTGCTTTTGCTAAAGGTTTACTATCACTTATCTATGTGGTGCATTGTACATAATGACTGAGATATAAATGTTGTCATGGCAACACGCTAAACTAAACACATAACTAATGGGAAAACATATCCCATCTACAACATAGAGAAAGAAAAGTACTGCAACTAATACTTAGTACCGATCTGTGTCTATCACCCAATAGTTAGCAAGACCGCACAGAAGAGATATTAAGGGCCCTCGCCACCTGGCATAAATAGGGTGGTAGTGACTAGGAAAGGGTATCGGGTCAGTGCCGGCAGTTAATGCCGCCACCATCTTAGATAGGGTCTTGCGATGGGCGGCCAACGCACTAGTCTGTTTCAGGCAGGTGGCCACTTGTAATTTGCAAATCACGTGATGTACATAGGAGCCTGATTGCATTTCTGAGGTATAAATGGGCGGAGCTTGTGCTGTACATGCTCACAGGAATTTATGGCAGGACTGAAAATGCTGGCTTCATCGGGTTGATTGAAATGGCGGAGAGACAGAGATGGGCATCAGTTTACCCCACATGTCTGTAAACGACATAACTCTTACAATTTGGGTAGTTTCTGCCTTTCTTGTTCTCGAATTTTCTGCTTCCAAATTTTAGATTCTCAATTCCCTATGCTTTCAGGAATATCTTCGATAGCCTTACTTTGTAGGTATGTTTTCAGTACCGTACTCTAGGATAACATTAAAAACTCGGTAGTTAAAAAATCTTAGTCCTCTATTTGTTCTGTATTTTCAATAAGTGGTAAAGCATCACAACATAGAACATAGAAACATAGGACATAGAAATTTACAGTGCAGAAGGAGGCCATTTTGGCCCATCGTGTCCGCGCCAGCTGACAAAGAGTCACACGGCCCTCGGTCAGCAGCCCTGAAGGTTACAAATAAACCTATGGACAATGGCGGAAAGGTAAAGAGCACCCAGCCCAACCAGTCTGCCCCACACAACTGCGACACCCTTTGCACCAAAACATTCGACACTCCACCCCAACTGGAGTCGTGTGACCTCCTGGGAGAGTCAAAAACCAGATAAAAATACAGGTCAATTGAGGAAAAAAAATCTGGGAAAATTCCTCTCCAACCCATCTTGGCGATCGAAACTAGTCCAGGAGATCACCCTGGCCTTGTTCGATTCTCTGCAGTATTTACCATCGTATCTGCGCCAGCCACCAAGAGGTTATCCAGTCTAATCCCACCTACCAGCTCTAGGTCTGTAAACCTGCAGGTCACGGCACTTTAAGTGCCCATTCAAGACCTTTTAAATGTGGTGAGGGTTTCTGCAAGCACCACCCTTCCAGGCAGTGAGTTCCAGACCCCCACAACCCTCTGTGTGAAGAAGCCTCCCCTCAAATCCCCTCTGAACCTTCCACCAACCACCTTAAAACTATGCCCCCTCCTAATTGAACCCTCTACTAAGGGAATTAGGCCCTTGCTGTCCACTATATCCAGGCCCCTCCAAATGTTGTACACCTCAATGAGCTCCTCTCAGCCTCCTCTGTTCCAATGAGAACAAACCCAGCCTATCCAATCTGTCCTCATAGCTAAGATTCTCCATTCCAGGCAGCATCCTAGTAAATCTCCTCTGCACCCTCTCTAGTGCAATCACGTCCTTCGTATAATATGGCGACCAGAACTGCACGCAGTACTCTAGCTGTGGCCTAACCAGAGTATTATACAATTTAAGCATAACCTCCCAGCTCTTGTATTCTATGCCTCGGTCAATAAAGGCAAGAATTCCGTATGCCTTCTTAACCAACTTATCCACCTGGCCTGCTACTTTCAGGGATCTGTGGACAAGCACTCCAAGGTCCCTTTGTTCATCGACTTTTAAGTGGCCTAGTGCTTAATGTTTATACCCTTTCCTTTTTAGCCGTCCCAAAGAGCATTACCTCACACTTCTCTGAATTAAATTCCATTTGCCACTCTTCTGCCCACCTGACTAGTAGCTTGATATTCTCCTGAAGACTTTCCTCTTCATTATCAACCACACAGCCAATTTTAATGTCATCTGCAAACTTCTTAATCATATTCCCTATATTCAAATCTAGATCATTGATGTATACCACAAAAAGCAAGGGACCCAGTACTGAGCCCTGTAGAATCCCACTGGAAACATCCTTCCAGTCACAAAAACATACATCAACCATTACCCTTTGCTTCCTACCTCTAAGCCAATTTTGGATCCAACTAGTCGCTTTGCCCTAGATCCCATGGGATTTAACCTTCGTGACCAGTCTACCATGTGGGACCTTATCAAAAGCTTTGCTAAAGTCCATATACACTACATCGCATGCATTACCCTCATCAAACTTCCTGGTTACCTCCTCAAAAAATTCAATCAGGTTAGTCAAACACGATCTTCCCTTAACAAATCCGTGCTGACTGTCCCTAATTAATCCTTGCCTTTCCAAATGTAGATTTATCCTGTCTTTCATGATTTTTTCCAATAGTTTTCCCACCACTGAGGTTAGGCTGACAGGCCTGTAATTACTCGGCCTATCCCTTTCTCCCTTCTTAAACAAGGGTACTACATTAGCAGTCCTCCAATCCTCCGGCACCATGCCCAAATACAAAGAGGACTGGAAAATGATGGTCAAGGCCTCTGCTATTTCCTCTTTTACTTTGCTCAACAACCTGGGATGCATTTCATCCGGGCCCAGGGACTTATCTACTTTCAAAGCTGCTAAGCCCTTTAATACCTCCTCTCTCACTATGTTTATTTCATCCAGAATTTCACACACCTCCTCGATAGCAGTATCTGCATTGCCCCTTTCCTTTGTGAAAACAAACGCAAAGTATTCATTAAGAGCCACACCAACATCTTCCGCCTCCACACAAAGATTACCCTCGTGGTCTCTAATAGGCTCTACCCTTTCTTTAGTTATCCTCTTGCTCTTAATATAGTTATGGAACATCTTTGGGTTTTTCTTAATTTTACTAGCCAAGAATTTTTCATGCTCTCTCTTAATATTCCTCATATCCTTTGTTAATTTTACCTCTTAACTTTCTATATTCCTGCAAAGATTCTATAGTATTTAGCCATCGGTATATGACATAAGCTTCTCTTTTTTTCTTTATCCTTGCCAGGGGGCTCGAGAATTGTTATTCCTATCCTTTTTCTTTAAGGGCACATGTTTGGCCTGAGCCTTCCGCATCTCCTCCTTGAATGCCTCCCATTGTTCCGACACTAATTTACCCACAAGTAGCTGGTTCCAGTCCACTGTTGCCAAATCCTCAACTTAGTAAAGCTAGCCTTTCCCCAATTTGGGACTTTTATTCCTGGTCTACCCTTGTCTTTATCCATAACTAACTTGAATCTGACTGAATTATGGTCACTGGCACTCAACTGCTCTCCCACTAATATCCCTTCCACCTGCCCAGCTTCATTCCCTAAAACTAAATTCAAAACCGCCCCCTCTCATAGAAAATAGGTGCAGAAGTAGGCCATTCGGCCCTTCGAGCCTGCACCGCCATTCAATGAGTTCATGGCTGAACATGCAACTTCAGTACCCCATTCCTGTTTTCTCGCTATACCTCTCGATCCCCCTAGTAGTTGGGCTTGTTACATACTGACTAAAAAAGTTCTCTTGAATGCATCTTAATTCCGCACCCTCTATACCCTTCACACTATATTTGTCCCAATTAATATTAGGATAGTTAAAATCCTTTATTATTACTACCCTATGGTTTTTGGACTTCACAGCAATTTGCTTCCATATTTGTTCCTCTATCTCCCTCCCACTGTTTGGGGGTCTATAATACATGCCCAGCAGTGTGATCGCCCCTTTTTTATATTTCAATTTGACCCATATGGCCTCATTTGATGATCCCTCTAACATATGATCCCTCTAACATATCATCCCTCCTCACCGCTGTAATAGTTTCTTTAATCAATACCGCGAACCCCCCGTTTTAACTCCCTCTCTGTCTTGTCTAAAAATCCTGTAACCAGGACCATTGATCTGCCAAACCTGCCCCTCTTTCAGCCATGTTTCTGTAATGGCTATAATGTCATACTCCCAAGTGTCTACCTGTGCTCTTAGCTCATCCGCCTTATTCGTTATACTCCTTGCATTAAAGTATATACCATTTAGCACAGGAAGAATTCCTTGATTACTATTTACTAATGCTTATTTCCTGTCTTACAGATTTGCTTTCTAAATTCTTGCTATCCAATTTCTGCTTTATTTCCTTCCCAATTGAATTTGTTCTCAGGTTCCCATCCCTCTGCCAAGCTAATTTAAACTCCCCGTGAGGATATTGGTCCCGGTGCTGTTGAGGTGCAACCCGTCCGGTTTGTACAAGTCCCATCTCCCCCAGAAGTGGTCCCAATGTCTCAGGAATTTAAAGCCCTCCTTCCTACACCAACACTCCAGCCATGCGTTCATCCTCTCTATCCTTCTATTCTTGTACTCATTAGCACGTAGCACCGGTAGTAACCTGGAGATTACTACCGTTGACCATATTGAACATCAGTCCATATTTTAAGTTTAAATGAAGTATATTAATTTTTTACAAAAGATAAGTAAGCAAGGAATTAAGTGATATAATGCAATTATTTATAATAGAAATCCATATACAGCTCAACCTCCGTTATCCGGCACCCTCGGGACCTGGCCTGTTCTGAATGAGGGATTTGGCCGGATGAGGGGAGGTCACACGTTTGGGTGGACTGCGTCTTTAAGTGCTGTGCTGGGGTGCTGCTGCAGTCAGTCAGTGTGTGTGTGTGTGCCGATTGGCTGGGACGACTGTCAGTCAGTCAGTGTGCTGGGGGATGAGAATAGTCGGTGGGCTAGCGGGCCCAGAAGAGCCAGAAGGCCCTGAAGAGCTGGCTGGCCCCGAAGAGTCGACCCAACCTCCTGGAGGGAGTGCTGTGGGGAGGAGCGGCCGGCCTAAGGACTGTGGCTGCAGGAATTCCAGCAGGGCGACAAAGAGGAGGTAGCCGATCGAGGAGATAGATTATATTGGTGAGTAGGACTTTGACCAGCCGCATTCTGCGCATGCACCACTCGGTGGCCTGGAATGGTTCCGGATGAGGGATGATGCCAGATAAGGGAGTCCCGGATAAGAGAGGTTCAACCTGTACTGAGCTTAAACAATAAAAGGTTGCACATGCATGAACTTCCTCAATCCTTTGCACTGAATATCAGCATTATGCCATATTTACTCCATTGAGGAAACTCTAGGCCATACATGATATACATTAAACATGAACACATTTTACAATATTGTATATATATTTCACAAATTTTATAAAAATAACAAATTTCTAATATACAATTTTATCTCAATTTCTAAAATGATCTGGACTTGGATTTTATTCTTTAATCAGTTTTTTAAGTGGGCTTGACTGCATTTCTAAATTACCTTTTCCATTCCCGTAACTTACCAGCAACCATTAGGGTAAAGTTTGAAAGACATCTTCCTGTTCATTGTTTCCACCAGCACCCCATTAAAAAAAAATGTGCTTGCTCATGTGAATTCTATATAACACAAATGACCATTTAAAAATAAAAATATTTTAAAATATTAATATAGATCATCAGAACATAAGAAATAGCAGGAATAGGCCATTCAGCCCCTTGAGTCTGCCCCACCATTCAATAAAATCATGGCTGATCTTCTACCTCAACTCCACTTTTCTGCACTATCCCCATATCGCTTGATTCCCTTAATATTCCAAAAATCTACTAATCTCTATCTTGAATATACTCAACAATTGAGCATCCACATCCCTCTGGGTTAGAGAATTCCAAAGCGTCACCACTCTTGGAGTGAAGAAATGTCTCCTCATCCATCCTGCAGCTACCCTGTAAGGGCCTGATAGAATGTTGTATGTTTCAATGAGATCACCTCTCATTCTTCTCAACTCTAGAGAATATAGGCCTTGTCTACTCAATCTCTCCTCAAAGCACAATCCCACCATCCCAAGAATCAGTCTGGTGAACCTTCGTTGCACTCCCTCTATGGCAAGTATATCCATCCTTAGATAAGGAGACCAAACCTGTACACAATACACCAGGTGTGGTCTCACCAGGGCCCTAAGACATATTTGCTCTTATACGCAAATCCTCTTGGAGTAAGGCCAACATACCATTTGCTTTCTTAATTGTTTGCTGTACCTGCATGTTAACTTTCAGTGATTCTTGTACAAGGACACCCAGGTCCCTCTGACTACCAACATTTCCCAATCTCTCACCATTTATAAATACTGTTTTTCTATTTTTCCTACTAAAGTAGATAACTTCATATTCCAGTTGCCATGTTCTTGCCCACTCACTGTCTATATTCACTTGAAGTCTCTTTGCATCCTCCTCACAGAATAGCTGGGGCCCAAGCACCGATCCTTGTGGCATCCGACTAGTTAGTTTGCCAACCTGAAAATGATCTGTTTATTCCTACTCTCTGCTTTCTGTCTGTTAACCAATCCTCAATCCACGCTAGTATATTACCCACAATCCCATTAGCTCCAATTTTGTTTAATAATCTCTCGTGTGGCACCTTATCGAATGCCTTCTGAAAATCCAAATATACCACATCCACTGCTTCTCCATTATCTATTCTGCTAGTTACAACCTCAAAAAACAAATTTGTTAAACATGATTTCCCTTTCATAAATCCATGTTGACTCTACCCAATCCTATTATTATTTTCCAAGTGCCCTGTTACCATGTCCTTAATAATAGATTCTAGCATTTTCCCTACTACTGGTGTCAGGCTAACTCGTCTGTAGTTCCCTGTTTTCTCTCTCCCTCCTTTCTTAAATAGCGGGGTTACATTTGCTGCCTTCCAATCCGCGGAAACCTTTCTAGAATCCATGGAATTTTGGAAGATGACAACCAACGAATCCACTATCTCTATAGAAACTTCTTTCAAAAGTTCAAATGTAGGTCATCAGGTCCAGGTGATTTATTGGCTTTCAGTGCCATTAATTTCTCCAGTACTATTTTTTTACTAATACTAATTTCTTTCAGTTCCTCATTCTCACTAGACCCTTGTTTCCCCACTATTTCCAGGAGGTTTTTTTGTGTCTTCTTCCGTGAAGACAGACACAAAGTATTTGTTTAATTTCTTTGCCATTTCCTTATTCCCCATTATAATTTCTCCTGTCTGAGCCTGTGAGGAACCCACATTTATTTTTCCTAATCTTTTCCTTTTTACATACAAGCTTCTACAGTCTGTTTTTATGTCTCTTACTAGTTTACTCCCATATTCTATTCTCCCTTTATCAATTTCTTGGTCCTCCTTTGCTGAATTCTAAAATTCTCCCAATCGTCAGGTTTACTTATTTTTTTGGCAACATTATAAGCCTCTTCCTTTGATCTAATACTATCTTTAACTTCTCTTGTTAGCCATGGTTGGACCACTTTCCCTGTGCCTTAAAGGAATGTATATTTGTTGTAAATTATGTATTCATTCTTTAAATGCTAGCCATTGCTCATCTACCACCATACCTTTTAATGCAGTTTCCCAATCTACCTTAGCCAACTTGCCCCTCATACCTACGCAGTTTCATTTGTTTAGATTTAAGACCCTAGTTTTGGATTTAACTAAATCAGTTTCAAACTTAATATAAAATTCTATCATATCATGGTCACCCTTCCCTAAGGGCTCCTTTACTACAAGGTTATTAATTAACCCTTTCTCATTGTACAATAATAGATCTAAAATTGGCTGCTCCCTAGCTGATTCCTCAACACAGTGATCTAGAAAACTATCTTGTTTACATTCCATGAATTCGTTCTCCACATTATTACTGCAAATTTGGTTTACCCAGTATATATGCAGATTAAAGTCCCCCATGATTACCGTATTACCCTTGTTACATGCACCTCTAATTTCCTGATTTATACTCTGCCCTACATTACAACTAATATCTGGGGGCCTATAAACAACTTCCCACCAATGTTTTCTGCCCCTTGCTGTTTCTTAGCTCCACCCAAACTGATTCTACTTCTTGATTTTTAGACTAAGATCCTTTCTCCCTACTGTCTTTATTCCATCCTTTATTATCAGGATTAATCCTCCTCTCTTTCCAGTTTGCATATCTCTTCTAAAAGTTAAGTATCCTAGAATATTTAGTTACCAAGCTTGGTTACTATCTGCACTATTAATTCATCTATTTTGTTGTGAATGCTTCGCGCATTCAGATATAGTGGCTTTAGCTTTGACTTTTTTCTATTTTTCCCTGATATCATCTTAATCACTGATGCCTTATTACCTTTGTTACTCTCTCTGTCCCTTCCTGACCCACTCTGTTTATTTTTAACCAAAACTCTGCTCTGCTCTAAAGCATTTCTCTTGCTGCTTTTAAATTTACTCTTTCCTGAATACCCCCCCCCCGCCCCCAACTTCATTAGCTTCAAGCCCTGTCTACTGCCCTAGTGATTTGATTTGCCAGGACACTGGTTCTAGCCTGGTTTAAGTGGTGCCTGTCCAAATGGAACAGCTCCCTCTTTCCCCTACACTGAAGCAAAATCAGCATGTTATAGTGTACTGAATTCACTAGTGTGTATCAGCTTACTTTTGAGTTCAATCGATATGAATATAATTTGAATAAAACACCAATTAACTTAAATTAATACTTAATGTGTATTGCTGATATTTATATCTGTATCTTTGAAATGTGAGTGAAAGCATTGCTGCACGAGAAAGTCAATTACCTACATTATATCTATTTTTCTATATAAAATTTATTTCTTGAATGTGTCAGATTAATTCCAACCAAAATCAGTGGAGACTAAGAAACAATGCTCAGGATTTTTTTGCTTACTGTAGTCTGGAAAAGCCATACATTTCCCCATTCCCACAAATTATTGCAGCATCAGGCTGCAATTCTTCCTTGGAGTTTACTTTCCTCTCCTCCAAATCAGACTGGGGATTTGCAATGGAGTTATTTTCAAGTTAACCAACAGGATCCAAATGAGACAAAAGTGGAGCAGTAGTGAAATCAGTGAAGACTGCACTCAATGTCCAAGGGGTATGATGGGAAACACCTGAATTTTCTTCTGAAACATTTTTGGGGGATATTCAGGACTTGAGAAAAAAATTATCTCGATGTTACATAGAATATGGCAGCTGCATCATTAATATGAAACTCATTTCAATGTTTCTTGTTTTAGTTCTGCGGATGTGGGAAATGCTGGCAAGGCCTCATTTATTGTCCATTTTGTTATTCCGAAAACCTGGCAGTGGGCTCACTTCTTGAAACGTGAATAGGCCTTGTGATGGTGATGCTTCCACAATGGTGTTCTGGGATTTTGATCCAACGGCAACAAAGGAACAAAAATACATATCTAAGTCAAGAAGGCGTGGAACTTGAGAGGGAACTTGGAGGTATTGTTCCCATGACATTGCTGCTTTTATTCTTCATGGTGATAGAGGTCACAGGGCTGGAAGATGTTGTCAAGGCAAGCTTGGTGAGCTGCTGCAGCAAGTCCTGTAGCTTGTACATACTGTAGTCACAGTGCAGAAATTAATGCCAAAAATAAGTGAAAATAGGAGTTTGCACAAGATAAGGAAACACACAAGTTTTGAAAGAATCACAATTAATTTGGAAGGTAGATTGAATGATTCCCCATTCCTCTCAAGTACCACTCATAAGATATTTATGTTTTCTTCATGTCCTATTGGCTACTTGAATTTTTTTATGTAGGATTTCAGTAGGGGACCATTTAGGGAATAGTGATCATAGGATCATAAGGTTTAGATTAGGCATGGAAAAGGACAAACAATACTCCGGAGT
Organism: Pristiophorus japonicus; assembly: GCF_044704955.1. Classification (NCBI taxonomy): domain Eukaryota; kingdom Metazoa; phylum Chordata; class Chondrichthyes; family Pristiophoridae; genus Pristiophorus; species Pristiophorus japonicus. Next base: position 258,833,430 of record NC_091982.1, on the reverse strand, counting down.
CAAAATACTTAATTGGAGGAGGGCCAATTTCAGTGGGTTGAAAATAGACCTGGCATAGGTAAATTGGAATCAAAGATTGGCAGGCAAAACTGTAATTGAACATGCTTTTAAAGAGGAGAAGGTTTGGGTACAGTTGAGGTACATTCCCATGAAGGGAAAAGGTAGGGGAACCAAAGCCAGAGCTCCCTGGATGACGAAAGAGAGAGAGTAAGATAAAGCAGAAAAAAGGGTGTATGACAGATGTCAGGTTGAGAATACAAGTGAGAACCAGGCTGAATATAGAAAGTTCAGAGAAGTGAAAAAAGAAATAAGTGAGGCTGAGTGAGCATGAAAATAGACTGGCAGCTAACATAAAAGGGAATCCAAAAGTCTTCTACAGGCATATAGAAACATAGAAAATAGCTGCAGGAGTACGCCATTCAGCCCTTCGAGCCTGCACCACCATTCAATATGATCATGGCTGAACATGCACTTGTACCCCATTCCTGCTTTCTCGCCACACCCCTTGATCCCTTTAGTTGTAAGGGCCGCATCTAACTCCCTTTTGAATATATCTAACGAACTGGCTTCAACAACTTTCTGTGGTAGAGAATTCCACATGCTCACAACTCTGAGTGAAGAAGTTTCTCCTTATCTCGGTCCTAAATGGCTTACCCCTTATCCTTAGACTGTGACCCCTGGTTCTGGACTTCCCCAACATCGGTAACATTCTTCCTGCATCTAACCTGTCCAATTCCGTCAGAATTTTATATGTTTCTATGAGATCCCCTCTCATTCTTCTACATTCCATTGAATATAAGCCTAGCTGATCCAGTCTTTCTTCATATGTCAGTCCTGTCATCCCGGGAATCAGCCTGGTGAACTTTCGCTGCACTCCCTCAATAGCAAGAATGTCCTTCCTCAGATTAGGAGACCAAAACTGTACACAATATTCAAGGTGTGGCCTCACCAAGGCCCTGTACAACTGTAGTAAGACCTCCATGCTTCTATACTCAAATCCTCTCGCTATGAAGGCCAACAAGCCATTTGCCTTCTTCACCGCCTGCTGTACCTGCATGCCAACTTTCAATGACTGATGTACCATGATACCCAGGTCTCGTTGCACCTCCCCTTTTCCTAATCTGTCACCATTCAGATAATAATTTGCCTTCTTGTTTTTACCACCAAAGTGGATAACCTCACATTTCTCTACATTATTCCGCATCTGCAATGTATTTGCCCACTCACCTAACCTGTCCAAGTTACCCTGCAGCCTCTTAGCATCCTCCTCACAGCTCACACCGCCACCCAGCTTATTATCATCTGCAAACGTGGAGCTATTACATTCAATTCCTTCATCTAAATCATTAATGTATATTGTAAATAGCTGGGGTCCCAGCACTTAATCTTGTGGTACCCCACTGGTCACTGCCTGCCATTCTGAAAAGGGTAGTAAGAAGAGGGGTGGGGCTAATTAGGGACAAAAGGAGAGACCTATGCATGGAGGCAGGGGGCATGGCTGAGATTAAAGCAGTGGCAGCGGCGAACGGGTAAAGAGCGGCCTGAGAGTGGACCTGAATTAAAGCAACGAGGCTCTGATTCAAAAACAACAAAAAAATTCAAAGAGTGACGTTGCAGGAGAGCAGGTAAGTGATTGGTTGGTGAGTATCGAACTAGATACAACAATCAAACAATAAAACTAAAATATCAATTGAATAAACGCTTTAACTAATTAATTAATTAATTAATAAAACTAGGTTAGAGATGATGGTGCAGGTGGTGTGTCGTAACTGTGGCATTTGGGAGTTTGTGAAGAGCATCTCGATCCCGAGCAACCACATCTGCAGTAAGTGTCTGCTAGTCAAGGAACTTTGGCTCAGAGTTATTGAGCTGGAGTACAAGCTGCAGACATTGCGATGCATCAGGGAGGGGGAGAGTTACTTGGAGACTTTGATTCAGGAGGCAGTCACACCCTTTAGGTTAAGTAGCACTTTAGAATTTGTCAGTGGTCAGGGACAGGAGAATGTGACTGCGAGTCATGCAGGTATGGGGACTCAGGATGTAGTGATGGAGGAGCCTCAGCCCTTGACCCAGCCAACAGATATTGCCTGTATGGATGAGGAAAAGGACTGCAGGGAGGATGGGAAAACTGACCATGGCACCATGGTACAGGGGGCTATCCAAGTGGGAGGAGAAGGAAGGAATGTGGTAGTGGACAGTATAGTCATGGGGATAGATACTGTTTTTTGCAGCCGTGAAATAGTCCTGAAGGCTGTGTTGCCTGCCAGTGCCAGTGTTAAGGATATCTCCCCGCGGCTGGAGAACAACCTGGAGTGGGAGGGGGAGGATCAATTTGTCGTGGTCCATGTCGGAAACAATGACATAGGTAGAACTAAGAATGAGGTTCTGCTGAGGGAGTTTGAGGAGCTAGGGTTTAAATTAACAAGCAAAACCTCAAGGGTAATAATCTCTGGATTACTACCTGTGCCATGCGCAAATTGGCATAGGGTCAAACAGATCAGAGAATTAAATGCATGGTTCAAAGAGTGGTGTGGGAAGAAGGGGTTTCAATTCATGGGGCACTGGCACCAGTACTGGAGAAAGAGGGAGCTGTTCCGTCGGGGTGGGCTCAACTTAAACCGTTCTGGGACCTGCGTTCTGGCAAATCGATTAACTACAGGGCTGTAGATAGGGCTTTAAACTTTTTTTAAAAAAGGGGTGGGTAAGGATCAGGTGAGGGGAAATTTAGAAATCTAAAGAGAAAGGTCAAGGCAATAGAGCAGTGTAGCAATTTGTATAAAGATAAGCAGAGTGTGACAGGAAAAGAAAGAGAGTTTAATGGCATCGGTACAGCAGAGAATACAGTCAAAGCAGGGAGCAATGGTAACATTTTTTAATTAAAGGCTCTTTATCTGAATGCACGAAGATAGACAAACTAGTGGCATAAATAGAGATAAATGAGTTTGATCTAATAGCCATTACAGAGACGTGGTTGCAAGGTGACCAAGGTTGGGAACTAAATGTTTCAAAAAGACAGGCAGAATGGAAAAGGAGGGGGCTGGAGGTACCCTGATAATAAAGAATGACATAAGGGCAGTAAAGAGGGAAAGGATCTCGTCTCTGAAGATCAGGAAGTAGAATCAGTATGGATGGAGATAAGGTAAGTTGGAAAACTAGATTAAAAGGTATGGTGGTAGATAAGCAGTGGCTAGCATTTAAAGAAATGTTTTATAATTCTCAAAAGAATACATTCCATTGAGAAACAAAAACTCCATGGGAAAAGTGATCCATCCGTGGCTAACTAAAGAAGTTAAGGATAGCATTAGTTTGAAAGAAGTTGTTCATAATGTTGCGAAGAATAGCAGTAAGCCTAAGGATTGGGAGAGTTTCAAAACTCAGCAAAGGATGACCAAAAAATAGATAAAAAGGGAAAAAAATAAAGTGGGAGAAAACTAGCAAGAAAAATAAAGAAAAATAAAAACAGATTGTAAGAGCTTCTGCAAGTACATAAAAAGGAAGAGAGCAGCAAAAGTAAACATTGGCCCCTTTGAGACTGAGGCAGGAGAAATTATGTGGGATAAGGAAATGGCAGAAACATTAAGCAAATATTTTGTATCTGTCTTCACAGTAGCATACCAAAAATGGTGGGAAGCCTAATGAGGATGAGGAACTTAACGTAATTAATATAAGTAGAGAAAAAGTACGAAAGAAATTAATGGGACTAAAAGCCGACAAATCCCCTGGACCTACCGACATACATCCTAAGATTCTAAAAGAGGTGGCTGTAGAGATAGTGGATGCATTGGTTTTGATCTTCCAGTATCCCTTAGATTCTAGAACGGTCCCAGCAGCTTGGAAGGTAGCAAATGTAACACCGCTATTCAAGAAAGGAGGAAGACATCAGTCATCGGAAAAATGCTGGAATCCATTGTTAAAGTGGTATCAGGGCACTTAAAAATCATAACATGATTAGGCAGAGTCAACATGGTTTATTGGAAGGGCAATCATGTTTGACAAACTTATTTGAGCTTTTTCAGGTTGTAACTAGCAGGGTAGATATAGGGGAACCAGTGGATGTAGTATACTTACATTTCCAAAAGGCATTTAATAAGGTGCCACATAAAAGGTTATTACACAAGAGGGCTCAAGGGATTGGAGGTAATGTACTAGCATGAGGGTAAGGATAAACTGTTCTTTTTCAAGTTCTCAGGCTGTAACTAGTGGGGTGTCGCAAGGACCAGTGCTGGGCCTCAGCTATTTACAATCTATATTATCTAGATGAAGGGATCGAATGTAATGCATCCAAGTTTGCTGACGATACAAAGCTAGATGGGACAGTAAGCTGCGAGAACACAAAGAGTCTGCAAAGGGATATAGATAGAATAAGTGAGAGGCCAGTAAGGTGGCAGATGAAGAATAATGTAGAGAAATGTGAGGTTATTCACTTTGGTAGGAAGAATAGAAAAAGAGAATATTTTAAATGGTGAGATACTTTTAAACGTTGGTGTTCAGAGAGATTTAGGTGTCCTCGTGCAAGAAACACAGAAAGCAAGCATGCAGATACAGCAAGCAATAAGGAAGGCAAATGGCATGTTGGCCTTTATTGCAAGGGGGTTGGAATATAAGAAAAAAGAAGTCTTGCTACAATTGTACAGGGCATTGGTGAGACCATACCTTAAGTACTCCACAGTTTTGGTCTCCTTATCTAAGGAAAGATATACATGCCTTGGAGGCGGAGCAACAAAGATTCACTAGATTGATTCCTGGGATGAGAGGGCTGTATTATGAGAGAGAGCACAGTGTACGATGGCCCGGCCCGGTCGCAGCCTGCAAGACCATCAGCAGGTTGGGGCCATTAGAGGGAGCAGCGTGCGGCGGCATGCCACTTCAGGAGCAGCGCGTGCTGCTGCAGGAGAGCGATGGCTGATTGCAGTGCGGGCAGTGCAGGAGAGCGATGGCTGATTGCAGTGCGGGCAGGCACAGCAGGAGTAGTGAGGTCAGGACGAAGGAGCAGCAAGAGTTCGTAGAGGGATGTGATGGGGCCCAGGAAAGGCGTGAGTTCGGTGCCCAGAAGAGGCGAGGGCCCAGGGGCAGCACGGGCCAGCCCACACTGTGATATGTGCACGCTCTAGGTCTGTGCAGCAGAGCTGTCTGCAGTCTTACATAGAAAATAGATGCAGGAGCAGGCCATTCAATATGATCATGGCTGATCATGCAACCTCAGTGCCCCACCCCTGCCTTCTTTCCATATCCCCTGATCCCTTTAGCCGTAAGGGCCACATCTAATTCGCTTTTAATCCTTGCCACTGGACCAAGACCTAGCTCTGTCAAGCCCGTGTGGTGGCTGGTGTGCAACGGACCACCACACGTTAAAAAAATTCACGCACAGGCATTTTTCACCCTTCAACATGCAGTTTGGGATCTGGAATATTAGGTCCTTCGTTGAAACACCTGTGAACTCATCCCTTTTCGGCATGGAAACAAGTCATCCTCATTTCGAGGGACTGCTATGATGATGATGAGAGATTGTGTAGAATGGGCCTATACTCTCTGGAGTTGAGAAGAATGAGAGGTGATATCATTGAAACAAAACAGATTCTGAGGGGGATTGACAGGGTAAATGCAGAGAGGTTGTTTCTGCCTGGCTGGAGTGTCTAGAATTAGGAGGTATAGTCTCAGGATAAGGGGTAGGCCATTTAAGACCATATGAGGAGGAACTTTTTCACTCAGAAAGTTGTGAATCTTTGGAATTCTCTGCCCCAGAGGGCAGTGGATGCTGAGTCTTTGAATATATTCAAGGCTGAGATAAGATACATTTTTGGAGTCATGGGGAATCAAGGGATATGGAGATTGGGCAGGAAAGTGGAATTGAAGGTGACGATCAGCCATGATCTTATTGAATGGCAAAGCAGGCTCGAGGGGCTCTGTGGCCTATTCCTGCTCCTATTTCTTATGTAATAAATGACTACTTTGCATCTGTCTTTACCAAGAAGAATACGTTGCCAAAATCATAGTGGAAGAGGAGGTAGTTGAGATATTGGATGGGATAAAAATTGATAAAGAGGTACTAGAAAGGCTGGCTGTACTGAAAGCAGATTATCATCAGGAGCAGATAGGATGCATCCTAGGATGTTGAGGAAAGTAAAGGTGGAAGTGCAGAGGTACTGGCCATAATCTTTCAATCCTCCTTGGATATGGAGGGGTGCCAGAGCACTGGAAAATTGCAAATGTTACACCGTTGTTCAAAAAAGGATGCAAGGGTAAACCCAGCAACTACAGGCTAGACTGCGTGACCTTGGTGGTGCGGAAGCTTTTAGAAATGATAAATCTGGGACAATATTAAGTCATTTGGACAAGTTAAGATTAATTAAGGGAAGTCACCACAGATTTGTAAAAGGCAAATCATGTTTAACTAACTTGATTGAATTTTATGATGAGTTAACACAGAGAACTGATGAGGGCACCATGGTTAATGTGGTGTACATGGACTTCCAAAAGGTGTTTGCTGGCAAACTTTGTGGCACTTTATCAAAGTTGAAGCTCATGGAATAAAAGGGACAGTGGCAACATGGATACCAAATTGGCTAAGTGATTGTGTTTTGGCCTGGGGGGGGGGGGGGGAGTAGTGCACAGTGGAATCAATTATTAAAGATGAAATGGCAGCGCATTTGGAAAGCAGTGACAGGATAGGTCCAAGTCAGCATGGATTTATGAAATCCATGCTTGACAAATCTTCTGGAATTTTTTGAGGATGTAACTAGTAGAGTGGACAAGGAAGAACCAGTGGATGTGGTGTATTTGGACTTTCAAAAGGCTTTTGACAAGGTCCCACACAAGAGACTGGTGTGCAAAATCAAAGCACATGGTATTGGAGGTAATGTACTGACATGGATAGAGAACTGGTTGGCAGACAGGAAGCAGAGTCGGGATAAACGGTTCCTTTTCAGAATGGCAGGCAGTGACTAGTGGAGTGCCGCATGGCTCAGTGTTGGGACCCCAGCTCTTTACAATATACATTAATGATTTAGATGAAGGAATTGAGTGTAATATCTCCCAAGTTTGCAGATGACACTAAAGTGGGTGGCTGTGTGAGCTGTGAGGAGGACGCTAAAAGGCTGCAGGGTGACTTGGACAGGTTAAGTGAATGGGCAAATGCAGTATAATGCGGATAAATGTGAGGTTATCCACTTTGGGGGCAAAAACACAAAGGTAGAATATTATCTGAATGGCGGCAGATTAGGAAAGGGGGAGGTGCAACAAGACCTGGGTGTCATGGTTCATCAGTCATTGAAAGTTGGCATGCAGGTACAGCAGGCGGTGAAGGCAAATGGTATGTTGGCCTTTATAGCTAGGGGATTTGAATATAGGAGCAGGGATGTCTTACTGCAGTTGTACATGGCCTTGGTGAGGCCTCACCTGGAATATTATGTTCAGTTTTGGTCTCCTAATCTGAGGAAGGGCGTTCTTGCTATTGAGGGAGTGTAGCGAAGGTTCACCAGACTGATTCCTGGGATGGCAGGACTGACATATGAGGAGAGACTGGATCAACTGGGCCTTTATACACTGGAGTTTAGAAGGATGAGAGGGGATTTCATAGAAACTTACAAGATTCTGATAGGACTGGACAGGTTAGATGCGGGAAGAATGTTCCCGATGATGGGGAAGTCCAGAACCAGTGGACACAGTCTTAGGATAAGGGATAGGCCATTTAGGACTGAGATGAGGAGAAATTTCTTCACTCAGAGTTGTTAACCTGTGGAATTCCCTACCAGAGAGTTGTTGATGCCAGTTCATTGGATATATTCAAGAGGGAGTTAGATATGGCCCTTACGGCCAAAGGGTATGGAGAGATAGCAAGAAAGGGGTACTGAGGGAATGATCAGCCATGATCTTATTGAATGGTGGTGCAGGCTCGAAGGGCCGAATGGCCTACTCCTGCACCTATTTTCTATGTTTCCCCAGGGGTCGGTACTATGACCACTGCTTTTCTTGATATATATTGATTTGGACTTGTGTACAGCACACTATTTCAAAATTTGCAGATGACAAAACTTGGAAGTATAATGAACAGTGCAGAGGATAGGGATAGACTTTGAGGACATGGACAGGCTGGTGAAATGGGCGGATACGTGAGAGATGAAGTTTAATGCAGAAAAGTGCGAAGTGATACATTTTGGTAGGAAGAACAAGGAGAGGCAATATAAACTAAAGGGTACAATTCTAAAGGGAGTGCATGAACAGAGTCCTGGGGTATATGTGCACAAATCATTGAAGATGTCAGGACAGGTTGAGAAAGCAATTAAAACGCATACAGGATCCTGGGCTTCATAGAGGCATGGAGTACAAAAGCAAGGATGTTATGCTGAACCTTTATAAAACACAGGTTCAGCCTCAACTGGTGTATTGTGTTCAATTCTGGGCACCGCACTTTAGGAAAGACGTGAAGGCATTAAGAGAGGGTGCAGAAAATATTTACAAGAATGGTTCCAGGGATGAGGGATTTCAGTTACATGGATAAACTGGAGAAGCTGGGGTTGTTCTCTTTCGAGCATAGAAGGCTTAGAGGAGATTTGACACAGGTGTTCAAAATCATGATGGGTCTAGACAGAGAGAAACTGTTCCCATTGGCAGAAAGGTCAAGAACCAGAGGACATAGATTTAAGGGGAACCAAAGGCGACATGAGGAAAAACTTGTTTACGCAGCGAGTGGTTAGGATCTGGAATGCATTGCCTGAAAGGGTGGTGGAGGCAGACTCAATCATGGCTTTCAAAAGGGAATTGGATAAGGAAAAGAATTGCAGGGCTACGAAGGCTGGGGACTAGCTGAAGTGCTCTTGCAGAGCCGGCACAGGCTTGGCGGGACGATTGGCCTTCTTCTGTACTGTAATGATTCTATGATTGAGCCATTACCATAATTCTAAAACAGGAGCTGCTCAGATGAACAAGTTTGTTTTGTAACGCTCACATCTTCCCTTCCAGTGATTCTATCCTTTTTACTTCTCATGTCATCTGTATGCCTATCATAACTCCATACCAATGTATCTGCTTTTTCTTACTCTGCCTTTGTGCAAGTGTCTCATTGGTCTCTATGTATCAGATACTCATAACTAGTGATAAGGCAGGCCATTAAGCTCATCCAGTCAGATCTATGGTACCCTCATCACAGCACCCAGCTGTTGTTGTACGTCCTAGTTTGAAAACTGAATTTTGTTGGTTCAATGGTGAGCACTCTGGACTTTGAATCTAGCAATCCGAGTTCAAATCTTGGTAAAAGCTGAACCCAGTTGCTACATTGAAGTTTGTTTTATTCTTTTCTAGTCTATGGGATAATTTAACAATTATACACCTGTTGTGGGGCACTGCACATGATTTTCCAGTATCTGATGGCAAGGTTCCCTGACCCCATTGTAAACTTGAGAAGTTCCCCAATGGGTAATTTTGGCTTTTGAATTTCAGACTACTCTTGTAAGTGAGCTCTACCGTCTTGCATGCCCAGAGTGTGTTTCATATGCCCAGATATCCAGGAAAATTTGTAATGAAGTAGGGAATGAAGAGAACTTTCAATTTATTTCAGCGACTGGAGTGCAATTCTCCTTGGCTTCGGAAGTTAGCAGAATACTAGAGACCTTGTTCCAAGCTACAAGTGCATTTTAAAAATTTTTTTATTATTTGACAGATGTGGTAGATTGATCACTTCTGTTTCATTTGCAAATGAAACCCAGCAGCTGAAAGAAACTTGTACATCAGTCTATGTCAATGTGACACATCCCAGGTAGGATGACCAAGCAAGAGAAGCAAAATTATATACCTGTAAGTCAAGCTCCTGTGGCACTGCTCAAAATACCAGCTAATGTAAAATATATTCTTAGGGTCAATGACTTAGGCATTAAGACAAATTGACTATTATAGGAATGCATTTTCAGATTTAATTCAGTTGTGAATGTGAGTAAAGAATGAATTAGAGGCCTAGATTACTAAATGTTAACTATGTAGTTACTTTTCTCATTCAGAAATAGCCCAGGATATAGAGAATGGTTGAGAAAACACTCCAGATGTTGTTTTTTTCCTCATTCATGGAATATGGGTGTCGCTGGCAAAGCCAGCATTTATTGCCTGGCCCCAATTGCCCGTGAGAAGGTGATGGTAAGCTGCCTTATTGAACCACTGCAGTCCATGTGGTGAAGGTACTCCAATAGCGCAGTTCCACAATTTTGACCTAGCGACAATGAGGATGACAATATATTTCCAAGTGAGGATGGTGTGGGACTTGAAACGTAACTTGGACCAGGTGGTGTTACCATGCACCTAATGTCCATCTAGGTGGTAGAGGTTGCGGGTTTGGAAGCTGCTGTCGAAGAAGCCTCGGCGAGTTGCTGCAGTACATCTTATAGATGGTACACATTGCAGCCAGTGTGCTAGTGGTGAAGGGAGTGAATGCTTTAAGGTGGTGGATAGGGTGCCAATCAGAATCCTTTGTGCTGGACGGTATTGAGTTTAAGAGTGCTGCTGGAGCTGCACTTCATTGGATGAGTGTATTCTATCACACTCCTGACTTGACTTGTACATGGTAGAACGGCTTTAAAAGGAGTCAGGAGGTGAGACACTCGCTGCAGAATACCCAGCCTCTGACTTGCGCTTGTAGCCATAGTATTTACATGGCTGGTTAAAGTAAGTTTCGGGACAATGACGACTCCCCAGAATGTTGGGGGATTTGCTGATGGTAATGCTATTGATGGATTCATGTCAGAGATAGTCATTGCCTGGCACTTTTGTGGTGTAAATTAGCCCAAGCCTGAATGTCATCCAGATCTTGCTGTATGCAGGCATGGACTGCATATGAGGAATTGTAAATGGAACTGAACACTCTGCAATCAGAAAACATCCCGACTTCAGACCTCATGATGGAAGCAAGCTCATTGATGGAGCAGCTGAAGATGGTTGGGCCTTGGGCACGCGCCTGAGGAATTCCTGCAGCGTTGTCCTGAGACTGTAATCTTTTGTGCTTGGTATGACTTCAGCCAGTGGAGTGCCCCCTGGTGATTCCCATTGACTTCAATTTTACTAGAGCTCCTTGATCCCACACTTGGGCAAATGCTGCCTTAAATGTCAAGGGCAGTCACACTCACCTCAGGTATTCAGCTCCTTTGTCCGTTCTTGGACCAAGGCTGTAATAAGGTCTGGAGGCGACTGGCCGTGGCGGAACCCAAACTGAGCTGCGATGGAGCAGATTATTGGTAAGTGTGCTTGTTAGCACTGTTGACAACACCTTCTATTACTGATGAGCTAAAGTGGGGAAGGGAAAGGGGAGATTTGTCCTTTTTTTAAAGCTTTGTACACCAGTCACTACTTACACCCTTCCCAGCAGCACCTGTATAGAGGAAAGGGTTTTAAAAATTGGCAAGTTAAATTGAGGAAAGCCCATTGTTAGCAATTAGAATGTTTACATTTTCTGTTTAAAAAAAATTAGGCTGTTTGCTTCAAGGTTTAGGTAACTGTTAATTCAATTACAATGAGGAGTTGATGTGTTTTAATAAAACAAGTAATCTCTTACCCCACAGCCTCCATTTAAAACACTAAATGTGAATTTAATAGATTGTTGAGCCCTCTGCTTTTCTTCAAAATGTTAAAAAGTTTTAATTCATACAGCTGCATCTTGTCAAATTGGTACTATATATGCTCAGACTCGACAATCCAAATTCAGCTCTGGTCTAGGAAAAATATCATGTCCAAGCTCAGGATTTTGAGGGCAAAGGCCTTCAAGTAAAACCTTTAAAATGAAAGCTGACAATTCAATGGCTACATTTAATCATATTACCTAATAATTTAGGTTTAATACAAATAAAACCCACATGTGTATTTGTCAAACTATGTAGCAGTCACTTTAGTTTACATTAATGAGCAATTTGATTCAGCTTGCGCAGGTAAGCTAGGCTTTAACAGTGATTTCACCCAAAAAAAAAAAGGGGCCTTGAAAATGTCTGCTGTGTCACCCAGGTCGGGTGGCATGGTTTTAATGTTTTATGTTTTTGCAGGTTAACTCAAAAGAGTTTAACAGTGATTTCAAAAAAAAAAAGGGCCTTGTAAATGTCTGGAGTGTCACCCAGGTCGGGTGGCACCGTTTAATGTTTTATGTTTTGCAGGTGAACTCCAAAAAGAGTTTTAACAGTGATTTCTCCACCGGTACGCCCACTGCCTTCCATGAGGTGGGCACCAGAGGGACTGGATGCATCGTTATCCCCAGCAACCAAATTTTAATTTGATTTTATGTTTTAAAGTGTAATTTGCTTTAATTGCCAGTTTTAGTGTTCCCCCTCCCCTTTTATAGGGGGCACTTGTAAAATATGATTTTAATGCCCAAAATTTTTTTTAAAAAGGGGCAGTTGAAAAGTGTCTGGAGAGTGTCCCCCAGATTGGGGAGCACTTGATTTAATGTTTATTTTGTTTACTCCAAAAAAAAGAGTTTAACAGTGATTTGACAGTCTGTGGTTACAAGCCAGTTATGAAATGGCTCAGTTCAGATGATACTGGCTATATGGTATAATTTGTGCATGCAACATTGCACTCCAAAGTGGATGATTTGATGACTGAGGGGCAGGAGTTCATGTCACCTCAAAAAAAAAAAATCATCCCAATGAGAGATCAAAGCAAATATATTTTTGGTAGCATCAGATCCAGTGAAAGTGCTGCTTCATGCCTTTAAAATACGCTCGTGTATTCCCAAAATGTGACCTGCCAAATACAAAGATCCTCCATTTTGTCCAACAATGTGCCTTAACATATTTCATTGCTGTAAAATGTTTTGGGATAGAGTTAGAGAGCTGCTATATATGCACAAGGCTTTTCCTGACCCCAACCACCTATCCTGTTCACCTTAAATTATTAAGGTGGAACATTCCACTGCAGCTTCACATTTACTCGGAATTAATTTGAAGCCACAAATGGTGACCACCTTGAATATAGACCACAGGCAGAGTCTCTTTCTCTCTTCTTCCCCCCTTGTATGCCCCTCTGTGGAAGCATTAGTTTAAGGACCACTATCAAAAAAAAAAATCAATGTTCCCCTCTTCAAAAAAAAAAGAAGAGCATGTTGCAGAAATTTTACATCAGAAAATAGGCAGAAATCTAATCAAAACCCAGAGTGATAATTGCAAGTTACTTAAATGTCCAATCACAACTGCTGTATTTGTCAGTACCACAATCAGCCAATCACAATCTCTTTACTTGATCGGTCAGTGACTGCATGCACTGAAAATGGTATGCTGCATGCACGTCGTTGTGGGAGCCAAAGGCAACGACTGACTCTAGCGGGATAAAATTTTTCATTAGTGTTCAGTAGAAACTTACTGGAACGAGAGAAGCTAAAGTTGGAGAATGCCATCAAAAGTTTAGATCTGGAGCTTGTTATTGCACAAGTCTTGCAACAATCCCACATTCGATTGGATCTCAGCAGTGCTACATCCGTTCACTGATAAATCCAAGATCGACAGAGCCAAGCAGCAAGAAAGGGAAAATCAACTATGAATGCAAGTTCTTGGTATTTCCTATGAAACTATTGGTGAGAAAGCAGGAAGGGGGTACTGAAGTTTCATGTTCAGCCATGAACTCATTGAATGGCGGTGCAGGCTAGAAGGGCTGAATGGCCTGCTCCTGCACCTATTTTCTATGTTTCTATCAGCCTACAAATGTTTTATCCAATTTTTGTTTATTAGTTCAATGGTTCTAGCATTTGACACACATTTTGTGGGCCTGCTTCAGCCCCATATACTTATTTCTGTGTAGACTGACTAAACGTCTCTGGGTCAGAACATGCGAACAGGAGGGAAAAAAAAGTTATTTTTGGACCAAGCGTCAGTCAGTGGGGCCGATTCGAATATCCATCTTATTCCTCTACAGCCATTGCAGAACCAGTACAGAAAAAAGGTGTGTGAAGCCACCACCAGGGTTTGACTGCTTCGCTTAGATGATGACAGAACCCAAGGTATTACCAGTGAGGGCCTCCCATCTTCCAGTGCCATGCCTTCTCTACAACAAAGACAAGCGCATTGTGGAGATTGTCAAAAGATGCAGACTGCAGGTAAGCTATTCCTTGCAGCAGAAACCTGCAATGAGGCAATCCTGTTGCATATCTGTGGACAAGATCTTGTTGCCCTTGAAGCTACCTTAGCCACCAGATTTCTAACCAGAAAAGAGCAGGAAGACCCTCCAGAAGGCACCCTCTACCAGACAGGATATGGGCACGATTGTAAAGAACCATGTTCTTAGATTGACATAGCTGAACAGTTTGTTTAAGAAATGCATGTTTAAGAGGGAATCAATCAATCTTATAAAACAATCTTAAAACATGAATGCAGAAATCTTATCCTTTCATGAAATTTGTCAGATTGCAGTAGAGTAATCTTGCTTTTGTAGAAGATCTTGCAACAGAAGTTGAGGAGGCAGTCAGATTTACTTTCAGAAACAAGCATGAGAGACTGACAGACATGGAAACTTGAAAATATACTCAGACTGGATGACAATTGCTCCAGCACCAGTAAGTGTAATGGAGCTCGCACATTTTGCAGACAAAAAGACCTAGTGTGCACAAGGAAGGCGCTCTTTTCTCAAGCTACTTTGTACCAACATCTGCTCATGTGTAGGAGAGAATGTTGCATCTTTACCCAAGATTTCTAGGGCTGAAGAAAGATACCCCTAATCCTATTCGTAGATATGCATTCCTTTTCAGCCTCATTTTAAGATCAATTTTGTTTTCAGTAGTTCTAAAAAAAAACCTTATACTTCTATTATATGGTTGACAAAAGTGCAGGTGTGTCTGAAATATAGAAATTAGGTGCAGGAGCAGGCCATTCAATATCATGGCTGATCATTCAACTTCAGTACACCTTTCCTGCTTTCTCTCCATACTCCTTGATCCCTTTGGCCATTAGGGCCATATCGAACTCCCTTTTGAATATATCTAAAACTGGCCAACAACTTTCTTCAGTAGAGAATGCCACAGGTTAACCACTGAGTGAAGAAGTTTCTCCTCAACTCAGTTCTAATTGGCTTACCCCTTATTCTTAAGCTGACCCCTGGTTCTGGAACTCCCCAGCAACAGGAACATTTTTCCTGCCTCTAACCTGTCCAATTCCATCAGAATTTTATATGTTGCTATGAGATCCCCTCATTCTTCTAAACTTGTGGCTACAAGCCAAGTTGATCCAGTCTTTCCTCATGTCAGTCCTGCCATCCTGGGAATCAATCTGGTGAACCTTCACTGCACTCCTCAATAGCAAGATCATCCTTCCTCAGATTAGGAGACCAAAATGGAACATTCCAGGTGGCCTCACCAAGGCTCTGTACAACTGCAGTAAGACCTCCCTGCTCCTATACTCAAATCCTCTAGCTATGAAGGCCAATATGCCACTTGCCTTCTTCACTGCCTGCTGTACTTGCATGCCAAACTTCAATGATATACCATGACATCCATGTTGCACTTCCACTTTTCCTAATCTGTCATTATTCAGATAATATTCTGTCTTCCTATTTTTGCCACTAAAGTGGATAACCCCATTTATCCACATTATACTGCATCGATCATGCATTTGCCCACTCACTTATGTCAATAAGTATGAAATAAGTGGTTGCTATGGTAGGTTTCTTTCTCAGCAACAGATATGAAAACAAAATTTCTAAGATATATGTATAACTGCACCATAATGCATCCAGACCTCAGATGTCCTCAGTGATACTTCACCAATTCTTACACTATCCATGCTTAAAATTTAGCAGTAGCCCTGATGTCACTGGGGAAAAGAAAGTCCATAGCAACCATTTTTATGTTTTTGGCCATCTCAGTAGCTCAATTTTCACACTTGGTTTTTGCTTCAGATATAGGTTTCATATTTAGCATAGTTCTAGGTACTTCCCACACAGACTATGGAACTAAAAATCTAGGCAAGAAAACAGGCTTAGGCCCATGGTCTAATAGTCTTAACTTATTGTGCCAGTGTTCTATTAGTCTTCAATTTCTATGATCATTGGCATTAACTTGACACTTATCCACCAAAGATTTAAGATTTGAGACTTATTAATCCTCATGCATTGCAAAAAACAACTTGTACCCAGCATCTTAAATCCACTTTAGGTTTGTGCACATTTACATTAAATTGACAAACTCCACATTAGACAACAATGTCAAAACACTTGCTGCTTCTTGGTCACCAAGTAATGGTAAATATCTAACTGGGGTTGATTAGTAAATACCAACCAACCTCATCTCAAAGATAAACAAGCTCTCACTATAAAAAGACTGCCTTCAAGTCCACCTGTTGCTGTTCTGACCTTTTGAGCAATCGTGTGTAGATTTTCCAAGTCCCATCCCAAGGAACTCTTCCTCTACCCTTCCTAAAGTTCACAGAACAGTCACAGCAACTAGAGTCGTCTTTTATCCCATCAACCTGGGCTGACTTTGAATCCAAGTGCAGGTGATCTTAATTCCCCAGTCTTGGAATTTAGGATCATGAAAGGACAGTTCGAAATATGCATTGGCCTGTTGAGAATCAAACCCAAGCAATCTCTGGATTACAATTCATTGCGAGTTTTAAGCTATCAAGGACATACAAACCTTGCTCAAGATCAGCAACTGGGGTTTAAGGATTAGGATCACATGTTATAAGCAGCAAAAGGAAAGGTCCTAAAAGTCATCCCCTTAAACCATATGAAAGCAAGTAGGACAGAAACAATCATACAAAGCAATTAAAAATGCTATAAATAAAATACTTGTAGGTCAGGTAGCAACTGTGAAGAGAAGATGAGCTCATTATTGGGAGGGAGAAACTGGGAAAAGGTATAAAAAAGTCTGATTGGAGGATAGGAGATGATTAAATAACAGAACTGAAGGTGCAAGGCAAAAGGCAGCAATAAGACCAAAGTAATTGTCTTAATCCCCACCACAAACTCCATTCTGGTAATCAACTCTGTCCCTCTCCCTGGCAACAGTGAGGCGGAACCAAACCCCTCAACCTTGGTACCTGCTCCACCACCAAGACCCCCTACCTTCCACCTCCACATCATCTGACTCAGCTCATCCATACTGATGTTACCTCTAGACTTGACTCCTGACCTGCCAACCAGCTTCCACCCTCTAAAAATGGAGCTCAGCCAAAGCTCTGTTACCCATACCTTAGCTCACACCAAGTCCCATTCACTCATCACCCTTGCACTCTGAACTACATTGGCTCCTGATCCAGCAACATCTCAATTCTCATCCTGGTCTTCCAATATATTAACCCCCCCCCCCCCCCCACAAAAAGAAAAATGGCCTCATCCTCCCCCCCCCCCCCAAAAGAAAAATGGCCTCATCCCCATCGCTAACCTCCTTCAGCCCTTCAACCCTCAGATCTCTGCATCAGTCCAATTCTGGCTTCTTGTGCAGCCCCAATTTTAATTCACAAGCAAAATACTGCAGATGCTGGAAATCTGAAATAAAAAATGCAGAAAATACTCTGCAGGTCATTAAGCATCTGTGGAGAGAAAGTTAATATTTCAGGGCAATGGCTTTGCGATTTTAATTGTTCCACCATTGTTTAAACTCAAATTCCTTCTAAACCTCCTTTAGATACTCCTCAAAACATACCTCTTTGACCAATCTTGCGTCCTAATATCTCCGAGTCATTGACATTTTGTTTGACAACAGTCCTTTGAAGAGCCTTAGGATGTTTTACTACATTAAAGTTGCAAACTGCTGTTATGAGAAAAATTAAGCAAAAGATGTGCCCACAGGAAGTGAATAGCTAAGACTCAGAAGGGAGGGGGGAGAAAGGAAGCATGAAATATCTGGCAGCTGAAGGCTCCCATGGCCCAAGAATGTGGAAGAAAAGCATCTACAGTATTTTGCTT